>NW_027461531.1:1546860-2214488 GCF_027571235.1 Dermatophagoides pteronyssinus | reverse complement strand
CAAGTCATTGGAGGTTAGTTTTTTTTAGAAATTCTAAACGAATGATGATAATATTATTATCAAAAATGACAGAAATGATATTATTATTTGTTCGATTCATTGAGATTTTTATATATTTTTTATTTTTTGGAAAAAAAATTTCGATCATATTTCGTAAAGCTATTCATTGAGTTTTTAATATAATTTCATTTTGGCCACGGAAAAAAACCAGATAATTCAATTTATTATCATTTTCATTATCAATTTGGTGTGTGCGATGTTATCATCATTTGTGGGCACCCTATCGAGTTTTCTGGAAAATAAACTTTACCATCATCTTTGTTTAAGAATTTTTTTTTCTCTTATTTTTGTTTCAACATCATCTTTTCAATCTAATCTTTGAAAAAAATGAATTTTTACTACAGAATTTTCTTTATAAAGAAGATTTCTATCACCTTCTAAAAGGAAATATCATTTCATCCATACAATACATCTAATTAATTTAGTGTGTTGACAATCTACCAATATTTATTATCGATTATTGATTGAATTATCTTTATTGTGGTATATATCAAACATCATATGAATGGATTTATAGATATTTTATTATTTGATCATCAAGAAAGAACAATGTAATTACAATTCACATATTGATTGTTCAATGAATATATTTATTATTTATGGAATAAAAACAATAAATCTAACCTGAAGCAAATTTGTTCCATTGATCAATGATTACTAATGATGATGACAAATTGAAAATTAAATAGGCGAAATTCTTGACCAAACTTGACAATACATAAGAAAAAATAAAAATATGTTTGAATCCAAACCAATATCAATATTTGTTGGAATAAATTCAATTTAGTTTCCTACAATATCATTTTTCCTTACAGCATCTCATCATTTTTTTATTTGGTAATTTCGATTCATTCATGGTTCGGTTTTTTCCTCTTGAATTAATGTGTATATGTTCTAGCGTGTTTTTTGCCTTGTCTTCATGAAAATGTCAATAAACACCGAAAAAAAGTTTCATCAATTTTCAATCCTGAATGTATTTGATTTTAAATATCAAAATGAATAGATTTGTTTTAGAACAATTGTCTGATAAGACAAATCATCATTATCATTAGATGAAAAAAAAACAGAATAGTCAAAAAGAATCGATAATGAATCAAGATTTTTGTCAATTTTTTTTCTCGTTGTTATTTTTTCATTGTTCTTGATACAGTGATTTTTCTACTCAGATTTTTTTTTCAAAGAATAAGAAACAAAAATGAAATTTTTGTTTTCCAGTTTCAAGTGTAAATTGTAATCATTGATGATAATGATGATGACTAGAAATTATCTCTATTATACACACTCGTACCGAGGAAAAAAAACAAAAATTCATTCAAGAAACATCATTTTCAATAACATTATATTTCAAGTTTTTTTTTTGACAAAATTAAATTAGGCGTATAATAAGACAAATTAACAATTGAATGATTTGATTCTTTACAAAATAGAAAATGGGGAATCGAAAAAAATTACATGAAAACAATCTATTTATGTCTGTATATACTTGAGACTTGTTTTTCTTGTTGTTGTTGTCGTTACATAAGTATCAGTGTGTGTGTGTGTGTTTGAGTAATTTTACTGATCTTGCAAAATAAAATAAAATAAAAATTTAATGACCAAAAATGAGCCATCCGGTTTGTTGTTGTTGTTCTTCTTCTTCTTCATCATATCGGATAGTGATTATGATGATAATAATGATTTTGTAACTGTCAAATAATGTTTTTTAGTTTTCATTTTTTTTTCTCTGGAAAATGATTTAAACAGCAGTAAGTTTGTGTACGAGCCTTCACATCGATGTTTGATCCCGACCAAAAGAAATACAGCTATTATTTTTTTTTGAAATAAGAATTCGAATCGAATAAAAACTATGAAATGTAAACGATCATCATCATCATTATCAATGACGCCCAAAACAAACGAAAAATTGGTTTATAAATACAAGTTTTTTTCCGATTCGTCCAAAACATACAAAAAGTTGATTAGTATTACGAACAACAACAACAACAACTGTGTTTTTTTTAGTATTGAACTTTCTTTAATCATATTTTTTCACTGTTGTTGTTGGTTATGATTTTTTTGTTTTGTTTTGTTTCGGGTACCCTAAAGTAATAATAATCGATATATACAAGCAGAATTATAATAATGATCGATCTATTTCTAATATAAGCATTTACCAATGTGAGTATAGTCATCATCATAATGATAATTTCTTTGGCTTTCCCTATTTTTCCTTCTCAGTTGAAGCAGATGATACAGTTACAATTTTCTTTTCTTTTTTTTCAATTCTCATAGAATCAGTTTTTTTTAAAGAAAAAGACGACCAACAAAAAAAATCATCATCATCATTGGAAAATGATGATCTAATCTTCTTTTTTTTCACCCAATCCTTTCTATGTTTTCTATACATTCACATTTGGTTATTATTCTTATTCGTGCCTAGTGGCCATTTAAGCAAGCAAGAAAAAATTTTTTGTTTCATGATGATAATGATGATTCAGAGAATAAATCCGTGTATAGAATAATAGCAGAAAATAACGAGTTAATTTGTTTCCACCATCATCATCATCATTATATATGGCTATTCAGAAACAAAAGTAATGAAAAAAATAGACCCGATTAGCTATAAAATGAAAATCAAAACCGATTTGATCAAGGACAAAATCGGCCTATTGGACCGAAAAAAAAACAGAACAGACCAATATAAATGAACAAACGAACAATGGTAAGATTTTTTTTCCAAAATCAGAACAGAGAGAATCATAACCAGTCAATCTATTTGCCTAATTAATCAGTGTTTAATTAAAGTTTTTTTTTCTATTTCTTTCCTATGGTGAAGTATAGAGAACGCTAGTTTTTTTTTTTTTGGTTTTCTTTCGGTTTGGACACCAATCAAACTCGAATAGAACTGTAATTCGAACCCGAAACAGTGGATAACAAAAAAAACTAGCCACCCATCAACCAAATCAGAACAAACCCAAAAAAAAGCCATGTCAAAGTTAATTGTATACGAGTCATTGTTAACTAGCATTGCAAGCCATTGGCCATTGGCTTCGTCCACTAAGTGGACGAAGTCTAGCTTAGTCATAAGGCCAAGTCCAATGCAAGCCAGCCATTTGTTTATGTAAAAATCAAAGATCCTTATAAATAAAAATGCAAGCCATCCATTTTTCGAGCATGCGCATTGAAATAGAAAAAGTGTTTCGTCTCAGCCAGCCAGCCAGCCAGCCAGCCAGTCAGTGTTTTACTTTTTTATGTTATTAGATTATTATACGAAAGAATTGAAATAATTCGAATTCACATGGAACATGACCATTCGTTGTTGTCTAAATCAAATTAAAAATTTTGAATTAAACAGACATACACTCAGAGATAGATAGAAAAAAGATACAATCTTTCCTTTTTTTTTAATTTGGACGTGATTTACAGCCATAACCACAACCTAAATATAGTAATATGATCAGGGGGTGAGAATGATTTTTGGAAACAAAAATTATAGAATTTCAACAACAAAAAAAACTTTCCGGAATTCACAACCTGATCGAATGAGTGAAATTTGGAAAATTTTTTAGTAAACAAAAAAAAATCCAAATTGAAAATACGAATTTCGAACGAATTCCGTTTGTAATATCAAGAAATGATGGTGATGATGACTACGGCAAAAAAAAACAACAAAAATATTAATATCAATAAATGTTGTCATTTTTTGGAATGTAAAGAAAAACAATAATAATGATAACCAATACCATTTGTTTTAATCTACTTGTAACATATACCACCTTCAACATTCATTGATGATCATTTCTCGGAAGATTTGTTCATTGAACGGGAGAATAAAAATACCGTATTTTTTTGGTTTACATTTACATTGTTCAATAACCAAAATGATTTTTGTTCACCAATTTCTTTTTGTTTCTTTCGTTTTTTTCAAACATCATCTTTTGTCCATGGGATTATTATTATTTTTGTTTTTGTTACTATAAGATTTGATGGGAAAAATAGGAATTTAAACAACAGAGGAAACCGAAAGCTATAGTTTGAAGATAAGCTTCTCATAGCTATAACATATTTTTCTTTCGCAAAAACAAAAACGAACGATCGATCAATGCAATTCTATTCGAAGTGAAACAAAACAAAGCACCAAATTTGATCAGCTTATGATTAACCATTCTTTTTCATTTTTGTTTTCTTATTCGTGTGTTGGTATCGAACAATGTTCAAAGTCATTGTTTTCATTTCATTTTGTTTTTTTTTTTTTTTTTGGTTTTGACATAGTAACTATGTGCAATGAGAATCAAAAGAAAAAACAAAGAATGATGATAATGATGAAGATCATCATCATCATGATCACCGGGCTTCAGATAGAATGTCATTTTCATTTTAGTATTGTTGTTGTTTGTATTTGGTTTGGTTGGCCGACCAAAAGATCATTATTATTTTTTTTTCGGTTTTTTTTTCATAATATCAAATACAAACACTGAAACATCTTTGGCCATAATGATGATGATGATGATGAAACCTGAATTATTAATACAAATAATCGTTGAGCTTTTCTTCATAAGTTTTCATTATTATTATGATGATGTTGATTATCAAAGATAAATCAGCCAGATTTAGGATTTTAACGATGAACTTGGAACAACCAAAAAAAAAAATCACAATCATTGATCAAAATAAATGAAGAATGGTAAAGATGAAAATGGGCGGCCAAAAGAGATCGAGTGTGTAAAAGAAAAGAAAAAATCTAATCTTGACCATATTTATCCCGGGTATAATAATAATGATGCTGATAAAATATTGAATCAATTTCTAAAACAATGTTGTATCATTTTCCTTTGATAATAATGAATCTTAGGTTTTTGAGATTTTTTTTTTGATCTAAATCATTGATTATCATCGTGAAAAGAAAGAAAAAAAATCTGTTTCGATTAAAATTGATGAAGTGTAATCTATTTAAATTTTCCAACATCCGATGATAATATCGAAATGAACTAAAGTAAAGAGAATGAAATTGAAAAAAATGTCAATTTTTCGATTGACAAAGTATTAGTATTGGATTTAGTAAAAAGGTGACGTAAAAAAATAATAATCATCATCAGGTATATCAAACACGGAAAAAAACAATGTTGTTATTGTCGGAAACATGATTGGATGATTGAAATTGAAAGAAACTTTGAATTTAGTTTTCCCGTATCATTATTATTTGTTTGTTCATCAATGATATATACACTTGATAATGATGAGAACTGAAAGAAAAAGGAAAAGAAAAAACATTGTTGTTGTTGTTGTATACACATGTCTTGTTCATAATCTTTTTACCAATTTTTAGTTTCGATGATGTTTGATGATAAAATCCATATAACTAAAAGCTATAGTGTGAAAATTGATGGAAAATCAAAGAAAACAACAACAAAAAAACCTGAAATAATAATAATAATAATAGTGAATTAATCTAGATTAACATTCGACATGTTCGACATCAGTAATGAAACAAAATGAGAAAAAAAAAGACAAAGAATTTTTTCGATTTTCTGTTTCAAAACATTTGTTTTGTTTTTTTTCATCGCATCCAAGATCGCTTCTTCAACGAGCAACGAACGCGTTATCATCGACCAAATTAATCCAACATATCAATGTTTTGTTTTCTCGATTTGTTTCGACATTTTATTTCATTTCAAACAATATTATTATCATTTATTTACTTGTAATTTTGTTATTTATTCTTTGATTCTTCTAATTTTCATCCGTATTAAAAATAGAAATACAACCCGGTCATGATGCCGAATTAGTGAATACAAAAGTTATTATTATTTATTCCGAAGAAAAAAAAACATGTATCATGATTGAATTATTGAAACTATGAAGGATTAAAAAAACAAGATAGATGATCAATTAATCAATTTTCTGTAATTCAAATGCAAAATAAAATAATCTTACCGCTTGAATTGTAATTAAAGTTCAATAAAAGAATTGATTTTTGTATCCAATTCAGATAATGATTTTGATAATGTTTATTTTTTTCAACTGTAAGTCAATATTTGAAAATTTCAAACAAACAAAAGAATCCACCTATGAAAAAATCTTTCTAAAGAAATGAACGAAATTTAATTTCAAAATCGATTCCATCGATTCTGAACATAACAAACATCAAAAAAAAAGAAAAAGAAAAGCAGAAATGATAAATCAAATTGATTCTGACATTTCATTAATGTTATTGTCTTTTATCTTTTGTTCTCTCTTTTTCGAATACGGTGAAAAAAACAAATAAAGATGAAAAAATCCAAAAAAATCTATAAAATTTTTGATAATAATTTTTTCCCGTTCTCGAATAAATTCAGTTATCTTTGTCAAAATGGTAAAATGGATTTTTTACATTTTATTAACAGTAAACAAAATTTAATTCCATTCGAAATGTTTATCAGCAGAAATAGGAATAAATCGATTGTTTTAAAAACAAACAAAATAATGATGATGAAAACCGTCAAATGTGATTATTTTCAATGTAATCAAAATCGATACGATTTTTTCTTGTTTATCATTGTAATTTGCAAATTGAAGCAAAACAACGATGAAACAAATTTTTATTTTTCCATTAAAAATAATGCATAAAATAGATAAACAAAAGTCAAATTTACAATAATAATAATAATAGTAATGATAATAACACCCGGCTTTGTTTTTCTTATTTTGCTTGTTTTTGGATTTTCCAGTTTCATACATTTTACATGTGATATGTTAATAAGTAAAATTTCATTGTAAAATTATCATCATCATCATCATCATAACAATGTATAGATAAACTAATTATTTCCAGTTGATATGAGGAAGAATATAAACACAGATAGCAACCATTTTGTCTATTTTTTTCAAAACCAAAAAAAGAAACTTGTAGAAATGAATCTAAAAAAACGTAGAAACAAACGACCTTAGAGGAAAGATATTATATAGCTTAATCGGTAAAAATGACATGATGAATTTTTTTTTTTGTCGAATAAAATGTTAGCTAATTTTTGTTGTTGTTGTTATTGGAATGGTAATTTGTACGATGTTTAACATTTACAGTCTGTTTTATTATATGATGTGTTGATGATGATGATGATGATGATTATAACATAGTCAAAGGAAATAATGGACAAAACGACAACAGAAAAGATGAGTTAATTTAAATTAAACTTTAAAAAAAATGATATTATACAGTGTCAAGGAAACACAAACACACTATTACAGCATAACAGAATTTTCATCTATAACAATATATATTTGAACCAACATTAAACTACAAAATAAAAGAAAATCAACTTTCATTTTCAATTCGGTTGGCTTGTTTTCATTATGATGTCCACCAATATTGTAGTGATTTTGAAAATGATTTCTCTTCATTTTAACCATATGGATTCTTACCGGGAATTGGTATTTCTTTTTTTCCAAACTATCCATTGGAAAAGTTAAATAAAAAAATATACTTGCTGTTCAGAATTAAGAATTCGAAAAAAATAATCAAAGAGACAAAAACAAAAGAAACATTAGAAAACACTTAAGTCAATAAATCAAATGAAAAAAAGGAAAAAAAACCAGAATTCAGGAAAAAACCAAATAGTAGTTGAAACAACCAGATGAAATGTGAAACTAGATGAAATTTTTTAAATGAAAAAAATAAAATTAAGTTTGTTTGTTTGTTTGTCTTTTTTCTTGGTTTTTTTCGGTTTCAACAAAAATATTGCTTTTGGAAAATTATCATTATTAAAGAAAATGATAATTCAGTGTAAATGAAATGTAATTAGAAATTTGATATGAAAACAAAGATCCAAAGATTAAAATTGAAGGATGTTTTTTTTTGTTTTGTTCAATGTCATGATGTAGAATAAATTTAAAATTCTTCAATACAGAACAATCCGAAATAGTTTTGTTTTCTAAATGTTCACATGACACAAAAAAATGATGCACATCATTCTCTGTTTTTTTTTCATCTTTATTTCTTACCTTTTCCGTTTGAAAAAATAAAATTTGTCATTTAAATTTTGTATTTGATCTATCTATTTGTTGTTTGTTTTTCCATTCATTCAGTTTGTATGCAATTTGATCAACAAGAATCAAAGAATTCGATTTGATGTGAAATGTTTATTTATTCAGAAACATCCGCCAAAATCATTTTACAATGATGAAAAGTTAAACGATCATTTTTTTCCTGATATTTTTTGTGTTGTATAAATTATACAAATGTACACACATACTGGCAAACAAAACAAACATCCGAATACATTGTCCAAACCAATAACCGGTGTTGATGGTATATATCGATGAAAATCATTTGTCGAGGAAAAAAAAGTAAAATTCAAATGTGAATTCAACAAATTTTCATGATGATGATTTGATTTGAAAATGTTCAAATATTGAAACTTGCAAACATACATTTCGACAACAATGTTGTTGTGATTTTTTTTCTGTTTTTGTGTTTGTAAATTGTACAAATATGGTTGTGAAATTGAAAATGGAAGAGAATTCCGTTTGTTCCGCTTTTTTTTGATGAGTTGAATTTTTGATTTTTTTAACACTTGAAAATTCATCAATAAATTTGTTTGGTTAAACAACGGCAACAGAATCAACATGACAGTTGCTAGAAATAAGCAAACAACTTATTGCAAGTTTCCAGCTATTCTAGTTTTTTTAATTCATCTTAATCACCACAGATAAATTTATTTAACAAGAAAAAAAAGAAGAAAAACAATTAAGAATCAAATAGATCAAAAAATTTACATTTAATCAATCAATCATTAATTTTTATATAATTATGGAAGAAAATGAAACAAATTTATTAGATTCGATTTAAGAAAAAACACAAAATAATTCAAAATGGTCGGCAGCATGGGATGGAAATAAAAACTATTTATTAATAAAGATAGATAAATATCACTTTTATTCATCAAATTAAGATTTGGCAATCGAATGAATTTTTTTTTCATCCAAAATTGATTATTGTTGAAGTTGTTGTTGTTGAAGAATATTGACAACATTACCCTGTTGTTGTTGTTGTGGTCTAACAATGCCAAATGTTGTCATATATGCATTACATGGTTTTGTCGTAGTATTTGTTGTCATTGTTGTTGTTATTGATGATAATGGCTGATGATATGCAGATTTCTTTATCGTACATGTTTCATCACCAATAATATCGATCATTTCAATTTCTGAATTTAAGTTTGCTATTAAATTAGCTTGTTGTTGCTGTTGTTGTTTAACCTGTTCAGGCATTTGATATAAATGTGATGATTGTGATGAATTACTAGAATGATTAAGATGTTGCTGTTGTTGTTGTTGATGATGATGATATGAACGAGTTTGTAATGTCTTGAAATATTGTTCAATCATTGGATCACGATGATCAAATATTGGTTCAAAACTATAGCTTTCATTTGATTGATCTTGATCTTGCGATGATTGTTGATGCTGATGTTGGTTAACCGTTGTTGTTGTTGCTGGTGTTGTTGATGATGTTAGATCAATTGTTTCCAATAGATTTGCCTCACCAATCGATTGTTTCATAACGGTTCGTTGATGATGAGGACTTTTATGAAATGTTGCCGCTTTATTTAACAATGGTTGATGATTTACACCGGTGGATGTAGCAAAATTTGTCTGTTCATAAAGTGGTTCCGTTTCTGTATTATTATTTATCATTCCATTTTTTTCATAACTTAAATGTACTTTTCCATTCAATTTTGTTGCATTCATTAATGATGATTTTTTACACGTTCCATTACTATTTGGATATGAACTTAATGACATTTCATCTAAACGTGTACTAGATCTATGTGAACAATCTATGATTGGATAACAAACGATAATTTGATAAAAATATTAGGTAAATCATTTAATATTTCAGACATGCAAAATGAAAAAGAAAAATTCTCAATAAATTACTTACATGTATCTTCGTTGGCAATTTGTAGTGCTTCTTGTCGCATTCGCATCACATATAAAAATATTGATGTCGAAATAACAACAATCAAAACAATAATTGTACAAATAGCCGGTATGAATATCATTGGATCATCGAATAATGCACCAACAATTGTAAAAGCTGTACCAGTATTTGTTGCCATTCTTGATTCAAATGCATGTAATGGTTCGACAGTAGCACCAGTTTCAGTCAATGTAGCAAAACTATATTCAGATTCACGTTTACCGGCATCATTTTGTGCAGCTATAATCAAATCATGCCATGTTCCGGGCATAAGATCACGAATAATTAACTTTTCTTTTTCAGGCATCAAATGTGTAGATAATGTAATCCATCCACCATTATTTTTATTATTGTTGTTATTGGATGATCCTAGAAAGCTACGATGATAATGACGTCTTGTTCGATATTTAATACTATAACCAGTGATAGGACAGCCACCATCAGACCAAAGATCCAAATTGATGATTACAAATGTTATATTCGATATAATGAAATGATTGGCAAATTTATCTGGTGGTATTGGAGCTACAAAAAATAAATTAAGAAGAAAAATATAGAATTATACAACATAGATGAACAAATGATTCTTTTTAGGAAAAAAACACTTACGACCACCAAGCGTTGAAAATCGTATCATTTCCGATGGTCTTCCGCTACCCATTTCATTGAAGGCTTCAATACGTGTAACATATTCGCTACCACAACGTAAATTTCTCAATGTGAATGATGATGTTGATGATGAACTAATCGTAATCGATTGCCAATCTTCTGTACCAATATTATTATCATCAATAACATAATTTTGTGCTAAATGATATGAAATAACATAACCATCGACTATTAATGGACCATTGTCATCTTGTTGTTGTTGTAAATCTTGACCATTACCAATCAAAGATGATCCAGACGATGACGACAATAAGGAGGATGATGAAGAAGAAGACATAAGATAAAGACTATCACGTGAAATGATTGATGTATAATCCCATGAAAGTAATGCTTCATGTGTGGATACATTTTCAATACGAAAATTTGGTGGTCTTGGTGGATCTTATAAGTGAGAAAGGATGCACATGTTTTTTTTGTTATTTTGAACAAATATAATTCATTTTGAAATAAATAAAAAGGAAAGATAGAAAAAAAAATATTAATCGTTAATCATTATCAACAACAAGAACAAACAGAAATAAATAAATAAATATTTTTTTTCGAACAAATTGGTAAATTTTTATCAAATTAAACAAAATTTATGATGTATAATACTAACCATGAGCAAATGTACGAGCAGTAACCTCGATCGATGATGGTCCAGCACCCTTTTCATTGAATGCCTGTACAATGAATCTAATTTTCAAATATTGTGAACAATAGAAAATAACGTTTGTTTTTTTTTCGTTAGAAAATGTCGAAAATTAATGAAAAAAAAATGAAACAAGGAAAATTGTTATATAAATGAAAAAAAAGACCGAAAAAAATAACAAATTATTGTTATTGTGAGTTTCTTTTCTTTTCTCTCAATTATGGAACACAGTAACTATGTTAACGTTTTGTTTTTGTTTTCATTGGCCCGAAAACCAATGATGTGAAATATGAATGATGTTCAAAAAGAGAATCTGAAAAAAAACTTTGACCCGTTATTTTTTTCCATTTCGATCGTTATATACTCAACAACAACAACAACAACAAAATGTATCCGGAAAATAAAGGATGTGATAATACAATAACACACCGACAGTATGATTACAAATTACCAAGTTTTATAATTAGATTTTTTTTCCTCTCGTTGCAGTGATCCAGTGGATCAATGTATCTGTGTGTGTGTAGGTTATATCACACAATAAACATAAATGACCAAAAGACTCTCTATCGACTAAATAATTTATAATTTTTTTCACTTCATTTATCATTAAAATGAAAAATAAATTATCTTTCTCTGTCTCTATCCTTTTTTCTTCTATCTGGGATTTATATAATGAAATTTTTATTTTCATTTAATTCATTTTGAAAAAAATTTTCAAAATTAAACAAAAGGAAAAAAAGGATTCACACTTACTGATACAATGTTTGCCGCTGTAATGTATCGATTATATGTTCATAATATTGATGAAATGGTGATGTTGAAATCATCATCATAGATGTTGATGTTTGATCCGTTTCGATTGTAGATTGATTATTTAATTTGATTAGAAATGAATTTGGTGAAGATTTTGCACGTATACCATATGATGATGATGATTGTTTCCAATTATTATTTCCAATTGTTGACATTTTCGAATATAATGGTTGGATTGGTGTATTCGATATGGTTTTGTATGTATATGACAATGATTGATGATGATTATTATTATTGATACCAGCAGTTGTAGATGATGATTGTGATTGTTTACTACCGGGAATGTTACTACCAGTTTCCGGTAATGATGATGTTGAAATAGTACGATAACCAATATAAAAACCATCAATTATTTCAATATCACTAGTAGTTGCAGCTAAATTATTATTATTATTATTGCCGATTGATGAATCGGACGGATGTGGTTGTTGTTGTTGATGCGATGATGGTGGTAATCGTATTGACCATGTAAGACGTATTGCATGAGTACTTAATGGTACGGCACGTATATTGTCCGGCATGACTGTTGGTGCTACGAATTTGTTTTTTTTTTCATTAAAATTTCCCGATTCCATAGAAAAAAATTTAATAGAGAGAGAGAGAGGGAGACAAAATTTTTAAGTTTTCATTTTTCAACGAAATTCTCTTATAATAAAACATCATAAATATTGATGATGATGATATGTGTGTGTTTGTGTTTCAGTGTAGAATACAAAACAAAAAGCAAAATTGTAGCCAAAACCATAGGGTCCCAAATACCTACACACATATATAGTCTACATGAAAATTAATGGCCCCAAATGTTCTTTTGTTGTTGTTGTTCCATTTTTTTTTTTTTTGCTTTTTTATTATTTGGGTTATTATTACTATCATTATTATTAATATTATTATTGTTTTGAATGATGCTATTTTTGTTCTTATTTTTTTCAGAAATTTTTCTTCATTCATTTGTAGGATGTAGAAAAAAAAGACAGAGACATAGATTGTACAAATATATGTTTGGTTAGTTCGTTCGTTCAAAACTCATCTGTCATCTTGGTAGAAAGTCGTTTATATTTTATCTTTGTATATGATATAACGCTAGTCAGAAAGAATGAAAGACCAGACAGAGTCTAGGGACTCATTTGATTCATTTATCCAGTGCAACAACAAAAAAGCAGAAAAGAATCTGCACTTGCTCAATAACAATTAAACATGGAAAATGAGAAAAAAATCTATTTGTTTTTCGATAACTTTTTCTTGTTGTTGTAAAATTGGTAAAATTCTTGTTCATTTGATATTGATTTTCTATATATTTTTTTCACAAATTACCTTCCATCTGTGTGGTCAATGTAATTGAACGTGAATGTTCACTAGTTCCTAATTCATTGACAAATGAAACACGGAATTCATATGGTGTCAATGGTTGTAGACCATGTACAGTTACTGTATTCGTATTCGATTTGATCATCAATGCATTGTGCCAAGTTTTATCTATAAAGTCAAAAATCATATGCAAAAGTGTAAAAAATAAAAGACAAAACAATTAATAATATTGATGACATGGTCCATATGGAATGGTGAATTTACCAGCTTCTTTTTTATATTCAATATTCTGTGATAATAATGGTAGATTTCCAGTATAACCGATCGACCAAGTTAGTGTTACTGTACGACTACCAACTTCAATAGCTTTCAATGATTCGGGTGCATCAGGAGATTCTAATACATGTAGCATAATAATGCGATGTGTCATGCCAAATGAATTTCGTGTCAAACAAACATATTGTGCTGTATCGCTCCTGCCAACATGTTTGAGCAATAAATTTGTTGTACGTTCACCGAATTGTTTACTCTTATCTATCGATGATGATGATGATGAGGATGTTGATTTACCATGATTTTTTCCAGATAAAATTGTACCCGAACCAGGAGATTCAAATAAACGAAATGAACTAGTCGATGTTATTGAACTTGTATCATATACATTGATTTCTTGACCGTTTTTATACCAACCGACAAATATTGGTATGGCACCAGTTCCTGTACATGATAATGATACTTGACTATGATGACGTATGGCCATTTGTATCACTTGATCATGATCTTGAGCTGAGGATGATGGTAATTTATGTGCACCAGTACTACCGCCACCAATACCATCATTACCATGAGGAATTACTTTCACTTGTATCTGTGGTATTTGATATATGGTCAATGAAGCACGAGCTTCCAATGGTTTACCCACACCATTGGATACTTCACATAAGTATATTCCTTCGAATTTTGTCTTATCAATCGATCGAATTAATAATGAACCATTCTCAAGTACATGTATCTGTGGACTACTTAATATTGGAACTGATTCTATTTGTGATGATTCTCCATTGTTATTATTTCGTACATTTATATTGTTTGATGAAAGACGTTTCATGCGTAAAAATTTCCATCGTATCACAGGTGTTGGATTGCCTGAAGCTAGACAATCAAAACGAATCATAGTATTCGGATGATTTGACATCATCATCATTGAATTATCAAGTGGAATTAAAGGATTAATTGTAGGCTGTGTTATAGCTACTTTATTAGCAGGTTTTATTAGCCATTTTGGTGGCGCTTTAACACGCATTATAGCAGTACGATTTGAACTGGTATTTGGTGTTGTAGCAAGGCACGTATAAACACCTTGATGGCGTCTTGTTATATTGGTTATAATAAGTGATGAAATAAATTCTTTTATATTGAGCACTTGTATTTGTGGATCAACCGATCTTGTTAATGAACCTAATAATGGTTGACCATCTTTAAGCCATTGTAATGTAATAGGAGGATCACCGGAAATTACTGAACAAACAGCTGTTGCACGTGTACCTTCTTCAAGTGCATCAGAAAATATAAATGGACTTAATACAGGTGGCAGTACTGTATTGATATGAAATGTTTGCTGAGAACGTTGACCATTTTCACCAATAACAATACAAGAATAATCATCTTCATCACTTTTATCGATCTGTGTGATAGTTAAATGACCCATTTGTGTGATTATATGTCGTTCATCGAATGGAAGACGACGTTTAGATTTGACAAAATAAACTTCTTCAATTGGATATCCACTATAGGCACATTGTATTGAAAATTGTTGACCAACAACAGCCGTTTGATCAGAAATCGGATGTACATATGGTGAACCGATAATACCAATTCGTGCCTGATGACCAATAGAGCCGGCACGATTTATAGCCAAACAACGAAATTGACCAACATCCTATCAAAGAAAAAAAAAGAAAAAAATTTCAAATTATTAGAATAGTGCTGAATAAACACAGACAAAACACTAATGAATTCATTGATAAAATAAATACAAAAAAACTAAGGAATTAAATTGTAATTTTGTTTCGAATAAAGAAGAAAAAGAAAATGATTGCAATTTTTTTCTGTTGTTCCAGAAACAAAAAGAAAAAACATTCCGTTTCCGATTTCGAAAAAAAAGATCAAAATAATTTAGTAGAATTAATATGCGATAAACTTTTGTTTTTTCCAAACGACAAAATTGTCAAGAATTAACATTGTTAGTGATTACGTGACCAAACACAATTTTAGGTAATTATCAAATATAAATAAAGAATTGTTGTTGTTGTTGCTTTCTGTGTTTGTATATTTCTATGTTTGTGTGGTATGTACTATCAATCTAACAAAATCGAAACAAATGGAATAAAATATGCGGAATCGACGAATGAAAAACAAAACAAAACAAAATATTCAGCCACAAAATCACAACAAGACAGATTCTTTGCATTCAAAGCTGAAAGATATGATATGATATCAATAAAAAATCGATTCTTTGATCAAAATAGAAAACTAAATGTAAAATTATTTTCAATAATGAGAATATAAATTGTCTTATTTTCTCTAGGTGATAAATTGATATTCTAATGAAAAAAGAAACTTTCCACACAAACCGATGATGTTTTACATTCAAATCAAACAAATTTGGTAGGAAATAAACGTTCATCAGGGACTAAAAATCAGAGTTTTAAAAAAAACGATCGATATTTTTATTCTGTTTTCATAAAAAAAATCAATTTTTCAATTCTTTTACTACACACGTAAGAACAAAAAAACGTGAATATTTTTCGTATAAAAACATTTCTTGAATGAAGCAAAAAAAACCACAGCTGAATGATTTTCACATCATTTTTTTCAGTAAGTGAGAAAGAATTTATCAAAATTTTTTTGGCTTTATTTTTTGTAAGAAAAAAAAATTGAAAATTTTATACATATTTGATGTAGTAGAATCAAACTATCACCAAACTAACGCATTGTAGCGTTAGTACCACCTTTCATACTTAGACATCATCATGACTGATGAATTCCATCAATTGATTATTATCAAGTAAAGAAAAAAAAAGAAATGCATCAATAACAAAGAAAATGATAAGTGCGTGTGTAACGGGTATCGAAGGGATAATAATAATCGATTTTCAATTTTTTTTTTTGAACAAAGCAGAATAAAAATTGCCATTAGATTGCCCATAGTGATATTGTAAATGATGAAAAATTACAATTTTTTGTTGTTGTTGCTGTCGTTGCATATCTTACCACGTATATACGACAAAAAGAAGGAAGAAAACCATTCTTTTCTTCCATAACAAGTCAAAAAGAAAAATTCCTTTTTTTCTCCGTTGCTTTTAACCTCACTTTAACATTACCGCTAATAATTGACGACAACCACAACAATAAAAGAGAGAAAGATTGTCAACAACAATCGATTTGCGATCAATTCAGATTCAGACATACAACAACAAACAAAGTGAGACAGAAGAAGATTGTTGAAGAAAGAAAAAAATCCATATATTCATATAGTAACATAAGTGTTAAATATGAATTGAATTGAATTGAATGCATAATATCATTATATTCTATGAAAATATTTTTGTGCAAAAAAAAATCTTAAAATTCAATAGAAAAAATTTTCTCGCTTTTTTTCCCGGATTTTCAAATACTGATTTCATAGAATGATGTCAACAACAACAACAACAAAAATGGAAAATTCATTTTTTTCCAAGAAAAAAATAACCGATTCTTTTTTTCCACCGTTTTTCAAAAGAAAATAAAGCATATTGAATGGAATCCTCTCCTTTTTTTCTTGGTTTGTTTTGATTTTTCTTATTTCATTTGTTATGATGATTTTTTTTCCATGGAAAAAAATTTCATACGTATGAAATCACGAAATGTATAGCGTGCATGTAATTGCATACGTGTGTCAAATGTTCCAAATAATAATAATAAATCAAACAAACGAATGAACAACGAATGGAAAAAAAGTTGAAAATGAAATGCAAAATGTCCCCAAAACAAATAAAAGATGTTCTATCACAAACATTTATATCAATATAAATTATTCACAACGAATATTCATAAATTTCAAATGACCGAAAAACTAGAGAATTTTTTGTTTTGTTTTTGAGAAAAAGAAATGAAATAGTTCTGGATCAGCAGATTCTTTTTGAGTTGTATTTTTTTTCATCAACTGAAAATTACATGATGAACAGTTTAGAAGAATTTTGTTATTTTTCACACAAAACAATTGAACATTTATTTGATATGGAGGACAAAATAAAAGAGCAAACAACATCAACAAAATTGAAAATATTTCTCTGGAGAGAAAACAACAACAACAAAATCTTTTCACATTCGTATAACAGATGAACAACACGCACAACTGAATAATCTCTTATTATTCAATGTTTATCGTTTCTTTTTTTTTGCCATAAAATGCAATGAATATCAAATAATGTCTGAATGGAAATTCTAGATGATGACCAATATGATGACAATGGAAATGAATTGAAGAAAACATTGAAATCCAAAAAAAATTGTTGTTTCGAAAACGATTCAAACTTATTTGAATTGAATGAATGACAAGCATTTTATTTTTTGGTGAAAAAAAATTCCATGACCATCTTCATTCTGATATGTTGAAAGTCAATTTAGTTTAACATAAAAGCTTTTATGAATTTATTTTCTTTTTTTGTGTGTTCAAGAAAAAGAAATTGAATATAATCACGAACAATTGACTTTTTTGGCCTTATAAATTTTTTTTATTATTTTCAAAAATCGATTGATTTAAATTTCGGAAACCATTATCATCAAAAATAAGAATTTGATGAAGTAAAATGATCTTCTTCTTTTTTTTTGTTTGTTTGTTTGTTGTTGATGAAATCATCATAATCATTTCCATAAAAGAAAAAAAATTCCATTATAGAATCGATTTTATTAAAAAAATTCATATATGTCCAGAATACAATTTGTTTGTTTGAATTGAAAATTCCAATGAAAATAAGATAAAAAACAAAAAAAACATTAAACAATGATGTCTTATGATGATGATGATGATAAAAGAGTTTTAACTAAAATAAAAAAAAATGTTGATGATAAAATTTTATTATTCACTTAAATTCATTTAACAAAATTAGATTTTATGTAATCATCATTAAAGATGATGAATCAAAAGTGTTTGTTGCATCAATGTTTTCTTTCATTCTTTTTTTTGGAATATACACTATTTGAGCATCTATTCTGTCTATCATCATCATCATATCCACACTCAAATTCATTTAACTTATTTTTTCAAACAAATTGAATAAGTGAATGATTTTAAACAATTCAAAATATAACTATAGCAACAACAACAACAACAACAATGACTATGAATGATGACGAAATTGGTTTTGACAAGAATGAAAATGTGATCAAGGAAAAACGATGAAGAAAAAAAAATCTGCATACAAAGTTTTAGTATGCAAAGTCGAGGGAAAAAAATGAAACGAATTTCTTCTTTACAGAATTTCGTATAAATAAAGAATTTTTGTTTGTATAAATAAAATAGAATTGAATAATTTTCGAAAGAAAATTGAATAATTTACGAAAAAGAATTTGAAGAAAGAAATTTAAAATGTGCGAATAAATAGTAAAAATTTTGGACAAAAAATAAAACATTGAAAACCAATATCAATGAAATATTCTTGCAACAAAATTAAAATGATGTTCATCAATATTTAAATAAAAAGTCTGTATTGTTGTATATGCACTCTATTGCAAGAAAAAAAAATCTTTACCATTCTCTTACCATTATTCTTATGAAACAAATCAACTTTATTATTTTGGTATAGAAAGAAATTAACCCTTCTGTTTTTATGTTTCGAACCCAGACCAACTGGATGGCAAAGAATTTTTCTCTTTTTTTTGAAAACAAAAACATTTTAAAAGCTCTTAATTGTACGAAACATTGAAAAAAAATTTCAATCGATGAGAGAGAAAAAAGAAAGCTCGTTCAAGGAAAAATTTGAATAAAAAAAAATCAACCCAAACACAACATCAGAAATGAAAAAAAAGAAAATGGAACATAGAATGTGAAAAAAATAAATACATTGTTCTTTCTATAGACGTGTGTGTGCGTGTGTTTTTACTGTTACATGGACAAACATTGCATTCATTCACATGGCATCATCAGGAATATTTCTTATTTCGGTTTTTTGTTGTTGTTGTTTGGTTCTTTTAAGAATTTTTTTTATGAATGTTCCATTATGACGTTCAAGAAACGTGTTTTTTTCTTTCAGTATAGAAAATAGGAATATAGAAAATAATAATAAACTTTAGTTATGCATTATTTAACACGGTAAATGATGATTACATATAATTCTCTTTGCGTGTGATGTAAGTCTATGTGATGTTTTCAAGATGAAGAATCAAAGATGAGCGGCAAGCATCATTTTTGTTTTTTTTTCTATAATTTTTCCACTCTCATTTAGTCTTTTCACACACTGAATTCATACGATTTCGAAACCACCACCACCATCACTGCAGAAGCAGAAAAAACAAAACATCCAAAGACTTTTTTTCATAAAACTCATTTTGAATTTTATTTTTTACGAAATAAAAAACTAAATAAATAAATAAATGAACACAAACGAATGGAAGAAGAAGAAGAAGAAGAAAAAACTTTCCAATGAACCATCATTTAAACTATTTTCTCCCTTATTTTTCCGATTCTTTCTTTTTTCTTTGGTATACAATATGCACGATAAACCTATTTAAATATACGGTTGAATTTTATTCCAAAGAAAATCATGAAAATCGGAGTGGAATTTTTTTTAAAGAATTTCTGAAATGCATAGATGAAACATAATCACAGTTGCTTGTGATTGTACGAATGAAATTCAAAAATTTTCAAAATTCTTCCCTACAGAAGAAAAAAAATGTAAAATAGATGTGAAGAATTGGAATAAAATTTTGAAATGATAAAAAAAAATTTATTACATTATTAATTGAGAGGATAACAAAAAATGTGAAAGAATTTTGTGATGTTGAATGTGATGATGCTAACAACAACAAAAACGAAAACGAAACTAAAAATATGGAACTGAATCTTTGAAATATTTTATATTTTTTTTAGAATTTGTTCAATTTTTTGCTTTTCGTCTTTTTTCTACTTATATCAACGTCATTATAATCATCTGGGGTTCATTTTTTCTGTGATGAATTATTTACATTTTTCATCATCACCATACACATAAACAGAATGAATGTGGATGATTGAAGAATGTAAATGAATGTAACTGGAAATTCAAGAATTTGATATTATACCCTTGGAGAGAAAAGAAGAAAAAAATGAGAAGGATGCACAAACTTTCAAATATTCATTTGAACGTTCAGTTTATTTAATAGGAGACAAATTTTTTTTTTCGTTCGTCTTCTTCATTCATTTTCTGATGATATTGAATGGTTCATAAATTTTTCTATAAATTTTTTTTTTACTTTCAAGTCAAATAATTTACTTTTTTTTTATTCGGTTCAAATGAGAATTCCCTGGACAACTTATTTGAAGACTTACTTCCAATATTATTATCATCATTTGTAAAATATACATTGTACATAAATGTGATGATGATGATGAGAAAAAATTCATTTTCAATGTCTGCGTTTTGTATCATCAAAGGTGACATAACACTTGATTAGAAGTGGAATTTTTTTTCGATTCTTCAACTTTTTCTCTGACTAGACATTGTGTGAATGAAGATTGAGAAGAAAAAGGATAGAAAATGAGAAAATTTCTCCATTTTGATTATTATTATTTATTTTGAAACTACATCTTTTCATTTGAACAATGAACAAAAGTATGATGAATGTGTATATCAAAATTCCCACAAGTATATGATGTCTAAATGTAGCTAAAATTTATATATGATAATAAAGATAGGTAGACAAATGAGTAGTCAATAGTTTAACTGAATTTTTTTATTATATCACCAATAGGTGAATAGTGAAAAAAAATTATTATGAATGACATTTTAAAACAATGGCATTTCATAGTATCAATTCAAACATCCGTTATTAAAGAACTGAGAAATTTGAAAATATATTACCGAATATTCGATTCAAGAATCATTAGCAAAAAACTCATACAAACACACATTATCTGACTACACAGTGATCATTTGTATTGATAAAGTAGAGAAAAAATTTCGACTAAACTATTGTGTATATGATAATCGATCAATATTTTCAGTAAAAATTTGTTCGATCAGAACAAGACATGTACAAATACTATCGAATAATGTTTTGGAATCGACAAGCGAATAACCGGACTTTTGGTTTGATTCAATGTTGGTTATCATTTGTCTGTGTGTATGTGTTTTCAGAACATTAAAATCATTCCAGAATGAGAACAAAGAAACCAAAAATTGTCATCGTTCTAGTTTTAGTTTATAGATATCTTTCTGTGCTATCTCAATATTCCATTTGACTATACAGTGATAACTCTGTTATCCAATCTAACAATTCAATACAAAATGATAATATTCAATCGGAATCATCTATGCTAATCCTAGCTAAAGATTGACTTATAGTGACAAACTTGAAATGAACAACCATTTTTAACCGTTGTATTACTGTACATATAGAGCAAAACACGATGGCAATGATTATGATTGCAAAATAGCCGATGATAGCTAGATGATTGTGGCCATTTCAACATTTGGCAATACAATCGTTAATATCGATTTCCGATAGTCATATTCATTTTCGCTATTGTCATTATATTTTCTATTTTTTCTCTTTTATATCCCTCACGCTGTTTGGCTGAATGATTCTGTTTTCAACACAAAAACATTTCGATTCAATTTTTTTATCTCTTTTTTTTCATTTGTTTCGGTCGATTGTCGTCAAGATTGTGAAAATTTGGATTTACATAGACAAAGTAACAAAATGACCAAAATACTGGACACATAAACACACAATAATTAAATGTATTAGTACAATATTAGACACAAAAAAAAGCGAAAGGAAAAATAAAATTCTTCGATCTATAGAATGATGATCTATGCATAAGATGACAATGTGTGAATGTGTGGTCAGTATGAACTGGATTTTTTTTTCTTCGATTGATTTCTTATTCGATTAATCATTCAGTGTATAGAACAAAAGGAAACTAGACAAATAAGAATAATAAGAATAATAATAATAATTAAAAGTTTTTATCAATTCGATGCGCATGTTCAAATCGAATGAATTTATATAATGATCATCAACATAATAATCTATGATAAAATTAGGATATTATAAGTTTTTTCCTCATAAATGGATTTTCATCAATGGTCAAATACAACAAAAATAAGTATTTTACTGATGGCTGATCATGATACAAATTTCAATAATAGAATGAGAAAAAAAACATTGAAAAACTTGAACATTTCTACTTTCTGTCTGAATCATGATTTTTTTTCGTATTCTAATTTTTTTCATGAATTGTAAATGGAAAATATCTACAAGTCAAAAACCTTAAAGTAAAGTGAATGGGATATGCAAAATAGACCCGAATACACAAACGCCCATAGAAAAACATCTTGAAGCTTAAAAAAATCAAATTATATTAGAACGACAGAGAAAAAACGACGAAGACGATGATTGCATTGGCAAGTTGAAGAATGAAAAAAACTAAACCAAATGAACCTTGAAGAATTTCTTTTATTTTTTTTCCTGTTTGGTTGTTTTGGTTCAAGAGAAAAACTTTTAAATTTAAATTTTTTTCCTCATATCATTCATACAGATGAAAAAAAGCCAAAATTTAAAATTCAAAATGATTTTAAATAAAAAAAAAAAAAATAAGCAAATATGAACTAACCTGTGGACGTAATGAACTAATGTTAAAATATGAAACAGTTTGAAATAATAGTTGCTGTTCCGATTTGATTATTGTCGACGATGATGATGATGATGACGGTTGTGATGTAAAAAAATTTGTAGTTTTCAATTGAAATGTATTTGTTTTATAACGATATAAGTGTTGATTATTCGTTGATGATGATGAAGTAGATGATGAACCAGTTTGTTGTAAATTGATTAAATTTCCATCTAAATCTGTTAAATTTATTTGATTTCTTTGCCAAATAATTACCGGTGCCGGTATACCTGTAGCCATACATTTCAATGAAAGTTCTTGTTGATTCATCAATATCTGTTCATTGAATGTTTGAATTAATTTTGGTGATGATTGATACATAGTAATCAATGTTGATGATTGTAACCATTGTTCAAAATCTGGACCACCATTTATGCGAGCAAAACATTGATAAATACCGGCATCCGAATATTCGAGATCATAAATTCGAAGTACGTTTCGTTGATGACCAAGAATTTCATAATGTTGTTGTCGTTGTTTTTGATCATTTGATGATAACTTATTGGATGAAAAAGATCTTCCAGAATTTGTACGGCTATATTTATTGTCATTATTATTATTACTATTAAAAACATTATTATTTTGATCAATCGTTGTACTAATTGGCACTTGATTATGATACCAATAATAAGTGATCATAAAACGTGATTGTAAAACCTGATTCAACAGTTTTATACGTCGCTGTTTAATTGATTCTGGATCAAGATTTGTTGCTGATGATGATGATGATGATGACGATAGTAGATCATCATCGATTTGATTATGATCTAAATCATTTTCATCATTTGGCTCATTTATTGATGGTGGTAATATTGGTAACAAATCAAACATTGTTAATAAATGTGTTATATTACATGATAATGTTATTATATCACCCGGTGAATATGGACCTGAACCTGAACGATGTGTTTCATGATTCATGATTGTCAGATTTAAATGTAATAAACGTTTTGAAAGTAGATCCGTTTCATGATGAACTTGAAAATGTGAATTATTTGCAACACAAACATAGGTACCAACATCACGGATTGTTGGTTGATTTATACGAAGATGACGTGAAGTTATTGTATAATGTGATGACCATGATGTTGATTGTGTTGTTGATGATTGTAAAGGCTTTATATGATGAGCGATAAAATCATCGACACCACTCAATTGTCGTCGATAATGTTTTGGATCAAAATAACTAAGAAAATACCAGGTAATATTGGGTGGTGGTTGAGCATCAAATGAACAATAAATATCAATTGGTTTATGTGATAAATGATTTGTTTGATGATGATTGTCATCACCATTATTATGGCCATCACCATGTCCATAATAATCATTATTATCATCGATTGTCAATGTGCGACGTAATGATGCATCTAGATTATATCGCGGTCGATACGATATGTGACTTGATTGATCTGTATTCATTGAAAAAAAAGAAAAGAAAAATACGCGAATTGATTCAGAAATCAATTATCAGATCATTAGATTTATTACAGTCAATTTATGTGTCTGTATCGCAATGAATAACGATTAGTATTTAAGATAGCTTTTAAATAATGAAATAGCAATTTTATTCCATAAACACAGCAAATGAATAAATAAATAAAACCATTTACCTCTTAATTTGATTCGAGCCCAGTTAGATGAATCGTAACGTTCACCAGTTAAACGATGAGCCATACGGCAACGAAATTGTCGCCGTAGATCATTGGTACGAATGGCAGCAATCAATAGTTCACCGGAAGGGAGAACATAATAACGTGTATCAGCGGGTATATCTATAGGGAAATATAAATCATCATCAATATCATTATTATTATAATCAACAACGCGATAAATTCTTAGAATCGTAAAGAGGGGAAAAAAGTGAGCATCGTTTTTTTCATAGTCATTGAATGTAAAACATGAAAAAAAATCTTGAAACAGTGAAACAAAACAAAACAAAAAATGGAAAGAAAAAATGTTCCAGATACCAACAACCCAGTAACAACAATATTGAGACAATATTGCTGGCTTGCAATTTTGAATTATTTATAAAGTTTCAAGTTGTATGTTTGCTTCTGCTGCTGTTCAACCGTTATCTTAACAATCAAAACCATTTTTTGAACAATGAAAATGATAAAATGATCGAGAGATCAAAAGAAGCAAAAAAAAAGATAGAAACAAAAAATTGTATGGATGTACCATGAATTATCGATACGATATTTTGGGTGGTATGTTTTGGTAAATATTTTTTTTCATATTAAAAAAAAGAAAAAGAAATGGCACACATGGGTTTTCTTACACTGTTTCTGTTGTTTTTTGCTTATTGGTCTACGTTATCTTGTTCGCTATTCTTTTGCAAACATTCAAAAAAAATGGCATCCAGATAAATGATTAAAGTAAATTTTTGTTTCTATTTTAGATCAACTAATATTTTATGTGTGTAATCCAGAGAAAAAAAATCAATGATTACAAAAACAAAATATTGCCCATGTAACAATTTTATCAAATATAATATGATTCAAAAATGAACAAAAAGAAAATTAATAACATTCAATAAATAATTGGACTGGACATTATTATCAGCAAAAAAAATATATTATAACAAGAATTTATATTATCAAAAAAGAAATATTGGAAATCATTTTATCAATATAAGGTTTATTAATGTTAACTAAACAAAGTTTTTGTTGTTGTTGATTATATTCAAATTTGAATTCGCCCAACAAAAAAAAGGAGAAGAAAATGTAATCATTAATATGGTCAGTTTAGGAAAGAAAAATGATAATAATGGTCAAAAGAATATATAATTGGTATTTGGTAAAAAAAATGAATAATGTAATTTTTCTTTTCATTCATTCATTCATTTCAAATAATCAATTGAAATTGACAAAATAGAAAATTACTTTTCAATATTTACGTCAGATAATCTAAAGGTGTGTGTATGGTATGTACGTCTAATAACGATAATCAATAGTTTTATCTTCAATTTAGCTATATTTTTAGGCGTTTGTTTATTTTATGATCAGAATTTTTTTTAACTTGCTTCATCATTATCATTATTGTTGAAATGACAAAGTATGAAAACAAAACAAAACAAAAAAAAATTTCAATATTCAATCTAATTGATTAATGTTTAAATGACCATAACCACTATGATAGAACAACAACAAAACATTGTTTAACACTACGAAAATCTATTATACTGATAATACAAAAAAAATAGCACAAGAATAATCAAAGACAAATTATTGACTAGAATGAAAAAAACGCCTTTCACTTTTTCTCATCTTTTTTTTCTCCTTTGAATGATTTAATAATTGAAAACAATCAAACTATCCCAACAAACAGTATTTATTGGAAAAAATCGACAATAAGAAATAGAAATCAACGTGATGAAAATAGGCTTGATTATTAATTGAAAATAATTTGTATTTGGAAAAAAATCATTTGCAAATCAAATTCTTTACGAAAAGCAAAAATCAAGGTGATAAATAATTTACAACAAAAAAAAACAAATGGAAAAAAATATGTAAATCTTTTCATTTTGTTTTTTCATTCGTTTTCATTGATCCTTTTCCATTTTCAACGTCATCATTATATATCGATGATTGAAAAAACATTCAGTTTGATGAAAATGAATGCAAAGCAAAAAAACAAAACAAAACAAATTCAATAATAGTCAAATTTTTCCTAGAGAACTTTCATGAGATTGAAAAAACCACCACCATTATATGATCATGAAATCAAAACAAAACAAAACAAAAAAAACGAAATATGAAATCGAAATAGGAAAAAAAAGAAATGAAAAAAAAATCTAAAATAATACAGACACACACGCACACACGCGTCCAGAATATATTATGAATGAAATGATGATGTTGATTATTATTGAAAAAGGCGTTTCTATTCTTTTTTTTCAATTTTGATTTCATGTTTGATCCAACCAAGAAAAAAAAACTCAGAATCAAATAAAGAAAATGGATGAATAGAGAAATGTTTCCTTCTGATGTCATACACACACACACACACAAAAAGTGAATCACAGATTTGTTCATAGTGAATTTTTCTTTCTTCAAAGAAGAATCAAACAAAAGAAAAGTAAGTGAAAGAGAGAAGTGAAAAAAGTTAATTTTCATTTCTCAGTTTTATTCAATAGGAAATATGAAATGAAAAACAAAAAGTATTCAATCTTTTGATTTCTAATGTTTTCAATTTTGATTTTGGTTTTGTTTCATCACAATCTTTTGGTTAAAAATTGTATTGTTTTTGTGTGTGTGTGTGTCGAACCAAAGAAAAGAAAATTCATATAAATGAATAAAATATTAACGATTTTCTTAGAAATAAGTGAAAAATATGTTGAAACAACGCCTTACATTTATGTGTGAATTTGCCGTTAATGACAACTGAAAACAACGAATAAACTGTGAATAATGACAGTGAAGCCAACATTTTCTATATATGTGTGTGTTACATTGAATATCACACCATTTATATATGAAAATAATTTGCATAAAATTTTAATTATCCAACCAAAAAAAAAGAAAAAGAAAATAATAATGATGAAAAACCAATGATGATGATGAAAATATAGATCAATCTAATACAATTTTCAATGCGATAATGAAACAAAAAGAAATAAATGTCGATTTCTACATTTCTGATTCATCATGTATATAGGATTTTTTTTCGGTTAACTGTTATTTGCATAATATTTGCGTGCCCTCATGAACATACAGACAGACATAATGATTTTGATGATGATGATGATAACAACATCCGATTAACAATCTGATGAGGTCGTCGTCATTGTCATAGTTTTTTTTGGCGGTATTGTGTCAAATCAATAATGAAAAAAGAATATAAAAAAATGTAAATGTTTCGAGGCTAATAATCATGATTATTGTAAGCACAAAAAATAATTTTCTATGTAATTTTTTTTGGATTCTTTTCACCCAATACATAAAGTTTCGATAATGATAATAATGAAAGTGATGAAAGCAATTTATACAAGCATTGAATTGTGTTTATGTGTGTGATGAAGTAGACGAGAGAAAAAAAAATGGAAATAATCATTCCGATTGGCTATTATTATATACGGTATATCTTTTTTTTGTATGATGATAATGATTTTTTTCCTCCTTCAATTGATGATGATTCTTTGTGAATAGTGAATCTGTGTAGGTTTTCCTTTTCTACTTTTTTTTCCGTGTCTCTCACTTTTGCTTTAATTCGTATGTAAATGTCATTATGGATGCAATTATATGCAAATTTTTTCCCATTTTTTTCATCACAATAAACTAATGTTGCAATGTGTGTGTGTGTGTGTGGTTAAATTACGACTCTTGTTAGCGAAGAGAGAGAGAGAAAAAAAATCTTGAAAATCAAAGAATAACTAATATACAAAGCAAAACAATAAAATAGAATCACACAATCGTAACCAGATAGGAAATTTTTCTGTTTTTTTTCATATCATAGCAATCAATATTATGCAAAACAAGTTATATGGCCAGAGAAGAAAAAAAATGAAGATTGACAACAATTATTCAAATTTCTTTTTGTTCACCCACGCTCACATAAGCCTAACATAGCCAATGATTATGATGACAAATGAGAAACAACAACATTCGTTGGTGAATTTTTTTTTGTTGTTCTTCTTCCTCTTTCTTATCCCTCATCACTTTAAGTTTGACATTGTTAAGTGGTAGGTTCAACAAAAACACACAAACACTTACAAGAAAAAAATGGACATGAATGAAAAAAAAATAGTGAGAAAAAGTAAGAAGAAGAGACAAACTAAACTAAGAATTATTATTTGGGTGAAAGAATAAAAAATTCGCTGTTACTGTCACAGTAATAGCTTTATAACCGGAAAACAAAAATTATAAAGTCTATGCACGTATCATTCAAGCATTCTAGTTTTTTTTCGTTGAATTCTATTTTCATTCTTAACTTGTGATGTTTATCTTAGTGTTTTTACTAATATTGTATTCAATATAAATATTTTACTTATTTTTTATCACTATTCACACAAATTTATTCAATGATGTTCAATATAAAATGTTTCTGGTGTCTTTTTAAAAGAAGGAAGAGAGAAAAAAAATCTTGACGAAGATGTACCCGGATGAAAGTAAAGTATGAATAAAACATACAACACACAAAATTTAAACCTAAAAAACATCGTATTTGTTATAAAATTTAATTAATTTAATTTTCAATTTTTTTCCAGGAAAAAAAAGACGATAAAAGTGAAAAAAATCACACTATAGACACACACTTGAAATTGATGTTTATACTGTATATATTGAATTGTCTTGTTACGATGAGAATTTATTATTGTTGTTCATCATCATCATCATAGACCGTTCAAAAAAGAAAATGGTAGAATCAACACAAGCTATGACCCGAAACGAAAACGATCCACGAAACAAAAAAATGGATAAAATGGAAATAATGATCCAACATCATTAATCTTTGAGTTGAAAAAAAACTGAACGAGAATAGAAAAACCAAAAAAAAAGAGGAAACAAAAACAAAACAAAGACAAGTTATAAAATATAATAAAAAAACGATCAGAAAAGTAAAATAAAGCAAAACAAAAAACAAACCCAATAGGTTCGATGATGGTAATAATAATTTTGTATTTTTACTTTGTATATGATCATTTTTTTTTGTTTCTTATAAATAAAATATTTGAATTCAGTGTCTGGTCATTTTATTTTGTTTTAAAATGGCTAACATTCATTGGTAAAAAGGTTAATCGCTTTTTATTTCCTGTTATTTTTCCTTCGCATCTCAAATAAAAATGATGGAGATGACATTCGAATGTGAAGAAAACAAAAATAACGGAGCGAAAAAGTGAAAATAGGAAGATACACACAAAAAAAAACACAATTTCAAAGAACAAAAAAAGAAGAAGAAGAAATTGGAAGAAATCAAGCGAAAATTTTTTTTCTATCAAATCGTTTGATCGTTTACCATCATTATCATTATCATCATCATCATCATTTTCTTGGTTTGACATATGCCATAGAACATAGAACACCATAACAGTAAAACAGATTCCTAGGAAAGCGACAATACTATTACGTTTTTTTGTTTTGTCTTACTATATTCTTTTTTTCCCTAGGATTCTATTTAATCTATATTAATCGATAATAATGATTTCATTAAAATGTTTTTTTTGTGATTTTTTTTCGGTTGCTCGTTCGATGCGTGTTCATAGTGAATGAACAAGAATCAAATTTTTATTTGGGACTTTTTTTTCGGGATCGTCTTGCTTAGATCGTTCTCAATATTGATGATTGAATTTTTTTTATTCTTGTTTTCCCAAGTGAAACAGCAAAAAAAAACCGAGTGAATGGGTAAAATTGTTTTTTTCTGTGTATATAAAGACAGAGCAGAGAAAATGTTAATTTTCAACCAAAGAAAGAAAGAAAAATAAATAAACATAACAGTACATCATACTTGATTCTTTCAAGAAGAAAATCAATCTTCAAACTCTTGGATTTCATTTTTTTTCTGTCATTTTCTTTCTTTTTTTTCTATTCTTATAATGAGACCAAGAAATAATAAATAGTGGTATAAAGAAATATATGAAAATGTCGTCATTGAAAAAATCTTTTATAAAAACAATCTGTCAAATTATGGGAAAATAGAAATGTGAAGAAAATTGTTTTACCAGTTCCAAATATTGTTGGCCTTGGGTATCGTAAACAAACACCGAAAAAAAGGGAAAAGCTGCAATAATTCCATCACACAAGTTACATTGAATTAAGAAGCAAAGATCAAAAGGTTAAGTATTTTTGAAGTCAAAATTTTTTTTTTCATTGAATTCATCATGACAGAATGAACAAGGATGAAAATGAATGAAAATTGTAACAAAAAAAAAGAGTACCATTTTCCGAGAGAGAGACTAAAAAGAGTGGTTGAGTGATTTATTGAATTTCTACTTTTTTTACGGCTTGAATCTTGTGTTTTTTTCTTGCTGTCATTCTTCTTCGTTTTTTTTCTCTTATTCCATGAACAACATGAAACACCGAGAGAGAGAGACTAGCCAACCAACCGAGCAAATATCGTTATTATAGAGACCAATGGATCATTTAAAATCACTAGAAAAATTCCATTTTCCGCAAGCATATCATTTATATTCTTTTTTTTAGACTTGTGTTGTTGTTGTTGTCGTTGTTGTTACATAATTAATTATATTCGGGATCCGAATTAATACCCGTAATGTCTATACAATAGTTGAAAACTTGTTCAAGCGGTCAACGGTGTGTGTGTGTTTTAGTATGATTGTCGTATTAGTTGCATCTGAAATAATGACGATGATTCTAACAGAAAAATAACAACAACAACAACAATAATAATGACAAGTCAAAATATTTGGAATGAATTTTTTTGCCATGACATAACAGAGCAAAAAAAGAAAATTTGAACCAAACGATGTGAACTATCAGAATTACATCTACTATAGTTCAGATTTTCAGTTCAACGCTTTCAAGTTTTTTGTTTGAAAAAAAACCTTCACTAGCAAAAAAAAACTTGAAAAAATCTATGAATAATGTAAGAGAAATGAAATTCATATGAATTTAAATTAATTTTACAGAGATTAAATAATGACAAAATTTAAAAATAATTAAAAATAATGTTATGCATTGAAAATAGAAATTATTATTATCATTTTATTTTATTCGTTTTTATTTGCCCGATGCTTCAAAATGATTGAGTTGCAAATAAAGGTAGAATTTGGTTTGTTTGTATCTTTTTTTTACTTACAAAAATTTGTATAACCATTATGATGAAAATGTTGTGAAGGATTTGATCCATAGTTACCCGATGTTGTTGTTGTTGTCGTTGTTGTTGTTGTAATCATATCTTGTTGAAATTGATATTGATAATCAAATGGTAATATAATATCATCATCATCGGTTATCCATGCAACCACTTGATATAGATCGGATGTACTTGTACATTTTAATAAAGCATCATTACCATCGGTTACTGTTGTATCATATGCATGTATAGTTGGTGGCTGTATGTTTGTTGTTGATGGAACACTGGACGACGATAAAGATGATCCAACATTATTTTCAAACACTAAATCAGATAAACAAAAAGACAAATGAATTAATAAATGTTTCTGTGAAAAAAATTTGTCCAGAATTTTTTTTTTAATTTTTTAGTGACCGAGAAAATAAAGAAAATATTTTGACTTATTGAAACAAATTGAAATTAATTTCCAAATTAATCACACACACACAAACACACAAAAATGGATAACTTTTTCATTTGTGTTTTTTTTTGTCTATGTTCAGAATTTCAATTGGGGATGGTAAATGTTCATTTTAATGGCCAGAAAACTCAAGAAAAAAATTAATCATTTTTCCGCTTTTATTATTATTATTAATATTCTGATGATGGTTGTCTATTTTTATTTCAATCATTTTGTTTCGGTTCAATTCATTTTTTTTTTGTTCATCTTCAAACTATTATCTTCATCATCATCATCATCATCATCACCATTATATGGAAAACATTTTCAATTATAATGGTGTCTTTTATTATTAATTTAATGTGATAATTTCTTATTCATTTTTTTCTTCTCTCTATCCGCTTCATTCATTCATTCATTCATTCATAATCACTGAATATAAGATTCGAACGAATATGAACATCAAACAAATAAAGTGAAGAAAGAATGAATGAAAAAAAAATCAAGAAAATTAAATTGAATATAATGATGATGTCAAATAGTTTTCGCCATTGTTCAAATCATCATAATTATTTATGATAATAATAATAAAAACAATTAAAACATCATCATTCGCATAGATGAAAGAATCAAAAAAAAAAAAATGTTTCAATGTAACAAATTTTCTTGAAAATGACATGTAGAACAATGAAACAAAAAAAAGGAATTGTTGAGAAATTGAAAACAACAACAACAACAAAAATTGATTCTTGTTTGATTTCCATGTTTTTTTTTATTTCAAAATCGATCATTTTTTTTATTGGATTGTCGTTGTTGGAAAAGTTATCACGAATCAACAACACTTGATTCTTGATGATTCAAGTGTTTATTATTTGAAGAAGAAAAAAATGATTAAAAATCATAAGAAAAATGTATGTCTTTTTGTTCTAGAATCGTTTGGAGAAAAAAACTTTTCCTTTCAACGACTTCGAATTATCGAAAATAATAATAATAAAAGCATTGTAAGAAAGTGAAAATGTATGAAAACAAAACAAAAAACAAAAAATAATGGTGGGAAAATCATTTTGAAACAAACAAATAATCGATATACATTCACAATTTACTAATCGACTAATAGATCCCATTCAAAATAATAATAATAATAATAATGATTTTGATCAATGGTTCAATAATTAGAATTAATGTGCCGCAACTTTTTTTTCTGGTCATTTTCTCAAATCTTGCTTTTCATAAGGAATAATAATAATAATGATAGTTTCGGATGACGTTCGAACGAACAAAAAAATAAAAATAAAAACAGAAGTGTCTGAATTCGACAACTACAGTATAGATTAATTTCTTGGCTTTTTCTTTGGTTCCATGCTGGTGTTGTTGCTGTGTTATTGTTATTGAAACATCCGGAACAATAATAACAACAACAACAACAACAACAACAAAAATGGCCAATGGTATACAAGTGTAAATGATAGATTTTGTTTTTGTTGTTGTCCACTATTTTTTCTTTCGGTTGTCGCAACTATATCAACACATGTGTGTATGATTGGCTCGAAATAAACTTGAAAATATGATGATTGATTTATTCTGTGTGCGACAAACTTCATTCGAATGAAGAAAAAAAAATTCGAACGAATAGAATTTTGTTCGATTTTTTTTCGAATGTTATTCGTTCTTTTTTCTTCAATTTGTTCATCAGATTCGTATCAATATGAGGTTTGCTGTTAATTTCCTATCTGTTTTGAATTTTAATTCTTTTCAAATTTTTTTATATTTAGGCTTTTTAGTTTCTCGAATCAAGGATCAAAATTAATTTCATTTTAATATTAATAATATCATTGACATGTATATTATGATATATGATATGAGGGGTAATGTGGGTCGATAGAAATAATTATAATCATCGCAAACACTAATGAATAATATCCGTTTGGTTTCATATATACAGCAACAACAAGAAGAAACAAACTGTGAAACATCATTTATGATGTGTTTCAAAAACAAACTTGATAAGCGACAAAAAAACAATATGAAATGAAATGAATTCTATACAAACTGCTGTTGCTGCTGTCAATATCGATGATGATGAGTGAGAGAGTTTTTGTGTGTGTCGGTGATTGTTTTGTATCACGGCATCAAAAAATTAAATTCTTTCATATTTCATGAAATAGAATCAACGATAACACACACATCCTCATCGAATTTGGGCGTGAAAATCATTAAATTTTCGCTAGAATTTGTGTCATTCATTTTTATTTTTGTTCATTTCATTTATTCATATTGATTTATTTTGTTTTTTTTCATTTTATCCCCAAATATGCGTGTGTGTGTCTGTGTTTATTTGAGAATGAATGAATGCATTTCATTTTTTCCCATTGTCATTTAACACTTACCAACAGTAACATGTATTGAACGAGAAATAATTCGACCTAAACCTCCGTTAAATTCAACAACACAACGATAAAGACTATTGTGCAGTTCATTTGCAATACTTGTATAGGCCGAATTTCTATTGATTGTTGATATTTGATTATTATTATTATTATTATTGTTGGACGTTGATGATGATTTAGAATCGATCAATGATGATGATGATAATGATGATTGTTCATAACCAAAAGGCATGAATGCTAATGAACCATCTGAACGTTGTTCACGTATACCGGATACATCTATAACAGGTACATATTGTTCATCATTTAATGAACGTTCATCACGAACTTCCCAATAAATTTTTGATATAATATTTTCATTATTATTATTATTATTATTATCAAAAAAATGACCATCTCTTGATCGAATATATGATGATGATGTTGATGATGTATCAAGTAAAACTTTATGAAATCCTATCTGACAAGGCAATTGATAACCATATTGATTAGAATATTTTACAAATCCATATGGTTCTTGTATAAAATATGGTATTAAAGCTATATTTGGCCAAATATTTGTCGATATCATTGTTGATGATGATGATGATGGTCCATTCGAAGACATTGAAGAAGATGATGATGATGATAATGATGAAGATATTGAATTAATTGATGATGATGAATGAAGCTCATGATAATGATGATGTAATGATTCAACATATGAACGTATCACTCGACGAATTTGTTGTTGGCTACCATTTTCTTTTAAATTCGATGATAATGATTTATTTTTCCAATCAAAAATAATATCTACTCAAGAAAAAATGAGAAAAAGAGAAACAAAACAAAAAAAAATGAATTAATTTTTAATAATTCCAAAATGTGAAATTTTCCATTCCATTCCATTGAAAAAAACTGATAAGAGAGAATAAGAAAATGAAAAAGAAAACTTTTCTTTTTTCATTTTTGTTGGCAAGAATCATCATGAATACTTGAATGAATGAAAAATATTTTCCAAATTTAATAACAAATTTTTTTTTGTATATGATGTGTATTTTGAATTTTAAATTTCAAATATTTTTCTTTTTTTTCATTCTTAGATTCAATTCAAAAAGCTTCGGGCAAATATGATGATGATGAAACAAATCGAATAATAATAATAATAATAATAAAATGTGATCTAACCAAAATAAAGAATCTAAATTTTAAAGAAAAACATTTAAAAAAAATTCCAATAACTATGTGTAAACGGAAAAATAAAAATGTAAAGAATGTGGTTGAAATGAACGTTCAAAACTATCACTGGGTTTCAATTCATCAAATATATTGTACTAAGCAATCCAGAAAAAAAGTTGAAAAAATCATTCAAAATAACAAACGACCAAACAAATGACAACGATAATTAGATTAATTTGAATTTTTTTTCTCTCAATGTTCCAATCTTGAAAAACAGTATTAAACGATAACAACAACAATCGACCAACCGACAGACTGAAATAGATGAAAGGAAATTGAAATAATACCCGACCAAAATAAAAACCTCAAAAATAAAATAAATGAATGAAAGAAAACTTGGCTGGCAATTAAATTAAAGACTTTTGACTTTTGTTTTTGGAGAAAGAAGAAAAAACCGCAATGATCAAACCGCTATAAGAATTCCAATGTAATTTTTTTTTCTTCATTTTACTTAGAATCATCCAAATTAAACTACCAACAAAACAAAAAAAGTCATTCATCGAACGAAATTATACCAGTTCAGTAAGTAAAGATCAAAAAACATTAAATGAACTTAAATTGTGTGCATTTGAAAGGATGTCAATGTCATTGATATATCCATCTAAAAGTAAATGAGGGGAAATGACCAACAACAAAAAAAAACAAACAAAAAGTTAAATAAAATAAATTGTCCACCATCATCAAATGATGTGGTTCTTATAGAATAGAGAAAATTGAAACAAAGTTGATGGACATGTTTGATTCTTGTTGTGTCATATATGATGTTGTCACATAGTCGTTTGTTGTTTTTAATTTCAAACAAACAGAAAAATCAATGAAACGAGCCAGATGTATATTGATGATGATGTTGATGATGCACATGTCCATTTTTTTAAAAAAATTCGGAAATACACACACGCAAGACAACGAACGACTTATTCGGACAACAACAACCATTTTTTTTCATTTTGTTTAGTCAACTTTTATCTTTCTCTCATATTGTATAGGCCCTGTAGACATGTGTTTGTCACGTTGATATGTCAAAACTATAAACTAAAACGACAACAATGACAACAACAACAATCCTATCGTTCTGTATATGGTGAGTGAAAAAAAATGTTCCATTTGGATCAAGTGATCGATTGTTTTTTTCTCTTGTTACATATATAGGTTGTATAGAATCGACGATATCAATATCGTGACATGAACCTAAATACATACACCGACACCGTAAAATAGATATCGGCCATTAAGCCTGGCAGAAGTTTCAATTCTGGAATCAACTACGAAAAAAAAAATTTATCAATCAATAATTTATCGTATTTGTTGTATAACCAGAAACACATCTCGATTCAATGGATTCTCTTGATAATAGAAAAATACGGAAAGCAGAAAACAAGAACAAAAACTTTCAAAAAGAAATAATGATTTCAGAGCACAGGTTTCAATCATTGACAACGATCATCATAATCATATTAATCATAACACAGTTTTATAATCATTCAAGAATCAATGATATTATTATGATAATAATGATGATTTTTTCAAAATAAATCAAATATAATCCAAATATTCAATCAAAATCTATTGGACAACACTGAATGAATAATCGAACAAAGCTAAATTTATTTTTTCCTGTTGTTAATTTTGCATTTTGCTTTCCTGTTTCAATTGGATTTTCGTTTTCTTACTTTTTTTTGAATACGATTCATGTATTTATAATCAAAGAAGAAGAAAAAAAATCATACCATTGAAATGGCGGCAAGCCAACCATATATTCATCTTTCATTCATTCATTTATTCATTCGAAGAATAGCAAAAAGAAAAGACAAGACAAGACAAGTAGTTTTTTTTTGTATAGAAAGAAATCTCAAATCTATTTAGGAAGTTGAATAATGACCGTTATTGATAGCTGATGTAGGCAACATTTTTGTTTCATTGGTAAAAATTTCAACCAATCGACCAAACCAGACATTGTATCTGTATTCAAATACAACAAGAAAAAAAAATCGTTCCTGAAACATTCATCGACATCAACAACCCCAAAACCGATATAGTTGATTTTTAATGGATCTTTCTTCAGCGAAGAAAAAAAAACGAAAAAGATTCAAACGAAAACAAAGACCATACGAATTTTGTCTTGTAAAGTTTTTTTGCCTTTATTTTGAAAATATATTTTATTCTTGGAGTTTGATTCAAAGAAAAAAGGAGGAAAAAATTGATCGTCTTCATCATCATCATCATCAATGACAATCACATTGATGATGATGCTTACTGTTGTTTTTTTTTATCAATGGTAACTATTCCGATTGATTGATTGAAAATAGGGTTCAATGTTTTTTTTGTTCCCGTTTTATATTTTGTAATGTTTTTCACTACAATTGTAAAATTTTTCCAATTTAATCTAATTTTTAAATGTTTTCAACAACAAAAAAAAAAAATCACAGTGGTGATCAATATTTTGGAAATGAATATTTTCATATATGGAAACATATGTGTATCGTTGTTCTTCAAATATTTAAGCCATTTGTTTCAATTTTATATCTTTAAAAAAAATAATAATGAGTTTAAATATAATCATTGGAAATCATTTCTGATCAATGTGTAATTGAAAACAAATACTTTTTAATAGAAAAAAAACCAATTCAATAGATATGACCAAAGAAGTTTTAAAAATGAATTCGATTCTATATGAACAAAATGAACAAATTTACTATCCACATGTGATGTATTTATCGGGAAAAAAATATATAGAGAAAATAGAAATTTGCCACACTTTTCTCTTTTTTTTTCTCGTTCATGTGTATCTGTGTGGGTAGCTCATCTTTTCAATTAGTCGGAAAAACCAGAATCAAATGGACCGGATAGAAATAGACTCTAATCACACACAAACAAAAATACTATGGGTCCAGCCAGAAAAAAAACCAATAGAATCACCAGTCTCAACTTTCATCAAAATGATTGAATGAATGAATTTCATTTGATGGTGACATTCAACAACAACAAAAATGAAAAAAAAATTGTTCCTGTTTTTCATGTTTCATCATCATCAATACCGCAGTGATTGTCGTTACCAAAAATTTTTTTTTATTTTGTTCATTCATTTCACTTTTTTTTCATCTTTGGCTATTTCTGATGTTCTATATTCATTCAATTCTAACCATAATAATAATGATGATGTCTATGAAGTCATTCATCTAATATATAAACAGAATGAATGAAAATGTAATGATGATGATGATGTTGATGTCTGTATGGCTAATAGCTTGCTAATATTTTGTCTTTGTATTTTTTTCATTCTATGTTCATTGCCGGGTATTATTCAATTGATGTTGTGGATGATGATGAAACGAATGACCAACCAAACCAAACCAAACTAAAAAAACAAAATAAAAGATTGTCAATGTATGATAATATTTGGTATATAAAGCTAGCAAATGAAAAGAAAATGTAGAAAAAACCGTACAAAAAACTAAACTAAACGAAAGAAACGAAAAAAATTTGACAACAGAATTGACAATGTTCAAAACATACAAACATCAACACACAAAAAAAAACAAGAACACCATGAACATTGAACTGATGGGTAGAACGACGATTAGGAAAATAAATAATAATAATGGAACTATGGAGCAGAAAAGAAAAATTTGACACTGTGCACATGGAGAAAATTTTTTTTTACTTGAAACAAATAACCAAAAAACAAAACATAAAAATCCGACAGGCAAGAATCATTCAGCCCAACTTTGTTTTGACATTGTTGGCAGCGGCCAACACAATATTCTATATTGAGATTGATCGATAAATATATGGAACATATCAAAAGAAGAAAAAATATCAGCAGTCTCCTTTTTTTTCACGATCAAGAACCAAAAGAATAAAGATGGTCACACACCTACTAACACACGAAGGCTAATGATGATGATGATCGAAATTAAATGAATTCTCTGAAAATAAAAGGCGGTTATAATCAATGACCAAAGGGTCGATAATCAAACATTCCCTTTACTGATAAAGTCCTTTTTCTAGTTTAAATCGAAATACTAAAAACAATTCTATTACATTGTTAACGATGCCGTTGTTGTTTTCATTAGAACAAAATTAATTTAAACAAATCCTTGCATCGTATAAATTCTGTGGTACAAGAATGGACAACAAATGAAAAAAAATGTATAAGCCAAAACTTTGTAAAATGGTATCACCCAATAATCTCAGATACAAGAAAATTTTGGGCTGTAAAAACAAAAGAAAACAAAATTAATTATCACATTCTGATCATCATCATCATCATCATCGTTAGACAAGAATTTCTCTGAGGAAAATAGATTTTGATGAAAACAAAAAGAATGTTTTTTTTTCGGTTTTCGGTATGAAATAAATAAGAAACACTAAACTAGCTAAACAAACAAAATAAATTCAGAAAATTTTCAAACCAATCCTAAATTGCAATAATCATTCGGATTGGTGTTAATGTGTGGGTGATTTAAATTGATGTAAAATTTTAGTAAAAGTTGATTCTATTCTTAATATATGACCGAAACTATAATCATCATCATCACTTTTTCTAAGTTAGTTTTTATTTAAATTTATGCAAATTATATGATGATTATTTATTATAAAAACTCTGTTATTTTTTTTTGTAGAAAAGAGACAATAATACTGATGACATTTTTTTGCTAAGATCTGAAAATGAACTAGTAAAAAAGAAATAGTGAGGTAATATAATAATTGAAATTTACATCTATTTGATCTTTGACTTACGTTCGGATTGTTGCTGTGTTGGATCATTATTTATCGAGATGGGCATCCATTTTATTGTTGAGGATGATGATGATGTAATTGGATCTGATCTTGATTCATTCGTCGTTGATTCAATTGATTTAGCTCTTTGTTGTTGTTGTTGTTGACAATGTACAAAAATTTTATCATTCAATGTTATTAACAATGTAATTGAAATAAAAATTTGAAGATAAAATAGAAGAAATATTGTTGTACGATGTCGATGATTATGATGATGGCTTACACCACCATCATTACGAACATGATGGAACAATGATTGAACTTGGCACATGTTTTCAATGAATAATGATGATGATGATGATGTAAATGTAATCTTCTTATTTGGCCAAAAATTGATTTGCATTTTTACCCTTTTCTTTAGAATGAAAAACAACAAAAAAAAGTTTCAAAGATCCATTCTTTTGTTCATTGAAATGATTTGTTTTTGTTTTTTCAACATTATATATCTATGAAGCATAAAACAAAAATTGCAAAATAGTAATCACAATGGATATAAAGTTGTTGTTTCTCATTTAAATGAATGAATAAAAAAAAATTGTGAAATGTAGAATTTCTAAAGTTGAAAAAAAGTTCTGATAATAGTGATTATTATTCTTAATATTATGGTCATTTCTTATTCAAAAACAAAAAAATCATCATCATGTTGACAGCATCATTATATATGAAAATAATCATGAACAGCAGACACTTACACACAAACAAACTGACGATAATGACAAAACAAAAAATAATCGATTCTTAGATGACCAAATAATAATATAACAATGATAATGATGATCAACGACAAACAGAATATATATCAGATTAGATCATAATAATTCATATAACATATGATAATGGTGATGATAATGATGATAATGATTACTTTTGATTGAACAAGTCGCATCATCATTCATTACCATAGTGATTATTATCATTATCATTATGTTAATGATGAATAAGAGAAAAAATGAAAATAAAAAAATTCTTTTATCGAATAAAATTGTCTTTTTTTCGTTCTGCCTTAATCACATTTCGTATGAGACATCTTTTTTTTTGTTGTTGCGACCGTTGTTTCAAATTCTAAAACGGATGTTTGATCATAATAATGATGATGATAATGATGATTATTTAATAATCATAACCATAATCATCCAAACAGAACAAGTAATGAACAGAATAAAATGTGAAAAATGAAATTAAGATTCAATGAAAAAATGAAGATGAACATAAAATGAATGAATGTCACAATCAGATGCTTGTTGTTACATAATGTTAGTTGTTTTGAATGTGTTTTTTTTTGCTTTCTGGTCAAGACAGATAGATGGACATCAGAAAATGAATAAATTCTGATTGTAAGCACACACACATAAAACATAAACATAGAATAATGGACCAAACTTTTGAATTTTTTCATTCAAAAAAAGCCAAAATGATTTACTGAAAAAAGACACAGAAGCATATACAAGAATTTACGTAAAATGATATTCGCTGGACATAGTTTTGGAAACAAAACAAAAACGGAATGGTTTGAACATGAGATAAAGACATTGAATGAATTTCAAAATGTTCCAGTCGAAAAAACCGTCTCTATATGATCATTTTTTCCAAGTTTAAATGATGATAGCTTAGCTTAGAATTTTGTATAGTTCAACGGTCGTTCGTTGAGCTTTATCATTTGTTGTTTTGTGTATATTAATTCATCAGAGAAAAAAATAAATTCTTTTCCGTTGCTGAAATTCTTTTTATTCAGTTAAAAGTTAAACTTGTTTGAATTTCAATATAGCAATGTGTTTTTTTTCAGAAGGGCAACCATTTTTTTCTTTTGATAATGATGATGATGACAAAAAAAGGGATGAATGAATTTCGTTTTCTTTTCTTTTTTTTATAAATCCAAACCGGATTTTCTGTTTTTATTGTTTCTTATTCATCATGATCATTGTCATGTTTGTTGTTGTACCATTATCTAAATCATCATGGATCATCATAGATGATGATGATGATTTTGAAAAAAACTATTCATCCGTTAATGGTGTGAGAGGATTTTCCCAAAGATGGCTGTATGTTTTCTTAGTCGTATCCGATTCGATTTTCATAAACATTTGATGCTATTTTATTCCCGCTAATCTGTATGATTGATTAGATGATATTTTTTTCTTTGATGCTATTATTTAAGCCACAAAATGATTTTCAAATTGAAAATCAATTAATTTGAAATGAATTCGAATGAAAATGAATCCAAAATAATAACAATAAAAATCTTGTGTTGTTGTCACATAGGATCATGAATCATTATTCAGTTTCTATGAAAAAAATTGGGAAAAAATAAGACAACAAAATTATTAGTTTTATAATCGATTAAAACAATGTTTTATCTGCAAAATGATATCTATTGACACACAATGGGTCAATAGGGTTAAAAATACCAAAACAAATGGATTTTTTGTTTTTGATTTTACACTCATTACAATTCATTTATCGTTTTTTTTTGGTATGTTGGTTATCATTGTTATATTCCATTCATTTATTCAATATTCCATTGTTAACATTAAATTCTCAGTTTCAGTTATATTCATATCTTTTCCAGTTTTTTTTTGTTTGTTGTTGTGTTAATTATTGTTGTCACAAAGCTTTACTATGGTGAAACAGTTATCATAACTATGGTTTTTTTTTGTTGGAAATACAAAATTCCCGAAAAAAATCCTGCCCGAGAGAATGAAAGATAGACAAACCAAAAAGGGCAAAAAATTTCCTGGTTTGCTTTATATCAATTCTATTCTATAATTTTTATTCATTCTGGAACAACAACAACAACAAAGATAACAATAATCATAGTAATAATGATAATATGGATGTGATGAATATGAAAAGTTCCAAAAAAATCAACAACAACAAAAATGCCACCACATATTCATTGAAAAAAACACCCAATGGAATGTAACATTTAAATAGGCTTGAACAGTGCGAAAAAAAATTAATGATCATTCCAATCAAACTTGAAATTTTGCTAAATGAAAATGTATACAATAGTATAGCATCAAAACAAAACCAAAAATTCCATAACACCCACAAAAAAAAACAGGAAATTATGCAAAAAAATCCAAGGCCAAAGATTTAGTTTGATTTTTTTTTACTGTCATGGATTCCATCATCATCAATGATGATGATGATAATAATATAGCTAAAATTTTGCATGTTTTATCATAAAAACTAGGTTGAAAAAAAATCGAATGCACTGCCATTTTTACATCATGATTGTTTTTTGTTTGTTGGCTATCTATAGGAGCTAGGTGATTCTCACACAATTATGATGATAGACAACAAAAAAAAATATCCAAAATAAGAATTTATTGTGCTTGAAATTCATATTTTTTTTACTGGAAAAAAGCTGCTAGTATTTTGCCTGAACAAATGTCAAATGATAAAAGAAAAATCAATCTTGATCGGCTTGCGTATCCAAGCCAAAAAAACAACCAAACCAAACAAACAAACGAAAGAGGAAAGTTTTGAGACATTATTGAAACCTCGAAAGGGCAAAAGAATATTTATTTATTCCTTTTTTTTCTTCTTCTTTTTCTTTTTCTTCGCTTCACGATTTGTCGATTTATTTTCCATATACAGTTTCTGGCCATAGTAATATTCAAACACGGAATAAATGGTTGGTACTCGATAAGATCGTGAACAACAATAATTCACCATCATCGAATGACATGATGTCTGTTTGTGTGTGTGTGTGTGTATGTAATGTAGGTTTTTGTTGTTGTTGTTGTTGTTGGTGTTTTATTTTTTTTTTCTGCAAAGCTAAGCTAGATTTTTTTTTCTTTGAATACAATCGGTAAAGAACTGATGATGGTAGAATTAGCTCTTAGATGCACAGTTTTTTTCTTTCTTTGGTTCTATAAAAAGTGTCAAGAATATTATTATTGAAAAACCATTGTGAAAAAAAAAAATTTTTGAAAAAAGGGCCTACCACATTGTTAAACCAAAATCATAGTTTTTAAAACGATTTATTCGAAATTTTTAGTGACAAGTTTTATTGAAATTTTCAATCTATTTTTTTTCGTTTGAAAAAAAATAAATTTAAAATATACGAAATAATAAAATGGGTGATGAACAACACACTTGTGAATTTTCATTTTATTTTATTTTCAACATTTTAAAATAGAATTGTTGGTGAATGTCAGAATAATAATAACAACAATAATAAAGAATATGAAAATTAATTTATTATTGAAGAAAAGAAAAGAAATATTGGCAAAATAATGAGTGATTCTAGCCACATTAAGCCTTGAGAAAAATTGAAGAATTTCTTTTCTTTCACATTCTTTTTTAGATAAGAAATTCACCACTATATTTCGTTTTTCAATTTCAAATCGACCATTTTTTTTATTGAAGAATATATTTTCCTATCTTGAAGGCATTGACCATTTGTGATGATGATGATGATGATGATGATCAACATGATCGGGGCAAAAAGAAAAAAAACAAACAATAAAAAAAATTAAGACCAAAATTTTTTCAAATTTCAAAGTATAGTTGCGGAAGAATGAAACAAAAACTAAGGGAAAATAGGCTAAAGAAAAATTATTCATTCAATTCTATCACATTCACTGTATTCACATTCAAACGATTTGAAAATTCTCTTTTTTTCATCCTCAATTTAAAGAATTTATTTTATGTTATTTTTTTTTGAATGAATAATTCAATTGAATAAAAATTCTAAAGTTCAGTAAACGACGACGACAACAACAACAATAAAAAACTAAAAGAGAAAAAAAGATAAACGAAATGAATAGAAATTTCGCTTTTTCTTTGCTTTCAATCTACATCCTAGTTGTTGTTATTGTATACAAAGATGGATATTTATGCTCAATTTATTTCTGAATGACGATCTCGATGTTGATGATAATGTTTGGGTCGACAATAACAAATTGAGGTCTGGTTGGCTGATTTGATCTTGATTATTTATACAAGAATGATGATGACGATGATCATCATTATAATCATAAACGATGATAGATTTATTATGATCAATGCATGCAAAAATGTCAAAAAACAAATCTCATCAAAAAAAAAGAATTGTCTAAAATCCATCAAATAAATGAAATGATGAAAAAAATGAAAAATTCTGATAGCCAACGAATAGTATTTGAAAATGTTATCATTCAATTAGAAATGATAAACATTATAATTATTTTTATCATAAATATGATTTTTGTCATTTGTTTTATGTTGACAGCGGTCTTCCAGAATTTGTTCATGTTGTTGACAATCTTTTTTGTTCATTTCTATTGTCATTATTATTTTTATTCTTATTTCATTCATAACACATGAAACATGTTGTTTGATAAAGTTTGTGTGAGAAAGAAAGTGAAAACAACAAAATTCATTCGAAATGAACTAAAAATGAATTTGAATCGTTATAATAATAATAATAATGTTTAGGGTATATAATCATCATATAACGGTAAAATGTCAAACCACTGATCGTTATTATTATTATGTTGTAGTTAGTAGTAGTAGTAGTCAAATCATCTATATTATTAGCATTGTTATAATCATTATTCTCAGATAATCATCAACAATCATATCACAGAGGCTAATAACACACACACAGAAGATAATAGAGACATTTGATAGAATAATGATGATGATGACATGTGGCCAAAATGAATGAATGAATTTTCACAATCATAATGACAACGACAACAACAACAACAAAAAGAACATGTTTTTTTAATATGGTCATATCAAAGATAAAAACAAATGCAAAGAGAAAAAAATATATAGAATTCATAAATTGTAATTAACAAAAAAAAACAAGTAAATGAAACGAAAACAAAAAAGTCAACACACTTTTTCTTCGAGATCATTGTCATCATCATTATAATTGAGTTTCGGTTCGTAATCTAATTGTATAATGTTATTTCAAGTATTCAATATTCAAAAATGAATGAATGTTTCAAATATGACAATCAAAAAAAAATCACTAAGATTCTATTCAATTTTATCATTAACAAGAATGAGAAATATCATCACAACAAACTAATGATGAATGAATGATGGATATCCAAAAAACAAAAATCTAGATTGTAATAATCATATATATCATTCAAATACAAATAAATAAATGGATATACTACGAATGAAAAAAAAGAAAAAAAAATTCCCCTTTATCGTTATTACCATGATAATGATGACCACCAGAAAAAAAGTCATAAGTCATTGCTATTATCATTATCAATTCAAATTTGTAATGTCCATATTAATCGAGAAAATTATTTGAACATTTTTTTTCATCATTAAACATTGAATGAAATGAATTATTGTGACACGTAATAAACGTTTAATAATAATAACAAAACTGCTATTGAAACATTTATATCCATAAAGATAATGATTTTCTATTCATAGAATTTATGTCAAAATGAAATAGAGATAATCATTCAATTCTATGGAGTGGTTCATTTTTTATCCGGATTCTATTTTTTGACCGAATTAGTTTCATCACTGTCATTATTATTGTTTCAACGAGAAAGAAGACGTGTATAAACCATAGTTCAAGAATTTGGGAGAAATAAAATTAAACCCAAATGAAATTCTGATTCAAATTTTTTTGGATATAAACATGTTCATTGATTGAAATTTGATCTAAAATAGAAGAGAAATGGGAAAAATGGAAATCCTGAGAGATTTCATAAAATCGGATGAAAATTCTATCATTTACCTGTTTTCCATCATCATTATCATCATCATTTTTTATGTTTTTTTCTCTAGTATTTCCCTCGATGGGTTGATCAATTCATCTTGACCACAGACAAAAAAGAACAATATTCTAATGTTGATTAGGGTTTGTTAGCCGGAAACCAAAGAAGATAAAAGGAATGAATAGCCATTAACAAAAAAAACTACCTGTATTTTTGTCTTTTTTTTCTTTTGATGATAATTAATAATAATGATAATAATAATCATCATCATCATAATAGCCATTGATATTGGAAAGAAGAAATCAGCTATAAACATTATTTCACGTAGTAAACGGGGTGAATAGAAGAGAAAAATATTGCATTTTTTCTAGCCTAGAATATGAAACAAAAACAAAAAAAATCGTTTCGTTCAGGAAATTAGAAACAAAGAGAAATTCCAGTGGTAATTGCCATCCTGATCATCATCATTATCAGTGAACAAAATGGTCTATAATTTAATCGTTTATATAATATTTAGAACGGACATAGTCATCATTATCATCATGGCTAGCCAATCATTACAAAATATTATTGTACAAAATTTCTATTTTTCTTCATTTTTTTTGTTGTTATAGTTATGATGATCAGATTTCACTATAATCACTCACTTATTACATACAAAAATATACATAAAGTAATCATTCAAATTAAGTTAGAGATAATAATGTCTGAATAAATTGTAGAACTCTGTTTTTATTTCTTCCTTTTTTTCTATCATTGTTCACTGTCATACACACTTGGTGAGATTCAATTCATTTCAATCACAATCCATCATCAATCAAATACTGAAACAGCCGGTATATATGATAGGGAATTAAAACAAAACAAAATCCTGACAGTTTTCGAAAAATATGACCAAGAAAGTTTTTTATTTTGCAAAGCTTTGATTTTACCTGAGAAATTGAGTTTTTTTTCGTAAAAAATTTACCGATTTTTAATTATAAAATAAAATAAATTATTAATTATGATAGCATACCTAAAATCCGAAGTAAAGATTTTAATCCTTTAACGTTGCAACAAAAAATTGATAATTTAATTAATTCAATCGAAGACTAAAATTCACAAAACACACTGAGACACACTGAGACACACTGAAACACATAAGACAAAAAAGACATTAGTTCCTTACGGGAAGAAAAAACAACACCCGTTTGTATAAACCATACAGACCGGTATCAACAATTCAACTAATTCCTAATAGCTTCAAATGTTACATTTTTATACACCAAAAACATAAAAACTGACACAGTTAGACAAAACAGAATGAAAATATTCTTTAACGCCCAGAACAAAAAAAAATTCGGGTAGTGGAACACACATCAACAAAACATGAACAGTTGATGGGTATTTTTTCTGATTTCTTCGCTTTAGCTATAGAATAGCTAAAGAATTGAGAAAACATTGAACTTCGTCATTCGTTTCACGCTATTAGATATATAAAAATAGAAATACTGATCCAAAAAAAAAACAAAAACAAAACAAAGCCGCAGCCAAATTGATCAGGTTCATTTACAATGAATTTTTTATTTTCCTGGTTTTTTTTTCATATTTTGGTTTTTTTTGGATCTGGACTTCAATTTGAAGTGAACAATGTACAATAGACAAAACAGTAAGACCATTGTTTTGTTTTCATTATAATGATGATAATGATTATCATCATGATTTACATAAAATGACATAAAGAACTATGTATGCGTGGACATATAAGTTTGTTATCCTTTAGTTATCCATGTGTTATATTCATTGAACATACGCCTTGTTTTTTTTCCTGTTGATGATGATAATAATATCCAGTTATTGTTATCATATTGTCATATATACCTTATGACCAGATTTATATAATAATAATAATCATCATTATTCAATAAGATTGATTGAAAAAAATACTCCCGGTCAAATAACTATTCAAAACAAAAAAAAGTCCAGTGAACTTTTTCTTCCTACTATCTATTCATATTATATTTTATTTTTTCCAAAATCTGATTTCAGTCATTCTTTTCTTCCATCATAATGTTTGATTTTCGATAAGATTTTCAAATCTTGGCCACCCAATATAATAATAATCATTATTTTGGTTTTAGTAACATTTTTTTTTCGAAAAGAAAAAATTGGTTTTTGTTTTTTTTTCATTCCATTCATAGAAATTATCTAAGATCAAATGACCAATTTCGCTATTGTTTTTGTTTTTCAGTTTGAATTTTTTTTTTTGTTGACCTACCATTCTCATTCCAAAATATTTTTTTCTACTGTAAAATATGATTCATATTTGAAAATAAAATATTCTAAATCATTTTTTCTTCTTAGTTATATTGGGATGGGCTTAAGCATTGGGAAAAAAAACAAGAAAATAAAACAAATTTTTCTTGGTGATAAATTACATTAGATTCTGAATACTGGTGTGTGTGTGTGTGTGTGTCATGTTTAACATGTTGTCATCGTTGTTGTCTCTTGGTAATTGTAGCAAACAAAACAATACAATCCAATAAAAAACAAGCAAGAAAAAAAATTGGAACCAAATGCGAAACAAAAATAATATAAACAACAAACGACAATCACAGAGAATCTTGGATGATGATGATGAAGAAGAAGAATATTCTTATAGGCTTGAATTCCATTACATTATTGTGGAGTTTTTACTTTTCTTTGACATAGATAGGAAAGAGTTTTTGAAAGAAAAATAAAATGATGAAAACATGTTTTTGTTGTTGTTTTTGTTGGTTCATGAATTATGTTTCTTATAAAAAAAACAAAATTACATATTTTTTCTGGTCTGTATTAAGATTACAATGATGATAGATTAGAATAAAAATGGTTTTCATAATCATTCAGCCATATATGACATTTGTTTTTCATATCTACAATTCATATTCGTTTGTTATTTGATTGTTTTGTTTAAATGTTTATTCTGTGATGATGATTGTTGCTCGAAATATCGACTGTAACACATATTTTAAATTAATAATATTCTCCATGAGGAAAAGTGACAGAATTTCGCGTGCAAAAAAAGATAAAAAATGATTGAATCGAAAATTGATATCGAAATTTTGAAGAAAAAAAAACACTAAACGATAAGAAATCCAAGTAGATTTTGATAATATCTTATTACCAATAACTACAGGTTTGATATTTAAAACGAAAGAAAATTGATTATTATTTAGCTAATTATTTCAGTATATTGAGAAAAGAACTAAACAAATATTGACGTTATCACCTTTTTTTCATATAATGTTTGAAAGAAATTCTGTGATTTTTTTTTCATGTGTTCACTTTTTCCGGTTTAATTTTTTTTTTTGGCCAAATTCATCATCATCATCACGATGATCAATCCGTTTTTTTCCTTTTATTAAAGTGAATGATTATAATAAATAAGTAATGAAGAAATGTAAAGTTTCAATATTGCAATGGAGCCGAAAAACCGAAAACCAAAAACAGCAAAAAAAAATCTCATCAATCATCTGTGTTTGTTTGTATACAATATACCAGGGTTTAATTTGTTTGCCTGATTTTATTTTTCACGTTACATTCAACAGTAGTATTTAGATTTGATTTTGGAATATACACACAAATATTTCCATTATATTTGATTTTAACACATTCAAACATTCACACACACAGTAATAGCGAAACTTTTTTTATTGAAAAAAATCTATCCATCCTTTTCCTTTTTTTTCCTTGATGCTGTTGCTATTGTGAATATATTCCATCCATCCATAAATATACATCTTTTCGTTGTCGAATAAATACAATCCTTTTTATTTATCCTTCCTTCATTATATTTACCATCGACACAATGATCGATCAACACATTAAATGATTATCACAATTTTATGGTTTAATTTCTGTGTTGGTTTGTTTGTTTTCATTCAGTTTAATCTACATTAGTTAGAAAAAAAGTGGATTACATATTTGCATCTTCATTCATTACTGATATGATAGATTGTGATGAATAAATTAGCGGGAAAAAATGTGTTTGAATAAATGAAGATTTTTCTACTTCAAGTTGTTTTCTTCCAGCATATTTATAAACAAACAAACAAATAGAAAAACCCAAAATCGTCCGATTTAATTATCATCATTATTAAATGTTTGAATTGATTGACATAACGGGTTATTTTCTTTTCATTTTGGGCTAAAATAAAATTGGAAAAATGAAACCAGAAACAAAAAAAATTTCAATTAGCTTGAAATCTTTATGTCTATTATAATTAAAAATCATTTTCCAAGAATAAACAAACAAAAAAAATTCGTAATTTGAATTAAATGAAACTTACTTGCTTGATAATCGTTACTGTCGTTGTACAGTATAATCATCATCACTCCCGTTGACATATTGTGGTCCAAGAAATTTAATTAAAAAAATATACTAAAAGAAAATAAAAACAAGAAAAATAATAAACGAAGCTAATTTAATTTACATTTTTCTTATCATTGGTCTTATTCATTGGATGAAATTTTTTTCAGACATTCAATTTTTGTGTGTGTGTATGTGAGTATTTGTCTGAATATAGATCAAAATGCTTTTAATAAAATTAAGGAATATAAAACAAGTGCATTTATAGCCTGTGAAGAGAAAAAGAAATATAAAGATATAGTCAATACATTATACAAATCCACTTTTTTTCTCTGTTTCTTATGTCCAAAAGAATCGTTGAGAAGAAAAAAGTTATAGCCAAACGTTGATCATCAAATAAATATGAGAAATGAAACAAAAATCGATTTTATTTTCTTTTTCCATTTTCCTACTCTTCAATCAAAGAGAAGAAAAAAGATTTATGTAATTACTTTATGCAAAAAAAAACAAAAATCATTTGAAATGGACCTTTCAAACATTGAATTTTGTACACAAAGAGTTTCATAAGAAGTTTTACAAATAGAAAATTCAAAAACGAAAAGTTCTCATAGATAAATTACAATCAATTTTAACATACAGTGTGTGTATGTTGAATCAAATATCAGAAAAAAGTTTTTTCCTATCGATTTCTAGAATTGAATACAAAAGAGAACCAAAAAACAAAATATTGAAAAAAATGAAACTTTGTGATTAAAAATAAAAAATAAAATCAGAAACACACTTTTAACTTAAAAAATAATGTTCAAAATCAAATTCGATAAGAAATTTATTTTTTTTGTTACAAATGTCATTGGCAAGACAGGAAAATGGGAAATAGTTTTCCTTGAGGCAACAAATTCCAGAAAAAAATGTCCACACAAAATTCAATGATCATTAAGAATTTACAAGAGAAAAAATTCAATTTAAACTAGATAATAATAAAAGAAAAGAAATTTCAATTATCATGATTAGATTTTGTGGTTGAAACCAAAAAAGCAAAAAGAAAAGAGAATGAAAAAAAAACGAAAAAGTGAACGAATTTCAGATAGATTTATGTAAATTGAAAATTCATTCGTCATCAACAACAAAACAATAATAATAATCCAAAATTTTCAACAACAACAACAATCCATTCATCACAACATTATAATTATTGAATCAAATTCAACAATAAGACATCATCAACAACAACAACGACAAACCGCCTTTTACTATAAAAAAAGCAAAACAATTTTATCATTCCGAGAAAAAAAATATATATCCCATAAAACCATGACAGAATTGTATGGATAGAAAAAAATTAATTTACATAATTGCCCATCATCATCATCATCATCATATCTAAATCATACAATTTGATATGGATGAAAAAAATAAGGGAAAACCAAAATGGTTGAAAGTTTTTTTTTATTTTTGACGATGCTGGAGGGGAGGAAAAAGAACAAATGAATCTGTGCTATAGAATTATAACAATGATTATTACTGATATCAACATCAAAGATAAATGAATTGTTTCCCAGTTCCATCATCATTAGAATAATTACCGTCCAATCTATTTTTTTTGGTTGTTGATTATTGTTGGATGGAAAATCAAAGTTATTTTGTGAATGTGAATACGATTCGGTAAACGATGATTGAATATTGATTTGACATTTGTGACCAATTGTAACAACAATTAGTTATATTGAAATGACAATTAATTTTATCTGATTGATCATCATTATCGTCACATGCAGAGATATTTTTTTTTACTTTTCTTTTGTTTGATGAATTTTCTCTTGTTTCAACAAATGGAATTTTTGCCATTATTTTTTTTGCGAATGAATGTGTTCTGGAGGTAAATTGCCCGAAAACTTTTCTAAATAGTGGTTTCATACTTCATTTTTTCAGGCAATTTTTTTTCTCACAATTTCAGTTCCGGTTCATTTTTTTAATAAAGAGAAAATTGAATCGAACATTTATAAATGATCTATGGTTTTTTTTAGAAAAATCTGTTTCAAACTAAAGAGAATTTGTACGTATGTTTCATACACACACAGACATAAATGTTTCAAAAAAACATTGAAACTGAAATTGTCATTTATTAATGAAAAGATTATAATGAATGAATATGACAATTATTTTTGTTCATTTTTATTAATAATAACTGAAAACAGAAACAGAAACATATTAATGATGATAATGATGAAACAAATGTTGTAACATTGTTCATATCAAATTGATGATGATCATCATAAAAAAAAATTTATGTGGCGATAAATTTTTCATCTTCAATCATCAAATTTTCATTCATATATGAATGAAATAAAGGCTAAAATGGTGAAGAATAAGGAAAATTTACAATTTACTATTTCCGGATTCATTTTATTCTATGCGATTGGATGAAATGTTCCGTTTCCGATCTTTTTCTTTTTTCTCTCGATAAATGATGATTAAGATTATTATGCTCGATTGAAAACAACAACAAGAAACAAATCTTGTAATGATGTTTGTCCATGAATGATTGAATATTTTTTCAAAGAAAATATATCTAAAGGAGAAAAATTTATAAAGATTCGGAATGTTTTAGGGTAAACGAAAAACAAAAAACAAAAAACAAAAACTAAAGTTTTCAATGAAAATATGAATTATTATCATTGATTATCTATAGAAATCAGAATTTATGTAATGTATTGAACTTGGAGAAAAAAAACTTTTTTTTGCTAATAATAATAAAAATCGGTTTTCAGAGTTTCGAAATGATCGTATTTTATTTATGAAAGAATGAACAAAAATGAAAATCGATTACAAGTGAATAGATCGATTAAATTTTAGCTTAAGTTGCAGAAAAAAAAATAATTCTTTCTCAACAAACAGAACAATTTACAGCAATTATTCATCAATCGAAATGTATTGTGCTACTCACGTAGAATTATAATTGAATAATGGTGTAAGCAAAATAATAAAAAAAATATTTGTAATTTAAGACATTTCGATGTTTTCGTTCCTATTCTATCATCTCGAATTCCAATAAATATAACAACCATAATTTGGCACCAAAGATCAACAACAACAAAATCACTTAGCATATTGGCTTCAGATGAACATAATAATAGCCAAAATATTATCGTAACTATGATAACTGTCAAGGGAAAGGAAAAAACAAAGATGATGCTGACAAAAAAAATCTGCCGAATCATGTAAGAAACAAAAGATTCCTTTGAAACTATGAATTACGATAGAAATATTTTTTGCTTTGTTTTGTTATATAGAAGAACAAAATATTGGTCATTTTTGTTTGTCACATCATCATCATCATCTTCATTATCACGAAAAAAGAATATTTCAACACTTATTTAATGTGTGTTCTCTATCTTATCATACACACACATAAATACTACATATCAAATTGATTTTAATCAGATTGTCAACTGATTTGATCAACTTTTGAAGGGAAAAATCATCATCATGAAATGAATCAGTGAAAAAAAATTTGAAATGGAAAATTATTAAAAATTCTCACTGGAATACAATTTAGTTGTTAGAAAGAACTAACAAAAAAAAATCAAATTACAAAAAAGAAAAAAAAATAGTGAGAGAAAATAAAATTCAAACTAAATTGAATTATCTATCAAATGAGAATTTAATGTCATTATTATTACAATCAAAAACTATAGTGATGATGAACGTGTAAGAGAAACTTTATTCACATTAATAACATTGATTTATGCTGATTTTTTTCTACATATTTCTTAACATACATTCTACATTCACATTGATTTCATACATCACTTTTATTTTCAATTTTCAGTTCCAAATTAAAACAAATATAATAATATCAAACAAAAGAAAAAAAATCATTGTTCCAATATCTTTTAAATTATAATTTATTGATGAAAAATGTTCGTTGAATGATGAAACATTGATTTCATTCGTCAATATGTTTTTTCTGCTGTCTTTAAGAAATTTCGATTCAACAATAATAAAAGGTCCAATTAAGACAAGAAAAAATCAGAAAACGAAAAAAAAATTGACAAATTCTTCATACATATTACATGATGATATAGGACAACTTGAAACATCATGTAAGATTTGTGTTCTGAACAATTAGCAAGCAATACGACATTCGAATACATCAATCGATGTTTTGATAAAAGTTCCATCATCAGCAAAAAAAAATTTAACGAATTCGCAATAAAAGAAAAAAATCTTTGGAACAAAAATTGGTTGACAATTTAGCGCCAACTATTGAGCAAAAATTTAGATTTTATTTTCGTTTTGCACGACATCTATGAACGGATGAAAATATATTTTGTATTATTTTCGAGCCGAACGTTTTGTTTGGCAATTGATATTTCAAAGAATTTAAATTCTTTTAATTTTGTGAATTTGAAAAATTCCATCAAATTTTTTTCAAATCATTCAACATGAATAATGATGGATTATGAATTTAAAGAAAAATTAGCTCAAGAACGAGCTAAAGTTGAAGATTTATTCGAATATGAAGGCTGTAAAGTAGGTCGTGGTACCTATGGTCATGTTTACAAAGCTCGACCCAAAGAAAGGTAATTTTTGATTCTTATCAAATTTCTTTTAATTCCTTTTATAAATTCCATTTGCAGTAATGATGATCGAGTATATGCGTTGAAACAGATCGAAGGCAGTGGCATATCCATGTCAGCATGTCGTGAAATTGCGGTAAGTTTGAAAACAATCCAATAAATGGTTTCAATTTTTTATTCAAATTCATTTGATCAAATAGCTACTTCGAGAATTAAAACATGTAAATGTAATAAATCTACAACGCGTTTTTCTTTCACATGCTGATCGAAGAGTATGGTTGTTATTCGATTATGCCGAACATGATCTATGGCATATTATAAAATTTCATCGTAGCGCAAAAGCGAATAAGAAAACTGTACACGTACCAAAAGGAATGGTTAAATCATTAATCTATCAGATTTTAGCCGGCATTCATTATCTACATTCCAATTGGATACTTCATCGTGATTTGGTATGTTAAAAGAAAAAAGAATTATTTATTAATATCTCTAAATTTAATTTCGAAAGAAACCGGCCAATATTTTGGTCATGGGTGAAGGACGTGAACGTGGCCGTGTAAAAATAGCTGATATGGGTTTTGCTCGGTTATTCAACAATCCATTGAAACCATTAGCTGATCTTGATCCGGTTGTTGTAACATTTTGGTATCGTGCGCCAGAATTATTATTGGGTGCACGACATTATACGAAAGCTATCGATATATGGGCGATCGGATGTATATTTGCCGAATTATTAACATCTGAGCCGATATTTCATTGTCGTCAAGAAGATATAAAAACGAATAATCCATATCATCAAGATCAATTAGATAGAATATTTAATGTGATGGGCTTTCCAATGGACAAAGACTGGGAGGATATAAAAAAGATGCCCGAATATAATCAATTACAAAAAGACTTCAAAAAACAACCGTTAGTATTTTAGATTCTGACAAAATGAAAATTAATTTCTTTTCTTATTGGAAAACAGTTATACTAATTGTTCATTAGTGAAATATATGGACAAACATAAGATAAAATCTGATACGCGAGCCTTTGTACTTTTATCACGGTTATTGTCCATGGATCCGATCAAACGTATTACATCGGAACAAGCGATGCAAGATCCATATTTTAGTGAAGATCCTGAACCAACTCAAGAGTAAGTTTATTTGGTTCATCATATTTAAATGATTCAATAAAATCCCATTTTTTAGTGTATTCAATGGAATGCCTATACCATATCCTAAACGGGAGTTTCTCACCGATGAAGGAAATGAAGATAATCATAATAATCAGGCTAATCATGGTCAAGCTAATCAACAGAATCCGGCTGCCGTTGCGGCAGCTGCTGCTGTTGTAGCTGCAGCTGCTAATAATAATCAACAGAATCCAGGTGTACAGCAGAAACAAGGACCACCCGGCCAATCAGGGCATCATGGTCAATCCACATCCGACATGGTATCAAAAAGTGGACAGCAATCCGGACAAAATCAACATGGTAATCATGGTGGACATGCTCATGGAGCAATGGGACATCATCATCATTCATCGAATCATCAAACGAATAAAATGTCTATGGGCCATCATCAAAGTCAACAACATCACGGACAATCTAGTAGTATGATGCATGGTGGTAGTGGACATGATCCACATCATAGTTTACCATCGGCTAAACGTGTACGTTTGGGACCTGGTGGAATGGGACAAGGATCTGGACAGGGACCGAATACATCATTATTCAGTAACAATGGAACGAATAGCCAAAGTAGTGGTAAAGGTGGTGGTGGACATCAATATAATCAACGTTATTAATCAAAACATAAAACCACTATTGAATCGAGACAAAAAACGTGATTTCCGTCAATGAAATTTATTTTGAATAAATCACGTATCATTCGGATCTATTCACATTTAATTCGAAGTATGCATACACACATCATCTTAATTTATTACAATTTTTTGTATTTTACCACTTCTTTTGTCAATAAAATAGCATTGAAAAAAAAGTATGAACAATTAATCCAAATGAGATGAAAACAATTAATAATTTTTTTAAAAATCTTCGAATATAAACGAAATGAATGAATTTCAATAAAATAAAAGAATTCGAAAAAATGATCGTTCGATGTAGATATAGCCGTAAAGCCATTTTAACAAATTCGAATTTATTTTCATTTTTCTCAAAAAGAATATTTTCGTGGATTTATTTTTTTCTTCTCTCTCAAATAAAAGGATTCGTTTGCCAATATTAATATCATTGTGAAAAAAATGAGGGCCAAACAATTGCAATTTGAATTTGAAATTGAATTTTAAAAAAATTTGCCATTGTAGCCATATATATGATTATAATCATTGCGATCAACTATTAACGACTGTATTATATCATTGCCATCACTCGAATTAGAAAATGAAAATAAAAGTTCAAGTAATATTTGTATTGGAAAATATATTCATTCTGTATTTGTATTATTATTATGACATTTTTGAGAAAAATGATTGAATGAATATTTGTTTGTTCTAATTTTCGCGGACATCGGTTACTAATGATATCTGCATGATGAAAAATTGGGACCAAAAAAAATATTGAAAACGAAAAAAAACAAATCAAAATATTTATCTTAAAAATTTGCCATCCACTTTTGTTTAACCCGACCTATTTATCAAATGAGAATCTTACCAAGAAAAATTATTTACCGACCAACTTTCCGAATTTGATGAAAAAAATCATTTAACGTTAATCAATTTTCAATTTCCTTCAATAAAATTAATTGAATTTGATTTGATCGATTATTTTGGTTTGAAAAAATTTGTCATGATTTTTATTTCGTCAACCTAAATTGAAAAAATGGAAAAAAAATTCATTAAACAAGTTACAGATTTTAACTGTAATTTTTTGTCAAATTATCAACAACAACAACAACAAAATTTTATAACCGACGATGCGAAACTAATCTAATCTAATTTGTCGCCAATTCCATGCCTATTGATTCGAATGAGTTTTTCTTTTCTATCGTTAATAATTACGTAAGATATGTTTTGTTTCCATCAGAAAATTGATCGATTGTTGCGATAATTGTTGTAGAGAAAAAAAATGTTATTTCTCAATACTGTAATTAATTTCACTTCATTTTTTTGGTCAAATATTTTTTTTCACTAAATTTTTTCAAAACACTAAAATGACTCCATATTTTTTTTTGCTAACAAAGAAAAAAAATTGTATCAAATTGAAAAAAAAACAGAAATATTTTGCTTGAAAACAATTATCCAATCCTGTTTGATGAATGTGTCAATTCGTATCCAATACGCCTTTTCTGAAATTCTTATTCTTTTCATTGAAGGAAATAATAGTAATCACATCCCCCCCCAAAAAAATGACTGATCTAGAATCTTAACAGACACCAGTAGCAAATCATAATAATTATGAATGAAAATATTCGTCATTGGATTATGTTGAATAGCTTTAAAATTATCATATAACTTAATAATAATAATAAGGTGTGGTCATTGACATTCTAAAAACAATTTAAAATCATTGAGAAAAATTGACATTCAATAATTTCAATGTATGCATCTAATATGATCATTGTTCATTTCAAAACCAATATCAATTGAATCGATTGATCAAATCAATTTTTCAAATGATCAATTAAATTGTTCGATAATCGATTCCTTTTTTTTCACATTCAGTTTCTTATGTTTTTTGTACATTATTTTTTCAAACAATGATCATCAACGTTCTTTTTTTGATTGAAAAAAATACATTTTCATTTTCTTCAGAACAATGTAAAAATACAATTGTAAAGTTTGTTTCTCCTATTTCCGATACAAAGGTGTGTGTGTTTTTTTTAAAGTTTGTGTGTAGGTCTTTATTTGTGTATATTGTCATATGAATTATAAGAAAGTGAATGTAAAATTAAAAAAAATAAATAACAAAAAAAATTTATTCATCCCAAAGATGATCATCATTATATTTCGTACGGTGAACATCAAAAAGAAAAAAAATGTATTTACGATAACGATATTAATGTATTGTGAAAGGATTTTCTTCTAATATTTTAATGTTTATGATGGTTATTTATTTTTTTTTGTTGTTTATATTACTTTCGATTCAATACGTTTCAAAAATATCAATCGAACGGTATAAAATTAATCCTTATTATTGTTATTGGATATGATTTTTTTATATAAATACTTTGGTTACTTGGGTGAGGTTTTTTGAAAGTTTATGATGATAATCATTTCGTTTTTTTTCTGAAGAACAAAGATTCATTCATTGAATACTTTGAATTGAAATAAAGATTTAGATGAGATAAATATTAAAAAAAAAGAGTAACGGTATTAACCGAAATATTTTTCTCTTTTTCTTTTCATAACAATAATGCCCACAGGAATTGATTCATTTTTAAATGTAATAAAAAAATTTTTCACTCTTTTAAATTTTAGATTAAACAACAACAAAAAAATAAAGAAAAACAAACCGGTCATAGATTCAAAAATAGAGATATCATTTTTGTTTATGGAAAAAAACTTACAACATCCATTTTGTACATTATCCATTTTGAAAAAAATAAGATGATTATAAAATCAAACTTTCATCTTAATTTTTTTTTAAAGTCATCCATTCTGAATCTGTTGACAGAATTAAAAAAAACTGGTTCGTCGAACTTGATATAATGGCCAAAATATCAACAACGACCAAAACAAATTTCATCAGGTATATATGATATTAATATTCGATAAATCCATGTTTTTTAATTTTAATTTTGTTGTGTTTGTGTTTGTCAATGTTTTTTTTTCTTCAACCTTTACCATCACTTGATACTGATACTGATTATTTTTACTTCTTGATAAGCTATATTTCATTAAAAATGTTATTTTCAACAACTAGTTGTAAATAAGCAACAAATAAAAAAAAAATTCAATATTGTCGGTCAATGTTGTGTCCCGATTAACATGTATATGTATGCGTGTGTTGGCCGAATCTGAATCCAAAAAAAAACATCTTTTTTAATTAACATTTTTTTCAATAAAAGCGTACCGTTTTGACCGATATTTTGATGTTAAATAAAAATGTACGAAAGGGAAAAAAACGAAAGAAATAAAAAATATTTTTAATCACCATTGCTAACGCAAATTATTATTGAATCAAAAAAAAAAATTCTATCAATTATTATTGGCTTTATCATCATCACCCGAAACCACAAAAAAAAACTTCCAATGTTCGTGTGGATTTGAGTGAAACTTTTCTCATTCATTCAATTTTGATTGCCCACTAAATTTAATTGTCATCATTCGTCAAATATTGAGTTTTTTTCACATAATACAATTATCAAATTATCATCATCATTGCCATAACAATTTGGATGTACGCACGTTAGTTTCGATTGATTTTGACAACTTTTTTTTTGTTTTTTGACAATCAAAATTCGAGCCATAACTATGATGTCGATGAAATGGAATGTGTCAATATGAATTTCATTTCTTTTTCTTGTTGATTTGTGAATCATATTATTTATTACCTGTTAAATCAATGAAAATGATATGACAGTATATGATCATGTTTGTTTATGATAGAAAAACCTTTTGATTCGATGAATATGATGTATCCAGGTATGATGTTTTTTGTTTTTGTTGTTTTAACAGTTTTCTAGGTTTTTAACACGGCATTCATTGAGTTTTTTTTGCATTGAAATTCAAGTTTAGGTTCTGGTTTCTTCTTGTTGTTCATTTTCTTACACTCGGTGAATTTTTTGGAAAAACAAAACACAACAAATGTCTTTTTTACGTATTTCGTTACGATTCGTTAGTTTGTCATTGTTGCTATGATTATAAGGTAATCAGCTAGTAATTATTAGTTAGCGTAACCACAAAATAAAGAAAGAGAAATTCGATTGATTCGTATTTGAACGAAAATCAAGAGAATTAATTTTTTTTTCTCCATTGCAAAATTTAATTTCAAAATTTAACTTTTTTTTTAAAAAAAAATGAGAAAAATTTATCAATTATTTCTCAGGTTTTGTTTGTTGTTGCTATTTGTTTTTTTTGTACACGAAAATGATTGCATTATAAAATCTAAAATTTTGAATTTTTATCGTTATTATTAATCAATGTTAAAATTAAAATCATTGCTATACTTTTAATTCAATGACGGATATGCATAACCGTTCATATATTAAATTCCAATAAATTTTTTGTTTTGTTTTCACATATCATTTCTGACAATAAACGCCCTCGTATATGTATGCGAATTGAATGAAATGAATGCAAACGGGAGAGAGAGAGACCCAAAGAAAATAAATTGTCTTCCCTTAGCTTTCTTCATCGATGCCATTCATTCAAATCAATCCATAATAATTGCTATCAATATATTAATTGTTGTTGAAATTTTCTACATAGACAAAGTATATGACAATTTTTTTGCATAATGATAGATTGGTAGTAGTTTTTTTTCATCGAATCAACAAACAAATGTGATTTCATCATTCATTCTTTAGAAGGTTTTCTTTTTTTCTTCTCGAATTTTCAACAAGTTTTTGTTTTCTCTCATTCAATTAATTCTTTATGTACATTTGATTTTTGAGAATTCGAATGATTCATTTTTAGATTTCATTTTCATTTTGATTTTAGGTGTTTTTGTTGTCGTGTGAATGTTTTTCGGAAAAAAAATCCAAAACAAATAAACATTTGTTGCTGTTGTTGTTGTTGTTATAGAATGGTATCCATCCATTTACATTAAAAATATCAAATAGATTCATGTGATTTTTTTAGTGCAACAATAATAAAAAAACAAACTTTTTTCATTTGCGTCAAATACATCATCATCTGCATCATCATTATCCATATATTGAATAACTTGTATTATGTGAAACAAAAAATGAAAAAAAATGATGATAAAATGACCATCGCTAAATAAATTTTAAAAAAATTCAATGTGATTTTTGATTTCATCACCGGTCGCTATTAAAAAAATGAAATTTCTGCGATTTGCATCCATCTACTCTAAAAACAAGATCAAATTAAGAGGTTAAATTTATTTTTATTTTTTCAATTTAACAAAAATCAAACATCCACATTTCATTGCTCATTAGTATGCATTTTTCTCGTTTTCTTCATAACAAGATTTTGTTGTTGTTGTTGTTTTTTTTCCACTTATTAAAACAATCAATCAATCCATTTTTTTTGATCATTTAATAAATTGAGATCAATATTAGATCATCAAAGGTAACTGATTTTTTTTCAAGAAGAAAAATAATACAAAGTAAGTGCCCGAAACAATTTTTTCGAAAAAAATATACACTTGTAAAATAATGAACTTGGAAATAGAAAAAATTTCCGTTTATTGAAATCCTTGAAATCATTTTTTTTCCTTTGAATTGTAAAAGTGGCCACAAAGTTAATTGGGAAAATAAAATGAATTGAAATTTATCTTATTGCGTCATATAGTTCATTTTTTTCGCCCACATAAACACATCATTTTTTCCCTTTAATCTCGTTTCATGTTGTTTCATCTAAATATTTTGGAATTCATAATAATGTACATTCAAACATAACTGTCGATGATATAAATGTTCTTAGATGAAACATTAAGTTTTTATTTTCTTTATTTTGCTACCGTTTTTGCCATCGTAGTTTATGGCTCGAAGTCAATTATTATCTATCTGACATCATCATCATCATCATTATGGAGTTGATGAATAATGAATATAACTAAATCTAGTTTCACAACTAGATTTACATAATGAACCTTTTTTTGTTGTTGTTGTTTCTATCCATAAAAAATTCTAGATAATGAAATTTTTGTATGATAAAATCTTTTTTATCGGATTTAAAACTTATGATATGTTTTTTCTTTCTCTCTCTGATTTTTACATTAGTTTTTTTTTGTTTGAAACAAAAATTTCGTTTACACGAATTTAATTTGTAGATTAATCATTTAATTTTTTCTGACATGTGAATCAAATTGATTAGATAAAAAGAAATAAATGATAGATTTCCGTATCGAATTCAAACATCTTTGACCAGTTTTTTTCTCATTAATCCTTTGGATTAATAAATTTTAATTAGAAAATCACCACTCGTCGTTGATCATAGATACGGAGAAAAAGGGAAAAAAATTATTATTTTTAATTCAGAAACCCAAAAAATTTTTTAAAAACCGAAAATATCCCACCTTTTCAATGGGAAAATATTCCTGAAAAAAAATAATGAAAACAAAATGATCTTCGAGGTCATGTGCCCTGTAATTTATTTCGATCGTTTAGATGTGGCCAATGATCAATTATCTATAATTATAAATTATCACTATTTGTATATCTAATTTAACATATTCAGTGATTGAAAAATCATTTATAATCGTTAGATTAGTCTTTGAACGAATCAGGATTTCAAATATTTTTGCCAAAATCGATCCGACACCCCAAATAATAATAACAATAAAAATTCACAATAGGAAGTAGAAATAATCACTTTTATAAAAATTAAATCTCATAATAATCTTGCGAATCATTGGCCAATCATTTTCATTTCCAAAAACAAAGTTATTTAAACGAATGAAACACAAACAGTTTATGAATTAATTCCATAAACTACAAACATTAAATGATTGATATAATAATCAGAGAAAAAACAATCGATCCTATCGGTGAAAACAGAAAAAAAATATGTAAAAAAATGAATAAATTTGCAATTCATAAGACTTCAGGTGTTTTGTTATTGATTCAATTCGATCTTTCATTCACTTTTCAAATTGTTATTTCTGAAATTGAAAATTAAGTTTTCTTCTCAGCATCTAATCTATACGACCTGATGTTAATGATGATGATGATGACCGATTGATAAACCAAGAAACATGATCGAACATATGCGTATAGTCGTATTTATTTAATGATCAGCATTTAAGACTTTTGGCCAACAAACTAATTTGTTGATAAATCAATTAGAAATTTTTTTTCATTTGAATTCCATCTTCCGGATTAAGTTTGTTTGGTCAACTTTTTAAAATTTAAAATTTATTTTTTTTTTGCTCGATATCATTGAAAGGCAAAATTCAAATTTTCAAATTTAATTTTCTTTCCATTATTTTTTGCTATCATCGTGTTGTTAGATTATAAATAAGAAAATTTTTTCAAAATCAAATATGATTATGGCAAAATTTTGATTATGATAATATTGATTTTTCAATAAACCATTCACTAGATTTTGTTATTACTGTTATTTTATTGTTTTTTTTAACACATCACGTTTTTTATGCGGCTTTCCGGCATTTTTTTTTACCGAATAGACTCATGTGGTTTTCAACATTATTATTATTATTATTATTGTTTAATCAAACTAGTCTTGTTCAAACCGGCGATAAAGATATTCAATCAGGAACATTATTGGCCAAGAAACAACAACAACTACTGACAACAACAACAAAAAAATTTAAATTAGCATGTCAATCGAATATAAATACGTTCGATTTGATTAGATTCAAATCAAATCAATATTGATTGAATCTATTTATGGAATGTTGAATTTCGTTTTTTTTTCTCAATGATTTATTCAAATCATTTTTGATTATTTCATTTGAATATTGGTGATGATGATGATGATGTAGAAAATTGAAATTTTTTTAACTTTTTTTCAGCTGAAAAAAATTGCCACAAATGTAACAACGGATTTCCCTCTGTTTTTTTTTCGTTCTCTATCCAAATAATTTGATTCAAATTTATTTCAACACTTGACGTATGTGTTGTGTGTTTCTCTTCGATTTTTTTTTCTTTGCAAACATTAATGAAACGATAAGAAAAAAAAGGATTTTTTTTCTCATTTTATCTAACTACAACAATTACACACACACTACTTTTTCACGTACAATCGGTACGTGCACGGCTTTGGATCCTTTGATTGGAAAGTCAAAAAATAAAAGTAAAAAAATCCTATGTTTTTTCATTTGTTGAATGAAAAATGTATTTTTTTTCGTGAAATCCATTCAACGTATACACACACACACACACCATAGATAAACACAGACATTCAAAAATATTTTTAAAAAAATCATTTAAAAATTTTTTCATTCGACTCAAGTAATTTATTGCTGTGATATATTCTTCAGATTTTTTTCACTTTTTTCAATTTACTTTTGAATTCGATTCGATTCGTAAATCTCAATTTTAATCAATCTCTTTGTCGTTTATGTTTATGTTTGTTGTTCAAATTTCTACCTTTGTCATATATCTGTTCTAGTCTCATCTCATATATATTTTTTTCCACAATCTCGTTAATCTTTTTTCATTATTGTTTATGGTCATGATTATTATTATTATTTTTTTTTCGGGGAAAAAAATGATGTTGATTATGATCGTCGTCATATTAAAGCCATCATCTTGTAAATCAACAACAACAACATCGAAAAATATTCATTTTATCTAGGTTTTTTTTCCATTATTTTTCTTGTGTTTTCCATATGAGATTTCATCATTATTGTGTGTGTGTGTGTTTGTTATCCATTGTAATGTTTTTTGTCGTTATTTTGGACAATTTTCTTTTTGGTGAATATAACAAACAAATATTTGTTTCATTCTTTGTTGTTTTGTTTCATCCGAAGAACTTTGACTTTTGGCAACTACAAAAAAATAAATACATACATACATACATGGTAGTAAATACAAATACATTATAATTATAGGATGAATAGATTTGAATACAAAAGATTTTTAAACATTGTGTGTGTCTGTTAATCTATTGTGTGTTTGTTGTTGATTTGTTTTTATGATTTCATCATTGTCGTCGTCCAAGAATTTATTGATTGGGGTTTTTACCAATTCTCATCCTGTTCATTATTAATCGATTTGTCCTTCTCGATTTGATTGATTCCTCGACCAATAAAGTTCAATTAATATTTTAACTTTAATGATTATCTTTTTTTCCATCGATATGATGACAATAATAATTTTTTTCCTTCATTTTTTCGAGGATAATGCGAAAATATGATAATTGAATAAAGCATTCAAATAATTGATTAGTTCCGGCAGTCGACATTACCTCATCACTAAAACCACTTTTTTCAAATGTAATTAATCTCCTGTTTCAAGTTAACATGAATCCATATTCTGAACAACCTGTTGCTTCAATACCAATACCACCACCACCACCACCTCCTCCTCCAATTTCTTCAGTTCTTAAATCGAATTCAGTTGTTCGTTTATCTAAACCAACATTATCACCAATGCCACCAATACAAACAAATTCACAATCACCAACACAATCAACATCATCAGTCATACCAAATAATAGGCCAAAATCACGTGTAGAATTTTCTGCTAATCAATTTAGTCAAACATTTAATCGATATAATCAACAACAACGTTATCATCAAATTCCAATTCCCAATAAAAAAGATTATTTTTTTACTCAACCATATTATCCATATTATTATCGACAATATTATTTAAATAATTTTGGTGGTATTGGTGTCGGTGGTAAATATCATCTTGCGTCCGGTTATAAAAGTACAGGTTTAAATAATGTTGTTCATAATAGTCATATAATATTACCACCATCATCATTATTTTCAAAAAATCATATGAATAATTTTCATCAACAATCATTTACAACACAACCGGCATTAATATCAACAAAAAAACTGAAACAACAAAAAAAGAAAAAACTAAAAAAGAATGGTAAAAAAACAACAAAAACAAAACAAAAGAGGTATAATCAAATTATTGAATCGAATTTTTCTCTCTTTTTCAATTTTATTTAAACACAAAACAATTCGTACCAAGATTTTATTGGCCCTGGAAAACATGATAAATATGATATATATCCATTTTTAGAAAATTTAGGATTTCATTGATTAGAAATTAGTTATCATTAAAAACTGTCAATTTAAATAAATGATTACGGTAAAAATATAATTATAATTACCATTGTTATCGGTAAATTTAAAATTTTTCAAACACAAACTCATAGAATGATGATGTAACATTTGTTTGATTATTGATTCATTGCTATGAACCTTTATTAATATTTGATATTAATAATAAAAGAACATAGTGCCTTAAATTTAGGCTTTTGTTGTGAACCTTGGCTTTCGATTGCCATTTGTGATTTGACAAAAAAATTGTCATTTTTTCATCACCTTTTTTCGATTGGACGATAATGATGTCTATTTTTTTCACTATGCACAGTTTGAATTGCAATTTAATTGAATCTATATTTATTCGTACACAGCAATAAACTTTCTCCACTTTAATCGTTGTAATTCGTTCAGCATTGACCCATCATTTTTTTTGTTGAATAAATAGCTTTTCATTTTGATCTTATCAAGATTAACATTCATTTCATTTTTAATTTTTTTTATTTATCTTCAGACTTTCTATCCTAATCTAAACCCGGCCAGCCTAAATAAGGGACAATTTTATTTTTGGGTAAAAAAAAATATAAATCATTTTTTTACGAATTCAATGGTCAATATCATTGTAAAATGTCGTAAAAAGTTATTTTTAAATACCAGATTATCTAGTGAATACAGTGAACTTTTTTCCCATTTCACCTGATCTTGACGGCCAAGTTCTATCAACATTTTTTCTAGCTATTTTATTTTTTTAAAATCCAATTCAAAATAACCGTAATTTCAGTTGACCATCATAAATTTGCTGTTTTCATCAGAGTGTATGCGTGTGTTTATGAGGAATCTTCAGGTAAAATAAGTTTTTATTTGAATTCATCATGTTTTCACCTTTTTTTTCTATTTTATCACTAAAAAGTCGATCTATCTCTATCCTACACTGATCAATAGTAGGTTGATGATTGAATTCTGCCATGTTTTTTATTATTATTTATCATTATTACAAGCCGGACATTCTGAATAAAAGAGTAATTCAACTTAACAAGATATTAAAAGTTAGAGAGAAATAAAAAAGAGATAGACAACAAGTTTTGTTTGGTCAGTTGATTTGATTTGAATCTCTTATTATCCTTGTGTTTTTTCTACCATCATAACGTTATGAATAATAATAATAATGATGATGATTATCATTATAATCATAAGCATTGCTTTTGATATCTAATTCAAATTTTGGCTTCATTCATATACCGGTCGTTGTTTGTGTCGGTGTGTAAATTATTCATCCCTTTTTTCCATAAATTCTAAATAAATGAAAAGTTTATCGATTTTTACCATATAAATATCAATGTTTGTTTGATTTTTTTTCATTTAGACTTTGTGTTTACCGAATATGATGATAATAATGAACTTTGAATCGATACATGCATTATCGATTTTGTACACCTGAAGAATCTATGTGAAAAAAAAGTTACACTGGATTAACCTGTTGTTTGTTTTATTACAACTACTATTCCGTTTTTTTCATTTCCCAATATATTACTGTTGTATTTGGTTTAACTGGTTTCAAGTATTGATGAAAGGGTTGATGCTATTCACCAATGTTTTTTCGAGTTTAATTCAAAGAAATTTTTTTAAATCAGGTCCATTGACTCGTCTGAACAAGTGATCATAGTTTAATTTCGATTTTTTATTAATGTTAATGATATTTAATCAAAACAAATGTCAAGAATTCAATTCGATTAAAAATTGAATCTGTTTTTTTTTTGAAAAAATGATAACCAATATATTTGCCAAATTAACTAATAAATTTTATCTTTTTTATCCACGACAATCATCATCATCTACATTGTTTAATACAAATTCTTCACGACATCATCATCAACAACAACAACAACAACGAAAACGAAATGATTCACTTAGTTCATCATCATCGATGGCTACAATGATTATGAATGGTGTGACTATGCCATCGATATCTCGTAATGGTGGACCAACAGCCAAATTTCTTATTAAATCACCGATGAATGGCGGATCTGCTTTACATTCTAATTTTCATAATCAAAACAATGAAGAAGATGGTGATGGTGAGTTGACACAAAATATTAATATCGAACATAATCCAAACAAAAATATCGATGATAATTATCACCATCATCTACATATACCTGGTCATAATTCATCAACATTTGGATACAATGTTAATATTGATGATGATCAAGCCAAAATGATGAATTCAAATATTTTGGAAATCGATCATCGACAACAAACTCGAACAAAAAAATATTCAGTACAAAATAATGGAAATGTGATTGAACGAAATGGTGTTGTACCATTATTAAATCGTCATAATTCAAATATAACAACAGTGCCATCATGTACCATATCAATAAATGGTGGCCATAATCAACAAAGTGATCAAAAATCTATTCCTTCTAATCATCATAATCACCGATTTCATCGATTTTTTGGTTCATCATCATCATCATCGTCATCATCACCATCACCATCTACACCAACGACAGCGACTGAAACAACAATGTCATCAAATTTATCATTGAATGGTCATAGGAAAAAATCTTGGAAAACAATTCTCTGTTCATGGATTTTGACTATATTGGCCATATTGATTATTATCGGTATCTCATTTGCAAGTGGATTATTAGCTGCTCAATGTAAGTAAAAAAAATTTTAAACTCCGATTTATTTGAATATTATTGATTTCAATGAAAGATTATGTTAATCTTGTGTTTTCTTTTCTTTTCAATCTATTTCGATCATAAATATTAAAAGATATCTACAAATCTTACTGTGATGTATCATCAATCTCATCCGAAAGAAATCATTTAATCTCATCGAATAATCAACAACGGCTATCATCACAAGACAATGATGGTCAAAATCAGCGTATTGGTCGTTTTAATCGACTTGGTCATATCTGGTCATATACGACAAAAACGCCAGAAAACAATAATAATAGTAATAACATCGAAAATAGTACATTGAATATCAATACGACAACGTTGAAACCAATCTCAATGGTCATCTATAGTGTTGATCCAATAAAAGATGATCTTGATGATAATAAGTTCAATCAAAATTTATCAACAACAACTGAATCAAAAATAAATGATGATAATGATTCAATAATGACAACAACAACAACAACAACAACATTGCCTCCAAATTCAAATAGATCCCGAAATTTTGTACAACAAAATCCAACCAGTCCACAACCATTTACTTCTGAAACACCTTTATCACTAACTACTATATCGTCGCCGGAAAACAAGAAAGATGAGAATGAAAAAAATGATGGAAATGAAAAAACAATATCCAAGACTTTGTCATCCTCACCAACACCACCAACTACGACGATGGTATCGACTAGTGAATCATCTAATTTTTTATCCACATTAATTGATGAATATAATCAATCATTAAATGAAACGATAAACGAAACTAGCCATGAAGCCGGTGATATTCTTTATCCTATATTTAATTTTTCATCCACACCTGTTGCCGATATGACAACATTAGAATTTCAAGAATCAAATAGAACGGAAATCATTTCCGAAGAAGTAATTTCCAATTCAACAACTGTTGAAGATGAAATTACCCAAACGACAACAATAGATCCTTCAACTGAATTGAGGTTCAATTCAACAAATTCTGTCAATGTTCCCAGTATTAATTCTTCTATTGATCCGGATTCATATTTGGTTCCTAGTTGGTTTGTTCCAGATGATTTGTACGATCAAACGGAATCTGTGTTATCAGAAACAACAACCATGAGAATAACAGAAAAAGCAATGATAGATGATGAAAATTTATCCTCAACATTTTTTTCAAATGATACCGACATTAATGATGATGAATTTACTACAGAAATATCGAATAATAAAACAGATAGTTTAAATAATGTTAACGAAACTATAAATGGGTCGAATGATTTTATTACAACCACATTACTACCGGAAACTAATCGAACGGGACGAATATTTAGTTCTACTGAAAAAGTTGAAGAAATTGATGATGAGCATCTTATGATCCATAATGAGAATACAACAATAACAAATGATATTAACAAAACAAATCAAACAATGGCCATAAATAATGTGACCAATTTACCCATTATCGAGCAACTTTCAGCATCATTTTGTCTTGATACACAATTTCAATGTCCAAATACTACTTCATCGGAATGTTTTGATAAATCTCATATCTGTGATGGAATTGTAGATTGTCCACAAGATCATTTTGATGAACTTGATTGTATGGAAAAAAATTGCGGACAAAATTTTCGTTGTGGTCAATCCATACCACCAGTTTCTGTAGCAGATGTAAATGAAACTATACCATTTAACAATTTTTCAATTGCAATGGAAACAGTTTCGATAAAATCTAAATCTATCGAACAATGTATACCTCGTTCATATTATTGCGATGGTATATGGGATTGCATTGATGGTTCTGATGAAATCGATTGCCATATCGATAAATGTGAAGTTGGTAAAGTTTTATGTCGTGATAACAGTGCTTGTATAACTGGAAAACAGGCATGTGATGGTTTATATAATTGTCGTGATCGTTCTGATGAAGCTGGTTGTGGTAAGTTCAATATAGTTTAGATTAAATGAAATTCAGAAACAAGAAAACAAATTCTTTTCAAATTTATTTAGATGCGCAATCTACTTGTGAATCTAAGGGTAAATTTTATTGTGATGATAATGCACTTTGTATTAGTAAATCATTGGTTTGTGATGGTATTGCTGATTGTCTTAATGGTGCCGATGAAAAAGAATGCGGTAAGTTGTTTGAAATTCTCATATAATGGTTAGAGATTAATTTAATAAATCAACAGTAAAATCGGAAACATGTAGTGCTGAAGATTCAAAATTTTTCTGCCAAAATTCAGCCGAATGTATTGATCGTAGTAAGCGTTGTGATAATCACGTTGATTGTATGGATTATTCCGATGAAGATCGTTGCAGTAAGTATATCATTTGCTCGAATTTATCAGAAGTTTTTCTAAATTCTTTATTTCTATTTAATAAAAAAAAATCAATCAGTCGAATCAGATTTGGAGGATTTCGTATATGCATATAATAGTGCAAAAAATCATTGGTCATTATTATGTGTTAACACACTATTCAATCATGATGATGCTGATCAAATCTGTACAAAAATGGGAATGTCATATGCTGTTGATTTTACAACCATAAAAATTGGTCATCTTTTAAATGAATCAACATGGGCTATTTTTTCAAATTCATCATCGTCGAAAATTGCTTCATTCGAAGATATCTGTATGGATAATCTTACGCCAAAGATTGTTTGTGCAAATCTTTATTGTGATTCTCGTGAACAATTTAAAAAACCAAATCTTACCTGGAATGAAATTCCTACACCAATTCACATTCATAATTCTACAAATAGTAATCAAACATGTGTTGCATATACATTATCTCCAAAATGGCTACTTACAAGTGGACAATGTTTAATGTAAGTTTAATGTAAATCCGAAAAAAAAATTTAAATACTGTCAATTTTGTTTCATTAAAATTTTAGAAATTCCAATTTAACTCATCAAAATCTTACTGCTAATGTTGGTGGAAAAGAATTCCCAATTGAACGTGTACGTGTACATACAAAATATTCAGTATTTCGTACGATTCGATTTCCCGATTATGATATGGCATTGATAGAAACTAGTGATACGATACCAGAACAATTATTAAATCATTCATCAATATGCTTGCCTAGTTCTAAACTTGATCCAGAAATAACTTGTTTTATTGGAAATTATCGAAATAGTGATACAGCATTCAAAGTTTTAGAATCATCTTATTGTAATTCAACGAAACATTTTGCCGGATCATTAACAGATCGTTTTGTTTGTGCAGCTGAAGACGGTGGAAATAGTAATGTTCAATCAAAACCTGGTGTTTGTCTACCACCATATTTACCATTAATATGTTTGAGTAGTCAATCATATTGGTATATAGCAGGCTATTCATCCCATCAACATGGATGTGATCCATTAACCGGTCATCCAATATTTCGTGGCTATTTACCACATCCAACATTATTCTCAAATCTCTTTGCAATGAAACCATTTATTGATCAAACACTTGGTCGTGGAACTTATCGTCAAAAACGATTGAAATTGAATGAAATAAGCCATCATAATGGACCAGAAATCAGTGAACGGCCTAATGTGAATGAGGCAAAACGTGCAGTATTCCTTGTTGCCGGTAGTGTTGAAGAACAACAATGGATGATGGAACAGGATGCTAGAAAACAAAAAAGTATCAATATCAACAATACGAATACGATTAATGCAAATGGAAATTCAACGATTAAAACTGATTTAAAAACAAATTTCACGGTGCAAAATTTTATCAATAATTCAAATGATTCGGAAATCAAACCAATCATCATATCAAATTCGAACAATTTATCATCAAATGAAATGGAAAAGGAAATGATTGTGACGACAACTTTAATACCATCTACTGGAGATGTATCTAATTTTACAAATGAAAATGTCACGTTTAAAGATGAAAATTTTACTGTAAACTCATCATTTTTATTGAATAATTCATCGGAAACTGATGAATCAACTACTGAACAAAAATTTTTATCTAATAGTGAAAATTTTATTGGAGATATAACAACAACAACAACAACACCAAAAACAACAACATTTTTTACATTGGAAATGACCTCAATTGATATCGATCATATCATAAATGAAACGATGTCAATCCTCGATGAATCTACGTTTGTACCCGATGAACAGTCAGATAGTAATCGATTTGAAAAGACGACTACAAAAACATTGGTGACAAATACAATTAGTTCGATGGTGCCGTTCAATCATTCAGATTTTCAAGCAGAAAATTCTTTCAAAAATCTTACATTTACGGATGATCAGGAAAATGAAACTTATGATCAAATGAAATAAATAGCGAAAAATCATTTTTTTTAAATACTTCATTCAAAATGAATTTACAGATTTTTCTTTTCAAAAGAAAAACAAATTTTTGGCCATATTGTGAATCATAGAAAAATTTTCCTTTCTTTTTCGTTAATGATTGATGAATCCACTATACTTTTCAAATTGCCATATTTATGATGTATATGATGATAATATTTTTATTTTCTTTCTTCAAAATGAGGAATCAATAAATATTTTTTTTTGCGAAAAAATCAATCGTTAACTTATTAAGTTGTGTACTTGTATGCTGTTGAGATTTTATAAAATCTTAAACTAATATAACAGCTAGACCTTGATTAGCTAATAATAAAGTTTTTAACAAAAATTTGTTTTTCAATAAAATTGATTTTTATCAATGATCAACAATGATATTATCTGTCATGCGATTTGGTTACTTCCATTTAGATTTCTTCACACATTTATCAATTTTTTTTGATTCAAAACAACAAATGTGTGAAATTTATCACATTCATCCTATTTATTGATATAAAATTATTTGGCAAGTTATTCAGTGATTAGGTAAATTAGGTAAATTTTGTTTCGAACCATTTGATTGAATGATGGATGAAAATAGTCTATATGAACATGTACGTCGTCGTCGGCTTCATGTGTATGAAAATGGACCTAAATTCCATGGCATCACACCAGGATTGGATGCAAGTAAACCACCGGAATGGTATGATCCAGTAGCATTCAAACATGCTCAAAAATTATTTGATAAGTATCAATCTATGTAAGTCAAATCGTTTCTTCCTGTGGAAAGTGATAAATTCACCTTATATTTATGAATGTAATATTAGATTGTCATTAACGTCATTTATGGGCCTAATACTTGGTCTAATGTCTGACGATGAAATATTACGAATATTATTATCAACGGGTAATTCCGAAACTGTTGACAAATTATTTACACGTTATTTATCAACCATAAAACATATTGAAGATTGGTTCCGTTATGATCCATTCGATACGGATAGTAAATCATTTAAATCATTGAAAATGGTACGAACGATGCATTGTAAAGTAGCCGATAAATTGAATAACAATCAAACAACGAATGAACAAAATGCTAAACAAATAAATCAACGAGAAATGTTTCTTACACAAGGAGCGTTTTTTGGACTTTCAGCTTTAATACCGAAACAGGTATGACATAAATTCTAGATTATTATCCATTAAAAAAATTCATGATACATTTTAGATCGGTTATCATCGTTTTACTCAAAAAGATTTTCATTCTATTTTTCATTTTTGGCGTGTCATTGGTTATTGTATGGGTATTGAAGATGAATTCAATATTTGCAATGGTAGTGATGAAGAAGTGGTTGAAATGTGTAGACAAATTTATCATGAAGATAGTCTACTCAAAATACGGCAATGTGCTGAACGATATCCAATGAGTCGTGCTGTACATAATGCATTCTATGGTTATATAATGACTTTTAGCTATTCATCAATGATGCATTATTTAGCTCCGATTCTCAACTTAGATATTCGTCTTTATCCATTAACAACATTTACAGAATGGTTTGAATATCAATTATTTAAATTGACAATGAAAAAATTATATAAATATTCATGGTTTATAAAATTGTCAAATCGACATGCTAGAAATTCGACAAAAAATGCAAGAAAAAAACGTAAAAAAATTGTTAAAAAATTACAAAAACAATTTCCAGATCAAAATTTTACATTGGAAACATATCCCTTTATCTTGGATTTGAACAATAATAATAAATTTTGAATACAATTAAAAATAATTAATTTCTATTAACAATTAATTTATTTCATTCATATGAGGATAAAAATAAGTAAAAATTAAAATAATAAATTTAAAGATTTTTAAGAGTTGTCATGTTGAACATGAAACAATCATATTGATTTATTTTTTTATATTTTATAGCCGATTTTTATTAACAAACTAATAATCCTTTTTTAGTTTTTCGGACGACATTTGAATAGTTCATCTAAATGAAGTATTTCAAATTCATGTTGTTCAATTGCCAAATCCTGTATAGTTTTATTAATTTTTATAACCATTGGTCTTGACGTAAACACTAGATATAGATTGTCATCATGATAAAAACCAAAATCAAATGGTGGATACAGTAATGTGTAGAATACATTGCAGTCAGTAAAAAATTTTGCCGATGTTATTCGATCAACCGATGGATCATGACACATTTGACCGACAAAATTTTGAAGCGTTGCATCATAAATTCTTAGTATAACATTATCAATTTTTATAGATTCATAAATGAAGGAAAACACGTAATCTTGATGTGAAGCAAAACGTACCCAAAATATATTTTCTCTTTCAAATAAACCTTTATATGTTGGTTGTGGTTGATAAAATTCATCATCATTTTCAATGAATGAATATGCACTAAATTGAATCTTTGGAATTCGGTTTTGAACTTTTTTAAAAATAAACTCTTTAATAATATCAGAAGTAACCACATACTCTCTCATCATTCGTACAAAGTGATGATTAAAAGAGATTGCCATTTTTATTTCGATTAGATAATCTTTCAAGTCATTCGGATTTCTCCCGAATTTTTTAATACCAGCACCAAATGACGTTCGCAATTCTGTGCCTTGAGAATAAAGCAATGTTTGTGATATATTCCCGTCATACTTTATTAAAGGAATTGTATCATTTATTGGATAAATATATCCCCATAATAATGGTATAGGTTGGCCATTACGAAAAGATTTATTATCGATAACTTTTGGATAGACTATTAAATGAAGAGTTGTTGTAAATAACCATAAATCATTTCCTATGATTACCATTGAAATGGTACGATTCAAAAATGATTCGTGATTATTACAACTTACGTATTTACCCCAATAATCTCCAAAACGATCAGTGGCAATAACAACAATAATAGTTGTTATAGTTGTCATGTACACAATCAATAGAAAATTCATCGAGACCAATTTATGAATGCATTGAGAACGACTACAAAATAAACACAAAAAAATCATTCTCATTATACAAATTGAATCGAATAATCGTCAAGTTTTATATTAATCATAATCAAATAAAATCGAATAAAGCAAAAGAAAATTAAGCTCATTAGCTGTTGTTTTTTGTTGTTATAATTTTTGATCAATAAAAAGGAGGCAAATTATGAATACAACTATGGGAGATCGTAATTTTTGCAAAAAATTATTTAAATTAGAAATTCAGCAAGTGTTTGAAAAAAACTGATAACTAAAAATCATCAGACTTATTATTATCGCTAATTCATAGATTTGGCACATTTCACATTAAGTTTGCCCAGTATAGATGGCTAAGATTTGTTTCATCGATCCATGCGTAATATGAGCAGAATATGATTTAGAATTCAATTGATTAAACGGAAAAAAAGAATGATCCAGGATTGAGAAAAAACATGATTCAAGTTCAAATCATTACTGATAGGTGGCGCTGAATTGAAAGATGGATTGGAATTTGTTTTTTTTTTCAATTAATTTTGAGATCTTGTTTGTGGAATTTCTATTGGATTAAATATTTTTGGCGATTGAGGATGACTCAGCCGTTTGAACAGCAACAATTGGTTCGTTTGAGGCCATCATCGATGATGATGGGTCATTTGCTCCCGAAACATCAGTTAGTTTAATGACAACACCACTTGTGGCTGATGATGGATGTTCTTCACCGGCATTAATCATCGGCTCATTTTTCGATTCAGGTACATTGTCAGCCACCGGTGTTTTTGATTCGCTAACATCAGCAATGGATTGTGTTGGCTGTTGTTTCGATTCGATTGGAATTTGATCTTCGATTCTCATCTTATCCTCACCTGTTGTGGCACCAGTAATGGCAATCGTATCGCTTGATGCATATGAAGCTGATATTGCTTCTGAATCCGATTTGGATGATGATGATGAAGATGGTACCGGACTTACGATAGATGAGGTTGCGGGTTTTTCAACTGTAGTTTTACTATCAGAATCCGGAATAAAATATTTCAACAGATTTGTTTTAGGACATGAACGAAAATCATAATCCGAATAAAAATATAATGAACGTGAATCATCACATTGTAGGCCTATGTTTGGTTCGCCAGCTTCAACACGCATCCACCAATCTTTTGGTGCATCAAAAAGCCATTTAATTGAGCAATCACAAACGATTGGGCAATTATTGATACGAATTTTGTTTTCCGGGTTGACAGCCAAAAATGGTGCATAAATTTCCTCTTCCAATGTTAATAGTTTACATTCTTGTTTGCCGATATTCTCAGGATGTTCCAGCATGACATTAATGGGTCGATAAGCATAGCTTAGTGCATTTGATTCGATTGATGATGGTAATAGGCCATCAACGTCGATTCGAAGACGAAGTAATGTTTCTGTTGGGAGATCTGATTTGAATGACTCGTCTGTCAAACGATATTTGCCGACAAATCGAATGGCCAATTCGTTTAGATTTTGAAATGATGAGAAACGCATTTCCGGCAATTGCGGTGTATTTCTGATGACAATTTTGGTTAAATTTTGTTTTGTCATTGAAAATGCCTTTATAAAAAACAAAATAATTATTATTGATTGATCATCTAAAAAGAAAGTCAATGTTAACAGACATACCCTTTCATCAATGTATTTGAGATTAGGACAATCATCCAGTTCGAATGTTTCAAATGTGATATCACCAAAACTTTTGTTTGGTATTGATTCAATTTGTAAATTGGATAACATGAATCGTTTAAAATGTTTTTCTTCAGGCTGCAGATTACGATTTAATGAATAGAATACATCTTCAATATTGAAATATTGATTAGAACCACAATGAAGTAGATCTTGGCCAAATACAAGACATGGTGGTAAACATTCCCAACTACCATTACTGATACACATAACATCACGTAGACCATTACGAACTTTGCCGATTTCATTAAAAATCCATCGTGATTGACAATCACATTGTAGACGATTACCGTTTGATGGATGTTCCGATGAACTTAATGTAATTATATTCTTTTCATTTTCATTCAATAATGGCCGGAAGACACGTTCTTCAAGATGTCGAAGTCCAGGATTACCAAGTTCTTTTTGTCCTAAAATTAACTTCACAGGCCGCTGTAGTTCAACAAATGCACCTGATTCAATGTTATTATCCGTAAGATTATTTCCGGCTAAATTTATTGTCAACATTTCAGTGGATTCCCAACGGAAAGAGAAGGCATTTTTATATATTTTTTCAATAGAGTTTACGGACAAATCTATTGATCGTAAATTAGATAGATAATAGAATGCATAGCTTCCGATTTGACGAATGGAATTTTCACGAACATTCGGATAATTGATGGAAATTTTTACCAATTTTCTTTGGAATCGTCCTTTCAACGGTCGAAAAGCGTGATGTGGTATAGCCTATAGTTTTTTTAGGAAAATCAAAATTTTTCTTATAGTTTATCTCCACTTTGTTGATTGATGAATTACTTACATTTAATCCGGAACTTTGAAGATAAAGTGCACGAAGATTAGTTAAACTGGTAATAGCGTTAAAAGTATCACGCAATTTCCATCTTTCATTGCCCAAACGTGTACGACGTATGGTCAATTCTTCAATAAATGGTTCTGTTATTTGAAATGCTTGCGGGTGAATGGCCGTCAATTCTGGACAATTATCAAATTTAACTCCATAGAAAATGATATCACCAAAGAGATTACGAGGAATTTCCGAAATAGCTGAATTTTGAATAACAAATTCATCAAAACGTTTTTGCCAGCCAAGTTTAGCAAGATTTTCACTTAAACGTTCAAAATAAATCTGTAATCGTCGCGTTTGTGAATAAGCAAACTGTTCACGTGTACGATTAGCATTGAGAACATATTGCATTCGAAGATCTTCTTCCGATTCTTCTCCACAAACGAATCGTGTAAATCTTGCCTGCACCCATTGCCAATTGTCCATACGATATTCACAACGGCAAGGTCTAGTAACTTCTTCCGGTGGGCATTTACCAACATTTGATACAGTCAAATGCAGTAGACTGGAAAGACCCATCAATGAATCTTCAAGAGATTTTTGTTTCAATTTTGTACTGAAAGCCCGAACTTCTTTGACATACGGTCCCGTTATATCGAATGCATTGGGATCGATGAATTCTAAGGCTGATGCACCATCAAAATCTATTAATGAAACAACATATGAAATTTATCAACTTTTTTATAACATCAACATCGAAAAGAATCATTTTCTATAAGACAAAAAAGAATATAACTTACATATGTATTCGAATGTAATATCATGAAGTACATTGCCCAAATAGGAAATGTTTGTATTATTTAGATAAAACATATGAAAATGTTTTTCTGGCTTTGGTAAATATATTGATAATCGTTGAAAAATTGAATTCAAATCAATATTATATTCGCCCATGCAACGCATGATACGTGCTCGTTCTTCATGAACAAAACAATCACATGGTGCAAAAAGATGTGATGGTGGACATGAGTTTGGACCTGGACTAAATGTAATATTGGCTAACGATACAATAGAAGCTGCTGATGCAGCAGCTGATGCTGCTGCTGCCGTTCGTGGCTGTTTTTCCGGTTGATCAACGATAATCGATGCTTGTTGTAAATTAGATGAAACGACCGGAACTATTGACTTTTCAGCATTATCTTTTACATCGGATGTCAACGGAATCGGATCTGCTATAGAAGATCCGATTGTTATTAGAAGCAACAGCCATATATTGAACATTGTTCGAGAATTGGCAACTGAAAAATCAAGGGATAAAATTTAGACAGAAAAAAGGTGATCAAAAGCACTGATCACCATATGAACACAAAACATACACTCACACGTCTGAATAGATTGATTTAAAGTTTTAACTAATGGTTGATTAGGTTTTTATATATTTCTCTCAGGTAAGATTCACATTATATTCAAATTGAATACTTGAAAGCAAAAGTAACCTGACCAGAATTCGACAATCTTAAAATTTGATTTTGCTTTTCTTTTCATTCGTACTACTTCTTATTTTTCACATCAAAACTGGATAATGTTTATATTCGTTTCATGCCAAAAAAAACGACCATCATTTATTTCTAAGTAATCATAAGAAAAGAACATTTTTTCACCAATCAACGTAAAAAAGAAAAAAAACAAGTATAGAAGAGGATTAATGATGTTAAATTTTTTTCAGCAGTTTCATTTTTGCTTACCTGATCATTCTTTTTTAGATATCTTTGAGAATCGTTCACAATCAACCAACCAACAAAAAAAAAACATTTAAAGGTTATCCCAGATAAAATGAATAAAATTAAAAACCATCATTTCAAACGTTAAAAAGCAAAAAAGAAAGTTTATTGACATTGGTAATAAAGTATTTTTTTTTCGTTTATTTTTGATCATTGAATTTTATTACACGTTGATGTGAAGAAAAAATTTTATCAAAAATGTTTATTCGAGTGTATTCTTGATTAAATGATTGAGTACCCTGACAAATCGGACATTATATGATTAGTTTAATTAATGGTAAGGTCATTATATTGATCAAATGTAAAAAAAATAAAGGCAATAACAGGTGGTCATTTTCATTAATGTGACCAAACCCAAACCAATTTGAATGATCGGGCTGATAATACCGATAATGATTTTGAAAAATAAAAACGAAATTCACTTTTTAGAATTTATTTGATTTTATTTATTTTTTCATTTGCTCGACGGTATTCAATTGATACTGATGACGATTAATGATAAAGCCCAATAACCTCATTAATCTTGGCATCAAAAGTCATTCGAATATTCATATCATATTGATTATTGTGATGGTCATTGCCATTTCCATTTTGCTATTTATTTTTAATCTTGAATCCACTGTAACAAAAAAAAACCTATCACTATCGTAATAAAATATCTTCATACTTATTTATCATTTCTGATTTAAGTAATGTTCAGATTTGTTTCTCTCTTTTGCATCCAAGAATTTATCATCAGAAATTCTTATCGGCCAATTAATGCGGTCATTGATCTCTATCAACAAACAAGTGCATTTAGACACTGTTGTTTTTTTTTGATTTTCAAACATTTTTCTCAATTCTTAAGCAAATTAACATGAATTTATAGAATTAATATTTACATTAAAATCATTTTATCCGCATCTATTTTCGAAAATTTTTACAAATTTCCTATTTATTCATATTAGATTTGAATTCAAACTATTGTCATTCTTGTTTTCATCATTCCAACATTTTATAACAAAAAGGAAAAATATTTTTTCATTTTTTTATTGTTATTCGCCATCACATCCACTATAGTATCGGTGATTTCTTATTTTTTTTCGTTAAATATGGCCATTTCTCATTAAAAAAGAAAGAAAGAAAGAAAACCTTATCGGAAAAGAAAAAAAATCAAACAAAACAAACAAGCTGATTGGATAAAGAATCATATTTCATTATGTTTAAACAAGATAGATAAAAGAAATGAGGGAGAAAGATAAAAATTATCGCCCATATAATTTTAAAAAATTATCAATCACATAATTCATTGATTAAATTGATCAAATATTTATTTGAACAAAAAAAAATGTATAGGAAAAGAGAACCTTGTTGATTATGATTAGCGGAAGAAATTTAAACGTTGTAGTTATCATCATCATCGTTGTCTTTGTCATTTTTTCTTCCTTTTTTATTGTTATCGTTGTTGATCTTCTTATCGGATCTTATTCTTTTGTTTGCTCTTTGCTTTTTTTTTCTTTCGACTAATTTTCATTGACAATTTATTTGTCATTATCGAGCGATTGTGTGTCTGAATGTCGTGATCGAAGCTATAGCCCTGATCCAAAAATGAATAATAGAAACAAAAATCATTCAAATAAATGTCGTACATTTTTTTCAATGCCTTATTAATAACAAAAGATGATGACGATGTGATAAAGAAAGAATTGTCATACATAAAATAGTTTACATTATATATCGGAAGTTTCTTTTCATTTCAAAAACTGAAACATATTATAAAACATGAATCAAAACAAAACACACACACAAATACACGAAAACACGAACATATTAGTGAATGAAAAGAGAAAAATGTGTATTTTCTTTCAATCAAATTCTCACACAACGATGTTATCGTTGTGTGTGTCTTTTTTCACGTGAACAAATCGATTTTTTGAGTATACTAAAGAATTACTGTCATTTATGAATGAGAAAAATGTTTGTTCCATGAAATACTCATTTGTTTTTGTTGTTGCAAAATTTAATCATTTAATAATATGATTTAGGAAGTTCAATTAATTCGATGATATCAATTAAAACAATTGAATTATCAATTTGATTTTGGTACACTATAAATTGATTGGACAAAATTTTGATAAAACTTTCAATCATTTTTAAATTAAAAGAATGGAATTAGAAATTTTTTTGGTTTTTTTTCAATTAAATTATTTTCAAAAAAGATTATGAATAATCCGGATATGGTTTTAAACAAAAAGAAAAAAGAAAAAAAAACATTTGTTTTCCTAATTTCTATTTGTCATCATCATCGTCGTTGTCATTCACATTGATCACGTTTAAGTTACCTAATTTTTTTCTACTTAAATCATCCACCTATCTTTCTATCTTTTTTATTAAATAATACAATTGTCTACACGAACAATATTGTTATGTCGATGTGAATTTTGAAAAAAAATGTCAATTCAACGTTTCCATATTTTTCTCTTTTTTGTGTGAGTGATGTGATCTTCTGGCGTTTCACTGTGTGTTTTTGTAGTTACATCAATTTATAATTTGAATAGAGTTAAAAAGTCGAAAGTAATATGCCAAGATAGATATAGATAAAAGAGCTAAGAATTGAAAAAATTTTCAAAAGATCCATACATTGTAAATGTTACAATCACCATAATCAACATCATCGTCATTATATGATCCATAAGAAGAAAATGGGAATTTTTATTAAAGTATTTTTTGTTGTTGAGAAATTTCATTTTCTTTCATTTAACTTTAGTTTTATCTGTTGTTTTTTTTGTGTACTATTTCTATGTTATTTATTGATTGAATATACAAACAAGAACGATTCATTTAAAACAAACTTATGATCATCATATCATTGCAAATATTGGATTGGATTGTCAAATCGAGAAAAAAAGGGGCAAAAAAAAAGAAAAAGGAGAACGTTCGAATAATAGGGTTAATAATCGTTGTCTTTTTTTTGGAGAAAACTAAAACAACAGTTTTTGAATGTCACGATTGATGTGACATTTATGTTTGTTTTTCTATCAACCTTTTTCATTGAATTTTGTTTCAGACGATGCATCCTGAAAAATCCATTTTTTGCCAACTAAAAACAGCAAAAAAATTTATTATTTTGGAACAAATTTTCCAAAAAAAAAGTTAACAATGTATGTCGAATTGAAAAAAGATTTAAAATCTTGATCTGGATTGATTACCGAGTTACGGAAACAAACAACTTGATCAACATTATGGAATAGAATATAGAGATGATCAACAACAACAACAACAAAAAATTATCAATAAACAAACCTGATAGTATTACCGCTGTTACTATCAAAGATTAATTGATCAATCAGATCATCAACAGTAGCTGAAAATGAACAAATGATTGATGGCCAAATGATCAATCAAATTCGAAAAATTGGTAAAATAATTCATCATTCACAAAAAAAAATATATGACAATAGATAATCATTTCAAGCAGCTGGATGTAGATGAAAATAAAACAAAAGATAATTATAATAAATGCATCTTTCATATTCGAAACAAAGTTGACCGGATCATAATCTTACCGCAGATGCTTGCTGGATTTTCGATCTATTTTTCTATTAATAACGATTGAATTTTTTAATAAAATTTTAATTTCTTCCTTGAATTTTTTTTTTTTTTTTTTTTGAAAAAGTAATCATCATCTTTTTGATTGAATATTCCTTATGCCATAAAAAACTCAATATAATCCATTCATTCATTAAAATTTGTTGATTTCATAATCATAATTTTTTTTTTGAAATTTCATTCGATGAGAATTTTTTCCCTTCATATTTTGACCCCGAACATTTATTCGAATTAAATGAAGGCAACTATTTCAAGAAATGAATAACATTCATAACGATGATGAATATTTCACCAAATATTCAATTGGGGATGACAATAACAAGAGAAAAAAAAATCAATCTAATAACAGTGATGACATAATTGGATAGAAAAATAGAAATAAAAAAACAGATTGAGACAACTATCATGACCTATCATTTCATGATTATAATATGATTGGTGATGATAGTCATCATAATCATCATCATTATCAATGAACATGTCAGGTATGTGAAATAATCCATGACAATCATCGATGATTTTTGATTTGCAAGTGATGATTTTCCATTTGATATTCTTGCTGTGAAAATTTTTCTTTTTTTTTAATCGAGGCCAATATAAATTTTATTTTCGACTAAATTGAATTTTAAAAAAAATATGTTCATGTGGTATGTTATAAATGAAAATCATTTTTGCCTACTTTCATATTGTTCTAATTGAATATAAATTGTATAAATTATTCAATTTTAATGTGTAATTTTTTTTTCATTGATGATTATATAATCATGATTATCATCAATATTATGGATATGTAATTCAATTTTAATTTTTTGAATTCACATAAACAATATTGATGAATTTCAAATCGAATTCTGAACGATGATCATTAAATTTGTATCAATAGATTTTTTTCGGGAATTTTTTTGTTGTTGTTGTTGTTCGTTTTACAGTCTTTAGGACAATATGAGATTTTATTTCCATTTCAATTACATGAAAATGTTTCAACAAAAAAAAAAATGGAAATTTGAAATTGAATTTCAATCTTATCACCAATATATATGAAAAAAAAAGTGATGAGAATTTTTTAAAAATTTCATTTTAATCACAATGTTGATGATGATGATTAGATTATCTTATTTGTCGACATTAATTTATGTCATTATCATTAGATTGTTATACGAATAGTGATTATAATTTAGTTTTGATTGTAATGAGGAGAAACAAAACGAAAAAAAAATCGTTCATATTTTATGAAACACATAAAATTTTCTTAAATTGAATCTGTTTTGTCATTCTGATCTAATTATTCAATTTCAAATGTGTTTATGTATGTTTATTTTATTGTATATCAAAATTTACAACAACAACAACAAAAAAAAACATTTTAATTATTGTTCAATTAATGTAGAATTTTTCATTTATTTTTTTCTTCATGATCATTATCATCATTCGTGATGATGATAATGATATCACACAAACACATAGAAAAATAAAGTAGTTATAATTTTTTTTCACTGATAATTTAAATCAGATTTTAATTGAATTAAATTGAATACAAATCATAAAAAAAAATTTTTTTGTTCAAGGTGAAATTGTTTATTGTTCATAATGTTCCAGAAAGAATTTCAGGGAATTAGAATTTTTCATTGTTGTTATGATGATGATGATGATGATAATCAAATTTTCAAAACAAAAAAAAACAAAATTTAAAATGAAAATAAAAGATTTAATTATGGCATACAATTATTGTATATTTGGTACGTCCAAAAAAAGATAATCTACATATGTATATTATTTGCGTGAATTGTATATTGTTTTTTTTGTTGTTCATTCGATTGATAACAAACAGAACAATGTCAAAAGTGTATGGTTCAGATGAAATTTTTGAATCAAGTCCAGATTTTTATTCATTTTTTTTTTGTTTTGTTCCCAATTTCAAAGTTTAATTTATAAAAATATTGTTTCTGATTTGGCCAATTTTTTTTTCTCATATTATCATTGTTATTGGATGAAACTAACACATTTTTTCTATATTGGGTATATATAAGGGTGGTTAATGTTTCAAATATCATTTCATCTGTTTAAAATGAATCTGATCTGAATGTTTCTGGGACAGTGAAAAAAATTCATCTTTCACATCCATACATAGTCTCATCATCATTATGATTATGATTTTGAACATGGTTTCAATTCTCAATATAGTCTTGTCTTTAAGTTTCTTTTCAATAAATCATTATGCCAAAAAAAAGATGATGAAAAATTCAATCTTGAAATAGAAATAAAATGAAATGGAATAAAAGATATGTGTTTTTTTTGAATAAAAATAAAACAAAACAAAAAAATACCTATTTCCATCTATTCAAGTGTAGCATTTGAATTGTTTTCGTAAAAAATGGAATAAAAAATATGGCAATTTTTTGTGGGGTAAACAAAAAAGAAAGTGATATTACTTGTATGATGATTATGATTATCATCATTTTCATTATTGTCAAGTGAAAAGAACCAAGGGAAAAGATAGAGAAAATCAAAAATGTTCCAAGATAAGCAAAGAGATGAAGAGAAAATGTCCAGAAACACATTTGTAAAGGTGTTTTTTTTGATGAACCATTTAAATAATGAAAATTGTCCTAATGATTGTAAAGCATAATACGCCCATTAATCAACAATCAACGATAACAACGATAACAACAATCATCAAGCAAATAATATTAAATAAAATGAGCGCGCCAAATATTTTAAAGATGTTTCGAAAGAATGAATAAAAAAAATCGTATGAGAGAAACGAATAATTCGAATGATTTAAAGCGGGTAAAATGATGATACACCGAATGAGAATAGAAGAGGATGTTACAATGCAAGAAATAAGCAAAAAGAAGAAAGTCAACAATGATAGTGAGAGTGATTTCAAAAATGTAGTCAAGAGAAAGTGAAATTTTCTTGATTCACATTTAAAAAAATTATTTTTTTTTTTGAGGTTCCAAATAAAAATTCATTCATTCATTTCGAATCATTCGTGTTTGAGTGTGTGTGTGTGTGACCGGCTAGACATTATGCGTGTGTTCCAGAAATTGTATCGCAAAACGACAACAAACTTTCAGTAACAAACAACAGTGTCAAATGATATGATTATCGTTTGTTTAATATATGTAGGTATATGTCATACATGTCGATGTTGGTGTGATTAAGATTTTGTGAAAAAATAAAATAATGTTCAATCTACATTCGAAATAAAAAGACAATTCAACAGTTTATTACGATTCGTGATAATATCATTTTGAATTGAAAAAAAATTGAAATATTAAACAAAAAATTTCCGTTTTGTTTTGTTCACATCATCACCATCATAATATTTCGCACCTTGTGTGTGGCCTGTATTTTTTTCTGTGAAAAAAAATGTTTTCATTTTTGTCATTCTCCCCTCAAATTTCATTCATCAATCACAAAAATAATCATTATCATTCAAAATAATCCAATATAAAAAAAATTATTGAATATTTATCATTAACATCTTTTTTGTAAGTATAAAATTTTTAAGTCCGAAAAAAATAATAATGAAAAATTGATCGTTTCCGGTTCAATAATGAAATTATTGTAAAAATATTTGATGATCATTGAAGATGAACCAATCATAATGATTGTTATTGTCGGACTTCAATGTTTGCCAAATGAATTTTCCACTTAATTCTAACATTCATTCATATTATTATCAATCAATGAATAATGTTCAGTGAAATATTTTTCTTTGTAAATGATTTTTTTTTGTTGTGATGATCATGATTTATAAAAACTCGGGAAAAAAATTTTCATCATGTTGCAAAGAAAACATTCTCGTTTGAATTCGTTCATATTCGACTGGCTGGTTGGTTGGCTGGTTAAAAAAAATATGAAGAAAAAAGAAACAATTTTTGTTTGCCCGAATATGAATGAACGAAAAAAAAATGTATACATTTTATATACAAATGTTATTTTTTCCTATTTCATTCATCATTATTTCTTTCAACGAAACGGAACACACGATTACATTACCTTATCATTCATATTATGATATACCGTGATCAGCAGTGGCTGCTAAAAAACATCAATGACAACAATAACAACATCAAGTATTAACCGATAGCATGGATGTTGTCGATGATGATGTCGTTGATGATGATGATAATGATGAGGTCGTATTCATCATTCGAATTGGAAAAAAAAGGTTTTTTTCTCATTTCTAAAATAGAAATAAATACCGCAAAATGACATCCGACTCTCGTTAAAATTGTTATCTTGTAATTTATTTTTTTTTCAAAGTGAACAACACCATTATAATGATGGGCGAACAAATGAATGAATTGTGGGCAAAAGAAAAAAAGAAATTAAAACAAATGATTCATTATTTTGGTTCATTAGACAAATGAACCATTGAATTCATTTGGATTTGTGGATTTGGACAATCTTATGGATTTCTTATGAAATTTTTTTTCCGAGTTTCATTTGAATCATTTATTTAAGCAATGAATCAATTAATCAATCAAATCGATAGTAATAACTCTTTAAAATCACAATTTTTCTTTGAATTTAATGACGATATACTTAATATTTGCCATTTTCTTAGCAATAGATGTTCGAACGAAAAAGACATTTTAAAAAATGGTGGGCTTTGAGTTGCTTTTTTCTTTGAACATTGTTTGAAAATTTATTTTATCACACATCAACAAGGCTTTTGACAATATAATCTTAAATATTCAAATTAAAAAACGATGAAAAGAAGATTGACAGAGTAGTTTTCGAATATAAATTCTAGCAACAAAAAAAATTTCATATTCAATGATAATAGGTTAGGTTTGTCGGATGATAACCTAAACACCAATTTTATGCCAAATCAAATAATCAAAGTAAAAAGGTTTTTTTTCTTCCAGTTAAATTTAGATGCTACTTAACAATCGATATAAATTGTGTTGAAAATGCAATCCATTGATCAAACAATTTTTTTTATCATTCGATTTGATTTTTCAAATCTAGTTTTTTTTCATAAAAATGAAATTTTAAACTTTGAATTGAATTGAATTGTTGCATTTGAATAAAAACGGAAAGAAATTTCTTTCATTTTCAAATGATTATTATTTATCTATAGTTATCAGAATGGTGATAAAAAAAATCTATGTGGAAAAAAATTACATCAAAAACAAATTGAAAAGTTATATGCAAATTTTTTTTTTTGTCAGATAATAATTGTTCAATTGATGTCACCTGTATTGAAATGAACAAGATAAAATTATGTGAAGATTTTACCATTGATTGTCGATGATGATGATCACATCATGATAAAAAAAATCATCAATTTCATACACATCAAGTGTCAAATCAATCAACTTTATGATGATCATCAAAAACATGAAAATCAAAACAAATACTTTTCATTCTTCAATTCTTTGTAACGTTACAAAATTGAACAAATCAATATCCGTAAAAGCAGAATATATGCATTAAATTAGAAATGGTAAATAACTGCACACAATTACTTTTTTTTTGAATAGTTGTTATCCGGTGGTCATTAAATTTCAGATCCTATCCTAAACAAACAAATTGTTATGGCTATGAAAATTATTTATTTATTTATTTTTTGTAGTAAACTTTTTTTCCGGCTGAACTAATAATGTCTGTAAAATAAAACAGGAAAAAAATTTTCTAATAGAATCAGATGAAATAGAATGATAATTGAATTCGATGATTGACAATGTCAAAGTCGAAGCCATCATCATCATCACAATAATAATGATATCATCATAATTTTTCTATGATTTTTGTCTCATTTTCATTGTCAATTGATTTTTTCTTCATAAAAAATGAATAATAATGATTTTAATGATTTAAAATTCACTTATGATTATGACAACATGATGACACTGTTCAATTTTTTGTGATATGAAGTGTACACAAAATAATGATAATGTAGAAAATTGATCGGCATAAAATTATTCAACGCTACATAATTATGTTGTTGTTGGAAAGAATTTCTTCTTGTTCGTTCATCATTTTGAATGTGTGTAGATCAAATCGATTAACGATATTTTGATGATGATCCTTTTGATATTCATAATGAATCTATGTACTTTTTTCCCTCACACTTCGACCACATGATAACGATATTGAGAAGATAATTTTAAAATCTTGTTCAAAATCGGAAATGATATTTTAACGATAAAAGTATAAATTAAAATTTAGTTACGATTTTCGAATTTTTTCCTTTTTTTTCTTTTGATTATGAAAAACTTCCGTAAAAAATATGGTAAATGAAAATCATTGATCTTTTTTTTTCTCTCACCCATATCCGGAAAATTTGTTCACATAAAAATTTACATGATAATCGATACTAATTTGTTGTTTTAAATTTTTTTTATAGGGCGTTTTCTTTGTCGGCAGTTACCATCATAATCATTTTTGGTTATTTACAACAAACAATTGATGTTATATATGACAAAAACGAAAGGATACGGTTTTCATTTTTTTTTCATTTTCAGCTATATTACATTGTTTCATTTTGTTTTTGTTTGCTTATTTTGAATTGTTTCCGGAACAAAATATCATCATCGACCATCCATTGATCATAATCATCATATTATCAATTGATACGATTCATCAAAAGAAAAAACGAACAACAACAACAACAAAAATACCATATTTGTTTTGTAATCGAATGTTTCCAACGGGGTATATACAAAACAACAACAATAAAAAGTAAAAGAAAAACAAAACAAAAAAAAGGAAATTACTTTTTACCTACATTATTATTGATGAAAATGATGTCTATGAAAATCATTCCTTTATCATCCTTTTGGTCATCCTTATCGTCCGGTTCCAATCAATCATTTAATAATGATGATGATAATTATGATAATTATAATTATGAAAAAAATCGAGCTTTGATGATCAACAACAACAACAATAGCAAAAATGGTCAACATAACCCTAATCATCATCATCATCATCAACATCATTGTCATTATCGATGGTGGTCAACAAAATCATTAGCCATAATGTTACTATTATTGGCCATTATGGTTGCATCTGTTGCCGGTATTTTATTCATAATTTACTTTCACTTTTAATAATTATTTTATTCATAACTTTTTTTCGTGTTTTTTTTGTTGTTGTTCATGTTTGAAACATTTATTTGCGTGACAATGAATGAATAACATTATTAGATTGTAGACTACGAAAGGTATGTCGAATCATTTTTTCTGGTCTTTCCATACCTAATCTATGAATATTTTAAATTTTTATTCATTTCTATTTTTTTTCTCGTTTGACTGTGAATTGTAGTCACGAAGATATCATAGAACATCTACATCAATGAATCGGAAAAGTAGAGGTGTGGCAATAAAATTCACTTGTTCAGGACGTCCATTAGGTTATTATGCTGATCCAGATTTTGAATGTCGTATATTTCATATATGCGATAATTTTGGTCGTCGTATTCCAATGCATTGTCCACCGCATACAATGTTTAATCAAATGTATCGTGTTTGTGATTGGGATTATAATGTTGATTGTCCATCATCTAAATCATGGTATCATGTCAATTCAAATAATCATGGAAATACAAATGAATCAACGGAGAGAGCTGCTGCAGCATCGGCATCATCAAAAACAATGATACAATTTCATTCAACAACCACAACGACACCATTAAATCTAAATGATCATTAATCCGTTGATTCTCTAATGTTTTTGATCGGGTGATTTTTTTTTGGCTTGGACATAAATTACCCGAAACAAAACGATTATTCATCAATCTGTGGATGTATTTTTTTTATCAATTATTTAATTATTAAATTCATAATCTTATTAACGAATGTAATTTTCACAACGAAAAAAATACCATTTTTATACTGTACATTTGTCATTTTTTTAACAGTGTCAAAACAAAAAGCACTTTTTAAAATTTGTTCACCACATTTTATTATTAAATTAAAGTTTCTTTGATTTTATTCCAAAAAATTTAAAATAATCAAATCATTTTGATTCGAATTATTATTGTAATCGATTTTCGTCCATTGACAGTGAAAAAATGAACAACCCTTATGAAAAAAGATTAAATGAATTGAAGTTATCATATGTCAATTCTCTTGAATTGAATCAAATATCGAAACAATTCATCGCACATATAAATCGAATAAAAAATCTTGGTCAGATAATTTTTAGTAATATTTTCGAATCATTCCGTAATACGATTCAAACGGATAATTTGATACCGATTCCATGTTCAGTAAAAGAAATGGCTGAAAAAATACGGAAAACATCAATCGATCAATGGTCGATAATAAATCCATCATTACAATGCTATCGATTGGATAAACAGCCACTGTTTTTGATGGATTGTATTCACATCAATATCAATGAAAGTATTGTTAAATTGATTGAACAAATTTTACCCGTTATGATCGATATTGACAAAGATATTGATCGTGTTCATTATGCATTACAGTTAATAATGCCAAAATTGCGTGATGGAGAATATGTAGCCATTGATTTACTCGAACAATTGATGGAACAAATTGAATCGTTTCAATACGAAATTCAAACGGGTAATGTTTTTTTTTCATTTCAAAACAAAAAAATATTTTATTTTATTTTCATTATTATTGAGCATGAAAAGAATGAAAGAAAAAACTCATTTCCTATTCTTTTTTTTAATATGTATTAAATTATGATTATCATCAGCATATGAATGGCTGATTAGCTATAATGAACGAAGAGCTAATCGAATCGTCAATATTATCCGTTATAGTCATATTGGTGATGATCGAATCATTTTAAATCGATTCGATAAAGATTGTTTAATCATGTTTCATAAAATTATTGACGACTTATATCGATGGTCAACATTAATGTATCGATTATTCACAATTAATCATGAACAATTGATGGATTTCAAGAATATTCACGGCACGACCACTATCGATAGAGAAAGATTTGAAAATTTTTATCAATGAAAAAAATAATAAAGAAAAAATTTTTGTTTGAAATACGAATACAATATTTGATCGAATGATATATCTTTTATTTCATTTATTAGTATATAGTTTTCAATCATTTATGATAGAATTTTTTTAATGAAAAAAAAACAGAAATAGTTTCTGATAACAAATTTTGTGTCTTTTTTGAAAGTTTTTATCAATATATGTGTGAGTATAAGGTGAATCAACATGATGTGATTATTGTATCAAATAATATTTTTGGAATTATAATAAACTTTAATGTCAATAAAAAGGTAATGGATGATTTTTTATGATTAGATTTATGCTTGTTTCAATGTTTCTTCAACTTCCATAACCGAACCCAATGATTGATTGAATGAAGTGTTACCAGATATTTTTTTCTCAATCTTATTTTTCGAATTCATGTCATTATTATTTTTATCACTCTTTGAATGGACATCATTTTTATCGATTTTAGTCTTTTCTTGTTTATTATTAAGTTCATTTTTCGTCAAATGATTCGCTGAACAAATTGAATCCGATATGATGACCGAGGTTGTCCACTGATCATGTTCAAAGTCAAAATATTCAATTGTATTTAGGAATGCTTTGCCATTGAATCCACCGACAGCTGAAGAAAGATGATTATAGAGATGATATCATTATTTATTCAATTTGAATGACTTACCATAAAGCCGATTATCAATGACAGCAACTCCTACATTAGCACGAGCAATTGTCATTGATTTACCATAGGTCCATTGATCCTCTTCTGGATCATAGATTTCAACTGAACATAATGCATGAACACCATCATGCCCACCAACCGCAAAGATTTTACCACCAATAGCTGCAACACCACATCCCCGTCTAGCAGTTTGTAATGGCGAAACAAGACGCCATTGGCCAGTATAACTTGAATACTGTTCAACACTATTCAAACATGACCATGAATCACACCCACCAACCGAATATATTGATGAATCCAATGAGCAACATGCGGTTTGATAACGACCAATATTAAGGGGTGACATATCAGACCATTGATTAGTTCGTGGATCATATTTATCACATCTAGACATTCCGCGATTACCATTCCAACCTCCAATCACATAAATTTTTCCGTTCATTGAGCATACGCCGGCATTTGACCGTGCTACCGGTGCACTATGTATTGACTTCCATTCGCCTTGAGATCCATCATAGTATTCAGCTGAATTGAGGTCATCATGTCCATCACAACCACCAATAGCATAAACACAATCATCAACAACAGCAACTGAAAATCGGCCACGTGGGACTTGCATTGGTTGCAATAGCTGCCATCGATTTTCAACCGTATCGTAAAGTTCAACAGTTTTCAAACATTCGCCGCGATCATATCCACCTATGAATTGAGTTAGAAATTGTCTGTGAATAAAAATCAATTACAAACTTACCACAGACAAGCAATTTCCCTTTGAAATTGGCTATACCAACAGCACATCTTGCCGAATTCATCGGCGGTATCAGACAATATTGTTGTGGATCATCCTGATCACATTGTACACTTTCGCTTAGACTATTCTGCTTAGATTTTGATTCTTTGATTCGTAGTGTAATTGATAATAGACAAAGTTGACCAGCGGTGATCGATACCAAGCCAACAAGCGTATGATTACCCGAACCTAATCGACAATTGGCCAATACTTTCCATTCGTGTTGATGATCATCTTGACCATCATCACTACAGTTTACACCATTGCCATCTGTTGCCGATGAACAGAGTGATGATTCAGAATCAGATCTTGTAAAAAGAAATTGACGTGGTTTAGATGAAGGAATGGATGATTTGACCAGAACATTCGGTATATTATCCTGAGACAAAGATTTTCGAATCAAAGCGATCCGTTTGTTCAATTTTTTATAATCTTCGATCATCTCCGATTCGTCCGGAGAATTTGATTCAATTTGACAACAGTCTTGAATTTCATTTCTTGTCTTATCATAATGCAACATTAGCATTGTATTTCGATCTTTGAATCGATCCAAATCGAGTACATCATGTTCGAATGAATTACGAATCCATTCTAAAACTTCATTAAGCATGTGACGATCATTGATGGATTGTTCTTCTTGTTCTGAATTCAATAAAAATTCAATTTTCATTTGTGATAGTTGTGAATCGATGAAACTTGATGATTTAACAATTTTTTCGAAATGTTGCCGTATGAAAGCATCGATTGATTGCAACAGATTCGCATCGTTTAATACAGCTTTCATATTACGAATTTCCAGACAATTTTCAGTTGATAACATGGAAAGAATAATTTGACCACATTTATTAGCCACATTGGTCATTTTCAATCGTGAAGCTATAGAATAAATTTCTCGTACTTTTGATTCGGGAATTTTCAACGTAGCCGTATAGGCATAATCGATGATCAAATCAAATGCTTCAGGATCGGATTCAAAATTTGTAGCGGAAACTAAACGAAATTGTTGCGGTGCATTTAAAGTATTGGTCAATTGTAATGAACCATTCATGTTGCAGTTATTAGTGATGTTGGGTTGATATTCATGATTCATAAACATCTCGAATAAATAAGTACTCGAACTAGACAATACAACTTTATGAGCATAAATTTCATGAATATCTTGATGATTTGTTCCAATCTGTTAAAATGAAAATTAAAAAATTTAAATAAACAAATCTATATTCATTACCTGTAGTATGACATCACAAAATTGTTGATTCTTGCGTAACATGTTTAGATTTTCCAACATGGCCGAACGATATTGATTATCATGGAATAGATGAATTTTTCGGCCTTTATTATCTTTAACCATTGTTTGAACATCGTCACAATCCATTGCTGCCATTTTTTTTCTTCTTCAATTTTGTTACTGAAAATTTAAACGTAGTAAAAAGGAAAATTTTCCATATAAAAAAAACATTTTCATATAAACGGAATGTCAAATGATGATGATTGTTTTGCCAACATGATCATAATTTAATCCGAGGGTTTTTTCCTTTCAGTCTGTCTATATTTAAGTTTATCGATAGCAAACAAAATTAAAACAGAAAAAAATATCAGAAATCAATGACCCAAACATTGATAATTAACGTACAGATACAGGAAATAACAGTCTATCTATACGATTCTACTTACCCAGTGCAAAGATAATTTTATTTTGAGAGAAAAATAATTCAAGTAATATATTTGATAATTGTATAAAAAGTGTAGATTTTAAAAATAATGATAATAAATCAATTATGTTTAATCCGATTCGGGCACATTCAATATTGATGATCGTTTTGTTGTGTTAAAAAAATCGAAAGCTCAATTATTGTAAAAGTTTCACGTTTTTTTTTCTTGTTATCATTTTCTTTTCATTTAGATTTTAATTTTTTTAATTGGTAAAACAAAGGTGTCGAATGAATTAAAATTCATATATTCATTCATACAGAAAACACGCGTACAAGAAAAAAAATTGAAACAAATGGCAAACACGAGAAAAGAATAATGATGATGACTATTTTAGATGAACAAAAATCATACAAATGTGACAGATGAACAAAAAAAAAAAAAAAAAAATACAAGAATTATTGAAGATTGAAAATACAGACAAGAATGATATTATTTTTAAAAAAGAATTAGATCAAGGATGACAATGATTCTATTCAAGTTCGGTTGACTATTTTTTTTCACTAATAACAGAAAACAAATTTCATATATCTGTCACCATTCTTACTAATCCTATACTTATTACTATAATGAATGATCACAAAAACAAATAAACCAACGAAAACAAAACAAACAAATATAATGACATCGATTAAAATCACATGAACATTTTCAAATCAAAAGTAAATATCATGACTTGGCTATTATGAAAAAAAAACATTTGATGATTTTAATTATATTTCTTTTTCATTTTATAAATATGAGCTACAAGCTTATAATATTGACGATGATGAAATGTATATGAAATTAATATCATCGATTTCGCCATACAGGGTAAATAGAATTCAATCGAACAAATATTCGATTTTCTATATTTATTAATGTAGTTGTTGTTGTTGTTATTGAATTAATTGAATTTTGATTGCTTAATTTATAGTTGATTATTTCCTGCCATACAAATGTATCATGTTGGTTTTTATTTTGTTTATTTTTTTCGTTGTTCATTTCAAGGTTTTTTGCTTCTTGTCGTTGTCGTATTGTTGTTGTTGATGGTTGTGGTGGTAGCTATCATGATAGCTTTGTTTGTAATATTTAAAACTATTTAAAACGTTGTTGTTGTTGATTGTTGTCATCGAACGTCGTCGACGTGATGGTCGAAATGTTGTAAACATTCTTTTATGCGTATTTATTATTTATTTTTGTCTGATTCTTTTTTTGTTTTGTAACAAATAATGAAAATTTTAAAACATAAAGAATTTACGATATGAACAAAAAACAAGACAACAACAACAAATGCAATAGAATGGAAACAGAATAATGACAAGGTTTTTTTCTACAACATTGCTAAAATGTTGTTGTTGTTGTATTTTGTTTCGAATTCTTGATATGTTGGCTGTTGTTGTTGATGATGGTAGTAGTTATTATTGTCATCGACAATGTGGTTTGTTACTAGCGAAGGTAGTAATTTGACCCTCGAATCTTTTTTCTATATGAATTTTTCTGCTTTCAGATATTCAATGTTGAGGATAAAAGGGGGAAATTTCAAGAGAAGAAATGTAATATAGCAATGAGAATATTCTATATCACTGTCCGATTTTGATATTTCTATATATAAGAATGGTGAAGGTTCAATAATTTTGTTATATAGAAAAACGTGAAGCTAATGTTACTTTCGTTGTCTTAGTGATGATAGATTCTTTAATGATTTTGTTCATCATCATCATCATGGATCTCTTATTTTCTTGCAACATTATTTCATTTGTTATCTTATTCTCTTTTCAAATATAATGCGCACGCATAAACAAGTTAAAATTTTGAACAAAAACATGCTGCCGGTATCCTTGATTAGTACAATTATGGTGTTTGCCCATAACCATAATGATTATTTTTTCTTTTTAAAAAGATTGGATTTAAGATTTTTTTTTGTTATTTCTTCTTATTACTCATTTCGTAATGCTTCACATGATGATGATGATGATAAGGAATTTCTAAGAATAGCCCTTTTTGCTATCATAGTTTATCACTTGTCGAATCTTGTTTGTTTCTGTATTTCAACAGTAACAACAACAAAACAAAAAAAGAGTTGCTCGATAGTGAATGATCACTATTCACGTTATTATTCTTAAAACCTGACCATTCCGGTTGAACTGGTTTTTATAATTTTTATAATACCTTCTTTTCATTTCATACTTCGAAATTGAAAATTTTTATCCGATTAATATGAGAATATTAATTCATTATTTGCAAAAAAAGAGAAACATCTAGTCTATTTGGATCCAGATTTCTGAGAAAGTAATAAAATAATACTTTTTATTGCATCATTTGATAAATTAAATGAAAATGTTATGTAAACAAAAAGAAACAAATAAATAATAAAAATTAGATTAAACTACTGTACAGAATAAAAACTTGTGTTACATAGAAATTATTATGATTGACATAAGTTTTTGGATTTTTTTTTGGCCACAAATTGATTATGTCAAATTTTTCTACCTTGAATTATTATCGGTTTTAATTTAGATAACAATCACATTTAACAATGTTTGATGACAATCTGTCAATCATAATCAGAAATTGTTTTTTTTCCTGAAAGAAACTGCAATGTTTTTATCATCGAATATCAATACCTGATTTTGTTTTTTTGTGTTTAAAAATGCAGACTATTTTCATAGTAATTATCATTATTTGATTGGATTTCTTTTTTTTTTTTTTTTTGTTGCTAATCACTTCAAAGGAAAGAAAAAGAAAGTTTAAAGGAACACATAAAAAAATCATACAATAGTTGACAATCTTAAAAAGATTTTGATATTATTATCATTATCATTTGATGATGATGACATTAAAAATTTTTATTTTAACCTGATGTTTTCAAATAGAAAAACTGTCTAATATTTTCTGTATAAAATGAGTGATAATAATGATGTTCAATCATCATTGCCCCCTTGGTTTTATGAATTACGACAACAACAGAATTTGACCAAATTATCGTCAATTATTCAAAACAATTTAAATGATGATGATGATAATGATATTCATCATTCATCCATAATGATTGATAAAAATGGTATGTGTAAACGATAAAAATTCATGCAAAATTTTTTTTTTGTTCAATATTAATCGATAATTATCGTTACCGATTGTTGTTGATTATCAATCAAATCGATCAATATATTTAAATAAATCAATTATCTATTATGGTTTGAATAGATTGAATAAAGGTGGAGTGAAAAGATGATTCAGAATTTTTATTTGTCTTTCTCTCTCTCTCTCATTCAAGATATTGGCCACTATCGATCAATATGTTCAATTGAGCATGAAAAGGTCAATCGATTTATCGTTTAGGTGAAAAACATTATCATTTTTTTTTTTTTGAATATTAACAAAATCAAACTAAACACATAAGACAAAAGAATCTTTAATTTGAATGTTCCTTATAGCGTAAAATTGATGAATCAAAATTTGAGAAGAAATAATGTTGTCAACATTTTAAATGAATCGATGATTATTATTATTTTTGAAAAAAATCGATTAAAACGAGGAAGACAATGATTTTCTTTTATTTTTTTTCATATATTCTTCCCTAAATTTTCCTATCTTTCTATCTTCTTAGAACCTGATATCAAACCTGTTCATCAATATGGCCACAATAAACAACAATCGACAACCAAATCAATGATAATCAATGCCAATATTGATCAAAATCAAGATCGAACGACAGAATCAATGAATAATAATAATGATTATAATGTATATGATAAAAAATTATCGATCCGTGTTGATGATGATAATGATAATCCTGATAAGTATGATGAAAATCAGAAAATTTCATCAACAACCAAATTACAACATTTAAATTTATGGTAATCAGAAGTGAATGAATGGATGAAAGAAAAAAAACAATGTTTCTCTTTTTAATACATTTCACACACACACACAAACACCAATTACCCACCTGTCAACAATGACATTGGTAATAGATATTTTCCGGCTACATTTTTCTATGATAGTATATAAAAAATACAGATGACAAATCGAAATTATATTATATTTTCATATAAATTTTTTTAAAGTTAAAAAATATAATTTTAAATGTTTTGTCCTTGTTGGTTGGCAAGTAATAGATTTTTTATTTCTTTTATGAATGTATAAACTGTATTCATTTTTTTTTGAATAATGGTAGCTTCATTCATTCAGATATATGTCATTCATTTCCTTTATTTTATGTTTTTTTCAGAAAAAAGAATATCGTTGACTGAATAAAATGGATAGACAAAGTTATTAACATTAGAATAGAATGATGAATCACTGATGCAGTAAAGGTTAATAATTTAAAATTGTCAGATAGATAGCCTCTAGATATTATATATTGTCGAATGAATTTTGACATAAAAATTCGGAATAATTTATAAATTCTATGTCAATGTAAATGGATGAATGATTTTTATGAAAATTCTCATTTTTTTCATATTTCATTATTACCGGCTAGATTCTTTTGAATGTAAATCAATTATTTTGGTTTTTTAATTTTTTTTTCTTTAGCAATCAAGATAAAAAATTTCATCAATATTCAAATGATAATGAAATGGAAATTAAACAATCATCAAAAACAATGGAAAAAGTATTTTCGAACAAAAATGATTGTCCACTAACATTGTCCATAGACATTAACAATGAACAATGTGAATCAGTAATATTATCACCATCGTTGTTGAATGAAAATCGACGGAAATTTATTCAGAATTTATTACAAGAACAGCAACAGGAGCCACAACAAAATAGTAGTAGCAACGTGAATAGTTATGATGAAAATTTTTCGAAAAATGATCCAAAGTTATCAACAAATGCATTGAACCATTACGATGAAGACAATAACATTGAACAAGACTATTGTGAATCTGGCCATTCTAAAGAAAATGGTAATAATGATTACAATAACAATAAAGGTAAAAATCTCGACGACAACGATAACGAATCACCACCATTATCGTTACGGAAATATAACCAACAAAAGCAAAAAAATGAAAAAATAGAGAACATTAAGGTGGAGCTATGGCCCAAAGTAGAAGCAATAGTCAAAGATGAACAACCAAAACAACAACAATGGCGACAACCTGTTGTAAATAATGAAAATTTTTTACGAAATAATAAAAAAACAGACATTGATGACATAGAAAAATTCATTGAAACTGTGGATGTTTCACCATCACCATCACCATCATCATCGTCATCATCACCACTACTACCACGACAACGATCTTTACCATCAACATCGAAATTGTTACCATTAAAAGTCAATAGCCGCAGCTGCCACCGAGATTGGTACGAACGACCGAATGAACAACATCAACATCAACAACAAAAACAAAAACAACAGCAATCATCATCTTTGTCGTCGTTAATCTTACAAAATTCTATCAAATCTATTTCATCGATAACGAAAAAACCATTTGCCAATCTAATACGAATCGATCATCAATCGTGTTGTGTTTATAATTGTGATGATTATTATGATGGTGATATTGTTGTGATTAAAAATTCAACCAGTGCTAATAATAATAATAATAATAATAATAATAATAATAAATTTAATTATCAAAACAACGATAACGGAAATTGTTTATGTGGCAATCGATTTGATTATTGCCAATATCATCATCATAATCATCATTATTCGAAAAAAATCTCATCAACTGATACGATCATCATCGATAATATTCAAAATGACCTCGATTATCCCAAATTAGCTGAAACAAATGAAAATTATCAATGTCAAAATAATCAAATTAATAATTACATCATTCAATTTGATTCATTTGAATGTAATAAATGTTTTTTGGCCAGAAATAAAACAGAACCGAAAAACGAATCAAACTTAAGGTAAGTCAGATTGAATTTTTGTCAAATTTATCCACAAAACTATTGACAAAGTATCATCGATTTCCTTGAATTAAGAAAAATTGGTTATTTTATGTCTTAATTCGTTTAGTTGGTTCATTGTGTGTGAGTTTGTGTTAATTTTATCCCTCGTTTCATTATCCAATTGACAATCCATCAATGCTATCAATGACTTTTTTGCTCGTTCTTCAACTTTCTGGCTTAAATCCCCAAAAAAAACATTCACCAGATATACAATTTTTTTGTGTTGTTGTTGTTGTTGTTGTTGTTGAAAACTAACGTTAAAAATGTCCTAATTTTCAATTCCCATCATACTAATTCATTGAAAGCCAGTTTTTCTGTGTTGTAACAAACAAACAAACAAAAATTTCATACAAATACAACAATAACAAAATTAACAAACATTGATTGGTATACAATTTTCTGTTTTTGTTGTTTGTTACATTAAATCCAATTAACAATTAAATAAAAGAAACTTTTTTTTATCTTTATCAACCAAAAACCAACAAAAAAAAACAAACGACAATTATCCTTATGATATCAACAAAAAATTATATCTTTATTCATTAACAATGTCACCAATGTTAGATAACATTGATTGAATATGAAATTAAATCTTATAATAAAAAAATGAAATTGTCCACAAATGAATGATTTGTTTAGTTTGTTAAAATTAGGCTAGTAGCAATTATTATTATATAAGATTTTATCTTATACATTGGTTACAAACCAATTTTACTATACCTATAGTAAATGGTTGAGTGTATGATGAAATTTCTTTATCTATCTGCAAAATGATGATAATATTATATATGATAATATTTTAAATCCAATTTGGCTTCACAATTTATGATCTTGATTTTTTTTCGTCTTTTTTTTATAATTTTATCTATGATGTATGAGGCTTTTGTTTTTGTTGTTTTTCCTCTTCATATCACGATGGTCACCAGTGAGTGGTCGGTTATGATACTCTTCAAATTGGCCAACATTCATCAACATCGATATCAAGTTTTGTTATTTCTGTTTTTGTTGTTATTGATGTTGGGTCATTTGACGACCCAAATTTTGCTTGGAAATTTCATTTTTTTTATTTGAGCAAACAAATATGAAGAAAAAAAACCCTGATATGATTTAATACATGATTAGAATAATAATTTCTTATTCTGTTTCTTATCAATATAATTTTAAAAAAACTGTAGATTATATTGATTGAATGGGGCAATAAAAAAAATTTCCTAAATGATTGGTTTCGTGAATGTCATCTTTTTTTTCATTATTAATGAAATTTAGATTTTGTTGTCGTCATCATCATCATCATCGTTTGTTTATATTTGAATGGCCAATATATTCATCGATCAAATTGATCGAAAGAAAAGATGACCAGACCATCAACCTTTTTTTTGGTCTTGTAGTATGTATCGGTACAAACAACCTGTTGCTTTTTTTGAATACCATATTTGGATATTTAAATATGATAACCAATCTTTCGTATGTTTCGTATATACTTAGCTTGTTTTTTTTGTTTTCCGTTTGTTCTCCCCATAATCATTCGAATATTTTTGGATACAATCAAATTAGAATGATGAATGATGAAATAAAAAAACGGATCAATATAGATAAATCGATAATGATCGACTATAGATTTGTGTGAAAAGAGCAGAAAAAAACATTCGAGCAATGATTATGATCATGATAAAAAATACCCGTTTCATGCAAATTCAATTATCATTATCGATATTTTTATTGATAAATCTTTGAATTTAATTTCGATAATAATAATCATTCTCATAGATGATGGTCATGAATTTTTTTCTTTGTTCTCTTCATTTATAATCAAAAATTAGCACACACACACAAAATAAAAACACGAAACATTTCGATCAAAAACAAAATAAAAACATGATTCAATGAATAAATAATGATGCGGGAAATGAGAAAAATGTTTGACTTTTTAACCACTATGTGATCATCATCATCTCCATTGAAAACAATAACAATTTTCAATGAATATTATTTTGTTTTTTTTGATTTTATGTTGTTACAATTTCCAATAACGATATACGAATTGAAATTGTTTAATGTTTTCTTTTTCTTTTTCGAATCATTTCCAAATGGATTATCTTGGTTCACAGGAAAATGAAAAACTTCTCTTTTTTATTCATCCTTGTGTCATTTCATAGCATTTTATTTTATTTTCATTTTTTACTATTTGAAAAGAAATGACAAACAAAACATATCATTCATAACAATGAAAATGATGAATTGAAAAATGAAACTGTTTCAGCAGAAAAAAAATTCTTCACATCCGATCCTTTAAAAAGTACGTGCACGTAAATATTTCTGACATTTTGGTACAACAACAAAAAGAAAAGATTTTTTTTCTCCAAAATATGAATCATCTTTATAATAATAATGATTATATAGCAACAGTTAACCTCATCACGATGATGATACATGTTGTATTTATCTATGTATGTATGTATGTATGTGTATGTTTATTCATCACAGGTAAACCTGATGAAGACTATCATCATCATGATAATAATAATGATCTATTCGACATTTTTTTTTCTCTTTTTCTTCTTCATGATGAAAATAATTCGAATGTTTGTGTGTGTGTGTGTCATCCTCCTTCCATTATAATTATAATGATGATGATTTGTCATAAATAAAGTGTTATAGTCAAATAGAGAACAATACTGTATATATTCCTTTATACAGATTTCAAATGTTTGATTATTATAAATATACAACAATATATCTTTGATAATTTATTCCAATATAAAATTATTGTTGAGTTTGTTAGTCGATAATAATAATAATAATGATATTTCATGTCACATCATGTTAGATAGACATTGAGAAAGAGAAAAAAACAACGCAAAATTTTTCCAATTTGTCAAGAATCATATCATAAAGCTTATGTTGTTGATGTTTTGATCCAATATCAGTAAAATTGTCAAATCATTCAATTCATTCTAAATAGAAAATTTTGATTAACAATGACAACTGTATTTATTTATTTTTTTGAGATATTCATTTTAAATACGATGATTGTTAATATTGTTGTTTGGAGATTATTTTTTTACAAAAAAAAAATCTCATGAATAATACCTATGTCAAAAAATAATTGTGTTGAAAATTCATTTATAAACAATGAATGAATGATGATTATTGAAGCCGACGTTTTTATATCGATATAATATTGACAATTTAAAAAATCAATTCATCAATATATCGATTCGATCAGTGTTTTGTTTGTTTTGTTTTTAATCAAATAAAGTGCTCAATCAATTGGATTTGGTTTTGGTTTTCAATTTGGTTTGGTTTTTTTTCTTATTCATAATGATTTACTAACGACTTACTAAATAAATGTTTAGTTTTTTTGCTGTGCTTTTTTCCAATAAATAAATTCAAATTAATGTGATTAAAATGAATGCCTCTAGTGATCAAATCATGATGATCGAATCAATTGACCATTTTACAATCATCATCATTACGATACGTTAATCATTAAATGATTTTTATTAAATTTTCAATTTAAATCAACGATAAAATGATGATTGAACAGAAAAAAAATAATCGCTTAGTAACAACAACAACCACAATCTTCTTTTGACCATTTATCCGGTATTAATAGAATGTTCAAGCCGATTTCATTCATTGTCATTTATTACAGTATTGGTTCATCATTGATCGATTATTGATGCTATTTTCAGCTAAATTTTATCAACAACAAAAAACGTTTGAAACGAAAAATTTAATTTTTTTTTCATTTACCTCATTCAATTGTTTTTTTTTGTTCCTTTTTCAAATGATTATCCTCATCAAAGAAAAAGTAATAATTTTGAGTAGAAAAATTGAATTATTTTTTTTTTTGCTTGCAGCAATTTCCTTTTTCCATCCACATTTAATCCAGATTATCTTTTTTTTTCTTCGTTGTCAAAATTTAAAACCATATATACACAAACATCAGTTTAATCAATTGCGGTTAATATAGCCGTATTTGGTAGGTTGTTTTCTGTCATTGGTTACTTTGTAATATTGTAATTCATTAATGAGATAAAAATATGAAGATAATTTTAGATTAAACATTTTTTTTTCAATATATTACCATCAACCATTCAAGGATTAGTGTGTGTTTGTGTTTGTGTGTTAGTGAGAAAATGAAAACTCTTTTAATCAGTCAAGCAAATCCATTTTATTAATAATGATTGTTATTTTTGATAACGATCATATTCTTTAATTTAAATGTATTTCAAATAAATTCTTAAATATTATTATTTTTTGTTTACTTTTAAAAACTTTAAACAGAATTATCGCCAACAACAACGACAACGAAATTGTTCATTTGATTTGTTTACGTTTATCATTTCCAAAATCTATAATTGAAAATCAAGAAATACAAACACCATTTTCTGTTGTTGTCCAAACAAATAATGACAATTTAAATAATCAATTTTGCAATGTTAACACCGAAACAACAACAAAAACTGCAACAACACATCGATTACAGTTGGATGAACTTTTTGAAACATTCTTGTCAAATAATAATGATGATAATAATAGAAAACATTCAATTATTAAAATCATAAACGATAAAGGTTGTCATAGTTGTCATCGACAAACATTTGATGAAAATCATTCAATACGATTACCAATAGATATTTTTTCGACAACGATTATTTTGTGTGATAAATATAGTGAACATTTTATAACCATTCCTTGTGTATTGACAACGATTGAAATCGATAAACAACCGGAAAAAATGGTTGATGAAAAATCTGTTACACGTGTATTGAATGGTAATGTTATGAATGGTGGCGGTGTTAGTGGACATTATCATCGTAATGGATCATCCAATATGAATAGTAATGGTAAAATTAACTATCAACGGTCCCATCATACAAATGGTTGTATGACCATAAATAGTAAAACATCAACAGCAAATGGATTCCACAATAATAATTCATCGTCAACAATGATTAATAATAAACAACGTCCATCATCCGTATCATCATTATTATCAAATTCTGATTCATCATATTATTCATCAAATGATTCAAATACAAATAGTAGTGGTAGTGGACAAAGTACTGATTGGTCTTTAGATACAGATGGTGATAGTAGTAGTAGTGGTGATTATGAATATGGTCCCGGAATTGTACATCGTTTACGTCATAAATTTATGACATTATCAACTAAACAACATCAGAATAATCAACAAAATCGATTACAGAAAAAATGTCTTTCAAGTGTTAATGTATCAACATTGATAAAACGTTGTACCAGTTTGGAAGAGTTGACATTTGAACAATTTAAACAACAAATACAGCAACAAACAATGAATAAAACAACAGATATTAAACAACAAGAGTCAATAACCGCTGTGAATAAACGTCTAATTAATAATAATCATTGTAATAATAATCATCATCAAATGGTTAATGGTACGAAGAAAAAGCTATTATTCATGCAACAACAACAACAACAGAATCTATCACAACAACAGATGTCAACGACTAATGGCCATTATCATCAAAAGCAATCACAACAACAATCGAATAATCTTAAGAAAAAGAGCTTACCCCCACCGATAGTGAACAAATCTTTTTCAACAACAAATTTAAATCATCGAACAACGACATCATTATATCCAACGAATGTTGTGCAAAAATTCGTTGAAAATGTTCAACAAAATAAGTTGAAAAAACCACCGCCGCCACCACCACAACGAATTAATTCATCATTATCAACAACAACAACAAAAACATTGACCAATAATGGACGATTGTGCAATACTAGTTCTAGCAGTACTAATCATTGTCAATTATCATTAATGTCCAATAATTCAACTTCAATAGCATCAAATATTGCAACTGCAACGACAACAATAACATCACCTGCGGCCATTTTATCATCAATGAATATTCAGGCAGAACAGCAACAAAAAGAAATAGGTAGCCGACAACATCCTCATGATTACCTTCATACAGCAACAACAATCAAACAAAATTGTTTTATTCAAAAAAATGAAATTTCAAATAATGATAATGCTACTTCTGCTGCTACAATATCATCATTAAATTCAGGCGATGGATACATGAATGGAACAGCAATGACGACGACAACGGCGACCACTGCATTAATGAGCAATGATATTGATTCATCACAAACATCAACTACCACCTCATTATCATCAACATCAACAACTTCAAATATTTTATTATTAAGTACACCACAGCCATATATCAAACGTGCAAAAAGTGTTGAAACATTATCATTAACAACAACATTGAATAAATCTGCAATTGATGATGATGAGAATGGAGATGATCAAGAATTGTTGAATGAAATTGTTGATTCTGAATCTTCAACATTATCATCATTAACATTGAAAGAGGATGAGCCCATATTACCAACAGAAATCATTGATTCATTCAATCATTCACAACAACAAGGTTGGTATAATGATTTAATCATTTTTATTATTTTAAAACGAATCGATTCCATTATTTTTTTACGAATTGTCAAATTGTGGACATTTTGTTTCTAATTTTTGCATATTTTTTTCTGTTTTTTATTAAAATCACTACAAAGATAATTTAAATGTTGACGTCGGCGATAATATTCAACAACGGCAAGTATTCATTGATGATCATAATAAAAAACAAACAGCGAATGCCGTCAAAGACTTGGCAATGACTTCATTAAAATCAAATACTTCTGCTATAACACCAGCAACTAGTTCGACTTTGAATCTGAATCCTGTTGCTGATCATAATACTTCTGCTTCACAATCAACAAGTTGTAGCAATGATAATGATGATGATGTTGTTGATGATGGTGCCTGTGGTGTTGTTGGTGATAATGTTAATAAACTAGTTCACGAAGAAACTCGACAACTTGAACAACTTGAACAACAACAAAAACAATCGAATGTATCAAATATTGTCGATAATAACAATGATTGTTTGCACGACATTCAACAACAACAGATAACAAATCCATCCAAACCATTGGAGGAAAATCTGATCAAATTAACGAAAATCGATAATGAACAAGATATTGATATACTTGAAAAACGAAACATACGTATCCAATCACCCCATCAACAACAACAACAAGAAACAACAATGACTACATCGATTTCAACAACATCAAAGACAACGACAATAACAACCCGTTCTTCATCAAATGAATTACCGAAACCAGATACAGTGAAAACAGTGAAACGTATATTTGAACATCAGAATAATAAGTCATCTTCTAGTCTTTCACCAACATCCAAAATAAATAGTAATTCTAATCAATCAAAATCTTCATCAGTGATTAATGAACGTAAAGGAATTGTTTCAAATAAATTTTCAAATACTTTAGCATCATCAACAAAAATATCATCAATTAATCAAAATCGATCAAACACAAAAACAACAGTGACTAAAACAAATGCAAATAAACCAGCCATAGCATCACGACAAAATCTGCCACAAACTATTGCCAAACAACGTTCAACAGGTAAATCAAATTCATTTGAATTCTTGAAATTCTTTATCAAATTCAGTTTTTTAACTTTGTTTCCTTTTCAATATATTGATACGTATGTTCATGAAAAAATCAATCAGTTCGAAAGTTAAAATATATTTATTTAATTAGTTTTTTTTGTTCATTTATGATAGTTATCCTTTATTTTTATTTTCTCTTTACAATGGCAAATACAGTTGATAAAAAATTGTATGTTTGTGTGTCAGTGAATACCATTCAGTCTGAACTCATTCCGTTTGTTATATCTAATAAAACAGATGATTAGGATGATGTGGAGAAAAAAATCCAGTCGGTTAATTGATGAAATTTTCCGTTACCATCGTTGTTATTATTGAAAAATGATCGATTTTTTTCCATAGCTTTTATTCTACCTTAGTTTTTTTCCATTGATTTGATTGATCGATCTTTCGATCAATGATAATAATAAGCAGGTAATAAAAAGATTTCAATTATACGATCAATTTATTCACGGTCTATTTTGTTTTGTATGCACGTTTCGGTTTTTTTCGACCGATTTTTATTATTATTATCATCATCATCATTTTCATCATTATTAAGATGATTAAAGATTGATGAAGGAAAAAAAAGGATTATTTCTTTCTTTCTTTTTCTGGCTATTATTGGATCATCATTGATCATTTTTCCCTTATACTGTTGACCCTTTTTTTCCAATGAATAACATTTTGATGTCAATGATAGTCAAATTTATACATTATTCAAATTGATGAAGATAAATTGGGTGCCATCTATATCATCACGATTTACATAATAATTTGTTTGTATGTTGATGTTATGTGTGGGTGGTTTTTATTGTTAAAGAAAACAAAAATTATATCTTGAATTATCCATAACCTTCATGGAATTTATAATGCTTTCATTCTCTCTCTTACTTTTTGTCCCAAATCAATTCAATGTATTCAAGGCTAAAATGTTGTTGTCATCATCATCATTTGCGATCATTTTGAAATTGACAAACAGAAGTTCTATTTATAATAACGACAATCGTTTTTCGGATTAAATTATAATGCAAAGCCTAATGAAAAGATTCGTTCCATGGAAAATTACTTTAGGAAAAAAAATCCTATTTGTCATCAAGATATTCAGAAATTGTGAAAACAATGATACGGAATTGTTTTTTTTTCTTCTCCCTACAAGGTCAATAACTGAATTTTACTTTGTACAATTATTGATTTAAATTGGAAATGGCTATTTTTATTTGTGTTTTTTAAGAAAAACAGTACTGTAATTCAAGTTTCATTTTCATTCCATGCAAACAAAAGTTGAAGATTTTTTATTTCAGAAAAAATATGTCCTTGTCGATTTTTTTTTTGAATGAAATCATTTTTTTACCGAGATTTCCCAATTTTTATGGGTTTTTTTAAAATTTCATTTTATATTTAATACATTCATACACAGTTCAATCAGGAAGCTTTTTTTCATTCAAACTCTGTCATCTTTTTTTTTGCATTTACTAACTTGTTTCGATCGATGTATTCAGATGATAATATGAATACTGATTGGAAGTAAAAATTCATAAAATGTAATTTTTTGCAACGACAAGTTTTCTAAAATCATAATCCAATGGAAAAAAACCAGTCCGGTTGGAAAAAAAATTGTATAATAGCAATTATTTCGAACGTAGGTGATAAGATGAACGAAATTAATTTTAAAACTTACTGAACATTTCATATCAATCGATTGCATTATGATGATGATGATATCCTCAATTTAGATCCAACCGATCATCATCACCATCAACACAATAACAACTAATTAGAGACAGAGAGAGCGAAAACGATTTTTCTCATATCGCGAATAGATCACGATCTGTAAATGTTTTGATAAAAATGAAAATAATTTTTTGATTTAGAATCACACACACACACACACAACATGATCAACGTATTAGACCAATTTCATATTTGCAATCAATCCATCTTGACCAATGATTATTATCATTGGCATGAATGAAATGAATTTTCTTATCAAAAAAAAATATTCATATAATAATAGTACGGTAGTGATGTTGAAGATCTAGAAAATTTTTTTAATGTAAAATTCTCAATTATTAAATCCACTATACTTTCTTCTATTGACCACATTTTTCATAACTAACTATCTATTTTATACATAAATGAAATGTGTGTTTGTATTCATTTCATTTAATTTGTTCGTTTATTTTTTATGAAAAAAAATGAAATTATAAATATAAAAAAAATAAATTTCCTCACGCAACCTGTCATTTTAGGGTTTTTACATGTGTATGTGACCAAATGTGATTACATAGTGGTAATGATAAATTTATATATAATTTCTAAACTCAAAAAAAATATAATATGAAAAAATTACTTAGGTTGAATGGACAACATTCAATTCGACAACGGAAAAAAATCAAATTTAAATAAAAACTAAAGTTATGTGCACCAAAAAACAACATACTCGGGAAAAAAACTCGTGAGATATTTTTTTTCTATTCGGACATTTTATTATTGTATACAGTGAACAACAAATGAAAAAAAACAATCATTTAAATACCATTTTAATTCTGTATTCAAACAATGAATGTATAAAGGTTTCACATGTCATATTATAAGGAAATTGCTTTCAATAATGAACAGGTAGTTATTCTATTTTTTTTCTTTCTGATCCTGATGACGATGTTGATGACAATGAAGAAAGAAAATAGTAAAGTGTGACGACAGTAGCGGTGCATAAAAATAGCTATGATGTTTGGGAATTTTTCTTTTCTTTTTTTGCGACGAGAAAATAGAAAAGAAAAATTGTCCCATTTTTTTGTTTGATTGCCCCCGGTATTTTGATCAGATTTTTGTCCTGTTTTTATATTGTTATTTAATTTATTTCATTAATTCAATTTTATTTTTTTTCAAATTATATCCTAGAATCAACATTAAATCGAAATGTAAATGGTACGACAATTAATCGATCAAATGGTATTTGTACAAATATTGTTGGATCATCTAATCGTGGATCGACAAACAAAAGTTCGACTATTAATGGTGTTAGTGGTGGTAATAAAAAGCATTATCCAGCACCAAAACCACCCAAAGCAAGTGATCAACAAAGACTCAATGATGAAAAATCTATTGTCACAACGGAACTTAGTTCTGTAATTTCCACACAAGAAACGATATCAAATAATTTGATCAACTCAGCAATAAGTGATTCATTGTGTAATAATAATAGTCAAACAAAACTATTACAGACCAAAGACAATAACAATCCTGTTTTCAAAGATACATCCGGTTTTGAAGACGGTAACAACAACAACAATGATGATGAAAACAACAAGATTGACAAAATTAATGATAATGGCGTCATGGCCAAACAAAGTGATAGTAATCAAAAGGACGACGAATTGTTTCCTGTAAATGGTAAACAATACGATGAGAATAAATCAGTAGAAATTATAACGGAAAAAATTGACAATGTTGTTGATTTATTGGTCGAAACGCAAAACGAACATTCGCATTCATTCTCAATGAATTCCAAATTACAAACAAATTTAAAAAAACCTGTGGCCAATATTCGTCCATTTAATTCTACAACAGCAACAGCAGCAACAGTAAAAAATGTACAATCAAAAGAATCTGTAGTTGGTAATAATGATAGCCTAAAAGAATCATCACCGATCTCTTCGAATAAAAAAAATTATAGTCATAAATCATCATCGATTGATGAACCGATCAAAACATTAAAACCGAGCTTGTTACAACAAAATCGCAATTCATTGACAAATGGCCATCATGATAGTATTGATTCTTCATCATCATTATCATCGTCAATAGCAAAAAGTACACTTTGGTCAACAAATCTCAAATCATCGTCAACAACAACAGCTACAAATTCGATAAAATCAACCACAGTACAGAATGGATGTTCAACAATGGTGTTTGATTTTCGTTCAACAAAAAATATTAAGCCAAATATTGCCATACAGCCGACACCATTTGGTGCCAAACCGATACCGAAACGTCTTATAAAAGAACTTGTAAATGGAAATGGTAACCATAATCAACGATCATCTGTGATTAACAATAATAATGATAATAATACGGATGATGAAGATGATAGTAATTATTCTGGAATGACTGAAATTCCACCACCATGTGGTATTATATTTATTGGTGAAAATATGATCATTAGTAATGGATCATTGATGATAAAACGTAATAAAAATGTAAGTACATAAGATATTTTATTTTCTCTTTTAAATCACTTGATAATAATACAAATACCATTGATCAATTGAAAAAAAACTGAATTTTATTTCAAATGGTCATCATCATCATTTGCATCGTAGATCTTCTTAAGTGATGATGATGATGATGACATTCGTTATGGATCAAAAACTCAGTCAATCGATTTTTCAATTCGATCAAATAGATTTGTTGACCTCAAAACATGTGCACCCATTACAATTGATGATGTTCATGTTTTTGTTGTTGTTGTTGATGATGATTTGTTTGAATAATTGAATTTGAATGTATTTTGATGAGTTTAAACAAATGAAAATTCGAACAAAGAAAATCAAGTGATTTGATTCATACTGGGATTGATATATAAAGATTATTTTCGATTTATAATGCGCACAATATATATTGTTTGACCTAGATTTGAAGTTGTAAAGTAAAGGGTGAAAAATATATTCATCTTTATATTCCACTTTCCCGGTGATATTTTTAATGTTTGTTTTCACATATTTTATTATCCATCTTATCATTTTATTCAAAATTTTATACAATTCCCATAATCAATCATTTTCATGGACAATGGAAAAAAGAAGATTCAGAAAACAAGTAATGTTTTCATTGTAGTTTGATGAATCAAAAGTGAAAAATAAATAAATTCTTCGATCACCATTTGGGGTTGAAAAGCTTGACGGAGGTAATGACCTAGTTATTTACATTCAGTTAAATATTTTTTTTCATCATTCTTGTTATCATTGACTTCATTACAAATAAGTTGGATAGTGAAGATTTTTCTTTGTCATTTCATAAGTAAAATAGATAAGAAAAATAAAAAATAATTTTCTCATGTCTGCTTATATTTTGCGATGTATTGCAATGTTTTGGTATCATCATTTCAAAAATTGCCCACGTGTTTTATGTTTAGAATCATATGACAAAGAGGATTATAAATTCATCATTGCCATCATCATTTTGAGCTGTATCATCGTGTGTAATTTGTTTTTCTTCATTTTCGTCCATATATTATGACCAATATTGGACATTTCTTTTTTTTCAAATTTCATATGAATTACATAAACAAAATGATTGTTTCATAATATTCTCTTTATATATTCAACAGCAGTGTGTGTATGATAGACCTTTTTTGGCTACCAAGGAATTAAAATTCTATACAACTATGATAATAGATTCCAAATATGTTGAATATAGAAAAAATTAGTAATTTTCACTCATAAATGAAATGGTCAGTTTCAATGAAATGTTGATCATTGTCATCATTATGACCGACCATTCAAAAAAAAAAAACAGTTTTTTGGCCTGATTTAGTTTTATTTTTTTCTCTTCTAACTTTGTATTTTGTTACAATAATGATGATGATACAAAAGAAACAAAACAAAATGAAACAAATCATTTCCAAAATGGATTCATAATTCAGTCATTTTAACTGAAAATTTTTTACCATTCAAAATTTCTAGGCATCATCATCTTGGAAGTCATTTGAAATTGCTATTGTCGACATGATGATGATGATGAATTTGTTGTTATGATTTTGTTGTTGTTTTGTCCTATTACATCATAACTTTTGAAAATGAAATGAATTTCTTCGTTATTTTTAAAGTTATGATTTTATAAGGTGTTGATTGTTGTTGTTGTTGTTCTTCTTCTTCTTTTTCAATTCGAGTCTTTCAATTTTATTTTTTAAAAGACAAAAAATTTTTTTAAACAACCATTGATCAAAAGAGGATGTGTGTTCAATAAGATCAACATGGGAGACAACAAAACAGAAAAAAAACTGGAACAAATAACTTTGCATAGAAACTTATTTTTTTTAATAACAACCATGTATGTTATGCGAACAATTCAAGATTGAATGATTCAAACTGATTTTTTTTTTTTTTGATGATGATTGCTTAGTATAGATCCATTTTAGGCTTCTGATTGAGATTTTTTTTAGAGATATATCTCTTGATCCATTTTGATAATCACATAATCATAATCATATTTATAATCAAAATCAGCACCAAATCATTTTTGTTGTTGTTGTTATTTTTGTTGACGACGCCCAATCTATTCGATTGATATTTGTTGTTTATTTTTGCTTATAACATTGATGAGGATTAAGATTATCCTTCATTCATTCATGATCGGATTTGTACATTTTCTTTCGAATCATCAACCAAGATGATAACGATTTTTTCAGAACATAACTCAGATTACCAAATTTTTTAAATAAGAAAAATAACGGAAATAATCCAAAAACATAATATTATGATTTATGATCGTATCATCATCATCACAGAAAAACTTATGAATAGATTATAAGCAAACAAACAGGCTAACGATAGTTATTATTATTATTATCATTAGACAATGGAATGAAAAACTGAAATATAATATGAACCAATGATGATGATGATGATGATGATGGTAACATGGACATTATTATAGTTCGAATAAATGAATGAATGATATAAATCTTATTTCTTCTCGGTCAATACTACCAAGATAAGTTCTTTAGAATTCATTCATTGTTTTGCAATATTTACATGACTTTCACTTGTATATGTAATTGGATTTAAAATGATGATAATAGTTTTGTGTTTTTTTTTCAGTGAAATTCTTCATGGTTCATCATTTATAATCATATCATTTTTCATTAATAATAATTATTATTATTTATCTTTGTTTTGGGTCAATTTTTTTCACATAGTCATGGTCTAATGGTTTGTTGTTTGTGTTTATAATTATTACAAAATAATTATAAACAAAACATTTCATTATTTACATATTAAATCGTGTCTTGTTGTCAACACACTTACAAACGTGTAGATTTGTTTGATAAGATTAATTAAAATTTTTTGTAATTGTCATTTCATATAATTTTCTTCTCTATTTTTTACAATAGCTTTCTGTACGTTTTGATAATTCTATCCCGTCGGTATTCGAATATCCAATGGTTGAAGATGATAATAATACAAATGATGATGATAATGTTGATGATGGTGAAAATGAACGTAAAACAGATGAATCAACGAAATCAATGGTATCAAATCTGGTCAATTCATTAACTAAATCAGATATAAAAACTCCAAATTCGATTAATGCTACAACCGCTGCCAATGGTGTATTGAAAAAATCATTACCAACTGGTAATTCTATTTCAACTTTATCAAATTTATTACTAATTATTTATTTTTCTTTAAAAATAGGTAACAGTAATCTAGCTTCATATAAACCATCAAAAATGCCCGGACAATCTACATTTGAATTAGGTGTAACAAAAACAGTTCCTAATATTTTCAACTGTAGCACACAACAAGAATCCATTGATGATAACAATGATCACTGTGATAGTATGGGTGATTTTGATAGTTTAAGGCCAATACCAATCAAACCGGCAAGCATTGAAGATACGGTACCATTTTCACGTTCAGCAACTGCTTCGGATTTATTATTTTGATGAAACAACAATAAAATCAAAACAATTTCAAATTTTCCATTTAATTTTAATCAAAATCTAGGCCTTATCATTTAAAGAACATTCCATTTATTGTTGAATTTTATCATTTTTTTTCTTTTACTTTCAAAATCGATTAATACTTTGTCAATTATAAAATTGGAATATTATGTATCATTGAATTATTTTGTACCATATTATTATCATATTAATGGGATAAATGCATTTTTTTTTTGTAATTTTAAAATTATTATTAAAAAAATTCTTTTGAATATTTGAATGATTACATTTCATGTCGACAGGTGGCAATACTGAAACCAAATAATGAATTTCAATTCAATTACAAAAATTCGATAATCGATTAAATGAATATTCAACGAGAACCATCTGTATCAATAAAATTAATCGATCATCATGTTAACTATGATATAATCATCAATATTGGAATTTCGCATTAAACAAGAATGAACTTTAATTATAACAATGAATGTTCATGATGTGAAATGTTTAATCAAATTCAAGGAAAAAAAATATGAAAAAAATAATGTTTACATTGTAAATATAATACCAGAATTAAACAAATAGATAAAACATTGTGCAAATTTGTTTTCTATGTATGTTTGTGTGGTAATTCTATACATACATTGTAAATATTTTCACGAAAAAATTATGAAAAGAGTTTTGCATTTTCCATCTTTTTATGTATCTCAATTTCGTTTTCAGCGGTACGATTGGAACTTTTTTTCTTCGTGTTTTTTTATTAGATAAAAGTATTGCTGGGAATTGAATTCTTTTGTTTTTTTTCTTGTGAATGCATCATTATTGAACACCATCTATTCTATTGATGTATCGAAATATGTCAAACAAGAATTTTTTTGTTGTTTTTGTAAATATGTATTAGATATTTGTACTTTATGAATACAAACATTTGATATGAGACAAATTATAAGGCTTTTTCTTTGCTTTTTACTTTTCATGATCCAATTGGATTACAATTTGACAGAACAAAATAAAGATTATTTCTCAAAATATTAGAGGAATTTATTGTTCTCTTCTCCAACAAAATTGTAGGAAGTGAAAAAAAATGTTGATGGAAAAATTTTAAACATTCTGGTAAAAAAAACCAAAACAAAAAAGATAATTAAATACAAAATCAACAATGAGGTTCATCTTTTGGTTTTTTTCACTTTGTTTTTGTTTTTTTTCAATGTCACCAAAAGAATGGAAAAAAGTTTTCGCCAAAAAAACAAATAGTTTAAAAAAAGAATTTCACCGATCCATGTCGCCAACTTCCGTCATTATATTATGCGCTGATCTTGTTTTGTTTTGTTTTAATGAAAATTTTTTGTTTTGTTTTATAAAATTTTCTGCATCCAACAACATGTTTTTCAAAAATTTTCAGAATTTCGTTTCCTTTTTTTTGGACTATCATCAATTCAAATACGAATAATGAACGGATATGTTATGATGGAATTGAATTCCAGAATGTTTTATTGTTTGAAAACAAAATTTCACACAAATGACATAATTATAACATCATTTTTTAGACCGGATCTTCGTTATTGTGCCCAACTATATATATAAATAGAACAAACGAGAACCTCATAATGAATGGAAGAAAATGGGGAAATAATCTATAACAAATAATCAAGAAAAAAGAATGGGAGTCAATATTTTTTTTTTTGCTGATGATCAGGAATCATTTATCATCAATTTTTCATTTATTTGTCGATATATCGCCTATTTGTTTATTCCATGTCTGTATCTGAAAAGTATTCTTTTCTTTAATTTTCATTGATTCCTGTTTTTTCGGTTTTGTTGTGGTTTTTTTTATTCGTTTCATGTCCGAAAATATTATTATTATTGGTAATAACAAAAGATCTATATCTGTTTGTTTCATCATTATATGTCATTATTATTTGAAATCAATTAATTGAAATTAATGATTCGACTGAAAATGATTGAATACGTTAAACGTCAATTGATGTAACGAAAATTTTATTGAACAAACTGAAAAGAATATTTTTCACACAAAACACATGGATAGAAAATGTTTCAAATCCAAAGTAAATTCTTCTTTGTTAATAAAGAAGAAGAATATAATGATTAAAAAATCCTTTATATTAATGAATATCATTGTTATTATAATAATTATTTTTCGCATCAAATAAATATTATGAATAACGGCGAAAATAAAACAATGGAAAGGAAACAAAAAAATGATAATCAACTGATAATAATGTGATAATTATACTGGTAATAACATGAATTATTCATTGAATGAATTCTTCCAGAAACCTTGAAATATTAGTTTTTTATTTTATGGGAAAATTTTGTTGCTGACATTTTTTTTCCGCACTGGATTCATTGCAGTTTGTTAACTGAATTTAAATCAACATTCGATAAAGAAATTTATTGATTTAATTTAAAATCATTATATCCAACGAGAAAAAAATCAGAAAATTTACAATAGCAAAAAAGTAAAAATAAAATCATATTTTATGATAGATGGAAAAATGTGATAATAATGGCGACCTTTTACAATGTAATTTGAAATTTCAAAACAGAATTCTTTGTCCCAATTTTGAGTTTTCAATTTTTTTTTGTTTCTAAGCAAATTTTTTCCAAAGAATGATGAAAATTGTGTATAAATTCTTCTTTTTTAAAAAAATTGTAAATGTTTTTCAACAAACTTTGTTCATTGTATTTGAATTTAGGTTTACCAACAATAACAACGATAACGACAGATGTTCTGATTATTACTTTATTATATTTTTTTCCATTTCCCCAAGCTTTTTTTGTTACTTTTTTTCTTTCTTCTTTTTATTTCATTCATTCAAGATGAAATTCTTGAAAAAGTATTAAAAACAATTTGAATTATTCTTGTTACATTTAACATATTACACTTTTTTTGCAAATCGATCCAATTTTATCACAGCTTGCACGCGATCCATACCGCAATACAATGCAAAGAAAAATGATGTTCCAATTTTAAGTTTTCCTTTTTTTCAAAGTTTGTATGAAAAAAAACAAACGAAACAATTTCAGACTAAGTAGAAAAGAATAATTATGAAAATTTTGTTTTCCATATTGATTTTATCTATATTACTCTAGATAACAGTTTTGAATGATAAAAATAACTTTAATGAAAATTGATTGAAATTTCGTTTTACAATCAATATTTGTTTGCATATGTAAATGATGAATAATCTGATTGGAAAAAAATCTATTCATTGAAATTATTTGATTACAATGGAAAAATGATCCAATACAATCAATTATGATCATAATTAATGAAACAATTTTCTATTCTTTTGGTCATCTTTGATTAAATTGGTTAAAGCCAAAAAAATCATTAAATGAATATTATTAACAAAATTAATAATATGTACGCGTGACTTTTCATCATCCATTTATTGTATGTATTTCTTTTTCTTTTTTTATATTTATGTAATGTCGATCCAACATGAAAGTCATTATATCGTTTGTGATGCTATGAACGCCATGTGCAAAACAAAAAAATACTCAGTGGGTTTTTTTACTATGCATCAAGCACGGTATGGATACCAATATTCTTTTTGTACATTCTGAATCGCGTCCCGAACACATACACACAAACACTTGCACGCATATAATTTGATTCTTTGCAACATTCATTTAGTTTGATGTTAGCAACTGATCCTGTATACGATGTTTGGCCGATCTGTCGTTTGGTTGGTTAGTTTAGATTGTGTAAACATTAAAGAACCCAAAAGCAAACGATAAACATTATTATTGAAAATCTGTTGTCAAAATAAATCTACTGTTGAAAATGTAATGAATTATCGCACAAATGCCTTCGGGCAGCGTGTGTTTAATAAAATTTATTATTATTAAAATGTAATGAAACTTTTTTTTTTTGTTGAGAATCAGCCAATTATCAAGTTTTTTTTTTGTTTAACAATGGTAAGGTGGAAATTTTTGGTAGTTGATGATTTTTACGAACAATTACCATTACACATTTAAAATTAATTGACATGATCATCATTATGAACACTGGTGGTAAAAATGAAACTTTTTTTTTCGAGGAAGTAAAGATTGTGTGATATAAGACAAATCAAGTGATTAAATAAATTCATTATTTTCTTTTCTTTTGGTGAAATTGTGAATGAATTTAATGTCATCTAATATAATCAACGATCAGATTTTTTAAATTGTTGTTTAATAATTTTACCGGATTCATCATGTTTTTCAGACATTGTTTGTAAATTAAATAAATTGATCGAAATTATTTGACAGTTAAAAAAAAGAAAAATTTTAAAATGTAAGTTTTTTCAGTTGATTTTTCTCCCTTTACTATCATTTATTCCTGACACATCATTTTATTGATTGATTGAAGAAAATCGATCAGTCGGTTTGATTAATCAAAAGAAATTTTTTTAAAAATATCCAATTCATTTGGTATTATCTCTGTAAAACCAATATTATAAACACCAACAATGAATGCATTGGAGTGAATGAACTAACAAATAATGATTAACAAAATAAAGAAATATAGGATCATCATTATATTTGTTCCGGTTATTATCAAGAATTGGTTGTTACGGTATTTATTGTGTTGTATACACGCCCAAACAATGGGATAATCGGATTTTGATTCTCATTTTCGATTGTGTCATAGACAACTAATCACTTGAATTTTCGTTATTATTTGTTGTTGTGAAGGTTCATGTTTGAAGCTGAATTCTTTTAGTTTATTTCGAATCATCTTTTGTTTTAACAAAAAAAAATTTACTTGTTACAATACATCAAAGTTCAACATGTTTTGTCACATGAGATTCAAAAAGGAAATCGATAATACTTTTTTCATTTGATGATGATGCAATCAAAATAAACCTATTAAATCAAATTGTTTCCAATAAAAATTGTCATCATTAATCGATTGAATTCAATTTCATTAATGAATTTATCTTGTCTCATATTTTATTGCATCATTTCATCATTATTAGGTTTTTGTTAAAAAAAAAGAATATAATTTATTAACATTGTACATTTTCTTATTCAAACAAAATGATTAAAATAGCATTAATATTTGATTATTATCATCATCAACATCATGATAATCGCAATACAAATATACAGGCATAATAAAGTTTCACGTTTGTCAACAACAACAAAAAAAAGGTGAAATCATTTCGAATGAAACATCAACAAAAAACAAAAGAAGTTCAGTTGAGAATTGAAATAATCGTTTGCACCCGAAGAATGGATAGGAAAAAAATAATGACAAATAGAGTTAGAGAAACAAAAACTCAAACTCTACACCAAAATATACAAGATGTTCATCATTCATTCATTACAAAGCTAAAAATCTTTTTTCAACATAGGAATTTTATTCGATTCTTGTATTTTGTTTTGTTTTGTTGTGTTGACAACGGGTAGTATAGTAAACTTTTGTAAACACCATAGGAACAATCGGTTTTTTATCTATTCATTCATATATCAGTTTAGAAAAAAAACATTGAAAATGTCGAAAACAAATAGAATCTATTGATCCATCTGAACACATATAAATCGAATCTGAAGGCTTTCTCACAAACATTATAGATAGTGATCGATTTCGGAATTCTAGATAACAGAACAAAACAACAGCAACAACAACAGCAGCATCAACAAAATTCATATCAATCAATTGATTCTTACATTTACTCAAAAAAAAAAAAAAACATAATAAATTATCGTATCTTGAAAGCATTCGATTCATTATATGTGTTTGTGTTTGCGTGGGTGTTTTAAAATGATACATTTTTTTTGTTGTTGATAATTTTCATTTCCGATCATTGTTCGTAATCATTCATTAATTCTATACAAAATTAATAATTCTTTCATTTTATGAATAGCTTCATCGTTTTCATTCATGATGTATATTTAAGAAAAAAAACCAAAAACTCATTCCATTCAAAAAGTTAAATTGATTGATGAATTTTTGGTTTATTTGTGACAGGATAGAATTTCAACATTATTTATAAATTTATACTGAAAATTCTGTAATATAACATCGATATGTTAGACATGAAAACAAGTGTTTTTTTTGTAACATTGAGAAATTGTGTTCATACAAAAAATGATTTTTTTCCAATTTTTTTTTGTAGCAATTTATATTCTTGCATTTTGTTTATCAAGAATTTTGTTTTTCACATTTTCATATATATTTTTTATCGAGCAATCAGGACATACAATTTTTTATATTCGTATTAAAATTATTCATTCATTTTTCCATATCATCATTATTTTGTCCACAATTCAAGTGAAAAATTTATTTGAATTCATTCAAAATTCATTTTACTTTTTCGCTCTACCTACCTACTCAGAATTCGGTCAAAACAAATTTTTAATTCAATCTTTTGCTTGGTTGACATTGTATTTTTCTGCCGGTAGTAAAAATGTAAAATTGATTTTGAAACAAAAAAAATGTAACATTGCAATCACAATGTTGACTAATAAATTATTATTTTCTTGGTTTTGTTCCCTCCAGTATTCGTTTCGTGATGTCGTCGTTGTTTTTTTTTGTGGATCAAATTTGAAAAAAATAACAAAATAAGCTTTTTTAGTGGAAAAAAAGTATACATTGCTTGTTAGTTTTTTGTTTAGTTGACGAAAAACTTTTTGTTGATCAGGTACGAAAATTGAAAAACAAATCAGTTTTCATGTAGAATTTTTTTTTCTATTTTACTTCTTTTATTCATTATCCATATGAACAAAATATAAAAGAGCCGAAAACCGTCAACATCATGCTTATAAAAAGCATTGTAATAATGTTCACTTGTATACAAAATGATTTGCATTTATTTTTTCATAGAATCAACCCGAAACATGAACAGATTTTTATACGAAAATTAAAAAAAAAAAATTTGGTTGACAAATTCTATGTACCCCGAAGTGTTGTTCATACTGCAGAAAAAAAGTGGCAATGAAATGAGATTAAAAAAATATGAACATCTCATTCATATTCATCTTTTCAAAATATGTAAAAAAATTATAACAATTCAAATCATATTATCTTTGACATCAATTCATTGACACCATCATCATTCATTATTGATGATAACAGGAAAAAACCATTGATTTTTTTGTCATTATTTTCATTTGTTTATCTCTTACCCTTTTGTTAAGACCAGTATCAAATATTTATTTTGAAAAGTTTTTTATGTAAAAACTTTTGTCAAAGTTTTGGATAGTTCTTTGTTTACAAGTTTTTTTTGTTTATATAAAGTATAGAATTTGCGGTTTTCTTTTTGTTCCAAATTCTTACTGTTCACCGAAATTCTCATTCAATATTTTCAACATCATTATTTGTCATCAATGAATAGAAAAAGTATTAAACAAATAACCCTCATAAACTTTGTCAGTATCTTTACATGAATAAATTACAAACACATCGCGTTCGAAAAATATTAGTTGTGAAGTGGCGAATATTCAATCAGTTTTGTATTTTTTTCAAAATATATAGGTTTTTCAATACACTTGTATCTAGGGAATCATTGATTCTTTATTTTATTTTTCATGAAAAAAATCACCCAGAATTATGAAGCATACAAAGTTTGATTGAAATTTCTACAATAAAAGGTTTACGATGAATCGACGATTACAAATTCATCTACACTGACTTATAAGTTTTCTAGGATTTTATGTCCATCCTTTAAAAAGTTTTAGAAATAAATAATTATGTAGCAAATCAAGGCATCAAACCCGGAGATTTTCGTGAAAATAATCTTATGAAAAGATCTCGAATATACAATACAATTGTAAAAAGTTTTTAACAAAAAAAAAATTCTTTGAACTAACGTAAATTCTAGGTCTTAGAATTGATACTCGAGAATGTTATTGATACAATGATCCTTCAAAAAGTCATTTCTTCATCATTTTTTCAATTAAGTAATCTGGATTTTAAATTGAGGGAAAGTATTTCAATCGAATATAATAATAATAAAAAAACAGAGTTTTAGTCATCAATAGATCTTTTCCTTAAAAAAATTTCTTGATACGTTTGTAATGTCAAGTGATTCGAAAGCAAACATTCATTTTTTTGCAGAAATTTTTTTACATATCTTTGAATTATGAAATATTATTTATGTAATAAAAAAATTTCTGGTCTTGAAAAAATTTGAAACAACAACAGATCCAAATCAACTTTCATTATCATCATCAAAATTGGTCAAATTATAAAAATTGTTTTTTTGTTTTCTATTTATTAGAATCAACAATTTTATTTTATATTATTATTATTATTATGAGAATACATTTAACATGTCAAATGCAATAAAGAATAATGATGTTCATAACGATTCTTGTTTTTGCAATAAGAGTTAATACTAACCATAATGATGCGTCAGACTAAGAACCGAAAAAAATTGCTTGATTAACAATGGATATAGATCATAAACAATTTGTTTGTTTCGTTTTGTTGTTCCAATGAGAATAGAATTTTGAAATAACAATGGTAATAACAAATAAATGAATTGTTTCTGGTTTATTTTCATTTTTTTCACTAATATCTCTGGTTTTGTCATAGACGCGCAACTATATAATATTATTATTACTATTTTTTGTTGTGAATTTCAGTTTTTATTATTGCTTGTTACATATGGTTTTTTTTTGGATGATAAATAGTCTGTATACTGGGTCGGTGATAGATATACGTAATACAGAATGTATACAGAATTTGAACAAAATGTCCACCCAAATAACAAATACACAAAAACGAATTAGAAAAAATAATTTTGTTTTAGTGTTTGTTGATAATAAAAAAAATCAAGTGTATGGATATGATTGATAAGAATATGCCGTATTCTAATGAAATGAATTGTTTTTTTCAATATATTTTTCATTTCAGAACAAAAGGAAATTATTCCAAAAATCATTCTATTTCTAGAAATAATCGATGATTATTATCATCAATCTATTCTGTACTTATATCATTATAAATGTTCAATCATCATTATTAACAAATGATCATCATGGATACGAATGGCGAACAAATCATACCGGACATCGATATCAATATAAATGAACAATCAATAGTAGCATCATCATATGCTAATGCATTATGGACACCTGGCTTTATGCATCAAACAAATGAAACAACTTATGTTTATATTGATAATCCACATGATATGATCGATCCATTTCATTCGAATCAAAATTTTATGGCTATAGTATTGACACATGCTATAACATTCATTGTTGGCGTTATTGGTAATTCTGTTGTGATTGCTACATGGGCTCGGGGTGGAAAAATTCGTTCACCTACTGCCACTTTTCTTGTATCATTAGCATGTGCCGATCTATTATTGCTCATCATATTTATGCCACTTGAAACATTAGAATATTTTGTTATAACATGGGATTATAATGGTCATATTTGTAAACTAAGCTCTTTCGTTGAATTACTTTCGGGTATGTCATCTATACTAAATCTAGTGGCAGTTTCCGTTGAAAGGTATTTATTTTTGTTCAAATAAACAACAAATAGCTTAACTTATTTTTTTGAAAAATAAATAAATTTCCATCATAAATCAAACATAGATTTTTGGTGATAGTATATCCAATTCATGCAAGACATTGGTGTACAGTAACAAAATCTCGCCGTAGCCTAATATTTGTCTGGATATTGGCCATTATATTTGCTGCGCCTCCTGTATTCAACAAAGTGAGTAAAATATATCTTTAAGGTCAATCCAAAAAAAAAGAAGGAAAGAAAATCATTCGAATTAAATCATTAATTTTTTTTGCTTTGATTATTGACAAATTTACAAAATTTAGAGCACATATTCAATGACCTATTACAATAATGAAACAGCCATAACAGCTTATTATTGTTTTGAAAAGAATGATAATTGGGCGATATATTTTGCCATTTATGAATTGTTAACATTATTTGTAATACCTGCATTGCTCATGATGTTCTGTTATTCACGTGTAATACGTGAATTATGGACTTCAACACGTGTGATTACAATATTGACAAGTGCTACTAATGGTTATCATCATCATCATCATCATCATCCTATTTCAGAAGCAACATCAAATCATATAATGCCAAATAATAAATCGGCCATTAGTGAAACACAATCAATAGGCGGAAGTTATCACAACAACAATGGTAATAGTTTAACTAACGGTAATACTAATGGACCGCGTAGTTATCTTGTACGTTGGTCAAATAAAAAAATGATTGAAATATCTGTTGTGAATTATGAATCTTAGTCACACACATGTATTTTCCTATATATAAGAAAAATGAATAAAATAATATTTGTCCTTTTCTCAAATCAAAACAGATTATGAGACTGAGGCTCATTTTTATTGTGCGTTCTTTTACTGTGTTTTTTACTGTGTTGTTTTTACTGCGTTTTTTTACTGTGGTTTTTTTTACTGTGTTTTATTTGTTTTTGCTTGTGTTGTGATCAATAATGGAAGTTTCGGCTACTAATTTGGAAAAAGCACGATCTAACATTGAAAAATTCGATGGCAAGAATTATCGAATATGGAAGTTTAAAATTGATTTACTGTTGGGTTCGCATTTCGACAGAGATATCATCACAACGTCTGTAATACCTGCAACATGGGACGAGAAAAAAATCATGAACGCCAAGAAGGCATTGAATGTAATAGTGCAAACGTGTGGTGATGAACCAATCGAATATATTATGAAATGCACAACTCCCTGTGATGCTCTAAATATTCTTAAAGAAAGATACGAAAATGTTGGTTTTTTATCCGTTTTGATGATTGGAAAGAAGTTGATGAATTTGAAAGGTAAAGTAGGTGAGATGGATAATTATGTCAAAGAAATGCGAAAATTATTTGAAGAATTGTCGTGGATTGGTATTGATGTGGATGAACATTATCGTGTACTTTTGTTATTGTTAAATTTGCCTGATGATATGCAACGTGTTTGGAATCAATTTGATACATCAGATAAGTCGAAATTGAGATGGAACGAGGTATCGGTTCGAATATGTGACGAAGAAAAAAGAGTTTATGGAGAAAAACCGGTTCATGAAAATTCATTAGCCGTTCGTTCATCTAGACAAGTTATGTGTTTTTATTGTAAAAATCCTGGGCACATCGAACGTTTTTGTTTCAAGAAGAAATATGATTTAGAACAATTGGAAGCGATGAAAGCTGCTAAATCAACAAAAACTGAAAAAATATGTATTTGTAATTGTGATGATGAAAATAAATTGAATTCACAGTATTTTTCTTTTCGTTGATTGATAAGAGAGAAGATCATGTTTTTATATTAGATTCTGGTGCTAGTAACCATTATGTATCATCAAAGATTCTATTTGGTAACCTAAAGGCTTGTCATGGTTTGGTTGAGTGTGCTAATGGTAGCACTGAATCTATCGTTGGTGAAGGAGAAGTCAATTTATATTGCGAATTTAATCAGAATATGGCCAAAGTAGTCTTAAAAGGTGCCAAGTTTGTGCCAAAATTGAAATTTAATCTTGTATCAATGAAAAGATTATGTGAAAGTGGATATATTTTGGTTGTCAAAGAAAATATTGTCAATATTTATAAGGACAATGTAATTGTTGCACGTGCTATATGGAAGGACAACCTGTATCGATTCCAAAATGCAAAAAACATGTGTTGTACAACGTTCGAATCAAACAATTCATGGCATCGTAAATTTGGACATCCAGGAACGGTCAGATCATCACAAATTTCAAAGGATTATGATATCAAGTTGTTGCCCGAGAAAAATTGTGAAGACTGTTTGATGAATAAACAAAAACAATTACCGTATCCACTTTCAGCTGGTAAAATTTGTGATCCTCTCGAATTGATTCACATGGATGTATGTATTTGTCCCTTGGGTTCGAATGGGGAAACATGTTATGTGGTATTTGTTGATGATTTTTCTAATTATGTTTCATCGTTTGCTTTGAAGAAAAAGTCTGATGTTTTTGAAGTGTTTAAGAAATATAAAGCGTATGTTGAACGACAAACGGGATACCAAATTAAAGCCATTCGTTCCGATAATGGTGGAGAATTTGTGTCCGCTTTATTTGATAATTATTTGATGGAAGAAGGTATAAGACATGAAAAATCTGTCCCTTATTGTCATCAACAAAATGGAAAAGCTGAACGTATGATTCAAAGTCTATCTTCAATGATCAGGACTTTATTGTCTCAATCAAGTGCACCGAAAGGTTTGTGGACAGAAGCATTGTTGAATGTTTCTTTTACGTATAATGTCATACCTAATTCGAATCAAAACAAATCACCGTTTGAATTATTGTTCGGAAATAAACGAGATCCTGGTGATTTACATGTTTTTGGGTCTATTGCTTATCATCATATACCGAGTGAACTAAGGTCAAAGTTCGATTTGACCAGTAAAAAATTTGTTTTTATGGGATATTCAGATTATCACAAAGCATATCGTTTGTATGATCCATTGGAGTCAAAAGTGATTTTTTCCAGAAATGTTCGTGTTCTTGATAATGTTTTTTACTGGAAAGAGAACAAAAACGAGAAATCGGATGAATCAGACAACCGTAATATTGACTGTTCGTTTGATACCGACTCTTCTGATGTTTTTATTGATGCCAACATTTCTTCTGATGATGGTAATAATCAGGTGGTCGGCGATAATGTTGATGAACAAGTTCGTCGATCAGAAAGAGAGAATCGTGGTGTACCACCTGATTATTATCAAGCTGGTTTGGTTCTCAAAAATGTAGTTCAAGTTCCGAAGACATATGATGAAGCTTTGAAGTCAGAACAATCATCTAAATGGAATGAAGCAATGGATGAAGAATTTGAATCGATATTAAAGAATGATGTCTATGAAGAAGTGTTGGAATCGGAAGTATGTGCTAAGAATATTGTCGGTAGCAGATACAATTTCAGCTTAAAAACGAATAAGGATGGGGAAATTGAACGTTATAAAGCTCGATTGATCTGTCAAGGTTTTAATCAAGTTAAAGATGTTGATTATCATGATGTCTATTCACCTGTTACGAATTTCACAACTATCCGATTAGTTTTGACATACGCGGCAGTTAACAATCTTAATGTGACACATTTGGATGTTAAAACCGCTTTTCTCAATGGTGAACTAAAAGAAAATATTTACGTTGAACCACCTAAACGACATAAAAAAGCGGGCATCATCTGGAAATTGAAGAAAAGTCTATATGGTCTCAAACAATCCTCAAGATGTTGGTCCGAAAAATTGAATGGTATCCTATCAGATTGTGGTTTTAATCGCAGCTTGAATGATAGATGCTTGTATATACATCCATCGAAATGTATCATATTGGTCGTTTATGTTGATGATATATTGTTATGTACAAAAGAAGATGGTGACATTCAATATGTAATGGAGTGTCTATCCCGTGATATAGAAGTCAAAAATCTAGGACCAGTTAGCCTTTTCTGTGGTTTAGAAATCAAAAAGGTGAAAAATTTCTACCGAATTTGCCAAAAGAAATATATTGTTGATTTAATCAAAGCATACGATTTGGAAGATGCACGAATATCGCAAACACCATTAGGTGATTTCAATATTGATATCAAAAGTGAACCATTTGATGTTGAATCGACACAAAAAATTATTGGAAGCCTACAATATTTGAGTAATAGAACAAGACCAGATATTGCTGCGAGTGTGAACGTCTTGTCTTCTAAAATGCATCAACCGACTAGGCACGTATGGGAATGTGCTAAAAACATTTTGCGATACCTGAAAGGAACACTGGACGTGGATTTAAGTTTGGGGCACCATAATAGTAATCATCTAATGATCTATACTGATGCAGATTTTGGTCAATCATTTTGCAGAAAATCAATTTCGGGCATTCTAATCCAATATTATGGTTCAACAATTGGCTGGATTAGCAAGAAACAAAGAATCGTGTCAATATCAACTGCTGAAGCTGAATATTATGCAATATCAATGGGAGTGGCTGAAGGATTATGGGTTTCGCGACTGATTTGTGATATCGAGAAAAAACAACCACAATTCCATATCAGATCTGATAATCAAAGTGCCATTCGTATCTTCAAAGATGGTCCTCAACGACATTCGAAACACATTGATATTCGCCGTGAATTTATCTTAGAAAATATTTTAAACAATCTTTGTAATATTTCATATATTCCTAGTGATCAACAGATTAGTGATTTTTTAACAAAACCCTTTAAGCAAAAAACAAAGAAACAATTATTTGAAAGAGTGTTTTGCTTTGGGGGGGATGTTGTGAATTATGAATCTTAGTCACACACATGTATTTTCCTATATATAAGAAAAATGAATAAAATAATATTTGTCCTTTTCTCAAATCAAAACAATATCTATCAATTGTGAACCATCATCGATTGTATCAAATTCATCCAATTCTAGTTCACGATCAATGAATCCTAATCCTATTGTTAATAATTTCAAAAATAATAATACAATTGTATTAAATGAAACAGAACTGATTGGAAATAAAGAATCAAATAATTCAATGATCAAAATTTTTCGATATATTTATAATATATTACAAAGAATAAAAATTATTAGCTGTGATAATCAGACAAAATCATTGAATGATGTGCCAAATGAACAGTCAAACAAATCAATACCATTATCGCCGTCACAACAGCTGCATCGGAATACATCACAATTTCAACATTTAGCGGCTCCATCAACCATAATAACTAATCATGGCCATAATGATAAAGAACAATCAGATCGACAAGAATCAGTAGATCGTCCCAATCAAAATATAGGATCAATATCACGAATTCATGAATGGTTTGGTAATCATCGAAAATTGAATAAACAACCATCTCAAATAGAGGAAAATACACCGACTTATTTGGGACATCATAATCAATCATCATCGATGATTGGTGTACCGGCTCCAACACCAACACCAATAGGAAATACATCTGAATACAATGCATCAACTGTTACCGATGTTCGTAATGCTCGAAGACAGGTATGTCATACGATATATAAATAAATACATAAAATTTTAGTCTTGAATTTCGTTTGTTAATATTTAATCAGCTATATTGTCAAGTGATCAAAATGTTATTATTCATTGTGATATTATTCCATGTTTGTTGGGGTCCACGACTTATATTCAACGTAATTAAATCGACTGGAATCGGTCAATTCGATAAATTTGCCTATAGTGCACGTGTTTATTTTTATCTATTGTCTTTCATACATTCAGCATTGAATCCATTCGTTTATGGTTTTATGTCTTCCAATTTTCGGTGAGATTTTTTTCCTAGAATTTGATAAATAAAAATGAAATTTAACTAAATTAACTAACTTAACTAAATTAAGTTTACGTTTCTTACGTTTATTATTCAACAAGACGAATGATGATGAATTCGTGTAGTCATCGCCGTCATCTAAAACAACGTACAGGTACATTAACACCAGTAAATAATTCATTAGCTGAAGCAATGGCAACAACATCTTGTTTACCAATGGCTCGTACCGGTACGACAACTGGATATAAAACAACCCAACAAGCACAATCATTTTCAACAGAAAATTCTCATTATAATTATAATTATTATCCGAATCAGCCATTGTCATCATCAATAAAACAAAATTCATATTCTGAAATTTCCGATTCATATGCCGAAGCAGAATTATCACAGACACCATCTACTGTTTGTAGTCATCGAATTTCTACATCAGTTGAATTTCGTAATTCATGCCATCATAATTGTCATCATTATCAAGAAAATAATAACATTAATAATGAAGATCCGGATTATAGTGAAGTTGAAATGGAAATTAATCAGATGATTGATCAGAAAAAACAGCAACAACAACAGCAAAATTCGTCGAATTTAATTGTTTCAAATTTGAAATATCCAAATCGATTGAAACGAATGTTATTCTCAATAAAATCATCTTCTACATCATCATCATCATCAAATGGTATCAGTATTGTTGGTGGCAGTTGTGGAGCTCGACGAACGACTATAACTACAACATCAACAATACCGGAACAAAATAGTCAAAATAGCAATAATGAGCAATTGAAAACAGCTAATATTGAACATCGTTCATTGCCATCATTATTTTTAAAACGACAAAAACATCATCATCATCATCAATATCATTCAAAACGTTTACATCAAATAAATCAAGAAAGTAATTTGATTAAATCTAAACAAATAAATAAGAATGATAAAAAAATATTAGCCAATTCTTGTCATTCATTATGTTCACATAATTCATCAAATATTGCAGCAACGAAATATGATCCAAAACAACAACAACAACAACGACAACGACAACAACGTAAAGGCCTAAAGAAAAGTAGCCCCTATTATTATGAACATTCATTTTAAACACAGATGTGAATGAATAGAATAAAATTTGAATTGAAAAAATAATAATAATCTGTCATCAACAGAAGTGTTGATCAATTTTACAACAATTGTGATGAACATACAACAAAAAAAAACTTTAATAATAAAATCCAATTGAATTTTTTTTTGTCAGAAAAAAAAATCCATTCATTTTTTTCAATTTGACTGATCCAATTGAAGATTAAAAAGGTATATTTTGTGTTTGTAAATTTTTTTTTATTTTTGAACAGAGAAAAAATAAAATGTTTAAAATCAAAAATAATGATAATAATAAAGATGCTGATAATGACAACCATTTTTTTTTGTGTTCACTTTTTTTTTCAAGATTTAGCAAGGAAAAGGAAAATGACCACCACTACTTTGTGGATGACCACCACACCAATGAATACAATTGATACAACTGTGATTGTGGGTGGGTGGAGGCAATCGAAAATGATGATAATGAAAAAAATTCCTATAGCTTATTATCTTTTCATTTTATATTGATTATAGATTATCTTTTCAACAAAAAAAAAAAATGAAAAATAAACTAAATTTATCTGAACTTGAACTCAAAATTTCACGCTTTCACTAATATGATCTATATAATTTTGGATATTTGTTCAAACAAAACAAAACAACAACAAAAAAAATCCTAAATATTTGACAAATGCAACTTGTTTCGTTCGTAATTTCATCATTATTTGTATTGTTTTGTTTTGTTTTTCATTGTTGTTTGGGCGTACAAAGTAACAATTTATTATTTGACCAATAATTGAATGAATGAAATTAAGGACAAAAAATATATCACCATCATTATAATGAAATACGATCGAAATTAAAAATCGTCACAAATCACAAATCAATCTTATTATAACCATATTTAAAATAGATTTAAAAGTAAACAATCAATTTTAAAATACCAACAACAACAACAACAGCATTTGATCGAATTAATTCTTTTAAAAGACTATCTTTTTTCTTTATTTGTTAAAATCTTATTGCCAAAAAAATAAATTGCGAAAATTGACAGAAAAATTCAGGTCGACAAAATGAATGAGAATCGAATGTAAAGAATGAATAATAAAGGACAAAAGAAATAAACATAGACAAAAAAAAAAATGAAAAGCACACAGGCGAAACTAATAAACACTTTCAATACGTAACACACACACGTACACTATAATTATACAACAAAAAAAAAAATGGATGTGGAAAACAAAATCAAAAGCTACCAGCTAAATCCATTGATGCTAAGATTTCAATTTTTGATTTTGATTTTATTTCTTTTTTTTTTTTTTTTTTGTACTTTTGAAAAGCGAACAAACAAAACAAAATCTATGTGTGTAAGTGCGTGTGTGAAATGATAATTTTTTTTTTGGAAATGACAAATCGTCAAAGTAAGTAAAAGATTCATTGAATCACTGATGTGTTTCATAATAATGAATTTGTAATGATGATAATAATAATAGTAGTCGCCCTGGTATCACATAGGTAGGTGATGATTATTATTGAATAATAACTTTACATCATCATCGTTGTAATGCTGCTAGTTTCATTTATCATTTTAGTTGATGCTTACCCCATTTTCTTTGAATGCCATTTTTTTATTGCCTATCATCATACATTCAGATGCGCTCCATCAGAACATGATCATGATCTACAGATACATGTTCGTTTTTGGATCACAATTTTTGATTTTAATTCAGATGTTTGTTATATGGATAGAAATGCAAAAGGTCAATGTTAATGCCATGAAAGTTTTTTTTTCTTTCCTTGATTTGATTTTTATTTGATTTTGGCTGTTTTTGTTCATTCATTTTTTTTTCTTTTCATCATTATTCAAAAATTAGTGATCAAAAATAAATCGGATTTGGTCAATTTTTTTTTCCTGAGAATACAATTGAATGAAGAAATAAAAATACAATTAAATTCCAACAAAAAAAAAGTGATTCAAATTTCCATCTCTCTATCACAATTTTATGCTATGGATAGAATTCCAAATGAAATGGAAAATCATTAAATGTTCGATTCATAAACGACAATAGTTGATTTTTTTTTTGTTAATCATGGGAAAATAAACTTTCAAATTATTTCCGTCTAAATTATTCGATATCGATTGTGAAAAATGTTATCGTTGATCGTAACAATATTTCACACGATGATTACAAATTAACACATTGTATTTAATGTATTGTGTGTGTGTTTGTAAGGTTAACACATAACATCACAATGTTATCGATGATAATGATAATGATCACTTTTTTTTATTTGTTGTAGTATATTTAGAATTTAGTAATTGAATTATACTTAGATTAATATAAATATGTGAACACTTGAGTTAAATAAAGCTAAGCGTAATTCGTATCAAATTTTACTCTGTCCAATAGGTTATGGGCCCCAGCTTTTAATACGTTTCTGCTGGTTATTTGTAATTGTTATTAAATTGTTATTAAATTGTTTTGTTTTTGGTTATTGATACGTATTACTTGTTATTATTGTTTTATCGTTGTTAATATTGTTTTACCGTTGTTAATATTGTTTTACTGTCGTTATTATTGTTTTGGTTATCGTTTTATTGTATTTATCGTTATGTCTTCAAATGAAAACGCTGTTATAAAGGTTTTAAAGTTGAGTAATGCGACCTATCGCCAATGGTACGATACATTGGTAGATGTTTTAGAGGCATTGGATTTAGATATGTATATTAATGAATTTAAATATGAAAATCGTTCGCTGGAAAATCCAATAACTGGTTTACAAAAGAGCAAAATTGCGAAAGTTCGTAATATTATAAAGCAGTCTTTGGGTAAAGAAGACTTGGAAAGTATTTTAGATTTGAAGAATCCTAAGGAAATGTTAGCGGAATTAGAAAGAAAATATCGTGGCCCTGGTGCCAAGTCAGCTTGGGAATTATTAAAGGATCTTGATTCGATCAAGTTTGATGGTTCTATACCGTGTTTGTTTTCCCAGTTACGTCAGTTGTATTCTGCTTTTGCTGATAAGAATATCAAGTTGCCGCATCATATTATTAATTCAAAAGTTCGTTCAGTTCTTCCTCCGGAATATTCAGATATGTGTACAATGTTGGACATTTATAATGGCGGACGTCTTGAGTCTGATTATATGTCAGATAAACAGTTTGAATCTGAATTATTACGTTTTGATAGAGAGAGAAATTTGGTCAAAACCGATGTACAATCAACTTCTTTGGCAGCTGTTTCGTCTCCGTCTTTACCAGAAATTTCATCAACTACTTTGGCAGCTGCAACTTCCAAGAAACGTTTTAATGGAATTTGTCATTATTGTGGTATTCAAGGTCACATAGAACGTTTTTGTCATAAGAAAAATCGTTCTAACCGTTTTATTAGTAATCAAAGTGTTAATCGTTTTAATGGCAATAATGGTGATAATTATTCTAGTAAGAATGAAGCAGTGACTTTAAGTACTGTTGTTCGTTCACCAAACCCGTTTGTGAATCCTCAGTTATCTAAGGTCTTGCCTTCTGGATCGTTGTCATTGGTCTCAGCTTCTTCTGTTAAATTTTTGGCCGATTGTGGTGCGTCTTATCATATTGTTAATGATCGTTCGTTGCTGACCAATATACGTAATACCAATGGTTCAATCCGAACTTTAAGTGGTGAAATTGTTAATCCAGAACAGGGCGACATGTCTTGTCATTTGTTTAATGGTCAAAAGTGGATTCCTATGGTTATCAAGGATGTGTTTTATGTTGCTGATCAACCGTTTAATCTTATTGCTATCGGTAAAATTTGTAACAATGATGGTTTTAGTCAATGTTTGAATAAGAATGGCATGATTGTTTATCGTTATCGTAAACCTATTTTGATTGGCAATTGGAGTAATGATTACGTTAATCTTATTGAGTTGCTTATTCGTGTAAATGGTTCGTCTACCGGTATTGTTAGTGCGGTTGCTAGTGCTGCTGCTGTTAATTCGTTGTCGTGTTGGCATGAACGTTTTGGGCATTTCTCTGTTAAATCTATTGCTAAAATGGTTCGTCAACAATGTGTTACTGGCATTCCTTTACGTCTTAAAGATGATATTGATTTCTGTAGTTCTTGTTGTCTTGGTAAAACTACGGATGTTTCTCATCATTTAGAGAATGATGTTGATCATATTAAACCGGGTTTCAAGTTGCATCTCGATATTGGTGGTTATTTGGATCCGTCAATTCATGGTAATAAATATTTTCTTTTGGCGGTCGATCATAATTCTCGTTATATGAAAGTGGCTTTTATGAAGAGTCGAGATCAGACGCTCGAGAAATTTAAACGTATTGTTAATGAAGTTAAAATGGAAATTGGTGTAGATGTTTTATGTATTCGTACTGATATGGGAACAGAATTTTGTTCAAATTCTTTTAAAAGATATTTGGAAGAACGTGGAATTATTCATGAAAAGGCAACTGTAGCTACTCCTCAGCAAAATGGAAGATGTGAACGCGCTATGCGCACGTTAATGAATCATTCGGTCTCGTTATTATCGTCTACAGATCTGCCACGTAATTTATGGGATGAAGCGGTTAATTGTACTGCTTATTTGTTTAACCGTGTGTTGAATTCACGAAATGTTATTCCCTATCAACAATATTTTGGTCGCAAACCCGATGTTTCAAATCTGAGAATTTTTGGATCGGGGGAGAAGCATTGGTCAAGGATCGTCATAGTAAATTTGATCCAAAAACTAAGTTTGTTAGGATGGTTGGCTATCAAGGTGAATCTATTTATCGCGTGTTTGTACCATCTACTCGTCGTATTGAATTATGTTCTTCAGTTATATTTAATGAAAAGCCTAAATGTTCTTTTGATGTCAGATCAAATGTAAATGAATCATCGAATGTCATCAATGATGCTGATAATTTTATTTCTGTCAGTGAGTCATCTGAGGGTGGCATCGATGTTAACAATGAAAATCGTCGTGGACCTGGTCGTCCTGTTGGATCGCGAAATCGTTTGTATCAACGTGATGAAGAACGAATTGCTTCTTTACGTCAATTGCCTAGTCGTTCTTTTGTTGGTGTTGGTGTTCTAAGTAAAGTCATACAAAGTCATACAAACAATAATTTATTTCGTAATCGTGATTCAATTTTACGAAATGTTTGTGTTTCAAGTTTTTGTAAAGTATGACTTAATTCTAAATAGGGGGGAGTGTTGTAGTATATTTAGAATTTAGTAATTGAATTATACTTAGATTAATATAAATATGTGAACACTTGAGTTAAATAAAGCTAAGCGTAATTCGTATCAAATTTTACTCTGTCCAATATTATTCAATGAATTAATTTCATTCTTTTTTTTGTTTGCTATAATTATTATTTTCAAACACCAGATTGATCGTAAATTATCTTGTATTCGTTCAATTAAAATTCATTTCAGATTGTGTTTTTTCATAAAAAATATTTATTGGAAAATAGATCGAACTATTCTATTGTTTATATAGTTGAATAGATTGTAATTATCGTAAAAAACAATCTATTTTTTATGGAGATCAATCGATTTTAATTAATTTCATGTACTTTTTTTCCTATATGAATAATAAAAATAATTAATAATCAGTTTGGTTCGATTATCTCTATTTTTTCATCATTTATGAATTTCCATACAGATGTTATGATTTTTTTTCCAATTTCAATCAATAAAGATGATAATGTAGGAAAAAAAACGGTTTTATGATTTCAATTGATTCATCGATTCGAATGATCGATCAATCAATTTAACTGTGTAAAATAATTTTCAAATGTATACAAAATAAAAGCGTTTTTATTCAAAAAAAGAAAATCTCCATTTCAAATAGCGATTGATAATCGAATAATATATGATGATGCAGGTGTGAATATTTTTTGCTTTCATCGATTCGTATAACTCGAAAAAGAAACAAATTGTCAAACCAATTGCATCCATTAAATTAACATAACTTTATTATTAACAGAATAATGACTTCATTTTGGAACAAAACATTGGATTTTTTTCCAATAAATATTTATAGTTTTTTTTTCGTTGTCATTGAACTAATAACAACATTAATATCATATATTTATTTCAATCTATTCATGAAAAAATGAGAATGAAAAACAGAAAAATAAGCAGAAAAAAGTAGGTGTTTTTCTACATTCCTTCATTCATTCATTTAATCTTTTCACAATTTTTTATTGACAATGTTGATAATCTAATCATTTTAATGATTGAAATTTAATTATTATAATTTACATTCAAACAATTTTTGGACTGACCAACTAAATAGATAGAAACACTCACATAAACATTGATAAACATGGACAAAATTTCAATGATGCCAAATCAAGATAAAACAAAATGGTCATCATTATCTTCCTTCTTTTTTTTATTATTCTTGTCAGGAGAAAAAAAACTATCTGAACGATCACATTGGTGACAATCGCAAAAGCAAATGAAGAAGAAAATTCATTTTTTCCTACTTACAACATAGACAAATTCAAATTGGCTAATGGCTAAAATCTAAAGAAATTCATTCATTTGTGAACAACATTTACATAAAGTGAAAAAAATGGTCTTGTAATAAGATCTTCTAATTTGAATAAACGAGAGAAACAAAAATTAGTTAACAATTCAATCATTAGTTTAATCAAGTCACACGAATCGAGGATTATTATTATTATTGAAATATATTTTTTGCTTTACTATTTTTTTTTAATGACAGAATAAATTGGCAGTGTTTTTTATTCGTTAAAAAATTTAAATTATAATTTTCATTCATTTATTTCTCAGACTAATTTTCAGCGTCAGTATCTACTTTGGTGTTGGAAAAAAATTGGTCTAATCATGTTGAAATCAGACATTTTTCAGACATCAGTATCTCAGATATACTAAGCATTTTAATTGATTCAACAAAAAAAAAAAATGATTTCTTTTTTTAAATTCATTTAAAGCATCGTTTGATAATGAATTTTTTGTTGCTGTTGTTGTCAGTTTAGGTGTAATGTTGGAAGTGAAATTGTTTTTTTATAACGCCCGGTTATATCCGAATCAATATAAGGCATATGATATAATAGTAAATAAATGTTTTTGGTGAGCCAAAATACTGAAAATGAAAAAGAGAGCATCGTTGGCCAAACAAGCGGAAAACGAAAGAGAAATTAAATGAATGTTGTTCAGAAAAAAAACACACTTGTTGTTGTTGTTGCTGAATTGTAATCAATCGAATAAAATGTAAAAAGAGAAAGTTTAAATGAATAATAAATCTATGAAACAAACATTATGTACACAACCGTTATATGAAGATAAATGTGTGTGTTTGCTCACAATTATATTCCAAGATTGTTCACATGTCTAATGCATACTATCGATGTGTCGATGGCCATTTTTTATATGGTCAGTTTTAAGTTAGTCTGTAGTAAGTCATTCGACAAGTTAGTTCATAGTGATAATACTGCCGGTAAAAAAAAATATTGAATTTGAAATGAATATTTGTTTTGTTTTTTTTTGTTGAAACATCAAAATCAATCCAATCGATCCTGTTAATGTTTGTCAAAGCAAGAAAAAAAGATTTTGTTTTGTTTGTTTTCTATTTGTTTAAATTTATGTTTTCATCACATCGAATATAATCTTCTGCTACATACATTAATTTAGGTCCATTTATTTTATGTCAAAATATTTAAATTTAAATCTCAAAATTTATTCGTTTTTTTTGTATGTGATGATGTAATAAAGATTTTTTGTGTTTTTTGTTGTTTCTGTGATTTATTTAAATTTTTTTTTCATTCGAAAAAAACTGTTGTTTATTAATGATGTGTATATCATTTGATCCAATCGTAGAATAATGATTACATTTTATGGGTGTGCTTTGCCTAGTATACTACTTTTTTTTCGTTTTTCTTAAAAAAATGTATGATTATCATGTCTCAGAATGTTTGATCATAATAAATGATAATAATTTAACAACAAATATAAATCGACAACAAAAAAATTATATAATCAACAAAAAATATTGATTAATTACAACAAACAACAATGATGATGATGAAACAAAAAATGACGAGGACATTTTGGTCATCATCAACATGGCCAAATAATAATAATAACAAACAAATCATTATTAAATTGATAATGATAATGATTACTGTTTGTTCATTGATGGTGAGTTTTTTGTATGTTCTTCGTTTTTTTTTGTTGACTACTAATGACACACATGAATACAATTAATAAATTAGATTTTGGTTCTTGTTTTGCTATTCTAACGCAAATATTTTCAATTCTTTTGTTCAATGTTCATCATCATTTGGTGATGAGAATTTTTTTGTTTGTCTTTTTTTTCACGATAAGACTATTCAACCGGGAAAACTAGAAAAGAAAATCAAAATAATGATTGTTTTTTTTCTTATTTTGTTTTTTCTTATTCTATTTTTTTATGTTTGTCTTGAAATTATTCCTTTTATTCTTTTGTTTTTCAAATGTCTGTCTGTACATTGAACGATAATCAAGTTGACACTTTTTTTTTGTTTCAAACTCTGATATGTGTTCAAGGTACATTCATTCATTGAATGTTATTCTAAATTTTAATTACAATAATTGTCATCATTATTGTAATAATAGCATCTTTTTTTGAAAGTTTTTCATTCATGTGAGGACTGCAACAAAAAAAAAAACAATTGATAAAATGTATTTCCATGTCAATGCAAACAAAATTCAATTTCATCCTGGCACTTTTTTTTTGTCACTTAATATAGTCATCATCATCATCATCATTATCAATAATATTATCATTATTTTCTCTAAACTATAGAAAAAATGATGATTTGATTTGATAATATAAAAAAAATGTATTTTTCTTTTATTATCATCACTGTTATTGATGATGACAATGAAGAATAGAAGATTGAAATCAAAATTCCTACTGTTATACCAAACAAAACAAAAAAAAAAACCATTTTGACGACAGATGGACCGACGGATAGGTTATTTTTAAAGCTTAAAAACTAAGAATTTTTTTTTTGTGATTCTATTGGTGATAAAAAAATATAAAATAAAATCCAACCATTTATCACAATAAGTAACAACATTTCATCATCATCATCATCATTAAATTTTCACACCTTGTTCAATACTTTCCATCTCTCACTCACTCACACATATTTTTACAATCAAATGTTTTATATTTGATTTTTCTCATATATTTTCACAATAATGGTGATGATAGTGATGATAATATTATGAACATTGATTATAATCGATGCAAAAAATGATTTGAAATGAAATGTATAATATGGAAAAAACGGATCACATTGAAAGTGAAAAAAAAAACAAGAAGAAAGGTTTCTATCACTTTCCGTCTTTAACCAAGAAAAAGAAAGTATATCTCATTGTTGTTTAAAAGATTATTTTTTTCACCATCATCTTTTTTTTGGTCTATTTATTAGTGATGTAATGTGGACATCAAAAAGAAAATCATTGATAAAATGACGATAAAAAAACCTTTTTTCCTTCTTTGGTCCAGTTTTTTTTCGCATCATATTCACATATGGACAATTCAATTCGTTTCTGTTGTTATTGTATGTTGTACAATACTGGTCAGATCATTCTTTTTTTCCCTTATTCGAATTTTTCTATCATTAATCATTCAAAGATGTATGATATGTTGAAGAAATAAATTGACAATAGTTTCATGATCAATGGACGTGAAGATGTGTGAGAAAAGAAAAATCAAATTTTTTTACTTTACTTTACTCGGAAACCTAAAACAAACACATTAGTGTTTTGAACGTAGGCGCTAAAAGTGATAAACACACACACAAACATATGCATGTGAACATTTCCATAGAAATAAAAAAAAGTCCGAGTAAAAGATAATTCTATTTGATCATCATCAACATCATCATCGTTGTCAGATCAACAAAGAATGAATAGATGATTTTTTTTTGAAAAATAAAAAAAATAATCTTTTCATGAAAGTTGTTGATAATAAAAGAAAAAGATGAACAAGATTATTTTCACCTAACAGGAACAAAACAAAATTTTGCCCACCGAATATAGTGATGAGAAATAAACAAACAAACAAAAACAAACAAAAACATATAACAACAACAACAAAAAAGATACAAGAATCTTGTGTCATGAGGCGACAATATGCATCCAACAAACATTCATTCATCCACCAACCTTGTTTGTTTTATAGTTAATTTTCTTCCCCAAAAAAAACACAAATTAAATGAATAAACAAACAAACAAACAATAACTTGAATCTAACTAAATAAATGATAGATTAAACTTTATGACAATGGATCATCATCATCGTTGTTCAATCTGATTTACGAATAATGATGATGATAGTTAAGGGTGTCCCGAAATATAATTTTCGTAAAAATATGACATATGAATATCAAATACAGTTGATTTAAAGATAAACATACGAAAATTGTTGGCCAGGAAAATTTGTTACTATAATATCTGTCATATACACAAAAAAAATTGCGATTACAAATAGGAAAACAAAACAAAAAATTACCGGCTTATGAATAAAAATGTGAATAACTATAAAAAAAACATTGACAATATGATTTGATCGTAACTTTCATAGATTATAAGTTTAGCTATATTTTATTTAATCATTCATTCATTCATTCGTACAATTTCATTATACATTTGAAATTTTATTTTTTTGTTTTTGTTTTGTGGTCTGTTTGAATTTCAAATATGACAAGTGTTTCCATTTATTTTTGTTTCATTCTGGTCGAGTAAAAATGAAAATCAACCGAACATGACATAATATATTTAGGAAGCGGACAAAACTAGCCTATTTTATATTATTATTATTCAATCTAAAACAAATAATCAGTGTGGAAAAATAAACGACCCAAGAGACAATAAGGAATTTCTTTTTTTTCGGAAAAAAAACTGTGGCTTTATTCATCAAACGTTACACATGAATGACAAAAAAAAATCAAATTAATAAGAAAGCGACCAATATTTTCATTCGAATATTTCAAATTATCATTAATTAAATGAAAATTTATGTTCATTTTTATTTTAGTGTGATCAAATATTTGTTCAATCATCTACAATCAATGTGGATAAAAATATTTTCAACAGTGATATACATCAACATTTGACACCCGAAGAACGAATTGTTTTGCTGGGACATCATAAAGAAGGTAAGCTTTTGGTTAAAATTTCAGCAGAATTTTCTGAATAATTCGGATATATTTAATTATGATTTTTAAAATTTTCAAAAATCCAACATCAGTGCCTCAATATCAAGTGATATTATCCAAATCATTACGCACATCATCTTCTTATCATCAAAATCTAATTCATCATCATCAATCTCACTTTCATCATCGAACGAAACGTTCAATCAATTTAAATTCAAACAACAAAAATAATATTGTATCGGATAAAAATGAACCAATCCGAGTTGAATTTGAAGCATTTGGTGAACCATTTCGGTTACGATTATGGCCAAATCATGATTTATTATCACCAGGATTTCATTTAATCAATCAAAATCGGGAATTAATGAATAATTCTATCATTAATCAAGATGATGATTGGTCGATGCGTAAACATTTATCTAATTGTTTTTATCAGGGTTATGATGAGGCACATCATAATAGTGCAGCAGCTGTTTCACTATGTAGCGGTATGGTAAGTGATGATCAATATTTGATGAGATTTGTTCCTTCTTCCAATTGTATAATTGGGTCACTAATTAGATTTGATTTATTCATTTGATATTTTTTTCTGCTTAAAATTGTAATAGCAAGGTGTAATCGAAACAAATCCATCAATTTATTTGATTAATCCAATACCTGAGACAACAAGTAAAAGGATTATCTCTTACACTAATAATAATAATGATAATAATCAATCAACGACAACATCATTTCAACATGATCATTATCATTTAGTATTGAAGAAAAATGATTTTAATCATTATGAATGTCCACATGGATCAACTACTAATTCTAATAATCATAATCATCATCCTTATTACAATGATTTGCATTCAAAATTATCATCATCATTAATGATGATGAATAATCCTAATAATAATGGTAATAAAAATATTTTCAATCAAACACGTCAAAAACGTTCGATTGATATTGTAGCATCGAATAAAAATTATTTCGATGCTGATAGAACAACAACAAGTAAATCTACAACAATTACATCATCAACAACTATATCGCCAACAACGGATAATTCATTGTTATCATCAACTATAGAAAATCAACCGGAAAGTATTAATGAAATTAATGGTGATCATCATATAAATTCAACCACAAAACCAACATTTAATATAACAGTCGAAACGGCCGTATTTATTGATGAAAGTTTATATCATGTTTTGTCAAAAACATTTCCAATCGATACTGAACAGCAAATAGTTCTTTATGTATTGACAATAATGAATGCCGTACAATTATTATTCAAACAACCATCAATTGGTCGGTCAGTTGATATTTCTGTCGTATTAATGGATCTATTACGACAACAACCAAAAGTAAGTGAAACAGATATTCATTTGAATCTAGATTTATAGATATTTATTATCATAGAAATCATGATTGGATTTAAATTTGAGATACCAAAATTCATTTATTCAAAAAAAAAATGAGACAAAAAAAAGGAAATCAAATCAAGATTTTATCTAATGTAGATATTAATTGATTGATTGATTTGTCTAATTATACTGGATAGAAAAGTTTTATATATCTAGCAAAGGTGAATAAATTAACTAGAAATTACAATTATAATTGTCTGATCAAATTATGTCATGTTATGGTTTTATATGATTATTATTTATCATTGAATTATGTATAAAGTTCAATGAGTAATTATGTTAATTATGATCATTATCATGTTAATGATGGCGGCAACGAACAGTTTTTTTTGATTGGTATGCATTGATTATGGCCGATAGATGAATTTTTTTTGTACAACAATACTAACTTTAAAATGAATGTGGTCAGATTGGTATTTTGGCTGCTGATCTTTAGGCCTTTAGAGCGATATTTTTCAAATTATTCAATGACTTTTGAATGGAAATTTGATTTTTTTTACCTTACATCATATCATCAATACCTTATATATCATATCGAGCAGTTAAAATAATAATCAAATCAAATCATTTCCTTGACCACACCAAATAAATATAACAATTAAAAAACAGTGAAAAAAGCAATAAAAAAATGTTTCGTTGTCTTTTTTTTGCTTTCGTTCATTGTTTCAATGATGTGATAGTTTTGCTTAGAACACAAAAAAAACGATGATGGATCGATCGTCATATGAGATTAATATTTTGAATTGAAAAAAAACCGGCTACAGCATATATACCATATTTAGATATAAATCAAATCAGGAATCTTAAATGTCTATATATCATTGATCAAGAAAGTTGAAAAAAAACAACACAAGCATCTGGTGATTGATAAAGATACGAAAGGAAAAATGAAAAATTGGAAATTTTTAAAAAGACAATAAAATGTTTCTTTGTATTTTTGGAACACACAAAAAAAATCAATTCATTGATATCATCATAAAGGGTTTTAAAATGATAATGATAATCACACACACAGGTGGCACCTATCATATTCAAAAAAAAAGAATTCATTGCGGAAATCCTTATTTCAAAAAAATGATTGAATGAATTTTGCAGTTTTTCATATCCTAAATAGACAATCTTATGTTTCGTTATATTTTCTTTTTTGACATCATACATTTATAAATACATCATAATCATTCATAATGAAAATCGAAATAAAAATTTTGCTTATGAACAAAAAAAAATTCTTAAAACTTGTAAATTGTTTCAAATTTACAAGGTTAACTACACACATGAACAAGATTAACTAATCTTGTGTTTAAAACATTGCTTGAAGAAAAAAAAATTGATTATCATTGTTTCAAGCTCATTCAAAATAGATCAATTGCAATTTAAGTTCTACTTTTGACTAAAATTGATCAATCAGAAAGCTTTCTTTTAAAGTTATATCTACAAGCAAACAAACAAACAAACAAGTAATCCATCATCATCATTATGATCATTTGGAATAAGAGAAAAAAAAACAATCTCAATTTGGAATCATCGATTCGATGATGAAATTCCAACGAAAAAAATTGAAATTGATCCTGATTCATATCATCTATATGTATTTTCAATCACTATTTTTGTTAATCAAAAAAAAAATAAATAAAGCAAAGATCAAGATCTAATACACAAAAAAAATGAATGATGCAAGGACTTTTTGGCGCAAAATTGGGCGTATGTTTGAAAAAAATAACTGCGTATCTTGGGAGACATTTGAATCAATGACAACAGCCACAACAAAAAATCGAAAGCTTCTCAAGAAAACTCAATGAACAAATGGTTAGAGAAAAGAAATGAAAAAATATTACATGTATGTGTAATATCTATATTTATTAATAAATCAATTCGATTGCTTGAATTGAAATTGCATTGCTGTTATAAGGAATACGATGAAAAAAATATCAAAATGAGTCTTGAAAATCTTAAAAATCTAGATCAGTTTAAGCCTGAATGTGAATGGTTGCTTTGTTCATTTTTTTAACGTTGCAATGAGAATTTTTTTCGTATTGTTTTAATTATTTTGGAATCAAAATATAATGGAAAAAATATCAAGTGAACACAACATCATCGACAGGTGTTTCGATCGATTTCGAATCAATCAATTGATTGATCAATACAAAAGAGAGATCAATGACGTTGAACAATTTGATTCGAGATTCTCGATGACAAACTTTTTGTCGATCATTGATAATGTTTTTTTTTGTTGAAGAAATATTGACCATGAACATCGTGTGAAAACAATCGATAAAATCATATTATTTATCAAATTCTCACCTTTAACCTTACTAACTGAAACAAAAATCAATCAAATAATCGATTTGAATCTCCAATTTTCTGTTTTGATAAAAAAGGCGTAAAACTTGATGGTCATTTTATAATCAAACAAAATAATATGATATCAATGACAGTTGGCGCCCATATTTAAACTTTGGGATTTTGTTTTGTTTATTTTTGTCCTGTTTTTGGATAAAATTTTCGATATAATTTGATACGAAAATCCTAATTGTCCACACACACACATAGTATAAGGAAATTCAATTTTTTTTCAATTTGATCAAGACAAAATTGAATATTAAAGATTTCTAAATTTAGACACTGTAATAGCCGACATTGTAATTATATATTTTGGAAAAAATTTTGGACAACAAATAAAAATATAAAGTATTAGATCAATTTCTATTTGGATCAAGTGAAAAAAAATTTGCGTCAGTCAACCAACTTGAAATTCAGTCAGGTAAACACTGTTTGAATTTTTTTTTGTTTTGTTGTTCACCACAATGATGTACAAAATTTATTATCACACCAAAAGGTTTTCATATTATTTAATGTTATTTTTGTTTTTTGTTGTTTTGGTTAGTGATAATCACATAAAAAATTTTGCTCTGAAACAAGTGTGTGTGTGTGTGGAAAACAATTTGATCGCTCCGTTGATCCGATAATATTCAATATTTTTTTTATATCGAGAATATTGTACATTATATCGATATAATGATTAGCTATTACTACTATCTATCGTTCGTTTTTTCTCTTTTTAATAGATAATTTTATAAATTGCATTCCTTTTATGTAAATACTTTTTTTTCGTAATTATTACTATTATATGTTTTAAATCATTGAATTAATAATGAGAAAAAAAGGGGAAAAATGATTTTTCAATGGGGTCGAATATTATATTGATCCAAATTAAATCATTTTAATCTAAATTCAAGTTTGATTTTCAAGTCTCTTATTCAATTTATGATACAGAAGCTTGATTTCATTTTTTGTTTTCACCAATCAATATTTGATCGAAGAAGAAGGTCAACGGCATCATATTTTGTAGCATAATTGGTAATTTTTATAATAATACTGTTTTTCCAAAATAAAAATTGAATGGATGATAGTGAATTTATTTATGTAATTACCAATTATGATCAAATAAATTATCAAACATAATTTTTCTTTCGTTGCGGTATATTCATTCAAGCATTTATTTTTGTTTTTAATGTTGTTGTTGTTGTTATTGTTCATTCGAAGGAATGGAATTTTGCAAAAAAAAAACTGATTGAATTTAATCTTAATTAAATAACGATTTTCAATTGTTAGGTGTGTGTGTGTGTGTGTTTGTCCATGGAATGATGATTATTTGTGTGTGGTCCAAACAGATCAATATGGCAAATAAGGAGATAAAACAAACAAAATCAAATAAGGCGTTGTCATTGTCATTTATTATTGAAAATGAAATAAAAACGGTATGAGGCGTTGTCAACGAGATTGATGAATTGATTTTCATTGTTTTTTTGTTTTTGTTGTGAGAATGTTAACCACATAAAACACTGTACATTCACAACAGGCATTCAATTTTGTTTAAATTAAGAATTCCATTCAATAATTCAATATTCCATGACAACAGTTTTTTGTGTGTGCGTTCGTTCATTGTGATCATTATAATGAATTTATATTCGTAAATTATTGAAAACATCATCATCGATTCATAAATTTTAACAAAAATATTTAAGCTGTTACAATCGATTCCATTTGCTCAGCAATTTTTTTTCGGAATGTTTGTTAAAAAATAATCCATTAACTCTCTGATTACTACCGAAAAAAATTTGACAGTAATAAACAAAATCAAATCAATCATTTTATTATAATTGTTGGTTATGTGTATGATAGAAATGTGGATCATTGCCGAACAACAGCGAAAAATATTTAGTTTTTTTTTTGATCGTGATGTTGAATGTTGAAATGAAAAGTGTGTGTGTGTAAAAGATGAAAAATTAATGACATTATATGATTTTTTTTCTTGCATATATAATTATCGATCAACAACTACTGCTGAAAAAAATCTAGTTTTATTGCCAATTGATAATAATTATCGGTAAAGAAATGAAAAATTCCCGTATTATTGATCAAGAGAAAAAAAATAAGATCATCAGGTAGTTTGTCAAAAAGAAGGAAAATAACCATTTCGGTACATCAAATGATGACAGGCAACAAAATTAATTGTTAATTTCTTTTTTTTGCAATTGCCTGAAATATCTTTCCGATTTTCATGAAATTAAGCAATGATTTAAGGAAAAAAATAAATTTTATCCTATATTAGATGATCAATTAAAGGATCACATAAGATTGATCAATATTATGCTTCCGAAATATCAAAAAAAAATCCACATATCCATACAAACAACAACCTAATGAAATGGATATCGTAATTGAAAATGCAAAAAAAAATCATTTATATTTTCATGTCAAAATTGACTATTGACGATTGGTTATTGAATAGAATGATTCTCAAAAATTGATATCAAAATATCATTTTGAATTAAAGAGAAGTACTCAAAAAAATTATGAATTAATTTCTCGGAAAAATTCTCGATCAATTTTCAATTTTATGATTTTATTCCAATGAAAATATTTTATATCATCATTCTATTCAAGTACAAAAAATATTGTCAAAAATGATTTTAAATAAAAAATCTACATTCTAAACATTCTTTCTGAATTGAAAATCAACTGGGAATTATCATGTGATGATGATGGTCAATATAGCTAAATTTTTGGAAAATTTGTTTTCCTTTTTTTTGAGGATAAAAGAATGCTTTGGACAGGAGTGGCTATCAACATTACTATGTAATGAAATTGTTGTAAGCATATTTTTAAAGATAGCTGATGATTGAATCGATAATACTAAATAGTTTGAATACTACAAATATATAGAGGGAAACGAAAAATGATTTATCCATAACATTATATAATATTATCATCATCATCATCATCATCATGGGTGTGTGGTACAGATTTGAACACAACAATAGATAAAAAAGAAAGGATAGAAAGGGGAAATTGGCAGAAAAGGAAAAAAAAGTAATATCAATGATAAAATACTTATTTGCTTTCAAGGGGAAAGAGTTTCAGTAAAAGACATTGAAGATTATTGAAATTCAAACAAACAGACAACAAGTTCAAGTTTATACAACAACAACAACAAAAAAAAATGGAAATGATTGAACAATTATAACGAATATTGAATGAACTGAACTAAAATCATGACATATTGACCATTCATTTGATCAAATAGGTAGCTAAAAAAATTGCATATATAGATTGATTCAAATCTATCATCAACAATAAAATTGACTTTTGAATGAATGAAATTCGCCAATGGTCATTCAATATGATAATGATCAAATGATGCCCATGATCATGATTTTCGATTCAATCAACACTGAAAAAGCAAATCTCAATCACAAAAACAAATGATTGAATTCGAAATGGCACTGTAAATTTTTTTCACCATTTTCATTTGAATGAAAAGTATGTAATCAAAAAAACGAGAGAAAGGGAAATCGAAAGTAGAAATTAAAACATCATACGTTAACCTTAAGAGATAAATTATCATGACCAAAGTGTTGATGAACAAATGTATTTTCCCAATATTTGAATCAACAAATAAAAAAATTATGAAATCGTTCAATGGTAGGATCTTTCTTATTCACTGATATCATTTGATCTATTTTTTTTCATTACGTTAATCAAAAGGTGAATAATCGTATGAAAGTAGTAAAATAAATTATCCAATTTTTTTCTTTGTAGATTATTGGAATGTTTTTTAAACATTTTTTCTTTTGTGTTTTTGTGAATTATTTAAATAGACCGATTTAAGTGAATAGGCAAAATTCCAATTGTGATCGGATTAATAATTTGTGTATGTGTGGTTTTGGTTATGTGCATAAAATCAGTAACGATTATAAAAGTAAGAAACAATACAGAAAAATAAATATCACATTTTTCGAGTATTTCAGGATTAAATATGAATCTTAAATTTGATTTTAATTGGATCAGGATTGAATAAGAATGGATAAATAAATTGGCCAAATCGATTGTAAATGTTCTATTATCTTTGATAACAATGTCGCATAATCATTCATCCATTTAATATAAATATTGTTGTTAACGCATAGTCGATGTCAAGATTTATTATGTAAGTTTTTTTTTATTTACTTGTTAGATGATCTGTTCGTAAATAAACGTTAAGAGACTTTAACCAAATTTCTTCATATAATATGATAATTGTAAACAAATTGATTTAACCTTTGTGCTTTTTGTTTTCACATTCTCCATTTTCACATTATAATCATCATCATCATCATCTTTTTTTTTGTTTTCTTTGTCGACCAATCACATTATCAGATCATCAATTTGTCGCCCAAGTAAACAATAACAAATTCAATTGCTATCAAATCTTTAGCTCTGAGAAGGAAAAAAATGGTCATAATTAATTACAATGAACGTAGTGAATAAAAAAGAATGAACAAGAAAGGTAAAAAACATGTTTGGTATTCGTGTGATAATTATTTTATACGCTGTTCTTTTGTTTGTTGTTGATAATGATGATGAATGTGAAATGAAAATAAACTCATCAAATTTAGCCACGTGTAAATGTAATTTTCTACATTATAATATGTGATGTGATGAAAAAAAAGATAAATAAATTGGTAAATTGATAGCTGAATGCATGGACAATGAGAAATGATTTAATTTTCAATTTTATTAGCCACCGGTTTCATTTAAACATAAACTCCTTTGTATATATTTTTTATATGAATGTGAGAAAATTCAGTTGAAAATTGTTGACACATAAAAAAACCGATTGATGTGTCCGAGACTAAATACGAAGTTGAATTGTCTTTTTTTCATCATTTAAGTAAAACAATGATGATTGTGTGTTTGTGTACGATGTGTGCAAGACAATCGCTCATTATCGGTAAAGATAATTAGCATTTAAACATTTCCATATTTTTTTTTTGTTTGATGGAACGGGATAACCGGAATGTATGATGTTTTTATGCGTGTATATCGGTAATAATAATAACCACGTCGTGTATGACCATATTTTTCACCATTTGAAGTGAGAAAAAGCAATTGAACGTGCGAAAAATTTTTATTTTTTTCACAAAATACGAACAATGGTGATGATAATTTTGTTGTTAAACGAATAAATAGCTGTTTTTTTTAAATTTTTTTCAAAATTAACAAAAAACATTTGTACTGATGATTCATAATGAATGTCTGATCAAATAAATGAATGAATGAATGATCAGCTCAGAATGGAAAAAAATCACTACAAAAAATTATGATTTTTGAACGATAAAATGAAATAATTTCCGGAATATTTTCGACTGTCAAATTTATTTAAGGAGAAAAAAATTCTAGACAAAATTATTATCAGTTTTTAATGAAAAATTCATTAAAATGATTCATTTGAACTGTTTTTTTTTCGGACATAGCCTTTATAAATGACAAATAGATAACATTATTTTCCTGAATAAATGGACATATTTGTACATACAAATTATTGTCGCAGTGAATGATCAAAACATCTCAAATGTAAATATTTATGTAATTGAATATCTTTGGCAAAAAAAAAATGTTCAAAATTTATTGATTTTATCATTGATAATAATAATAATAATTAAACATGTTAAAGTTGAAATATTAGGCGTGTGTTTGGACATGTTTGTTTACACAGTTAAGACAGCTGGCCAAAATTTGTTCCAGGAACATGATATTGTGAATGGAAACTACTGGAATTTCCATAGAAAAAAATATACATTTTCAAAAAAAAATTTTATCAGTTTTTTTTTTGTTTACGATCACAACACATATGAAATATATATGAAAAGAGCGAAAAAATCGATTAATCAAATTCAAATCAATTCATATTATAATTCACAAACACACAAGACAAGACCATAGACAAGCCAAACCTAATCGTTCCAAAAATTGATGGAACGAATATAAATGTACAAACTATTGACAGGTATATAGACATTATCAACAACAAAGTTTGGGCGTCAACTTGATAAATATTATTGTATATGTACACATTGACGATTGGTATGTTATATTTAAATGGGCCCAAAAAAAATTTCGACAACCAATCGATAAATGATAATATTAAACTATGGCCAATGATTTCAATCAATATATTTATTGAAATTAATGATGAACAAGAATGATGATGATGATGATCGACATCAGATTTACATGTTCTTCTTTTTGTTTCATTATGATTATCTTTATGGAAAAAAATGACTGTATCATGTAAATGAATTTCAAGTTATCAAAAACAAAAACAAAAACTACTAACAAGCCAAATTGAACTAAAATCTGTTATAAATATTCAGGCCCAATATTTTCGATCTCCGTAGTGTATCGTGTTTATTGTGGTGTGTTCCAATCAATCAAAAAATAACAACAACAACAAAAAATCTATGGCTCCACAAATTATTCACATCATCATCGATTTTGATCGTTATTCGACACACACACACAAATATTTTCATTATCTTTATGTATCTAATATACATGATGTAAACATCGATGATAATGTTGTGATATACAAAGTGTAACGAAAAAAATAAAAAATAAAATGAAACGATAATGCATACAAATTTTTGCATTAAATTCTTATGATGAAAAACAAAAATCTATTAGAAATTTTTTTGGTCAACGATCCTAAGTTGATCCTCATGAAACTATTCACTATTATTATTTACTGATGAATTAATATAAAGATTGATTTTTATTCATTCATCCTACACACAAAATAATAATAAAGCAAAGAAGAAAAAAAAACGCCCACGGATAGATCAGATTGAAATTGAATTGGATCGATCGATCGATCGATGATAATAATGATGACAGTGTCCATAGCATTTTTCGACATAGCCTTGAAAAAAATTTTTTCTTTTTTTCGAAAAAATAGATTTGCCCAATAAAGAAACTGAAACAAAACCAAGTTAAGATTGATTCGATTCGTTTTGTTTTTCATAATGAGCGAATATATTTTTAAACAACAGTGGAAAAATAATAATTGACCAATAAATTCATAGTGATTTTGATAGACCGAATTAGTTTTGGTTTCAATCAATACGATTTTCAATAATAAGATTGAATCGATTTCATATTACGACATTCTAATCATCCAATAATAATAATAATAATAATAATCCAAATTACGTAAACAATTTCTATTCTTTCCAATGGCATAAAATTTTAATGATTTTGTTTCATTTTTAAAAAAATTTAAATTTTGTTCTTTTTTTCATGGAAAATTAAATTTATTGTTTCTTTTTGTTTTATTATTTATTATCATTAGAATCTTACGCCATCGGATAATATTGATACATACTTAACAAATTTTTGTGTTTGGCAACATAAAAAACGTTTACGTGAAACTGGTGGACCAACGCCTGATTGGGATCATGCATTATTACTTTCGGGGTAACGATTTTTTGTTGTTGTTTATGTTTCACAATATTTTTATTGATTAAATTCATTTGAAAATTTAACAAAAAATTTAGTATTAACATGTATGTAGTTGATGGTTATGGTCGACGTAAACGACATGTAGTTGGATTGGCACCGGTTTCTGGAATGTGTAATTCATTGAATTCATGTACAATTTCGGAAGGAACAAATTTTCAAACAGTTTTAGTTGCTGGTCATGAAATGGGACATAGTTTAGGCATGGAACATGATGGTTCACAAGATGGAAATGTCTGTAATAAAGATGATTATGTTATGTCACCAACACTAGGACCGGGAAAAACTACCTGGTCAGAATGTTCGAAAAATTATTTGGATAAATTTGTTCTTACATCGCAGGCCACTTGTGTATTAGGACGTAGTTCACATGTTAATATTATTCATCAATTTATTCCACCACATAGACTACCTGGTGAAAGATTTAATGTTGATGCTCAATGTAGATTTCGTTTTGGTCCAACGGCTAGACATCATTCATCACAACCGAAATCCGAAATATGTCGTGTAATTAAATGTTATGTTAAATCACCTGTAAAAAATAACATTTCAAATAGTCATCATGGATTTTATTCCGGTCGTGGTCTCTATACATATCCGGTAAAATCAACATATAATACACATCCAGCCTTGGAAGGTACAGAATGTGGCCAAGAAAAATGGTGTCGTGAAGGTCGATGTTCAGCTAAAGCGAATTTTCAAGCAAATAATGAAATAACGGATATTGATCACAACGATTCAGATGAACAAAAATACGATATTAATCGTTATGTACAATGGGAATTGAGTAAAAAGAATGCAACGATCGCAACAACAAACAATAGTGATAAATTAAAATCAAAAACACAATCAACACGAATATCAAATCGACATAAGAAACGTCCAACAGCAATAGGAAAAATCAATAATGATGCAATGAATACAACTAGTGATGGTTCACCAGCCATCAATATACAAACTAATTGGCATTATCATCTGAAAAATGATCCATATCATTATAAATTATCAAATGATCCTGCATTCATAAGTTCAACACCACAACCGATAAGTTCATCAACAACTAAACCATCGACTATATTAATCGTTGATAATATTTATAAAAGTAAATCAACAAATCTAAAGAAAAATAATAACAATGAAATAACAAAAATTGTCGATACCGAAGCAAATTATTTATCCGATGATCAACATAATCCATATAATAAAATGATTGAAAAAGATCGAAATCATTGGTCATCAAATCGTTTGTCACAAATTCATCATAAACATCAATCCATTTCAATGAATGGTAATTGGTCACATTGGTCTGATTATGGTCCATGTATTTCTGAATGTGTTGCACCTGGCAATAATAATAATAATAATAAGGGTATCGAAAATGGTAGATTACGATCAACAATAATGGTACCATTAGGTGTACAAACATCATTACGACGTTGTGATAGTCCATCTCCAATGAATGGAGGTCAACAATGTCAAGGACCAGATACAAGAGTGAAATTATGTAATGCATTGAAGGTATGACGAATCAAATAAATAAATAAATAATTGACATCATCAATGATGAAATAATTTATTTTATTGTAGACTTGTAGTCCATATTCAGCTACATCAGCCGCTACAGGTTCAGGTGCTAAACATCGTACAAAATTAGATCCATTAACGACCGGACATCGATATCAAATTCGTTCAGTAGATGAATATATTTCGGATACCTGTTTAATGGCAGCAAAATTTAACGATAAAATTGAAAGTCACGGTACACAGTATCCAAGTCATGATTGTAAGTATATAATGATATATAAAAACTAAGAAAACAAATAAAATTTCGCATTTTCCAAATAGCCGCTTCACATTCATGTTTTGTTTGGTGTTATAAACGTGGTGGTGGATTCATGACACAAGGATGGCGATTACCAGATGGTACACCATGTGGACGTAAACTGGCATTATCATCTCCGGTTGATCCCGATGATTCAGCTGCTACTAGTCCCAATAAAGATATAATTGAAACCATCGGTTATTGTTACAATGGACAATGTCGCCGTTTCAATTGTCGAGCTGAAATATTCCATCGACGATCAATTATTCCGGCTACATCATCAACAAACGTATACAATGCCTATCAAAATCATTCAACAACATCTATAATGTTGGAACAGGAATTGGAAAATCGTTTAATGAAAGATAATTGTCCATCAAATTATCGTTTAGATGAAATAATTCAAGATCTTGAAGATCAAATTGATGATTGGGATCAAAATTATGATTTTACCTATCGATTAATACAAAAAGGTTAGTCTAATGAATTTGATTTATCTAATTTTTAATTAATCATCTTTTTTTCAGTCAAAAATATCACGCCAATAGCCACCGTTTCAAAAAGTGAAAGTTCAACACAAATACCACCTATTCATGGTGTAGATTCAAAGAACACAGATTCTCCATCACAATCATCACCACCTTCGTCACCAATATTATTAGTCGCAACTAATCCTTACCTATTACAACAGAATAATTGGTCAGATTGGCATCCAGTCACAGAATGTCAATATTCAATATCATGCATTCGAAATGGACGAGGATTCCGTTTAGTTACCAGAGAATGTCGTCGACAGTAAGTATTGAATTATTATTCTTAAAATCCCAGACTAACAGAATTATTCACTCATTAAGAACGTGTCTTGGACGGCGTGAAGCTCTTCAAGTTTGTCCCGAAGTATCTACAGATAAATCGATACGTAATCCAAGTATGACAACAATGTATAATCTTTATGAACAATATTGCCCAGTATCGATAAGACGATCAGCTAACGAATATGCACAATCAATATGCCGAAAATATCAGGCGAAATTTTCTTCATTATTGTCCGGTAATGGACAACAACTTAATTACGGTTGTATTGTAGCCTGTGAAGATCGATTATGGCCAGATGTTCATTATCAAATGGATGCATTTACCGATGGTCGATTCCCGTTTGGAACTGATTGTTCCACTAATGATCGCCGTGGTTATTGTCTGAATGGTAAATGTATACATTTTGATAAAGCAGATATATCATATGATACTGCCGGTAAGTATTTAAAAACACAGATTTTTCAAACCAAATTCATTTGTATTGAAATTATTTAACAATTCAGAGAGCGTCCTCTATCGTCATGAGATATTGCAATTATTTGCTCCATCAACCATATTTCCACTTGAACCAACAGTTTATGGTTCCAGTGAAACACCGATGTCAACAACTACGCCATCGGATTCATTATATTCGGCCATATTTAATCAGGAAATTTATAAGCGAGCTTCAAAAACATTATCAACACCATCACCATCAATCAGTTCTATCGAACATCAACCAGCATATCAATCATTTATTTCATCACATCGTCGTTATAAACGACAAATCACGACAACAACAGCGGCAACAAAAATTTTCCGTAAAGCTTCTGTTCAAGAGCAAGCAGATCCTGAAGGCGATTATGTTAGTTGGACAATGTTGAAACATCATCATCATAATCGACCGCAACATTCATTCAATCATCAACATCATCATCGACAATATCGACGGCCAATAACACGTACAATGAAAAATGCACGATCAATGACAATCGATTGGAGTCCATTATCAATGAAACCATTAAGGCCTATAAGATTAACTTCGGTAACACGAAAGCGTAAACCTCAATCATCATCTTTAGATAGCCATTTTCAAACATTCACATTGGTAGCCAAACCAAATAGAAATAGATTAAGAACTAGGCCATCATTATCATCATCATCATCTATTCAACCTAAAATTCATTTAATGAAAAATATTACCCGATTCTTAGACGATGATGATGATGATGATGACTCCAATGATGATGAGCAACAAAATGATAAAAAACCAGCTACAAAAATGAAAGTTTCACCTACAACAAAGACTAATCTTACGATGGCAAATCATAAATCGATGAATCAAAAATCTAAAGCGAAGTTTTCAATGGGACATGAATCATGGCCGCCGATCACTACTACAACAAATATTTCTACATTTTTGGATGATAATGATGATGAAGATTCAACCGTATCATCTATCAATCATGATCAAGATGATGATGAAGACCAGCTTCGTGTTGAACCATACATATGGAGTGTAATTTTATCGGAATGTAATCGTCCTTGTGGTGAAGGTATACGTACGGTACGTGTTGTTTGCACAGTTGGACAACGTTCCGTCCAAGAAAATTTTTGTGATCAACAAGCTAAACCGATACATAAATCAATTGAAACATGTAAAGAAAGAGATTGTATTGGAAGGTATGTAGATTGTTTTATAATGTTGAATTTTTTCTTAAATTTTCGTAAAAAAATTCTGAATAGATGGAGAGCCGAACCATGGTCGAAATGCTTCCTAGCCAAACGAACGCCAAAGAATCGTTGTAAACAGAATGATGAAAATTCATCACAGGCATTTCAAACACGTACGATTGCCTGTGTTGGACCAATGATGATGGGACATCATAATCCAAATCGTCTAACTGAATCTAGAATATTTTCATTACTAAGCCATGATTATTGTGATCCACTAACAAGGCCTAATCAATGGAGATCATGTGATATGATGATTGATACAAATGGTAATGAAGATTGTAAAAATCAAAACGATGATCAGGACAAAATCATTGTTGATGATGATGATAATGATGCTGATACAAATAAAGATCATACAGTTTCATCAATCTTATGATTAAAAAGAAAAATTTCCGTTTGTTTCAACATTATTTCAAATGCTAGTCAGCAGATTAGAGATTCACATAATACGATAGGGTATTAAACACATTTATTTATGTTCCAAAAAAATTAAAAATCTCTACACTTTTATCATAATTATTATATAAATCATTAATCCATTAATGCACATTGAATTTCAAATCATTAGCAAAAATTTTTTAGTCACAATGGCCATCAGAAGATGGCGCGCTAATAATACAAAAATAACAAATATATTTGGAGCGATCATGAAATAATTTTGTAAACATTTTGATATTATTTAAACATCCAAATTCCAATTTTGTTGATTTTGTTGTATCGTTTTTATTTGATAAAAAAAGTTATAATTAATTATAATTAATTGTTTTTTTGCTTGAAAATTTATTCACATTTTTTAATCGATTGATAATACACAAATAAAAATGGAAAAAATTAGGGCTTGGTGGGACAATTGCATTCAATTGCAATTGTGGAATAAAAATTACAATTTTAAAAAAATAATGATCCAAAAATGATCACCATGACAAATGAGTAAAACGAAGACAAAATTGATCGAATGAAAGAATCGGAAAAAGATATTTTCAAAAATTTTCAGTCATAAAAGAAAAATTGTGTAATTGAATTATTCTGCAAATAATGTTCATTTTATTTATTATTCAAATTTTAAAAAGAAAAAAAAATAGATCACATATCGACGATGACCGGTTTATCAATACTGTTTGTGCGATCATTTGTAGATGAAATAATTTGTTCATTATTATTACCAATATTATTAATCGGTGTTTCAATCATTAATAATGTTTGTACCGGTGATTGATTTAGCTGCATAGTTGTTGTTGTTGTCGATGATGTTGATGGTGATGATCTTGATGGTTGTTGTTGATTGATAACATTTGATGATGATGATGATGATGATTGTGATAAATGATGATGAGTTTGAGCTAGACAATTTGTCATCTCCATCTTACTAGTATTATCATCATTATTATTGTTATTATTGGTGATGTTATCAATAGTTGAAGGTGTTGAATCACTAACGGTAACAGCTGCTGCTGTTGTTGATGCTACAGTTCCTATTCCACTAGAATCATCATTATTTGGATCATATTCTTCAATAATCCATTGTTGATTCCAATGTACAAAACGCATAATCATATTATAAAAACTAATTTCGGATTTGATCTGTGCGAATGTTCCAAGAAAAAATGAAATGAAAAAAAGGCAACCACTAATGACTAATATCACTTCATGTGGTTCAGTTGGATATGTTTTACGTCGACGCCATGGATCGGATGTTATATGAAATGGATTAAAACCGTTCTGTTGGCCACCAGTGTTTATTATTGACGAACTGGTCAATTGATTTTGATTCAGATTTATACTATCATTACTATTAACAAGTGAATTGTTTAAACTTGATGACATTGATTGTTGATGATGATGTTGAAAGACGGTGGACAAAAGATCCTTCTCGGTGAGTAAATGTAAACGTTTTTTATTGTTTTGATTTTTTGTATTAATTGAATTTTTCAAGGAACTAGAACCTTTAGTATTAGGATTATTTGTTAATGATGTTGATGATGATGATGATGATAATTGTTGTTGTTGTTTATCCATGGTACGATTATTATCATACATTGATGTTAATATCCAATCAGATGTTGAATTTTTATTACGAAATAATAATTGTGTTAATAATGATGATGTATTTAATGTTGATGATGATGATGATGAAGGTAATATCCACATTGGATCAAATTGATCATGTTGTTGATGTTCATTATGTGTATCATTTGAATTTAATTGTAACATTGAATCAATTAATATTGCTGGATCCGTTAATGATGATAACCAAGGATGATCCAGATCAAGATTATTATTATTATTATTATCACTGCCTATTTGTTCTTTTCCATAGATAGATATATTATTATTATGACTTAATGAATATGGCAACATAGTTGTCACTGTAGCAGAATCTGCCATATTATTATTGCCAAATATTGACTTATTAAAATGATATCGTGGATGATGACTATGATGATGATAATGATGATGTGTATGTTCATCATCACCAAATATAACCAGATTAATTGTTGAGATCACCATCAATATGGCGCATATCACAAATATTGTATGCCAATGACGATCATTACCCATACATGGTGGTAATGTCCAATCGATAGGAGACTATTTAAAAAAACGGGGAAAAAATTAAAAAGAAAAATTTAAATTTAAAATTCAAAAGATTTAAGGAAAAAATTAATGAATAAAGAAAAATCATCAATCCATTATATCATTATTATTAGAAATTTTTTTTTATTTTTTATTACAAAATTACACGCAATTTTCATAATAATTTTGTTTCCATCATTATCATTATTATAACGATCAACGAGTATCGAACAAAAAAAAACTGTCACCCACCTAAAACCAATAAAAATTAATTCGTTTTCTCCTATCATCCATTATAATCATCATCATCATCATGAAGATCTAAACAGTCAAATTAATAATTGATCTCTAGTGCATTGACGTATGTATGTGTGCGTGTGTATAGATTAATGAGGAAGATGAAAAGTGAAAACCATTATTATTGATTGACAAATTTTGAAAAACATAAACAAACAATAAGTAGAAATTCATGAATGTAACAAATAGAAGGAAGGAAAAAAATTGGATAAAGAATCGTAGCTTATAGCAACAGGTTTTTTCTTCCTCCAAAAAAAATGGTCGTGTACAAAATCAAGGACAAAATTATTTTTGATTTACCAGTAAATTTTTATTTTCTTTCCTTGATTTTCTCATTATCATTAATAGATCCGTAAATAAGAAAGAATATGAATGTGAATTTTCTTTTCGTAAATACAAATACAAAAAAAAACAATAGCAATTGATATGCGAAATAGACGTTAACAGAAATACAATTGTTTGATGGATTATTCAAATGATGATGTAAAAGAATAAAAAACTATAAGTAATGACGAGAATTGTACATTTTTTATTCAAATTATTCAATCAAATGTCATTATCACCATCAATCGATTGTCATTATTTTTCACAAATATCAATAATGTTGATTACGAAATATGAATAAAAATGCATTTAAAAAACTAGATATTGGAATCAATCTGTCGTATATGCATGTAAAAATTGATGATTCCAAATCATCTTGCGAAAGACAATAATATTATTATTATTGACATTCGAAAATGTAATGTTTGTTTGCTGTTTTTTTTCTCCTTATGTCAATATCGAAACAATTTTATCTAATTAAATTTATTTGATGAGGGAAAAAGACAAGACAAAACGAATACTAATCCTACCCTTTAGGACCATGAAATATGAAACAAAACAAAAAGAAATTCTATTTCAAAATTTTCAATCAGCCGTCATATAACTCTCATTTGCACATTTCACAGAAAAACAAAAAAAAAAAAACATACAAATATAGTAATCAGAAATTTTATTATTTGGTTGATAAATTTCGTAATAATAAATGTGTCATTAAAAATTGATTGTGATTGTGTGTGTCACCTGATGAATTTTTTTTTCATTCATATTTGGAAAAATAAAATTGTTTTTCAAAATGTCAAAATTATTTCAAATTAACAATTGAAAGTATACGAGAGATATAGAAGAAAGAAAGAAAAAAAAACAGTGATGACAAGCGTGATTATATAAAACCCGAACCGAATGAATCGAGTAGAGAAATTTTTTTTTCCATTAGAAAAAAAAAATTCCATTATTCAATTATTATTATTCGCTTTGAAAGTTTTTTTTTCTCTTTTGTGCGTTAATTTAACAAATTTTTTCCATACATTTATCATTGATTTCATACTATTCATTATCATTCACCATTACCATCGATAGATGATGATGATGATGATATTAATTACACATAGAGATACACAAATAATTTTGAATACATTATGATGACATTTTATCTGAACGAATCAATAATTGAAGGATGTTTTTTTTGTTCGGTGAATAGAATCATTCATTCATTCATTCATAGTATTTATTTATGAAAAGAAACCAGAAAAAGAAACAGTTGTCCATTAACATTTGGAGAAAAATACAGATAGTTTTGTAGCATCTAATATGATGCATTCATCAATGATGAATGTATCCATGAATAATATAGTGAACTTTTAAATCATTGATTTTTTTTGTTCGTTTCCGTTCAGATGTTTTTTTCATTTTATTCTAATTGATCCTTCAACAGGAATGTTTTATATTTTATTAGCATTTTTTTCTCGTTAATGATGTATCATTGGAATGGGGGAAAAAAGAAATAAATGAATAAATGGATAACTTCTGAATCATCTTTTTTCTTCAATTCAAGCATTTAACACGAGATGATAATGCTAATGAAAAAAATCTTTAATCGTTTCCCTTCTTTATCATTAATTTTTTCAATTTCATTAGGCTTGTTTGAACAATAGCCTCGAAAATTGAATTTTTTTATTTAATGTTCGTTTTTTTCTCCTATTCATCATATACAAAAAAACATCTTTTTTTTTGTTTTGTTCGAGAAAGTAAAAAACAATGTAGAAAAAAAACAAGCCGAAACAAAAGAAATACAAAAAAAGAAAAACATATTTATGAAAAGAATGACATTTAATAAATGCCAATGTCAACTGGATTTTTTTCCGAATTTCAGGAAGAAAACAGACAAAAAAAATATAAAGACAAGGTGTTTCATTACTAAAAAACGCATAGAACAATGAAAAAATGATTCAACGCACACACACATTCATTATTCTTTGTTTTTAAAGATATCAGAAGAAAAAAATTACATTCTAAATAGGCATTATTTGCAAATGAAATCGGAAACAAAGTTTGAAATCGAAGAAAACAAAATGAGATCCGTCACGGAAATGAAATTCGTTATGATGTTTATCCATTCTCTTTTTGGAAATATGAAAGAAAAATCCGATTTCTAATGATGACCATTCATTGTCATCATGATGATTTGACAACATCATCATTATATTCATTGAATGTTTGAATGTTCAAACGAAAAAAAAACAAATCCAAACAAACATAAATGGATATGGATGGAATAATAAGTATTTTTTTCTAAATTCTTCATTGCCTACAATTGCTAAAGATAACTTGATTAAATAGAGAAAAACTAAAAATAAAAACAATGTAAAAACAATGGAATAGAATCATATTTGCTTGAATTTTTATACGCAACATCAATTTAAAACTTAACGGGTATGATCTGACGCATGTCCGAAAAAATAGAATAAAATTACCGTTATATTTCGTTCATTGACCGCGAGAGCAAAAGATCATACGAGAAAAAATAACAACTTATATGCTAGCAATAACTCAAAAAAACAATGATTACGGATTGGTGAGAAAATAACGGGAATTTTTCTCTTTTTCCAATCGATTTCATATTGAATAGAGAATGGACAAAACAACAAGAAAAAGATTCTCAATATATCACAAAATAAAAACCGATGATGATGATGAGAAATAACCGAAATAAACCGAATCAGACTGGATTTTTTATCTACTTCAAACATTACCAGAGAGTGCAGAGAACCCGGAAAATCATATTATATTCGAAGATATCGTGCAGAATTTTTCACTATGGTCACAAATATAGTTGGAATTTCGCAAACACCACTCGATCACACATACACACACACGCGAAGACATCTTCATTTCGTAGTTTTATTTTTTGCTGCCTACTTATTATATAAATATCACACTCATACATACAGGCAAACATAGATACATATAGATGATGATGATGATGATGACTTTCAATTATCTGGTCGATGCACTCGGCATCAATATTGTCGATTGAAAAAAAACTACTCATTTGTACTTGAATAATAAGATGTATTCTTTTTGAAAAAAAAAGAATGAATGAAAAAATCAATTTTAAATTTGACAGATTTTGTTTGAAGAATGAAAATGAAAAGATTTTCTTTAATTTGAAAAGAATAGAATAAAATAAATAGAAAAGCTTGTTTTCAAATCAAAATTTTAACCGGATTGAAAATTCCAACAGCTTTGATTTAGAAATAAAAAATTCTTTCAATAATGAAAAGACGTAGAAAATTGAAATTTTTTTTTCATTATTTCCAAAAAAAATAACCAAGGTCAATGCCTTCAAAATGACCGTGTGCACGCGCGTTACTTTACCCGCCCCATCATCATCGAGTGTGCGTGCGTTTGATTTATAAATTGAAGAAACGAAAATGTTCGTATTTATAAAGGAAAAAAAAACATTCGGGCAATGCTGAAATATCTGAATTTCGATTATTTTGCAGATTTTATCAAAGTAATTGTGCAAACATTGAACTCTTTTTTTGTTTGTTTGTTTTTTATAAAAAGATATATTAAAGCAATTCAAACATTTACCCCAAAACCCTAGGGTCAACGATCTGGTTAAATTATAATCCGTGAAATCTAGAAAAAAAACAATAAAACACATAGAGATAGTAGAAAAATGTAAAATGATAGTCGATCCTGAAACTGGATGAATGAAAATCTTACAAATGAAGTTTTTTATCTGACTTTTGAAAAGAAAGAGAAAAGTAAATGAAACGATGTCATTTTGACCGACAAATACCATTTTACCTAAAAACTTAAAAACTTTCGAGAAAAATCAGCTTCTTCTTCGTTCTAGATCGCAATTCATTCAACCTGAACAAACCAGTTGTTTTTGATACCAATGGATTTTTATGTCAAAAATAAATCCTTAGCTAGATTTGACCGACTGAACTAACTTGATTATAATTAACATTTCTTCTATGGGCTTACCCGGATAATCAAAGTATTTGTATGAGAAAAAAAACGTCATTTTTTCCAATGACTAAACCTGGAAAGTAGAAAAAACAAGTTTTTACCCACATAAATCCGTTACACACACACACACCAGAAAATGATGAAAATCATGTGATTTTATTTCGAAATCCAATGATCAACAATATGATCCAAAAGAAATAAAAATGGGCACCACATGTATCCAATAAGAAAAAGAAAAACATTTTTCTTTATGATTTTCTTCCTGACTTGGGGCTCCATTTTTATATTTATGAAAAAGTTACTCGACTAGTTTTTTTTCATTGTGAATTAACTATTACACTTGGCCTGATTTTTTTTCAGCATAGTCTTAAAATTCAAATAAATTCGATGAATAATGGAAAAAATCTTGTTTTCGCTTAATCATAAGAAAAACAACAACAACAATTATTCAATGGAAAAACCGTTCGTTCGTTCGATCGATCATCGAACGATCAAAGCGATGATAATGATGATGGTCAAAGTAAACTAAGAAAAAAAAAGAGAAAAAGAAAAAAAATATTCACCTTGAATTGTTTACGCCAACGATATTCATAGTTACATATTTCGCAGCTTAACGGTTGAGATCGTGAATTACGCCGTTTTAGTTTGTCAAGCCATTTCTAAATGAAATTTTTTTTAATATTAAAGAATCAGAAATCGAAAAAACTTACCATCAAACATCTGGCATGCATATAACGTATCGTACCACGACAATGACAGGGTGATATTAATGGATTATTAGCTTTACCACGTTGATGACAAAATTTACAAATCGGTGTATTAGCTGGATAATCCAATAATGATGAATCATTTGATGCTTGTGATACAGCACTATGTACCGAAATACATGATGAACCGATACGTATCGATTCATGACCATTACGATATTGTCTATAAGGATGTAGATATTGATAATTATGGTTAGCTAATAATGGCTGTCCTGATTGATGACTATTTTGTTGTTGTTGTTCACTTAAAATATTTGAATTTATAATCGATGATGAGGTTGATTGTGTTGTTATCGATGAAGGTGGTGATGATGATGATGAACTAGTTGTTAATGTTGCATCAACCATATAGACACTATTATCACCGACAACAACACCGGCGGATGAAGATGATGATCCAGATGTTGTTGATGATGATGATGTACCGGACATTGATGATGTCCATGTTGAAGTTGAACTTGATGGTGCCGAAGAATCCATTTGTTCACTATCATCACTATTATTATTATTATGCATTGCATGTACAGTAATAGCTGTAGCCATTATATTATTATTACAATTATTATTTTTCTTATTCATCATAATCGTTGGTAATAACATTTTAGATGTAACACCGTGATCCATTGATGTAATCATCATTTTTGTTGCTGATGATGATGATGATGTTTGTTGATTATTATTCAATCGATGCCTATTGCCTATTGATGAACATTGCACTATACGTGTAGAATTATTTGGCCTTGTTAATTGTCGTGATTCGGATATGTCATCATCATAATCGTCATAATCATCATCATCATCATCATAATAATCATAATCTTCACCATAGGAATCACTGTGGTGATAATTTTGTAAATTTTTTTTATTATTTTTGATGATCATTGAATGTTGGTCGCAAATAAGCGAATGATGATGATGGTCAGCTGATGATGATGATGATGATGTTGATGGTGGTGGTGATGATGAGGATAAAATTTTATGTAAAAGTTCATCATCATCTTCAGAAATTGTATGAAGATGTTCAACAGGATTTTCATCGATATAATGTAGATGATGACCACCATGTTGAAAAAGACTACGGTAACTATCATCAACAGTACCACCACCACAACTACTATCGACTAAAACATCTTTATATGAAGAAAATGTATCTTTGTGATCATCGTACGGTTTTCGTTGTTGTTGTCTCTCAATCAAATGAACTCGTTCTTTTTCAGTATAAATACCGTTTTCATCGTCATCGTTGTTCGGTCGATTGTCCTGTTGTTGTTCATATTGGCCAACATAATCCAGAGCCGAAGAAGCCATAGCTATTGTTGATGGTGATGATACAATAACGGCATTCATATTGCTGCCAACAGTAACAACATCGTCATCATCATCATCAACATTGCTGTTATTTTCCACCACCACCACAGCCTTTTTCATCATCATCGATAATGGGAACAACATTGTTGATGTTGATTGTTGTACAATTGTTGAATCTCTCCAATGATTTTCCGTTGTACATGAATTATTATTATTGTTGTTGTTGTCGTCCATAATAGATTCAACGACAACAACAACAACGATACTATCTATCTATTGGTGGTGGTGATAATCGTGCTGTCGGTGAGAGATACTTGTTGCTGTTCGTTCTCTTTTTTTTCTTAAATTTTGACTAGATTTTGATTAAAAAACTATTGAATAGTTTTTTGTTTGATGATGGTGGTGTTTGACATTTTGTTTTGTTTTGTTGAATTTCTAATCTCACAAAAATTTTTGATCAAATTCAATCAAATTTTGAATTTTTAAAAATAAACATAGATAAACCCACAAACACACATATATAAAACGTAGAATAAAAGAATCGATTTTGCATAAGAAATTCGTGGATTAAACAATGATAATATGATCATTATATTGTTTAAAAGCAAGGGAAAATATTATATACAATACACAAACACACAATCATATAATCAGAATAATAAAAATCCATTTGATGACCTCAATGATAAATGCAATTGATGATAATGATGAATTCTTATTTGACCTGATGAACTTTTGAAATGGATTTCTGAAAATTTAAAAAAAATGGATAATCATTCAATTTGTTTGGAAATATATTTTTTTTCTTCATTTCATGATTGACATATTTGGTGTTTGAATTTATTCAATATCAAAGAAAAAAAAATGATGAATCAAATGATGAGTTAGAAACACTTAGAAACAAATTGTTGTTGAATTTTTTATTTGGTAAAATTTTTTCCAAAAATTTTGTTTGGCCAGATAATAATGATATCACTTATACAACCTAAAAAAAAATAAAAGGTATAAATGCAAAGGAAATTTTTTTTCTTTCGTTTAGTTTGTTTTTTTTCACTGCATGTAATAATAGGTATTTTGATGATCGATAAAAATAACAACAACAGCCAAAAGCAATAAATTGATGAATCGATTGAATGTTGTTGTTTATTTATAAGAAAAAAAAATTGGAAAAAAAAACAGAATTATGTACACATTACATTTTCATACACAACAAGCCAAATAAATTGAATGGCAAAAAAAAATAAATAATTTTTCTCATCATCATAATAATAATCATCATATGGCCATATTGACGTTGACGATGATGATCAAAATACACATACACAAAAACAAAAAACAACCATACAAAATGATGAGAAAAAGAGAAAAAAATAACGATATTTTTTTTAACCACTTTTCGATTCTCTGATCATTTCAATATATCATTAAATCATGCTTCTAGTTTAATATTTAAGATATGTTTGTTTGATATGAAAACAACAACAACAAACATTATTCTGTTTCAAGAAGATATAATTCAGGGATTCAGGATTCGTTGATGTTGTAGCTGTATTATATACAATGATGATGATGATAAACCAAGAAACACGACAAACAACTCATTCGTGTTGCCCATGTGCAACACGAATTTTTGATTGAAATTCGTTTGTTTTTGTTTTTGTTTTTTTTTATTTTTGTTGGTCGATTGTATTTGGTTATAGTTGATTAGAGGTTTTGAAAAAAAAAACAAAAACAAAATTTCTTTTCTTCTGTTTCGATTCAGCAGATGTATCCGTAGTGAAGAAGAAGAAGAAGAAAAAAACTCTTATATGGTTAAAACAACGTTCGAATCCAAAACATTGAATATAGAATGAATAGTAAACTTTTTTTTTTTAATTCAAATCTGAAACATAAGAATGTTTATAATGTAAGATGATGATGCTGAGAGAGAGTTTGTGTGTGTGTGCAACCTGTTTTGGATTGAATTTTTTCCCATTCAATTGAAATTTTTAGTTATAAAAAAACAAGGTGGAGGTACGTATAGCTAACCAGTTATAATAGTAAAAAATATGAAACGTATTAAATGAAAGTTACAGTCAGGAAAAAAAATAACGACGTAGCTGAAATAATTTTGTTGTTTCTATTTCCCTTTCACAAATATTTCAAAGGTAAAAAATGATGTGTTCCAAAAGTAACAACAACCGTAGAACGTGATAAACGTAATTGATACCCCTTCTCTCTCTCACACACACACAATATCCATTTCATGATGTTTAAATTGAAATTTCTGTCAGCCACCACCCATTTTCATTCAAATATTGTTGATTTTTTTTCAAAATCGATTGCTTTCATATTCTTTGTTGTTTTTTTTTTTTTTTTGAAAAAATTAATTTTTCAAATACTAATCATTAGCGAATCGAGCCGTGCCATCTAGTGCGCAAGAATTCTATCAAATCTTTTCGAACATTTTTGTTAAACAATTTTTTTTAATCAAACCAGCATTTTGATTAAAAAAGTTACAACAATTACAATCTATTTAATTATTCAATCTATTCAATTACAAACAATCGATATTAGAAAATATTAGAAAAATACATGTTTAAATGGCGATTGACATAAAAACAATATATGCCAGAACCACCTTTATCATTGAATATTTGGCGAAAAAATATCACAGCTAAAACTAATTGATAACACAAAATAGATGGCCGAACATTCATTAATTTTAATTTGTAAAGTGTGTATTCAATTTAAATGGTCACGTTTTGTTTGTTTTTTTTCGCTGACAATGTTAACAAATCAAAATTATAAATTATCGTAATCAAATTAATGAAATTCATTTTATAAATCCATATATTTTTTTTGTTTGACAAAAATTGAAAAAAAAGAATGCTTCGGTTATTCACAATATTCAATTGACAGTAAATAAAAAATGTGACTAGATGATAATGATTTTTTTTTCTAACTGGACTTATATGATGGATCAATCAAAAGGAAACAAGAAATCAAAAATTTATCACATTTGAAACATCATTTCATTTGTTTTTTTTCTGAAACATTTTTTTTAATTAATGATTTTTTTTAATTTTCAGTTTTTTTTGTTTGAAATTTTAAAGATAGAAGATTTTCATCTATTTATGTTGTCGATGATAAATAATGAAAATGATGACGAAGATTTGGATTCGATTATTTTCATGCAACATTTATGTATGAAAAAAACACTTAGAGAATTTTAGTTTCATCCACTGTTGCTAATGGATCATTATTTGGCGGTGAGGATGATGATAATGGAATAATATTCTGATCAATTTCATTTAAAGGATGATCAATATCCGTTGATTGATTATTATTTCTTGTCGTAACATATTCCATCTGTGTGTTATTAGCGCGTGAAAATAGTGCGCTAGGATAATGATAACGATGTACTTGAGATCCGGCATGTACTGTATGTGAGTTGAATAATGACCAATTCGGATGTGAATCATCTGTCGTTGTTGCTGACGATCGTTGCCAATCATGACTATATCGATGTCGATGATTCATATTGTTTCTACCCACACCATTGCCAACATTGCCGATATTTTGATGACTTAAATTTATCTGACTTGCTTTAGCTAATTTTGAAATTACTCTTTTAATTGTTTCAGGAACACTTGGTCGATCATATGGTTGATGATGACGATGATGTCGATGTCTTTCCATTAAAAGACTTTCATTTAGATTTTGTTCGCTGCTCGAACGATACATTGCACCCAATATATGTAACTGTGAATGATGTGTATCCGAATGATGACCCAATAATTTGGTTCCATCATGACCACGTTCGAATCGTATATGTTGCAATTGGCCGCTTGTAGCACAACAATTTGCACATCCTAATTTTTCCGTCAGACGCGATATAAGTCGATCTAATGGATCTAATGATCGCATCCATAGTGGTAGAAATCGCCAATTTTTCAGCCAAGATGGAAGCCAATGTGGATGATGATGTTGAATCAAATTAATTGTCACGATTATCATGGCCAAAAGCATGAATGGGATACCAACAACCAACATCGTGACTGAACCTAATGTCGATAATGAGAAAACGATGAGAGGAAGCATGAAGAACATCAGTAATAAATAGAATATTGAGAACCATCGATATCGGGCTGTAATATGTCCTAACATTCGTGCCAGTGGAATCGGAATACGTGTACAAGGTATTGGGTAGAATAACAATATTCCAGAAATATTGAAGAAGAGATGACAAAGAGCGATTTGCATTGTATCACGTAAACGATTTGGATCAGCGGCTAATGCTGCTAATATACCAGTAGTTGTTGTACCGATATTTGCACCCAATGTCAGCGGATAAATCTTTTCCAATGATATGATACCAATACCGGCTAACGGTGTTAATGCTGATGTGAATATCGAAGATGATTGCACCAACATGGTAAGTATACAACCAGCTAAAATTGCAGAATAATCTGCAATTAATGAATACGGGAATGCATATGTACGATTCATGGTACTTTTGATTAATTTCGCTATTTGACCACTATTGGATTTTTAAAAATTTATAATCAGTATTTCAAATATTGTGGATGGATTATACTAACGTTAACATTGAATTGAGAACTTTGACCAATGACATTAAACAGAGGCACAAAACTAGAATGGAAAGACCAAGTAGTATTAAACCGGTTGGTGTATCAGCAAAACCAAGCCAACCAAATAATGAGCCTAATGATCCAAAGAAATTTAAATTAACACAATAATTGAATAATGATAATTTGAATTAAATTTACATTTTCGATAACATGGAAGATCACTCTTACTACAGCAAGGAATCAATAGATGGCGATTTGGTTCAAGTGCACTATGATTTCCGTAAGCCATCTCTTCCAATAGATCTTTATCAATCTGATTATTTGATAATTGACAAAAGAATTCAAAATTAAAAACTAATGGATTTCATCAAAACTAGAACTAACCTGAATGATACGATTTGTCAATGGTTTTGTAAGATGATTAAGAAATTGATGATTTGCCGATTTGTCCTGTTGAAGTTCACCAGTTGATTGTGTAACTAAAAATGTTGTAATACGTTCCAGATAGTGTGTGGTCATTTCCAATGGTAATAAAATCATTACGGTCAACCAATTAAACATATCATGTACGGTTGCAGCAGCAAATGCACGTCCAAATTCCTCACGATCAGCCGATTGCATTAAAGATACAATTGTATTCGTTACCGATGTTCCAATATTTGCTCCCATCATAATCGGTATAGCTTGACGAACATGAATAACTAATGAATTCATGAATTTTGAAAAAAAATCAATTAGGTTAATGACATTTAATCATGAATATTACTAATATATACTTCTTGATGCAACCATAGTAACAGCAATCGATGTAGATGTTGATGATGATTGTACTAATACGGTTACCAATACTCCAATCATAAGACCAACAACCGGATTCTGTAATAATTCATTGTCCTGGAAAAAATTTCCAATCACACGTGCTCCAAGTAAACGAAATGATGTACTCAATAATTCCAATGAACAAATAAATGAATATAATAACAATACAATGGCGGTAAATTTCAAGATTATTATTGTTATATGCAAGAATTTTCCTTTGAAATCCAATTCTATTAAAAACAAAGCAAGTAAAATAGAATAACAAAATAAAATATCATTTTAAGCCATGTCAATTTTCAATTTCTCGTTATTTTCCATCCTTTCGAATCTAATAATGATCAATGAATCATTTAAACTTGGATTATATAGCAACGAATTCGGGTATATGTCTATATTCGGGTATATACTGCATTGCAACATATTTCATCATTTCACTACGACTACCAACTACTAAAGTCTGAATCGTAAAATTCGAGGACAAAGCGAAAATGCCAAAGGCACCGGTAATTCTAATGGCAAAAAAATAAATAAATAACTTGCAGATAAACTACAATTACGCGATTTTTTATATTCTCTTTTTCACTTTCTTTTTCTAGCAATGGTTACAATGAATATATTTCGATTACATATACATCGATTGCTTTCAACCGAAAACAATCTAGACATTTTAGTATTGAAAATCGTTTTTGATGCCAGATTAAATCCTAAAAATAATTTTTCTCTCACATTATTTTTAATTTACCATTAAATTTAGGACCACTTGATTGCGATAATTGTGGAATATTCCATGGTTCTTGTGAATCTGGTGTATCACACATTGAACGTAAATCCGATGGAGTAGATTGTGTTGAATCACTATTATTCATTAGAATAAATGTACGTGGTTCTCCAAATGGATCATTATCCGTTTCCGTTGGTAATGGTTCATCTTCTGGTGGTCCAGTTGTATTGATTATAACACCATGTGTCGGTGTATTTGGTGGTGTTAATGCTATTTGAAATTCCTGCAAACAAAGAAAAAAAACAAATTGAAATCATTATATTCAATCTAGGTGAATGGTGAATAAAAAGAACAGAAAAATAACCTCTTGATTTAATGATTCGTGATCGATTGCGACATTGATTGAAGTTGATTTTATCGTATTACGATTATTTTCATTGCTATTAGTGATGAATCCATCATCAAAATTATTGTTGAATAAACTATTGTGAAAATTTCTATTGCTATCCGAAACTTGTTTGAAAAATATATTTGAATTTGGGACAGTTGAGTAAACCGACATGATGATGATGTTGATGATGATGATGATGTAATTCAAAATCAATCAGACGAAAAAAACAATCAATACAAAAATAACTACGTCTTTGTGTGTGTGTGTGTTTTGATCAGGTAAAATTTTCGACAAATAATTGAATCGAGGCACTCAAAATAATTGTAACAAAAACAATTTTTTCTATTGAAATCATTTTTCATTCATTCATTTTTATGGAATAATTTTCTGTTATTTGGTTTTAATGTAAGATGTGAAAACAAAAGTAAAAAAAAGAAAAAAAAATGTCAACAACAAATAAATCAATATTGATCTGTTAATAATAATGATAATATTAATACTAATAACAATAATAAGGATGTTTTGAATAAATTCGAAATCTGATATAATCTAAATGTTGGCAATAATAATGGCCATAGTAGTAGCAAGATTGTAAATGATAAATAGTTTAACAACATGATGATAATGATAGTAATGTGTAACAAATGATTTTCTGTATTACAATGATTATAATGAATTTTTAATCATTTACAATTTACAATTAGATTTGTCGTTGTAGATGTATCAACGTTTGTTGTAGATGAATCACAGGATCTATCAGAGGATTGATATTTAGCTTTTTGATTCTTTTGTTTTTTCGTTGCTGTTGTTGACAGAAGTGAATGTTTTTATTTTTGTTTTTATTTTTGTTGTAGTTGAATGAATTTAGATAACAAATGATTCGACTTGAATGAATTGAATGATTGACAAAGTTTTAATTATCATTTTTTTCGGTAAGCTTTAAAAAACAGCGGTTGGTTTGTGACCATGCATAAAACAAAACGATATCAGAGAATATAACACAACAAATATTCGACGATTATCATCGACAATATTCGGGTTCGACATAAAACGGCTCGGTTTCACACAACACATACACATATCATGTAGTTGTATACTATTCTTGATTCTGCGACGACTCTATTCGAACATTATTCTATTGAATAATAATCTTGAAATATTTTTTTCCCCTTAAAAAAAATTCTGTTGTAGTGGAATCAGATCTGAGCAAGTTGATATTTTATACGGTTTTCGATTAAAAAAGAAGAAGAAAAAGATTCATAAACCACCATCACTACCACCACCAACTATTGTTATTATTAGCTAGACAGAATCGTATGATTCTTTAAACGCCAACACTAATTATGATCAAGGATCTCATTTTTTTCTCATTGGAAACATAACCAACAAAAAAGATTCTCTATCTTTTTCCATTGTATACTATACATAAAACACATACACGTGTTTTATCTTTACATCATACATTAAAAGAATATATGTAAAAATAATTTATTCAGTGAAATATTTTGTTTTTTTAAAAGAATAGAGAGAATAAAATAAAATTGAACTTGAAATGTTAGACCTTGTTTTATTATTAAATCCACATTCAATCATTGATTCCAGACAATCGCCATATTAATATTATTCTTTTCGTTTCGTTTCGTTTCGTTTTTTTGGAATTAATATTTATTCTAAAAATAACTACTATTATTATACGAATAGCATATAAAATGTTAAACATGGCTAACATTTTTTTTCCAAAATAAAACAATAATAATGAAAATACTTATTATTAACATTACAAATAAATGATTCTGTAATTCTGGTTTGACGTCCAACGACATTCGATTTTAATCATAAAAGGAAAATAATATGGCAGAATTCAATAGAAAAAAATTCTAACGCCATCTATCTTTGTTGAATTAAACTGAAAAAACAATTGAATAATCCAAAAATAAAAAAAAACAAAAAGACAAAAATCTGTAATTCAATTACTACTAACACAATATAATCAATTGAAAATAATTTGATTAAAAAAATTTAAAATAATCAATGTCTTTATCACATCTAAAATCGCAGAACAGATTGCAAATCGATATCGATTTGTGTGCTTAGTGTATCCAAGTATTGATGGATTGATGATCGTTTTCGTTTTCTCTCCTTGAAGTCAAACCCATTTATTTGTTTGTTTGTTTGTTTGTTCATTTGATTGATTCATTTTAATCTATTTGTGGTTTCAATATTGTTAGATTGATTAGATACGATGAAATCGAACAAAAAACACATTGACATAATGGAGATTATTGGCTAGACACCCAAATAATTTAGGTTAATTTTTTTCTTTGTTTGATTTTCGACTGATTTTTTTCCTGGCTTTTTATTTTCATTACAATTTCTTCCATTCCTATTCCAAAGAATTCATTTCAAATCTAAAATAATGAAATCTTTTTTTTTATTTGAACGGAAAAATATGCGACTAAAAAAATAAGTACAAAAGGTGTTTGTATAAAACTGATACATTGATCGGTTGCTTAGATGCCATATCAATTCATCATCATTGATGGAACTTTCACTGGAAATTCCTTATCAGTAAATTTTGTTTCGAGGTTGTAACCAAACATGTATGCACAAACACATCTTATGTAGCTTATGTCAACAAAATAAATAATAACTTTGATATTATAGTTTGAATAATAATTATTGTTTATCAATATGATACAATAAAGATAGATAGTAAAATATATAAATATAAAAGAGAAAATTATTGCAAATGAATGTTGATGATTAACAACAATGTATAAAATTATTCAAACAAAACTATAATCAATTAAATGGATTATATCTTGAAATATGCAAGTATGAAACAATGATAAAACAAAAAACATTACATGTATGTTATTGTATGTAGGTCCAATACCAATATCAATAAATGTTCCAAATACCATTTATTTATTCGAATAATTTCATAAATACAATACGACGAAAATGATTTTATCATCATCATTGAAATCATGTTAAAATAAATGATTATATCTACGTTTCAAATGTAAATATTTCACACTGAAAAAAATAACATAACATAACCGAAATAACCATAAGATGATGATAATGGTTCCCGGTGACAACCAACATCACCATCATCAAACAGACTAATCAAATAATGACATTTGATTGCACTATTTTTTTCTCTACATTTCTCTCTCTCTCACACTCTCTTATTCCATTTGTTTCTATGGTCGATTGGATCGTTCGGTTGTTTCGAAAACCCAAACAACCAAAATCAAACTACTAAAACCTGTGATGATCATGATGATGATGATCACAACAACGGTTGGTGACAATATTTGGCTTATTATATGATTTTTTTTACTTGTTATTGCAACATATACAAACACACATGCATAAATGTGTTTGCATATAAAAGATTGTATAAGATGATTATGTCTCCAATATTTATATTCGTCGAGATAAGCTTCAAGAACAGCAGGAAAAAAATAATATAAATTGCCTGGCTGCCATTCCATTTATATCGTCAACGATCATCGTCATCGGAATTGGTTTGAGACAAATAAATTTTTTTTGATGGTTTGGCTCGGATATAGTAATCACATTTACGACCACCATCAACCACCAAACTCATACCAAATTGGGAAGACAAACTTTTTTATTATATATTCATAATGTTTTAATATTTTTTCTCGTGATGATCAATTATTTTCATCCTTGCCGTCATTCAGTGATGATGTTTATCATGATTAATAAAAAAATGTTCAATTTCATCATAACGGTAATAGATTGGATTTTTTTTTCAAATCTAAAACATTAACAGCATATTCATCGTTTGCCAACGTTACGTTGATTAATCGAATAGGTTGATGATCTGTTCAATTGAGAAAAAATGAAACCTTGAATCGCTTCGTCAAAATTTGCATAATATTGGCCGTTCGAAACGATTTTATTTTTCATGGCCCGAATGAAATTGTAATTTTTCTTCTCATACTCTCTCCTAATTAATTGTTCTTACAAATTCAAATCCTAATGAGAAAAAAATATTACATTTTTATTTTGATTTATAAAATATTATGCATCTTTTGGCGAGTCGATATCAAAGGACTCTAACAGCTATATTATTTCGTTATGTATTTTTTCGGTAATGTATCATTAGTGAAAACAAATTTTTTATTGAAAAAATTAATATCGATTTATAATAAAAAAAATTCTGATTTACATCAACAGATGGCCTTGCATTGATGATGAATTTGATGATATTTTGAATTTCTAAATATAATTGGCGCCATCATTTGAATCCATTTTTTTCAATGATTTATAATGAACAAAAATATCGTTGAAAAATATCGAATGTTATAGCAGAAGAATAATTTATTTCAATGAATTTGAAAAGAATTTTAAGTTTTCATATTTCAAATTTGCAAGTTGTTGTTTCTCAAATGGATTTCTATTTTTTTTTAACAAAAAAAAAAAGAAAAAAAGAAAAAAATCGATTTCAATTGTCATCATTTCAACAACTTTGAATGTCAATATGTCATTAATGAAAATATTTTATCTCATATTGCTTAAAGAATAAAATTAATGTTCACATACCCAAATAAAGGGGAAATGTAAACGAAAATAATAAAAAAATATGGCACACGTTTTTGATTCTCCCAAAATTCTATTCAATTCAAATTTTTCACACTCATTCACTCATCACTACCACTTATTTTGGTGTATGAAAAAGGATGGCACGTGCATTAAACAACAAAAATTGTCAGTCAGTCAATTTGTTGATGACAAAATTAAATATTTTCCGTTTTTTTTTCTTTTGATTATACAATGAATACAGAATATTCTATTTGTACAACAATAACAACATTGACAACAAAAGGAATGAATAAATTTCAGTTTTTTTCCTGGCCAAAATTTCATCATTTCAAATTGTATGTTGTGGCAAGTGTAAATGAACATTTGACATCATCATTGTTTGTTTGGTTTTTTGTCCAAATTGAATTTCTCAACGATAATTTGAAATCACATTGATGATGATATTTATATGGTATTATTGATTGATTGATATGAATAAAATTGATTATTTATGCCCAATTAATCATTTCTTTCGTTTTTCTTTTCTTTTTTTGTAAACCACAATAGCCAATCATAAGAATTTTCGGACGATTAATATGCAAACAAATTCAGTATACAATCACTTGAAAATCAATTGAATTTGGCCAACTAAAATGTATTGAACCCTACGGATATGATACAAACATGTTATTTTCTTTTTTTTTCCAAAATATATCACTAACATAATTTGTAATCAAAAGCTGAAAATTTAATCAATCAAAATTTACAACAAGACAGAATCTATGAATATAAACAATCTTATTATCAATGTAAATTTGATTAGAATTATATTTTGAGTAGAAAAACATTTGGTGTGAATAACAAAAATCATTCATTTGTAAATGATTTCATTTGATAACCATGCATTTTTTCTTGTTGTTTTTATTGTTATTGAAATGTATGAATTATACATTGATGATTCTATTTATGGTTGAATAAATATTGCCCAGTATCAATGATTATGATGATGTACTACATAATCATTGTTAATACTTAGTACCTGTATATGTAATGTAAACAGATAAACGACACCTAAAAAAAATTTGTCAATATTAAAAAAAACAATTCTGTGAAGAATTTAAGGAATGTTATCAACAATAATAACAACAGCAATTGAACATGGTAAACATTTTGAACAAAATAATTCTCATCAACTTCGAATCAAACATTGATTACATTCACTATTTGCGTATCTGAGAGATGCTGATGAAAATCGTTTGGATCATACCATTTCTGTTTAGATCTACAAAAAAACAAACAATTGTTTGTTTCCTGTTCATAAACATCATATTGGAATTAATGAAAATTCAGTGTTACGTTCGGATGTTTGATGAGTGAAAAAATTAAAAGAACCATAAGAAAAATAAGAAATGAAATTGCCCGAAGATATTTGATTGATTACTGATCGCCGTTTGATCATGGTAATAATGAGAATCATAATTGAAATAAAATTTGTTAATTTCTCGCATCATTAAATTCATGTTGATTATGATGATCAACATTACTATTAACTATGATTATTATTTTAAAGGAAAATGAATTATAATTTTTATAGTTTCAAATAATTCACCACAAACACACACACAATGATTTCACACTTTGGATTTATTTTACATTTTATCCACTACGAAATCGGTTTTTGTAATGGTCCATGATAGTTACTTTTTAACCGGACTCACACACACACACACACCACAGTAAGGAGAGAGAAAAATAGAAAATCCTAAAATCTTTTATTTATTTGGCTTATGGAAACATTTTCATTTGGTTTTATTATTTATCGTTATTACTCTATTTAAAAACTTTATTCTATAATATTTATTTTTTTTGGTTTTTCGTTTACGGTTTTGATTAGGATTTCCTTATATTATTTATATTATAATAAAAGAAACAAAAAACAACAACAACAACATATATCGAGATTAATCCTCTTGGTGTGGTCTTATTATTGGTTTGTAGTTTCATTTTTTTCCTGGTAAAATACTTATTCAACATAAAGATTAATTTCAACTATATAAATTTTTTCTTTTTTTTTTTTTGGTTGGTTAGTTAGTTTGTTCATTCAGTTTTACTGGAAAGAGAAGGGAGGAGATAAAAAGAAAATTCATAAAATAAATCTTTAGCTTTCTGGATCGATAATTTTCAATTTCGGATTAGACATCCAACCAATAATGATGATGATGACGATGAATAACGGTCATAAGCTACATGAATATGAAAAATAATAATATATTCTAAACGTACAGAGATCAATCGTTTTTTTCTCTATTTGTTTGTTGGAAAAAAAATCTTTTTATTTTTTCATTTGGATCAACAATAACAATGACAAGAAAATATTTAGCTGCCTAGCAAAATATTTAGTGAAAAAAGAAAAGAAAATATCATCATCATCCAAATAAACAGTAGAACAATAACATTGTATATAAACTGTATTTTTTTCAAATAAATAAATCCGACTAAATAACCACAAAGCCGCCACACACAAACAAAAAATATTGAATTCAACAACAACAACAACAACAACAAAAACCGTACCGACAAATTAAACGAATCGATTGCAAAATTTCTTTTTTTCCCCGAATATAAAACACAGTAATATCCAGTATTATTATGAACAAACGAAAATAAAAATCACAATAAACAAAATAACAATTGGCTAATCGAACCATAGATATATTTCAATTCAAAATATTCAATTCATTTTTTTTTTGTTTTGCAAATTTGTTTTCTCTGCCCATTTTTTTCCCCGAATAAAACCAATAACAACGAATAATATGAGAAAAAAAAATCCTGTTGGCAAATTTATTGATTCAATCAAAGTTTAGCTTCATAGAAAAAAAATGGTGATCGATCAATCAATTATTAAAATGATGATCGGTTTTTTTAACCTTTATTATTATTATTATTATTGAGATCCAGTTGGATCACCACAACAAATGTGTGTGCATATCGGTGTGTGTGTTGACCATATAATATTTCTCTGAAAAGAATAAATCCGTCAACGAATTGAAAATGCCCAAAAAAAGAAAAACATGTTTATTAAACTCAATTAACATTGACATAATGATAATAATAGACATGTATTGACAACATTTTTAATAGAAAAAGCTTATTTTTTGTGAAAAAAAGAACTCACACACACACACACACACACGAATGCCGGAAAAAACCTTAGAAACCATTTAGAACATTATATGGGGAAAAGGACACTCAGATATACAATGAACAAATCAAAAAAAATGAAGAAAAATTACCACACAATGATCAATGTCATTGGATTCACTATGGGTTTTTTAAAAAATCTTATTTCTGTTGTTGTTGTTGTTGTCATTATCTGACAATGATGATTGTCATCATCTGTGCAATTAAGCGTATTTTGTTCTTGATAATATTAATAAATTATTTTTCCTAAACATTTATCGGCATTGATTGATTTTAAAAAATCAATGTTATCCCATTGTGTGTGTGTGATCAATTTGTTATAATTGAGACTAATAATATTGAACAGAATTGAATCAATCATGATCATCGTTTGACAATAGTGAATGAAATTAAAAACTGGACTTTAAGATTTTTTTTCCTCAATAAAAAAAACATGAACAAAAAAGGCTTGGTTTAATTAAATTGATTATTTGTTTTGTGTGTGTGTGTGTGTGTGGTATCGATTTGTCAGTTTATTTGTATTTGATTCGATACAAACAATGACATTCATATTGACCATTGCAAAAAAATTGCAGATAATCAATCAAAATTGTCAAACGATGATCGATGATAAAGAAAAGAAAGAGTTTTCAACAACGAACAAAAATGACTTTTTGACTAACAAAATTGTCACCTGTCAATCGAACGATGTTGTATGATGTCAGTAAATTAGTCAAAAATGTTTACTCATGGGAGTTTGTGTTTGTTTGTGTGTGGCACGGAAATGATCGTTTAGTAAGTTTTTATTTCAATCATATTTATATGGTCAGCATCTTGTCAATTTTTTTTAAGAATTCTGAATTTCCGATTCTCATCAATGTGTTTTGTTTCATTTTGCTTTGTTTTTATTTATTTACTTCATTTCGATTGTATGTCCAACTTTAACATAATCATTTATTTTGATAATAATCAATCAATATTTATAAATCTTATGATCTATTGGTAAAAACTAATCTTTTGTTTGTATTTGTGCAAACAATCGTTTGAAATTTTAAGCTTTAAAAATATTCATTTTCATATTGAAACGTATAGATTTCATAAATCTTTCGATGTGTGTGTGTGTGTTTTTTTTTGAGTGTGCCGCTGATCATTTTCCATACCCAAGCTAAATAATCTTTTTTCATAAAGAAAACGATAAGAAAGGATTGAGGATTTCATTATAAGCTTTAATATTCTTGAGAATTTTTTCGCACGTTTATATTTTGTCGGCAAATGTTTTTATTCGTACTGTTGTTATTGTTGTTGTTATTTCTGCTGCTTTTGCAGTGATATTAAGTGTTCAGCCATTTTTTCCATATGTGGTGTGTGTGTTTGTGTTAATGACACTCGTGGGACCTAATAGAGAGAAAAAAAATTGAAAACCTTCATCAATAAACAAAATGAACTACTGTGGTTGATTGGGTAATCAATCATACAATCAATCAATCAATCGATCGATCAATGAATTTGGACAAAATTATGAACATTTAGTAAATAAATATGACAAAAAAAAAGAACCAACACAGTGAATGAGAATAATTTCGATCACTTCATTTCAATGAATATTCTTCTTTTTCACATTATTTTTATCACCAAATGTTTCCATGGGAGATACAAATAAAACAACAATTCATTTAATCCATTCATTCAGTTATTCACACCATGCGCTCGCACACATATTCACACGAACGAATGACTAAAATTCAGAATATAAAAACGAAAAATCTCAAACAGCCGTACAATAACACTTGAAGATGTGTCGTACCGTATATTGGAGCACCTGAGATAATTTATTCAATTATATATCTGTATTATTGTTGCATAGAAACACAAATCTGGAAAAGGATGAAAATTTACAAAAAAAAATGACGTTACCCAGGCAATTATGATGATTATTTTGCTTGTCCATTCATAGCAATGACATGGACAAAAAGGAATGAAAAGAAGCAAAGAAAAAAATGTCCAGTAACGAATAGTTCAATAAATTGAAACAAAATCAAACAGTTTTATCATTGAATTTCATAATTTAAATCGATATATATTGCCCAGATCATTATCGATGATTGTCAAGACAAGTTGTGTGTGTGTTATTGTTCCAGGATGATTTCAAATGTATCGAAGCAAACAAACAACGGATAAGAAAAAAAAATAAAGTTCTGAACTCAAAAAACACTTACAAGTACCCATTTTCATTATTTTCTCTCCTTCTATAGGATGTGTGTGCGTATAATAATAAAATAAAGTGATCCACTCAAAATATAAATGTCCAACCAACGATAATAATGATGATAATAATGGCAGTATATTAATATTAATAACGATAATCAATAACAATACACTCGAAACAAATATCGATAAATAAATTCAATTTCATTTCATTTCGTTGAATTTTTTTCTTGCCAGTTGATTGTTGAAAATCAAATCGTTGCACCAAACAACGACAATAACAACGCAACAACAAAACCACACTTTTGTTCAAATCTTTCAATTCCAAGTATCAATTTGTTTCCATTTTTTTTACTATCATTTTTACAAATTGTGTTCCAGATTCATTTTATTTTATTTTATAAAGCTATCAATGAATTTATTCAAATATTATACATCATTGAAAATGGAAATTTGCCGGCAATACGAATATACGAAAATAATAAAAAAATACTTCAAGTGGCTTGTTTAGTCCTTGTGTATAGTTTCGGTTACGTTCAATCGTAAATTACCTTGATATACATTACTTTAAACAGTAGCAGTAAATAAGTATACTTGACAACAATTCGAATCGGTACCATCATCATCAACAACAACAAAACAACAACGATATTACTTCGTAGAAAAACATACACCAGGAAATTACATTAATGGGAAAAAATTTTTGTCAAATGTTCCAAATACTTGCTAAATATATTCAACAATCTCAAGTGTTAATATTCTTATAATTCAGATGGATTTTTTTTCATAAATATATTTACAAACATTGAAAAAAATCAAAATAATATTATTGTCATTTATTTGATTTCTTTTGAACAACAAAAAAAATATGAATACTTGAATAATCATCATTAATCATTGCCAAGTTTTCATAAACATTTTTTGTTTTTAATTATTAATCTTCAACACTAAATAGGGAGTTGATGTTTACATGAGATTTTTTTTAAACAACAACATTGTTCATGACAAAATGCTAAAATATAAATTGTCGCGGATAGTTTATTATTGAGGATCCATTGCTAATTGTCGTAGGAGTAAATAACAAGCGACAACTACCAAACACCACCATCATCATCATTATCATAAAGTGATTAACAACTTAGCAAACATTTCATAATTTGTTTTATCTTTATTCCAGCAACAGCAATAACAACAAAAAATGACAAGAAAAAATCAATTCTATAAATGAAAAACATAAGTGAAAAAAATGAATAATAAATGATTTTGCTGACAAATCGTATTAATATTCTGTGTTCGAGGTTTGTATTTTTTTCCGTTCACAATTTGAAATTACACTCAATCAATCAAATGGAATTTCTTTTCTTCTCTTTTTTGTTGATTCCAAAAATAAAACAACAAATATGATTTTATGAAAGAAAAAAAAATTTGTTTTCTTATTTTGTCGTTGCCGTTTATTTGGATATTTAGGTTGTGCGTGTTTCGGGTCGAAAGATCAAACATTCCTGGTAAATATAAATACAAATTCAAAAAATGAATGTCCAAATGATCAATTATCTGTCGCTTCTTCTCACACCACAAATAGATATACTGTGTAAAACAGTAATAAATGTGAATGTATGTCCAATATAACGGCATTTGTTTATTTATTTATTTTTTTTTGAATCATTTTAGGAAATTTTTTTAAGGAAAACAAATTGTATTATTTGTACATGAATATTATGTTTGCAATTCTGAATGAGATGTTTGTTTTGTAATCGATCAAAAATAAAAATCAATTTCTGATCATAATAACAGCAGCAACAGCAACAAATAATGCTAAATAAAGCGGAAACATAAAATTTTATATGCAGAGAATTTGAACCAAATTTACCAAAAAAAAACTTCATCACCATTTTGACATTTAAAATAATGTTGATTATCCCCTTTTCCTATAAAATAAACAGAAATAAAAATTTATACAATTGTTGAAAACAGACTAGACAAAAAAAATTTGATTCAATTTTCAGGTCATAAAAAAAATCCAAACACACAGAAGCCATTCACAATAATTGATTGGTTTTCATTTCAACATCAACAATGTTGGTTGGAAAACCACAAACACAGACGAAAGAAGACGCTGAAAAAAAATCCAAACATTTTTTTGATCTATAAAAAGAAATTGGACCAATAAATGGTAAAAGAAAAATAAAAATGAAAGATAATGATAATGATTATAATCATTGATGATGATGATGATGATGTTCAAATGACAAGCCATTACAAGCTAAACATTTGTTTTTGACAATTTTTCTCCTAACAATTTGATATCATTTTCTCACTCTCATTCGTCGACAAAGGGAATATATGGACAAAGTATAAACAAAACAACAACAACAAAAATCATCCATGATGATTTATGCTGACATTTTCGATTTATCTGAATTATATTTGAAGCAAAAAAGAAAGAGAAAAAAGAATACACACAAAGAACATCAGTATATACAAACACAACAATTTTTTTACATCAAAAAAAGCAAATGATATTTGTTGTTGTTTTTATTGTGAAATGATGATGATGATGATTTGGATGTCGTTGCCGTTGTTGTTGTTGTTGTTGTTGGCAATGATGATATATACACAAACCCATCGATGCGTTTCATTTTTTTCACACTCATTATAGCATCCTTCTTTTTTTGTTTTGTTTTGGTAAATGGCAAAAATGTGTTGGGTGGAAAAAAGGGGGTCGATTTTTTTCCTTTGCTTTGTTTAATGTTTTTGTTTCCTTCAATTTTGAAAGAATTTTTTCTGTATTTACAACAATACCATTTAGATAAACTGCCTGCCCATCATCATGTACATGTTTATATTGAATACAATGTATTTATTATTTTAGTTATTCAAAATGTTTTTATCGTTTTGATAATATACTTAAAATAACTAAAATAGAAAAGTAACTGTAGATTTTTTTTTCAAATGATAAATGGTTCAAGTGATTCATTCTCATTGGTTCTTAACAATAAATAAAAAGGAGTGGCCAGATAAAATATTAACAGACATAGTTTTCGCTATGCCAAATTAGGCCCAACCCAAAAACATATAATCATACATTCTATTGTTGATTTAAGGTACAGCCTCTTTCGAAAAATTCTACAATTAAGATAAACGATGATAACAACAACAACATTGAACATCATAGACAGACAGGCATGGTCATAATCAACAAAAAAAAGATAGATAAAAAAAAATAAAAAAACAAACACACAAGTCTAACAAACAATAATATTTGAATGAACCAACCAACCAATGATGATGATGATGAACACAACATTGAAATCAAAACGACAACAACAACAACAATAATAAAAGAAAGAATAACAGCAGAAGCAATAATAATAATAACAACAACAACAACAAAAACAGTTTTTATTTGTAAATATCTACAGTTTGTTTATCTACACAAAATCTTGTATTAATATTTTGATTATTAATTAACTATCGTAAATATATGTGTTCAAATGTTCATGATGATGATGATGTGTGATTGAAAATAAAATAAAAATCAACAACGACTGCTCAGTTGAATTTTGTTCAGCAAAGAATAAAGACAAAAAAATGAAAATGAAATGAAAACACAAATCAAACATAAATTTCAATTATTCCCGTATTTTTCTGTGTTCGTCATTCATTCATTTATATGTTTGTGTGTGAATATTGTTATTATTCATTTCAATCGTATGAACACCTGAAACATACTAAAAGTTTATTAGTTTTTTTTCAAACAAATCCGAATTAATTTTTTAAAAAATTGTGCTATTTTTTTCGGAAATAAAATTGTTTATTTTCAAATGAACAACAATGATGAATCCATTATTATATGCATCGGCAGCACAACAATTATCCGACACTGTACGACAACAAATGGAAATAATGCAGCAAATTAATTTACAAAAAAATCATATTCATCATCATACAAATCAAAGTTTTCTAAATGGAATTCAACAACAACAACGTATAAGCCATAAAAATGGCTTATTTATCGATCCATTTATTACGGCTGGACATGCATACCCAACATTAATTTCATCACAACATCAATCAACACAACTACAATCTTCACATCATCACCATCATTTGAATCAACATCAATTGAATGCATCATTAACAAAATTGTCAGAATTAGAAAATGAAATCAAAAATGGTATTGAATTTGATAAAAATAATGATGAAAGAAATGATGATAAAGATGGTGAAAATAATGATGTTAAACAGATGTCCAATCAAAATACAGATATCGATTCCGATATTGATATTGATAACATAATCGATGAAGAAGAAGAAGATGATGATGATGAAAATGACGATAATGATGTGAGTGATGAACATGATGAAAGTAATGATAAATCGATTAAAAAATCTACATCATCGAAAACGAATGTCAAATCAACAAAAAAATCATCCACAGTCAAGCCACCATTCTCTTATATTGCTCTTATTACAATGGCCATTTTACAATCTCCTGGAAAAAAATTAACTCTTAATGGTATATGTGAATTCATTAGAAATCGTTTTCCATATTATAAAGAAAAATATCCAATGTGGCAGAATAGTATACGTCATAATCTTTCATTAAATGATTGTTTTGTTAAAATTCCACGTGAACCTGGCAATCCGGGTAAAGGAAATTATTGGACCTTGGATCCAGCATCCGAAGATATGTTTGAGAATGGAAGTTTTTTACGACGACGTAAACGTTTTAAACGACAACATTTAGATCTATTACAGGCATATGGTGCCTGTCCTATTGCTGCATTTGGTCCAGCGGCTGCAGCAGCGGCAGCAGCCGCAAGTGCTGTTCATGATACGTATCGACAACATGCAATAGCTGCGGCAGCTGCAGCAATATTAAGTGGAACATCACCAACGACCAGAAATATTAATCCACACCATTCTCAACATACATTAAATCCATATCAAACAATATTGAATCATATGACGCCTAATACATTCCCAGCGACAAATCAAACATCATCGATAGATTCATTGGATACATTATCTTCGTATAATATGGCTAGAACAACAACTTTGCCACCTTTATCATCATCATCAGCAAATATTTTGAGTAGAAATGATAATTATATTCTAAGTCAAATTTCAAATGCTCCTAACGCCTGTCCATTATCATCAACATCATCATCGTCATCATCATCATCGCCATTATCACATTCATCATTAAAAAATGCCTCAAATCATTCGAACAATCAACAAATTTCAAGTCCATCCGGTGCATTAACACCTATTTCATTGAATGGTTCATCATGTTCACCCGGTTTAAATGGTAATATCGATTCATCATCAGTAACAATTAATAATAATAAGGAAAAAAATCATCGTACAAAATTTACAATCAATGATATAATTGGTAGTGATGGATCAAATGAATGTCATGAATCAACCAATGTTAAAAGGCCAAGAATTGACGAACAGTCAAATAATGATCAAATAAAAAAATCATCTGATCAAGAATCAGCCGGATGTATATTAAGTCGTATGGCATCAAAACATTATCAATAAAATTACTCAATCAGTTTCCATAATAATCCCAAAGTGCCAATTTTTTTTGTATAACAATCATCATCATCACAAATATTGTAATAATATTAATAATTCAAAAAATAAAAATAAAAAATAGATCAGAATATCAAAAATACAAAATACATGCATGCTATATAATTTGTACTAATAATAATCATAATAATACTTAACAAAAAATAAAAATCAATCAAATAAAATTAATCCGTTCAAAACAAATTTGAAAGAAAAATCCTTTTTTTTCGCTTCGAGTGAAACAAAAACCTGTTCCATTGGCCAAGTGGTTTTTTTTACTTATTTCAAGTGGTATAGGCATGTCCAAAATCTGATTTTGAAAATCAGATGGCAACCAAATGGCTAATCATTGATGCTTGTTTCGAGTGACAATGAAATAAAAAAATAAATAAAATAGAATTCAATGCATGTCATATTGACCGAATACACAATGGAACAATATCATAATGATCCATATAATTTTGATATTGACATTGTAAATAAATACAATACATTTGATGTAGACAGATGCTCAATCATTATTATTATTATGTTTAATTTTTCTTGTTGTTATTTGCATCGGATTTACAAATGAAAATGAAATATTAAAAACAAATTGACAATGTTAATAAGCATAACTTTGTATGAATCACGCTTACATAACGGTTTGGCCACATCATTCTAATAATTTGATGATGAAAATTAACATCTGTTCAAATCCAAGAATTTTCTTTTTTTTTCTCAAGCGTAATATATTTGAAAAAAAACTATATTAAGTTTGCAAACAATGTTGTAATCTACACTTGACACTGATATTTTTCATATATTTGGAAGAATATTGTTATTATGGTGAAAAAAATCGAGTAAAAGTGACCTAAACATTATCATTTGGATAACAAAAATCGTTCAAAGGATGAAAAAAAGAAATTTATTGATTTCAAAAATCACAAAATAAAGTTATTGATTTTTTTTCGTCAATTATAACTAATCAGCATCAAATACAACGAAAAGACATGCCGACAGTGAATTGTTAACGTGTCTATGAAATCAATAATAATTTTCTAAATGATAATAATAATTGATTGACTGATCGAATGAATGAAAAAATGAAAATCATTTCTGATTTAAATTAATTGATTGATTGATCTTGTCAATTTAAGACAAGTCAAAGATGTTTAATCGAATGCTTCAACAAAAAAAAACGATAAACAAACAAACAAGCAAAATGAATAAACTTTTCGTGATTGATAAGAGCTATTGATTAATATTATTGATATTTGTGCATCAACAAACATCATTGATGCACAAACAGACTTGAAATTTGATTTAATCAATGATTATGATTTATGATTATTTCAATCATATAAACATTATTCTAGCTTAAAATTGAAGAAAAAAAACTGCAAATATTTTTTCCTTCTTAGCATTACTGTATGATGATATTGATCGTTAAGATTGTCAATATTGCTGCTGCTGTTGTTTTTATGAATTTTTGTTTTTCAATTGAAAAAACAAAAACAAAATGATATCTTGTCATTGTGAAAATGTCAATCAATGAAAAAATCTACAAAAAGTGAAAAACATCTCGACTAAGATCATCCGGGTCATGAATAATCAATATTTGGAGAAAAAAACAATTATTATGATCAATAAAAAAATGGATCGAATTTTTTTTATCTTTTTCTGTTCAATCAATTTGTTATGAATTTTGATTTGATGAAACCTAATGTATAATGGAAGAAAACACAAAACGATCCAATTACCATACATGAATTTTGATAAATATTAACAAAAACAACAACAACAATAATGAACAAACAAACAAATAAACAAATCTGCAAGAAAAGAAAATGAATTAGGGCACAAGGCGACCAAAAAATGAACAAACAAAAAAAAACATTAACACAAAGTCTGGACATTATCATCAGATTCACCGTACGATGATGATAATAATGATAATATGTATTTGAAACAGAAAAAACAACAACAACTTATCAATCAAAAGAGTGAAAGAAAATCATTCAATGTTTTTGATCAAATTGAAAATTGAATGATATTATTATTTTTTCTTAAAATTTCATAGTCTAATTTGTTAATGTTTTATTCATTCAATGATTAATTAAATGCTAATTTAGCTAATTCTTTTTTTTCTGTTGATGTTGTTGGCTATTGATTTGATTATTTATTGATTGAATATGATATCGAATAACTGATTCACATCATTAAATGATAAATAAATATCAATCATGATGCCAAATAAATGATCCTATTGCAGATTTTTATCTTTATCTTAGATTATTTTTTAATATTGTATTCATCAACATCAACAACAGAAATTATATTTTTGATTATTGAAAAAAACAAGTCAAAACAAAAACACAAAACAAAACAAAACAACGGAAAAAATAACACTTTATTCAAAGCAAAATATATACGATAATTTGATAGCAATAAACACAGACAAATTAGAAAAATATGAAAATTGAAATCCAATATAGATTTAGAATGAATATATTTTTACAAAGAAAAGAATATCATTGTAAGTGTTTTTTTATAAATTAATCAATCAATAACAACAACAACATCAAGTTGAAACAACAAGTTGTTTGTGTGTTTTCATATGACCTGATTTTCATTGATTATCATTAAACAACAAAAAAATATTTTGTTGTTGTTTTATAATTGCACAATGTAATTTTAGTCAATATGCAAAGAAATCAAATTTGAATAAAAAAATTCCATGCTTCTAAACACAAGTCATGTAATAATTTTTTTTCTCTCGTTCATCAATCTATCAAACATTCCGGTCATGGATTTACCTCAATAATGAACTCATTATTGTTATTATTATTAACAGCCATTGCTTTGCAACTTAATTTTTCGTACATTTTCAAGCTGTAAGAAAACGAGAGGATAAAGAAAAATACCGAAGAAGAATATATCAATACATTATAAAATATACGGGATTCAACCAAACAAATAACATTAACCAAAAAATGTATATGTGTCCACTAATGCAGAAACATACATACAAAATGGTTGAATGAATAGTTGGCACTTAGTGTTGGAAAAAAAATTCAAATTTAAGCGTAATTTTTCTTTCTTATTTGCATGTAACCAAACATGTACTTGAATTTTCATTCTATTTTATCAAAATGAAAAATGATAATAATATAGATACATTGATCAGACAAGAATGAAATACAGAAATAAAAGTAATTGAATCATAGAATGACCGAACATGCCTACACACACCTGAATGTAAAGATAAGTGGAAAATAAATAAATTATAAATTCAATAATCGTTATAACAAATAGAGTTGTTACATGGTTTTTTTAAAAAGCCGCTCTATCTCAATCTAATAAAGATCTAATTGAGTTTCTCTCTCTTTTTCTTACACACACACATGCATGTTATTCAATAAATATTACCAAATCACCTGCGGTGATCAATGAACAAAAAAAATATGGAAACTAAGAAGAAAAAGAAAAAGAATGATTCATTGAATTGCAAAACAACAATTGACGAATCAATCGTCATAAACTTTCATAGAAAAAATTGAATTTTAAATAAAATTTGATTTATAGTTACAAATTATTATTATTGCAGAATTTATCATCAATTTCGAATTATTGAATTGAATATTATATGATCATTCATGTAAGTCAATAAAATAGCCATATAAATATCATCAAAGGCAGAACAAAAATAATGGGCATTCCAGAATCAATAGTTTGATAAAAATGTATGATACACTCTATTAAATAACAATCATTTTTTATTCAAACATTGGAATTTCAAATTCTATTCGCCTCTCATGACAAATGACCACAAATTTACCATTTGAAAATGGAAATTCTTTTATTGAAAAAAAAATAAAAGAATAAAAGTTTTGATTGAAAAATGGAAATCATTTTTGCTATTCAAAGAAAAGAAAAAACGAAAGGAAATGTAGTCAACAAAACTAAACCGAAAAGGAGATAGAAAAAATTTACAACCAAATGTCGCCATGCAGTCTACCAAATGTGAAAAATAAGTTTATAACCTCACCTTTGACCTGACACACATACATATCGAATAAAGAAATCTTATATTCATTTGTAATCTGATATGATAATGACAATACTGATCATCATCATCACTTTACATTTGAAATGTTATTTTGAAATGAATTCAACAAACTTAACACACACACAAAGACAGAAAAAACGGCCGGATCTCATTTGAAAAAAAAATTGTTTCAATGGTGGTGAGATATTGAAAAAATACCATCATCATCATCATCAAAAAATTAAGTTAAATTTAATATAGATTGTATTAAAATGAGAGAAAGAAAGTCATTAACCATTTGATGATCATATGTTTTTTTTCGGTAACAAAATTACACATGGTCTTCTCATTCAGTTGTTTCAGTTTTTTTCAGAATGTTTTTCCCAACATTCAAAGGTCAAACCAATGGAATTGGACTGAAGATCATTTCGCTGTCTCATAGAAATAACAATGAATTGCTTTGATTTTAACCATTTTTTCTTCACATTCGTGAGATACATTTAGACAAATAAACAAACAAACCAAATAATCAAAACTTGTTGTACAGATGAACCGAAAATTTAGCGTCAAGCAGTCTACCAAAATGATTTTTAGTTTCTCGAAAGAAAAAAAATGTCACACTAAGAAAATCGGAATTTTGCATGCAGTCAAACTCTTCAATTGCAATAATTTCATGAGGGAAAAAAATCGCACCTAATACTTGATTCCATATGATGTAATTGAAAAGTTGATTTTGAAACATCGTCATCATTCCACATTTGGACCAAATGTTTGTTTTCCTTTTTTTCGTTTGATTATTACTATTGTTGTTGTTGTTGTTGTTGTTTGCGTTATGTATATAAAACTTGTTGCTTAAGATCAGATCATATTACATTTGAAAATAAAACTCATAAAAAGAGACAGTTAATTCGAGGAACTTGCTTATTTAAATAATAATAAAAAATAAATATGATAAAAATAAAAATTCTTGACCATAAAAAACAACTCAATTAAAATAACAATGACAATAATGAAAATAAATTAGAATTTGTTGTTCGAATATTCGATTCGGTTGAATTGAAAATGACTGAATCGATACAAATTGTAATTTCGATTGATTTTTAGGAATAGTTTTTTTTCAAGAAAGAAAAAAATAATGACAAGCAATGTCGGTAATCATAATAAACAAATGATACGATGCGAATATTGTCCCGAACAAACACCGTTGATTGAGGATTATCATGCAGGTGATATGATTTGTTCCGGTTGTGGTCTTGTTATAGGTGATCGTATTATCGATGTTGGTGCTGAATGGCGAAAATTTTCCAATGATCAGGTTAATAAATCACGAGTGGGATCATTAGATAGTGAGCTTTATGAATCGATGAATCTATCAACGTTCATATCGAATCGTCCTAATTCTACATCACATCATAATTATAGTCAAAATAATGATGCTAATGGCAATGATCAATCATCAAGTGGACCATTTGTAGAAAATCCATATATACGTCGTGATCCATCACGACCATATTATAATAAAAAATATCTAACCAATAATCAACGTGCTGTGATTGCCGGATTTAAAGATATTTCCGAGATGGCTGAAAAACTTCAGACAACACGTCCAGTGATTGAAAGTGCACAAATGTTATTCAAACAAATGAAAACCAAATTGAATACCTTTAAATCCAGTAGCATACAGATGCCATTAGCATCGGCATGTTTATATGTTGCATACAGAAATCAAAATGTACCACGAACATTTAAGGAAATATGTGCTGTTTCCAAAGCTACTAAACGTGAAATTGCTAAATGTTATAAAATTATATCGAAAGAAATTGGCCAAACAATTGTACAGGCGTCTGTCATTGATTATATACCACGGTTTGTTGCACATTTAGGTCTTTCGAATAAGATTGAGAAATCTACTATAGAATTTATACCGAAAATTGAATCAATTTTATCCGGTCGTAATCCAAGTACGATCGCATCGTTGGCAATTTTGTTCGCAATCATTGTAACTGGAACAAACATTGAACAGAATCAAACGATTACGAAAACAACAAGCTTATCAACAGAAAACAATGGTGGTAATAATGATTGTAAATGTTGTTCCAAACAATTAAATCAAACGATCAGACGAATATCCGAGGTAACCGGTGCTGCAGAAACAACCATCAAAGAAGTTTATCATATTGTTAAGAATCAAAAATATAATGAATTATTCCCCAATGTCTTTGCTTTACAAGAAACCAATTAAATATTGACAAATAATATCGAAGTAAAATGTGATTTTTATTTGGCATATTTACATTATTTGTTTTCTTTATTTTTTGATGAATAAATAACATTTATCATAACGAATTCATTCTATTCATCCCATTTACGAAATTCACAACTATCTGGTGGTTTTACATCTACTTTACCTTTTCCTACATCATTCCAGTTTGTACTCAAAACAGTACCATTCGATTCAACAAACGACTTATTCATTGCTCGACGTAAATTCTCATCACCCGAAGAATATATACGGCGGAATAGATCCTCAACACCACCTTCTTCTTTTTCCTCTTCTTTTTCTACTTGTTTGACTAGTTCATCCCAATTACGCGTCATTCCTTTTGTTTTGGAATTAGTATTGTTTGATGATGATCCGGAATTCGATTCAGAATCCTGTGACAAGGAATTCATCGGCACACCACGGATCACTGGTTGATTGCATAAACCGACCTTTGAAAAAAATAGATCAGAAAATCATTTTAAAAAACTTTGATTACTAAAAATAAGTTACCTCAAGTTTCCCCCAACGATAATTGGCCACTTTACAGAGCTTAATTTCGGCCTTTACCGATGTAACTTTCCAATTTGATTCCTGTGGTTTAATTTCATCATTTAGATTCAAAATAAGTTCATAAAAAATTTTTTGATTGTCATTTTCTGTCACAGGTTTATAATTGAAAATTAAACGGCGTGGTTGAAAATCAATATGAACTTTTGTTTTATCAATCTGTTTGATCATAACGCCGATGACTATGAATTGATCTGTTTCATACCAATCATATCGTGGCATTATCTTTTTCTCGTCATTATTAGAAATCGATTGTTGTTGCTCCATTATTATGCATTAAATGATTAATCCGCAACGTTAAAAAAAATCAATAAATCAACAAAAGAAATTTTTAGATTGCAAAATTGGGTTGTAAACAAAGCTCACGTGCATGCGTTTAATAATAATAAATACAAAACTCTATTGAAATTCATATAGAACGTAAATCCTAAAGCCATCTGGAAATGAAGAAAATCATGCAACAGTTTACTGTAATCATTTATTTGATTGATATAATATCGAATCAAACATAAACAGATATCAAATACACAAAAATGATGTTAGCTATCAAGAATAGATTTCAAAATAAATTAATTTGAAATGAACAATCGATTCAATGATTTTATAATTGTGCGTTTCACAAATTCAAAACGATGGATCGACAAAAAATAAAAATTTCGATGGGATTACATTATTTCCCTCTATTTTTTTTACCCCTTGTCTTTGAAAATTTTAAGTGGTATTATGAGTACACACACTCATATTGTTATTCTCTTACTTTCTAACACAAACATAATCATCGTTTTTTTTTGTAATAATATCAATTTATGCTTGCATTTATAATCAAAAATATAATGGCGATGAGGATGACAATGACATTGAAATGTTTGCAACTTTATCCAAATGTTATTGTTTGTATATGACATTACATGATGATGTATATATGCAATGCATTAACTAACATCGAACACAATAATACGTTTACGGAACCAACTATAAAAAAACCAAAAAGAAAAAATGATTAAGGTAATTAATTAATCATAAATAAAAAGGTATAACCAAAATACATTTATCATCAAAAAGAAGTTTATTAAAGCCATATAAAATTATACTTATTTGTCATCGTCATCATTATCGATTGTCATTTGTTTTGATTTTTTCCTTCAAATTTGATGTTCACATCTTTTTTTCTCGATTGATTTTTTATTTTTGTTTTCTATAATTGCAAATCGTTTTTGTTTGTTTTCTTTCTAACGCAATCACAAGAATGTCTAATAATACAATTAATTTACGTTCACTAATGCTGATGGATTGTAAATTAAGACGTGCAAAAGTTTCATTAATCATATTATCGCTGTTACAATTGTTGGTTGTATTCATCTATATTACGATCAAGGATAATCTCAAACGGATATCAACATCGCCCTCATTCAATTTGAAGGTTTGTTTATTTTTATTGACCTTTCATTGGTTATTTCAATAATTCTTTCAAAATATTTAATCACAGGATGATATGTTCATATTCAATCTGATCACATATTTTGGCCTTACATTTTCATTGGCAGGTTTAATTGTGGCTGTATTTGAAAATCATTGCTTTATCAGTTGTTATGCTATCACAAATCTTGGTCATTTAATTGTTGTCATGACAAAAACATCACAATTATTATTATTTGCCGGTTATTTTGCCATAAATATTGCCATTATTATGGTTTCATTTGTTTATTGTCATTTATTAAGGATGAAGATGGTACAATTACATTTACATCCAACAGCAATGAATCACGGGACACAAAACAGCCATGGAAGTGGATCAATTTTTTGTGTTCAAGAAAATATTTTCCGTCAACCAATGCCACCATCATATAAAGAAGTTGTCAAACATCCGGATAAATATCCATGTTTATTTGATACAATTCATACACCACCGACTGAACAATTACAAGATGAAGCGAATGCCAAAGTTCCAGAGTATTCAACCATTTATATTTGAACATGAAAACTTTCATTCATATGTTCCTTCCAATTCATTGTATTGATTTTATAAATATTATTTTATTGTTTTATAATTCATTCGATACTCATTGCTTTATTATTGATAATGATAAAAATAAATATTTTTGTTTTGTTTTTTGAATAATTCGAGATGAAAATTTCGTAACTTTGTCTATGACGGGAATCTTCATATTGCGCTAAAACTCACTCTCATTCTTTTTCACACAAACAAACACATTGTTTTAATAACCGACCCAGATTCATTGATTCTGGTGTTTGTTTTTTTCTATTTTCCTCAAATTCTTGAATATTATGGCCATCATAGGAAACAATTATCCGATAAGATCATTTTCAATGATATTTCACTTTAATTTTGATTAATTTTTTTTTAAATTTACATCTAACTTAATCATTGGCTGTTGTATTTAGACTAAGTTCATTTCAAGAAAAATATTCAATTATAAAATGGGAAAAATAGCTGCCATTGTTGATAATGTAACTATTAATAAAACAAATGATCTCAACAATATTCATTCACAAAAATCATCTCAACCCGAAGATAAAATTGACACATCAAAAATGAATGGTTTCATTTCATCTTTATCAGATGATAATAATCCTAAACAAAAACCGAAATCAAAAATGGCTTTACCGAATAAAACGAATGGAAAAATCGAAAATAAAAATAACAAGACAGTTGCCAAATCAAAAAATGACAAACAATCGAAATCAAAACAACGACCAGAATCTTCGAAGAGAATTCGTAAAAAAAGTCGTTCATCGGTTAAAATGAATGGTTCATCTGGATCCATATCAAATTCATTAGCTTTAGCATCATCATCAACAAATGAAATGAGTAATAGTAATAATCAGAAAAAAATTTCTCCATATCAAGATCTAACTAATATTCTAACATATTTTGATCCAACTAAAAAAATTCGAGATCCACTTTCAATGGTTGAATGTCATCAGTTTGATGATTCCATTCAACCACCAGTGGTGGTAAAAATTAAGCTTGAAGCATTACTATTGATGGACCTTCATTCACATTGTCATCATAATGAAGTTATTGGTTGTCTTGGTGGTTATTATTGTCGTGTAACAAAAACATTATATGTATTAACTACAGTGCCTGGTTCTTCTGTTGACGATCATTTTAATCATTGTGAACTTGATCCTGTTTCATATGTTGATGCAATAGAAGAATTTGAAAAACAAAATTTACAGATGGTCGGATGGTATCATTCACATCCGAAATTTTTTACTAAACCATCTATAGTAGATATACAAACACAGAAATATAATCAGGGAATATTTTCAGAACGTTATAGTAATAAAGAAAAAAATAAATCAACAAATAATAAACAGCAACAAGTGAGTGCTGGTGATTCAGAGGATAGACAACGACCAATAGTACCTTCGGAAGAAAAGGAACGAACATTTGTTGGTTTCATTGTTACACCATTTCTTGTTCAGCCGATCGGTTCAACATTAACATCATCGAAATCATTTACTAGATATCAGCCACATTCTGAACGTTCGATTGGTTCAAAATTTATTGCCAACAATATTTGTTATGATTATCATCATCGTTATCACTCATCTTATTGTTATTTTACGCCTGAATTAAATTCCATATTAGCCAGTACGATCAAATGTTTTTGGGTTAATGGACCTCAATTCAGTAAAGATGTAGGTGAAAAAATTTATTCCTTTTCGTTATAGTAATTTTATTTCATTTTCTAAAATAGCCGATGAAAAATAACCCACAACGAGCTCATTGCCTTGTACCATATGAGATCGAAACAACTATGATACGTGATGAATGTTTCATATCATCCATGGCCAATGGTTTGAGTCAAATGTGTATAAAAATTTTTTCTGAAAATAAAAAGAAAGCACAATCGATTGTGGATTTATTTAAACAATTTACACGAATAGGTTCGATTAATATCAATTATCTGGAAAAGGTAAGTCTTTTTTTTGAATAAATTTCAATTAATTAAATTTAATTTTAATTGACATTTATAGATTATTGCTTCATTATCACACCATCTTCAAAATCCAAATGTTAATTATTTATGTACTGAAGAAGAATTTGCTCGTATTCGTGATCAATGTGTCGCAATTTTGACCCAAGAATTGATTGGGAATCAGAAAATTCATGGTCGTACCACTAGATATCGATGATTTAAAATTTAAATGGATGAAAATTATTTAACATTACGTTGATGATAATAATTTTACTGGATCCCAACATTTATAAATATTTTCATATATTTTTCATTGATGTACAAAAAAAATGTTTCGAATATTTTTAAAATTTCAAAATAATGTATCACCTTTAATCCATATGACTGAATGTCTATAGTATTTGTAGCCTTTTTTCTCATTTGAATCAACATTGATATAAGTTGGTTCTTTATTTCGCATTTTTTTAATATCCAATCAAATTTTTTCGAAATTTTTTTCTTATATCACTTACATACTTTATAATTAAAATTAAAATTTTTTTCTTTTCTAATTGAAAATTCTCATTCATTTGATTTCGTTCAGTGCTGATGTACTTCATGATGATTGACATTTTTTTTGCTTTAAATTATTGGTCTTTTCTCCAATGAAATCAGATCATTGGATTTTGATGAAAATTAATATTAAAAAAAAATTCGTAAGCGAAATTCACATGAGGCTTAGGTAAGCAAACCAAAATTTAGTTGGCAGTATAAAAATATAGAAAAAATTAATCAATTTGAATATAAGATGATACACTGAAATCATCAATTAAATTTGATGACACCGTCATTATTTTATCGACATCAGCATTGAACTTTATTTCAATTGATTGATAAGTGGATAGATTACGCAGTAACAAAAAAACGATGAATTGAACAAATAATGAATTAATCAATTTCCTGAGACCTTTTTTCTAGCTTTGTTATCATATTTGTTGGGTATCAATTTGATCGAGAATAAATTTGAATTAATCACATTTTTTTGCTGAAAAATTAATTTTTTCTGGTCGTCATGATCCTAACAATGCACATACAAATTTGCTAGTGAAGCAAAATGTCAAATGTTTTATGTTTATCTGAAAAAATGTTTACTGTCCATTGAGGATTGACGATTCGAGCATCTATAAATATTCATCGATCATCAATGATTTTTGTTCATCGTTAGTTTCGATAAAATCGACCAACATTTCAAGTTTAGTTAACAATTATCTAAGTCGATTTTGATTCTACAATTCATCACAATAACAACAATGAAGACCTTGTTGGGTCTCCTGTTTACTTCGGCCCTATTGATATCGGCAGGTATGTGAAATTCAATTTGACAATGATCGAATTAATTACAACATTTAATAAACAGTATGGAGTTCCATTTCGCCGATCCGATTGACACCCGGACAAAGTTATATTTATTCCTATAATGGTCGTTTGATCTCCGGTATTGCACAATTCGATTCAGATGCAGCCCTAATGGAAATCAAATCCGATATTGTTCTTCAAGCTGAACAACAAGGTTCCCATATTGCTATGCAGGTAATGTTGACAAATATTTGTTATCAATGAACAAAACGATTGAACCAAATTACTCTTTCAAATAGATGACGAACATTCGTATCGGTAAACACAATGGTCCAGTATCGGAAAATCTTTTCGGCAATGTTGTCGTTGATCATCAACCACAAAAAGAATATGAAGAACAACTTTCGAAACCAATCCGATTCTATTGGGATAATGGTCAGATTAAAGCCTTTGAAGCTGATGGCAATGAACAGGAATGGTCAATTAATATTAAGAAATCCATTCTTAGTTTGTTCAATGTTAACTTGGCTCCAAAACGTGTTGTGACTGGCCAACAATCAGTACAAAAGATTAACAATATTTTCGGAAATCAACAACAACAACAATCTCGAACAAGCGATGGAAAATTGGTTGTCTATCCAGTCTATGAAGACGGTACAAATGGAGTTTGTGAAACCGTATATCAAGTCATTTCGGCTAAAGATAAATGGGCCACAGCTAATACCGAACGAAATGAAGAATCGACTGAAGTATTCAATGTAACTAAAACACGAAACTATGATAATTGTTTGACACGACCAAGTTTAGAAAGTACAAACACTGATTATCGTGGTGCACCAGTCATTTGTCACGAAGGAAAATCTTATCCATTGATCGATGGCTACTATCCATCATTGAGTGAAGAACATCAACTTGGTGGTTGTCAGCAACAACATCAAGATCCAACTAGCCAAGATGGTTCAGCTGTTAGTCTTTATAATTTTGTTAAATATAACATTTCATCAACAAAACAAACAACACAAATCGATTCAGCATATGGTCAAGGCAAAACCGTTTATGAAACCAAAGGTAAACAATTGGTAATCATTTCGGAACAGAATGTTACCTTGATGGATGTCATTCCAACTGCTAAACTCGGTGCCATCCGACAGATCCGAAGCATTTTGGTAAGAACTTTTCTATATTTTTGAATTTAACTAATAATTTCGTCAAAATCTATTTAGTTGCATCAAGAATTGTCATACCGAATCCCCGAAACTGAAACTCAATTGGACATCCCATACTATCATTTGTTTGGACAAATTGATAAACAAGAATTGAAGGAACTTATTCCCAGTTTATTGGCCTCAGTATCCTCTGATATCGAAACCACATTGAATGAACCATCGAAAAACACAATGCAAAAAGTTGTTCAACTGGCTAACGCAATGGCCGTTTTGGATACTGAACATTTTGAAGAATTATTCGAAAGAGTAGCAAAACAAGGCAGATCACACCGTGCTACTGCACACGAACAAATGAACCGAAAATTATTTTTGGATTTACTCTGCTACGCTGGTACTACCGACGCTGCTTTGTTCATCAAAAAATTATACGAACAAGATCGCATTACAACCTCTGAAGCCAAAGAAATGATTGAATCTGTTCCACAAAATTTATTCTTAGTCGATGCTAAAGTTGTTGAAGAATATTTAAACATGTTCCTTAGCGAAAAAGTTCAGAAACAACGTCATTTAGCCTCGTCAACTGGTATTGCCTTAGGTAAAATGATCAACCAAGCTACCGTCAAAAGACAACAGATGAGAGGTGACATCCACGATGAACAATCGATTCGACGTCAACAACATGCACAAGCTGAATTGAAACGAAACACAATTCGTGTCCGTCGATCGGCCCCATGGCATCAACATTTCCGTCATGATTTGTTGGAACAAAATGAAGTTTCACAAGTGATGCAAGTATTAGCCAAAGCTTTGAAAACATGTACAACTTTCCATCAAAAAGTTACTTTGATTGAAACTTTGGCCCATACCGGAACTGCCGAAGCATTGGCAATTCTCGCTCCATACGTTCAAGATAATGTTTCAAACGAAGACATGCCCGGATATCCAGTTGAAAACGAAAATGAAATCAGTCAAGAACGTAACTTTGTCCGTCAAGTTTGCATTTATGCTTTGACACATATAGCTCCGGCTAATACTCCACAAGTACGAGCATTGATGTTGCCAATATTCCAAAACAAAAATGAACCATATGAAGTTCGTATTGCTGCCTTCACTGTATTGCTTGGCTGTAATCCGGGTAAATATGTGTTAGAACGAATCAGTACCGAAATGCATCATGAAAACAATCGTCAAGTGAAATCATTTGTCATCTCTTCATTGAAAACAATCGCCAACTTTACTGAACCATCAACCAGACAATTGGCTGAAGATGCCCGATTTGCTTTAGGATTTGCACCAAAAGATGAATATGGAATTTACTATTCGAAAATGATCGGCCAAAGTTATTACGATGAAAGCAAAAAATACGGTATGAACATTATGGCCGAATGGGTTTCCAATAATGTTTCGAAATTCCCACGATCCGGTTATCTTGCCGTTCGTGAAACTGATGGACCAACACAAGAAATTCCAATCGAATTGGGCTACAACGTTAAAGGCTTGGACAGCATCATTGAACGTTTGACATCATCAAACGGACTTATCAACGATGTACTTCAATCGTTCAACTCATATGGTAAAGATCGTCGTTTAATGAAACGAAAAGCCGGATCTGCACAAGAAACAATGCGAACATTGAAAGAAAAATTAGATCTTACAGTGCGAACTGAAGAAGAACCAAAAGCAACAATCTTTTTCAAATTATTTGAACAAACCAGCTATTATGCATTCGATCGTCAATATGTTCAACAATTATTGGATTCAGCTGAAGATTCCATCAAAGACATTATTAGTCAATTATCGCAAGGTCAACAATATCATTACATTAAATTGGTTTTACCTAAACAAATGTACAAAGTTGTTTCATCGGAAATTGGTTTGCCAATCGTTATTACACAACGATATCCAACCGTTGTTTCAGTCAAAATTAATGGAGCTAAAGTTGAATTTGTCAAACGACAACAATCTGAACAAGAACAAGATCGATCATCATCGTCATCATCTGATTCACGATCGTCGTACCCACAAGGTGTCAATTTCACCGCTCAAATTGAACCCTCAATCCATCATAGCAGCTATCATTTCATCTTTGCTCTTACACCAATAACCACTGAAGCTATTGGTGCACATATTTCCAGAGAATCACGTGTCGCTATTCCAATGGATTTGAGTGTCAATTATTTGAGTTCAACTAGACAACTTAGCTGGTCAATTACACCAAGAGTACCACAAGAAGTTTATCATCATCAAACTCAAGTGAAAACTTTCATCGCCAAAGCCATAATTGCCGGATCACCCGAACGTGAATGGTTATCAGAAACAAGTTCGGTTATCCGTACTCAACCGATTCCATTCAAATATGAAAAACAATATGGCAAACGAGAATTGGGCATTGGATTTAATGTCAAAGTTACAACTGAAAGTGCAAAACGTTTCAGTCAACCATTATTCAGATCGGAAACAACTGAAAAATACGGCTATCTTGCCGGATTAATTGAATTATGGAATAATGATGAAATGACACCATGTGCTGTTCATTTGATGTTGGATGCTGATGAGCAAAATCCCGTGACTGGTATGGAAATGGCAATCCGATACAAAAAATTACATCTTGCTGAAAATTTTGATTCGGAAGAAACCGATGATGAAACTTCTGATGATGATGAATATCAAGAAAACATTATTCGTAATCGTCAACAACAGATGTGGGATCAAAATGAAAAGATAAGTAAATGGTCATCATTGAAAGATATGAAACAATCGATCAAAAATATGGTACAAAAATGGAACAAAGTTCAATCCAATTCCGAACGTTCAGTTTCGGATAAAACTGATATCGAAGCTCATTGTATCGAAGTTAAAGCTCGAACACAAAGCGCTGAAGCCAGCAAAGTTGCCGTAAAATTTTTATTGGCTCATACCTATGATTTGAAACACTATTGGACCAATGTACGCGCTCATGTCAAATCACTTGAAACCGAATCGGAAACCAGAGAATCACAAAAGAACCTTTGTTTCGATTCACATGTCGCATTCCCAAAACAACCAAGTGAATTCTATTATGAACCAATTGCCAATCAAGAAATGAAAGCATCAATCAAAGCTCAAGTTGATTTCGGACATAATTGTCAAACTGGTAGCCATGTCAAAATATCTGGTCATATGGAAACTGGTGAAGAAAAAGTCATCTTAGAACGTGATCTTGAAAGTACACAAGATACTCTTGCACCAGTACAAAAAGATTGGTTCTATCAACAATGTCAAATGGATCGTGCTGATGGCAAAACCGCAAGCTTTGCTTGTCAACGAGCTTTGGTTGAAGATTCATACTTCAAACAATTGAAACTTGACATTGAATATGATGGTATTTCCGATGAAGTTTATAATTTGACCCACAAATTGGCTACAGCAGCTAAAGTTGCCTTTTATAGCCATTTGGATGAAAATCGAATGGCCGAAAATGAAGAAGGTAAAATGAAAGTTACCGTCCAATATTCAACTAGATTCGCCAACGCTCCAATGGTCAATGTTGAAGTTAAAACACCAAAACAGAATGTATGCTTCAACAAAGTTAACACTCCATATTTCCGACCAGTAAGTTAATCTATTGATTCGATAGAAAAAATTTTATCAACAATTTTTTCCTTTCTTATTAGATTTCAGCTTTGTATTCAACCGTACAAGTTTACAAAAACTTGTTGACCGCATACGAAAGTATTGGTCGTTGTTCAATGATGGAAGATTACATTCGCACATTCGATAATGTTAGCGTTGAATTGCCCGATTCAACTTGTCAATATTTATTGGCAAAAGATTGTTCATCATTCGAACGATTCTCGATTTTAGCTCGACAACTTGATACTGAAGCAAAAACAAAAGAAGTCACCATTTATGTTGATGGTAAAGAAATCGTATTGACACCACCAACCAGTGAAAATTCGGCACAAATTCGTGTTGATGGCCAAGTGAAAGAAATGAAAGCCTCAGATGCTTTAGTTATGTCGGATAAAAAAATGGTAATCTATGTTCGTGAAACTAGTTCATCAGCATCATCACCTATGGTTGTATTGGAACATGAACAACATGATTTTGCCGTTTTGTATGATGGTAAAAATGTCGAAGTTAAAGTTGGCCAACAATACAAAGGTGAAACTTGTGGTATCTGTGGTGATAACAATCATGAATCTGAAAATGAATTTACCGGACCGGATACTTGTCAATATAAGGATAGTGAAGACTTTATCAACAGCTATGGTATGGCTGGTCAACATTGTCAACGATCACCAAAAACTAAAGGTGCCAAAATCTGTGCCAAAAAAGAAGCCACAATCAACAAATACGTATCACCAAAATATCGATCACTTGCTCAAATGATTGGTGAATACAAAGCTCAACAGAGTACGAATCGAATGAATCAAATTGAACGAAGAGCACAACAAGAAGAAATGGCTCGTACCCAGCAAAGACTTTTGGAACAAGCTTTAGCACGTCAACAACAACAGCAGAAAAATGCCGCAACTAAAAAAGAAAGTGAATCGATCGAAGATGAAATTCAACTTTATCGTACAATTTCCATCCGTCAAGGTGATCGTTACTGTTTTTCAATGCAACCAGTTCTAGCCTGTATTGAAGGTCGATCTCGTCCAACTGAAATGCGACCACAATTATTGCAATTCCATTGTCTTCCTATACACTCAGTTTCAGCACAACGACTTGTGAAACAATCACAATATCGAGTGTTGGAAATTTTCGGTAAAAAACCAGCCGAATTAGCTCTTACACTTCAAGTACCGGTTGCCTGTCAAAAAGCTTAAATTATTTTCTGTCTCGCACACACATACACAAAAAAAAACTTCACCTCCCCAATATTTAAATTTTAAAATGTTCAATAAAAAATATTTCATTTAAATTATAATTTTTTTTCAGCGAAAAAACCTTGTTTGCTGTGTGAAATAAATTTGTCATAATTTTCGCGAACATCACTTTTGGATTATCAAAACAGTGATTTATTTTGATCACACAAATATGAAAACCGGTTAAGAAATTATAGTTGTATCAATCAAAAACGTGTAACGATTTCCGGATTCAATTTCGTTTGTCTATACGCCATTAATTCACGTTTGGTTATTTCCGTATATTGATTACAAAAAAAAAAAAAAAAATCAAGTCTTATGATCTCCCAACTGTTCATGGGAAAATCGAGTTTTTTTTTATATTAATATCGCGATAACGAAACAAGTTTTTTTCTCTTATTTTCTTTTGCTCTTGCTCAAATCGAATGAATTAGTTTGGTTTCGATTCAGAAAAATTGAAAAATTGTTTCAAATCAAATTTTATTTAATTTTTTTTTAATGAATCAACAATTGACTTTCAATTAGAAAAAAACATTGATTAACAGAATTGAATTCGTAAATTTTTTTTAGACAAAAAAATGAATAATATTCGTAAACGAGCAAATATTGGAAAATTTTTTAAAATTTTTAATTTAGTTTTTTTTACTATTTGGACGGACAGTCAGTAAATTAGCAACAAATTGATAGATCTTTTTTTTCATTGATTATCGGCCAGCAATACGACTCAAATGAAACATTGCATCTTTAAGACGAAAAATATAATCCTCAAGTTCTTCCAAACATTCACGAGATTCATTGAATAATTTTGCTGGTAACATTGTACCATGTAAACGTATGATACGTTCCATTTGTTGATACAATTTATTGACAATTTGTTGCTCATCCTGGATCCATCCACGCATTGTTGTACTATGTTGTGTGACAATTTCTTTGGCCATATATGGTTTTGATTTGACCATTAATTGTCGAAGTTCGGATTCAATATTGATCAAAGGCAGTGACATTATTACAAATGATGAAAATGTTTCAAATTTTGAAACAAACGTTGATGATAGAAAACAATAATAAAATCATACACAAAAACAACAACACCACCGATATTGATTCAAAAACTAAAAGTTGGATATCAAAATTCGTTCATTTGTATCGAGTTTAAATACTTTACCGAAAACCGAAAACCTTTCAAATATAGGAAAAGAAACTGTAAATCTAAAAACAGAAAAAAAATCTCTTCGAAACCACAAACACGGGATGGATATGACAATTTTACCATTCTCTATGGTACTATCCGGCTCACCAAATCTCAATCCAAATGAAAGTAAAAATATTGTCATTTAGATTTTGTCAATTTTTTTCAATTACAACCAGTTTATAATCATTGAATTGAATCAAATCCAATTAATCAGATTTGAAATACTTGTTTTACAACATCTGTAACAAATTAATTAATCAAAATGATGTTGCATTCATATTGCAAAGGTTGAAATTTCTTGATTTGATTTTATTTCTTTTTCAATCCTTGAGTTTATAACCATTTCTATTGAAATTTGAGGGTGATATGGTAATTTTTTTTTGAATTAAATCTGAATTGCTTTTATTCATGGAAATTAAAAAAAAATTACAAAGAATCATTAGATCTTGCTACAGTTGACTAACATGTTAGCTATATGTGATAAGCATGTTTTTTATTCTATGTTTTTTTTAAAAAATCGTTACAGAATTCAGAGATAGATTTTTCATATGGTTTGAAATGTTTCAGTGTGCGTGTGTGAATGTTGAGATGATCCAAAAAGGATGTAGTCATCAAAAGTCCAAAGAAAAGCCAACGAATCGAACATTTTAACGTTGACAACCGCCAACAAATTTTAAATCATAGAGAGCATCTTTTATTTTGAAAATGTATTCTTCCAATTTTTCTATAGTATCACGAGATTCATTGAATAATTTTGCGGGCAATATTGAACCATGCAAACGACAGATACGATCAATTTGTTGATACAATTTGTTCACTTTTATTTGTTCTTCCTGTAACCAACCTTTGATGACATTGCTTTCTAATTCAGCGATTTCTTTACCCATATATGGTTTGGATTGTGCTACCAATTGTCGCAATTGAGATTCAAAATCGGATGATGCCATTTTATTATTGAATGTTGAGAAAAATTTACGAACAAATAGACAAAACAAAACAAAACCCAAAATTACAAAAGATAAAAGATGAAACTATAACTTATAAAATTGATGATGATGAACACGATGAGAACTATTCTCGTCTAGATCGATTGTGATGATCAATTTCGTTGTTCAATGGCATTAAATATTGCTCATTAACGAACTTTCTTTCTCTATCTTGTTTTTTCTTTCGTTCTTTTGCTCATGGCCAAATATCCTCTCTCCATAATCAATGCGTAAATATTTTTTCTAGAAAAACAAAACAAAATTTTCGATATGATAGAATGAATGGTCAAAAATCTGATGGAAATGGTGAGAGAGTTCGATATAAGTATTAGTTTGAAATTTTATTGATGCCAATAGATTAAAGATGTGTATGATGTTTGTATTTGTTACGATAAACAAGCCAATTTTATCGATTTCAATCTTTCATTTTATCATTAATTTTAGCAATCGATAATAAATAAATTTCGAGATTACAAAAACAGCAACAACATTCGAATGTCTATTTTTAAATGATTAAAAGAATATTGACCCCTCAACTAGTCATGTGAAAATAGACCATCAACAACAAAAAAAAAGATAATGACCACTTTGAAACCGTGAAAAAAAAGTTGTGGTTTTCATATTGGAAAACATCGTTTACTTATTTCATTTGTTTATGATTCGATATAAACTTTGAACCAGATGAAACGAAAAATTTTCCATAAAAAAATTGAAAAACAATTCAACGCATTTAAATCCTGATTCCATAAAATAACCCATGATCATGTTTAGTATTTTTCTTTTCTTTCAAAACCTACACAGGAAAAAAAATAAAGAAAAACAAACAAACGATAAAGATCAGAAAAATGCGAAAATTTCAATGATCTTGAAACCTTGGCCATATATTGACATTTTGTAACAGTTTTGGCCTTCTCTCATAAAAATAAAATCAAATGATCATGTTGGACGTAGGGAGAGAAAAAGATTTTTTTCTTATATTGATGTTCCATCATCTCAAACGATCAATGAACGCATGATAATAGAACAGCAAACAAATGCATACGTTCCAAATTGTTCAAACGCTGATGATGAAAAAAAGCGAAAACAACAAGCAATAAACGAAATTAAATCTCTTAATTTCATTTCAAAAAAAATGGAATAAAGGAAAAAAATAACTTTATTTTTTCAAATTAAAGTAGATTGCCGACTTTTTAATGTTGATCACACATATATTGACCTTTTTTTTCTTCTTTTTTCATTCGATCCAAATTAATGATATGTTATTAGCTATCCGTCAATAACAGGTAGCGTCCTCTGACAATTGATACTTGTAAATGTTTGCTTTGTTATCTTCATTTTGATTCATTGTCTGGAACAATGTAAAAAAAAATACGAAACTAAAAAACTTTTCAGCTGTCTAATTATTATGAAGAAACATTTCAATCATTATTTCGTAAGGCCTTGTTTTGTTTTCGATGATAGAAGTCGGATATAATTTGTTGTTACAGTGATGAAGGTTATAATAATAACTGGCGATGAAATTGATAATTTAATAATATTTTCGAGAAAATTCAACGATCCATCATTAATCGATGAATATGCAAAATTATATGACTTTTTATTTGACTGATATATAAACAATAAAATTGATATTTTTAGCATCTAAATAATAATTGGAATAATGAATATCAACATGTTTGGACAATTATTATTGTGAAAAAAAATTGAATTGAAATTTTTCCAAAAAATTGTCCAACAAGGCCATACAATTGTCAAACACAAGATATCATTGACATTGACATTTAGTTCGACAAACTTTTCTGAACTGTTTTTGGGACCTTGATTTCGTTAATTTCGTAAATAAGTTCTTCTCTTTTTTTTGCTGTTGTTGTTCAACCTTTTATTCTTGAACAAATTAATTGAATGAAAATTTCATCATCATCATTATGATCAAATGTGGAAAAAATTATGATTTAATCACCAAAAGAGTTGTATGAACGTATGGATATTTCAAATTTTTAATGAATCATAATTTATTTTTAAATAATCTAGTTTTTATGGCCATAAATGTGATAAATGACTTGTTTTTTTTCTATTAAAATTTGTATTCTTTCACATCCCCAGCAAAAAAAAATTAATAATTCACAAATATCCTTGGTCATTTATTTGTTTTTCTCAGTTAAAATCAAAGGTCAAATTTGTCATTTTCGATTGATTGAAAAATTGCAAAAAAAAAAATCAAAATTCAAAATAAAATATTCCATTTACATCATCTATGAATCGACTATCTATTATTGTTTTGCATATTCGCTTGAACCAATGCGCATGGCTAAATCGAAATTCAACAAGCTATTTTTAAAACAAGTGAATTTTTTTTTGAAAAAATTCTGAAAATGAAAATTTCTAAAAATTAAGAATGCAATAACAATTGTTCAATGTGTGAATCTGATGTTTATATTTCGCTTTCTATCTATCTTTCGAAATTCTGTTTGTAAACACACTACATATACAAATTGAAAATGTTTAAAGTGGAGGATGACTATGTAAGCAATTGAAAAAAAATCGAATGATTTGAAATAAACAACCATTCCAAAAAAACAGCAATCAATATTATTGAATCGGCCAAATAGAAAAACTACTACTGCCACTAAAAATATAGACAAATGCTAATGCTGCCATCCGTTTTAATTTCATCGATTTGTTTAGATGACGATTTTTTCATTTCTGTTTCGTTAACACAAAAAAATGTTTTGTTGAATCTGGATAAATTTAAAGATAATGAACATTAAATGATAACTAACATATTAGTTAACTACATTCAAACAAAAAAAATATGCAGATGATAGCTAAATTTTAATTTCATTTTCATTTTTATCAGTTTAGTTAAATAGTCAAAATTTTAATTTTAATTTTTTTTTGTGTGTTTTGGGGGAAGCTTGTTTGAATATCTGAATGCCGTTCTTTTATATTTCCTTTATAGTTTTTTATGACATTTAGAAAAACAAAACTGTAAAAAACAAGCCCTTAGATATAACAAAATTTGTACGATTACAATTGTTCAATAAATCAACACATGTTTAATTTTGAATGATTACAACAAATTTCATCATCATCGATATTAGCATTATATTTTTGATGACAATAGTTATTTTTCTTATTGATTGATGAAAAAGTCAACAAATTTTTTTTTTAGTTTTTTGCTGTTTCCACGTATAACAAATCTTATCATTGAACGAGAGAAACAAAAATGTTGAAATTTTTCGATACCATACCTCAGGACCAAGTAAGAATTGTTCAAGTTTTTTATAACATGCAAAAAAAAATCTAATTTAATTAAAATTTATTTTAGGCCAAATTCCTCTGTTCACAGCTATTATCATTTATCTATGCATTTATATTTCGTCAAATTCTTTTTGTTCATCTTAATCGAAAACAATCGATTATAACAAAAAATTTCATATATTTTTCAATTATTATACCTGGTCTAGCATTTTCATGGCTTTGTTTTGGAGAGTAAGTAACAAAAAAAATTACTTATTTTTTGTAAATAAAATCATTTTTTTTTTTGTAATTTTCACAGCCAAATATATCATCTTATTTTATTAAGCTTAACCTGTTACATATTATTTTATATTTTCGATTATAAATGGATACATTTAGTGACATTTTTTCTTGCCATGACTTATCTATCAATCATTCATATCCATCGTCTTGCATACGGTAATTTTGCCGGTGCATATCATATGGATATTTCGGCGTAAGTTAATATTTCTGATTTTTAAAATTCAAAATAAAAAATGATTTCTCTCTTTTCAACATAGACCTCTCATGATTTTGGTACAAAAAATTACATTAATTGCTTTCTCATTACATGATGGTTGGCTAATTAATACAGCGAATCATCAAACAATTAATATTGAAAGGAAAAAATACTCAATACGACAAAAACCATCATTTCTACAATATTGTTCATATGTATTTGATTTTCAAACCATTCTTTGTGGTCCAATGATTTTCTATAATGATTATCATGACTATTTGGATGGAAATACAATCAAAAAATATGACCTTCATTGTTTCCCACCATTTGCGGTATGTTTCCTAACACAAAAAAAATAATTTTACGGTTTTGTTTATATCATTCAATTTGTTGTGATAATTAATGACAGAAAACTATTTGGAAAGCATTGTTGACATGTTCAATTTGTGCAATACTTACGATGAAATTTGTTCCACTTTTCCCAATTTCCTATTTACAAGGTTTGATATTCGATTAATTTTTGCCAATATTTGATTAATTTAATTATTTTTAAATTTGATTGCTATAGATGAAAAATTTTTACAAGAAAATTTGGCCTACAAAATTCTAATCATATATTTGGTGACAACCTTTGCACGAATCAAATATTACTTTGCATGGAAACTAGCTGAATCTGTTTGTAATGCTTCCGGTTTAGGATTCACCGGACTCACGGAAAATGATAATCAACCAGTGTATGATTTAGCCATAAATATTCGTATTTTTGATTTTGAAATGGCCTTATCACAACATGATGCAATTTCAGCATGGAATATATCAACTGTTAAATGGCTTCGTTCTGCCGTCCATTTTCGTGTTCCTAAACGTTATCGTGTTGTTGCTACATTTGCATTATCAGCCGTTTGGCATGGTTTTTATCCTGGTTATTATCTTACGTTTGCTACTGCCTGTTTATTTATGGCTGCATCCAAAACGATTCGAAAATGTATTCGATATCGTTTTGTTCATTCAAAACATTTACTAATTGGTTATCATTGTTTAACATGGTTAACCACACGTTTAATGATTGCCTATTTTGCATTCCCATTTATTCTACTCACTTTTAATGATTCGATTCTTATTTATCAATCCCTCTATTGGTTCGGTCATATACTAGCCATTTTGGCTTTGCTAATTGTGCCATTAATCTTGAAATCAGAATCAAAAAATCATGAAAAAGACATCGTGCCCATTCGAAAACCTGATGAATATCCCAAAGTTGATGATACAAAAAAAATAATCAACGGTTACTATCATAGAGAAAATAATGGTTTCAATCAATGACCATAAACATTTTGCAACATAATTGTGATAAATATCTAAAAAATAATCAAATATTTAAAAAATTGTAAATTATAATAAATTTTTTTTGGAAAATTAATTTTTATTCCTAACGATAGATGACACGGATGATAGCTTGTATATGATTTCCATCAGAGCGCAAGCGTTCAATCATCAATCACAATGTGCAAATGGAAAAAAAAAGAACGAGTTGTATGCTTGTATGTGTGGCTCGTGTGTGCTTCTGCGGTGTGTTTGTGTGTAATGTGTGGTGTCAGCAGCGGTTTTAATGTTGGCTTACTCCATTGATAATCCGGCAAACTGTTTCATTAATTGTTGTGGTTTAAAATTTGATTCAATCTTCATTCTCATTAATATTTGCATTAATTATTGTAGATCATCATCAATTATTACCGCTAACAATTAATGGTAACTGATTGTATTTTTTTTGAATTAGAAATTTATGACGATTTTAATTGATTATTATAATAGACACCGTGATCATCAATCAATCGTAAATAATTTTGACCAGAACGTGGTGATTTAAAAGTCTGGATCGATTATTAATTGGTTAGCATTTGTTCATTATCGATAAATGTTTCTCTATTGATTGTTATCGATTTGTTTCGCAAGTCTTGATGTATGTATAATGAAGATGAACCACATGTTTGATTTTTTACACTAATAAATGTGTAAAAAGTTTTTCCATGTTCTTATGTAAATCAATAATTTCCATCCATTATCACCCAAAATATTGCTTCTATTGCTGACATTGATACAATAAATAGGTTTAATTGGAGAAAGAAATATAAGAGTCAATTTTAAATAAATAGATTACTAACTTTGTAACTCATACTTCTATACACCAAAAAACAAATGCTTTAGAAAATAGTAACTTTTAGTCGTAATAAAAAAAGAAAGGGAAGCAAACCAGTATGTCAAGCTTTTTTATTTTATTTGGAATTCAAATTAATTTTTACTTGATTTTTTCTCAGAATTGAAAGTGAAAATCCGTCCATCCATAATAATACAACTTTTGATTTTATGTTGGCGATAATTTTTCCCCATACTCATTGATTGAACTCGTTCGCCTTATGTCATCATTTCCGTTTTCTTCGATCTATTTCATTGGCCAACTCAGAAAAATATTTATAATACAACAGAAAAAAGAACGACAACATCTGACAAAATGACAACCATACTACCCACCGAACTAATATCGAACAAAAAGCTTCTGGTTCTCAATATTGGTGATATAGTTGAATGTAGAACATGTTTTGAAGAGATTTTTACCGGTGAAGTGATGGCATTCGATTATGAAAATCAGAATAAAATCCTGGTTTTGAGTAAGTTATTGAAAAATTTCGAAGCAATACTTTTGTTTATTATCATTTTTTTCTTGATATAAAAATAGAAATTCCATCAACATCATCATCATCCACTTGTAACATTACCTGTGTTAATCTGGAATTTTGTAGCAACGTTCATGTGGTTCAAGAAATGCCCGAATCTACATCGAATACACATATAAATCTTCCAGATATAAATACGAATAAGGTTGATTTTGTCATTTTTTTCATCATTTCATTGAATTTAATTGATATTCATTTTTATTATAGCTTGAAGAAAGAGTTAATGTTGCTGTGAAAGAACGTAATAATCTGATTGAAGCTTATAAATCTGGTGTTAGTTCTGATGGTATATCATTGTATTTGTCGTTGATAAAAACAATGTAAGTTTTCGTTGACCATTGAAAAAAACAAATTTAATAACCAAAGGAAATTTTTTAGCGGCGGTTCGGTTACATTAGAATCCTTTCATAACAATAAAGAACATTGTATAGTGATTAAAAAGAACACAAAAATAACGCCACCATTCAGTGCCGATTGTGTACAAGCAGTTGTACTTCCTAATAAAACGGCTGGTCCGATGGCTTCTGAAGCGGTTAAATATGCTCGACAATTGGTAATTTGATACAGATCCTTTAATTCGTAAAGTTAATTAATCAATTTATTTATTAGGTTGAAAAATTTTGGCGTGATCAAAATAAAGACCCATATACGTTAGCCAGTTGTGGTCCATCATCCACACAGTTCAATGTTAAAAATCAGAATAATAATGACACCACAACAACATCGAACAATAACAATTTGAATAATAGTAGAAATAATAGTAATAATTCATCGAAAGAATCATCACCACATTCGACGATGGCAACATTATCATCTCCAACAACATCATTATCATCACAGAGTGGTTCACGATCATCACCAGTTCCACCAACAACAACAGCAGTAACAGCACAGACATCGACCATAAACAATATGATTTCAACGACGAAGACGTTGATCAATAATTTGACTTCATCAATCGGAAATGTCCAAACACCACAGAATTCAACTACGACTTCATCGTCGTTATCATCTTCAACATCGTCTTCGTCGTCGTCGGCAGCATCGTCTACATCAAATTCAGCGACTATGACAGCAGCCGCTGCTGTCTCATCGAAACAAAATCAGAAAACAACGGCAAATTCCCGTTATTAGATAAGAATTAATTATTGAGTTTTTCCCAATTTTTTAAAAATGAAATGAATTAAAAATACAACATAGAACATTGTCACCAACCGATTTATTGCAATTAATCCTTTTCTTTCTTTTTCTTAGTATAATGGAAAATTTTTTTTATTCACATCCCCCAATACACACACACAAACAGAAGACACACACGAAAGATGTAGAGTTTTGATTTTTGAATATTATTATCTAAAAAAAACACTTTCACATTATAAAATCATGAAATACATAAGCACACAACAATAAAAAACAAAAATTTTGGCTATTTTTATTTCCGATTGAGAAAGGAAAAAAAAATCAATTTTTCATATATGGAACAAATAAATTCAATGTTATTTTCATTTAAAAAGAAATTTACCACTGATCAATACAGTATAGGACAACGATACAAATATTTGTTTGTATCATATATATTTGGGAAAATAATGTCAAATGTTGAATTTGTCGATATCTTCGTATCGGTGTTTGGACAATTTGAAAAATTCAAATCGGTTATAACATGTGATTAATTCATCATATTAATTTCCTATTTTTGATTCAATGATTATTCAGATATTTTTTTGTTCATCGATTTCGAAACCATAACCAACTTGTTGACTTTTTCAAAAATTGTCTTATCAGGTTTTATTAATATTTTCGTACGATTTTCAACAATTCATTGCAGTGATGCCAATCGAAAGGGGTCATCATCATTATTTCTTGTATACAAATTTTTATTTATTTTTTATTCTCGATTTCCATTTATATGTCCAATATCACTCATGTAAATGGTGACACTACGTTGACGATTACTGACACGTTGAAATGATCGTGTGAGAAGATTGCGAATCTAATTTTTTTTTTGAAAATAATGAAAAATGATCAATTTTATTTACAAGGAAGAAAAATAAATTATATCATACTTCGCTATTGGCAAAACAAAAGATGATCGAAACCATCAATCCTTGTAGACCATCAAAACTAAGTGATAAATAGTGATAAGTTTCGGAAAGCCAACAATTTCTGTCAATGATTTTTTTGTTTGTTTGTTTGATTGAATAAAAAAAACATAAACAAAGATAACAAAATATTAGAATAACAAAGAAAATGAAAGAAAAAATATTAAAATTATCATACTCAATTTTTGGTCGATATACAATGAATAGATAATGAAGGCCATATAATGGTAATAATAATACAGCAGCACGAAGTGATACTAGAAATGATTGCCTATTAAATAATGTTGATGATGTACGATTATATCTCGATATGGATGATGATGATGGTAGTTGTTGTTGTTGTTGCGTTGATGATATGGTCGAATGTATCGATGATTTACGATGATGATACCATCGTTGTAACTTTGTTGTACAAGAATCATTATTATTATTTTCATCATCAACAGCATCATTTTCGTTGTTGTTGTTGTTGTTATTCGTAATATTTTCCAATGTCGATGTCGGTGATGATGATGAATGATGATTAAAGCAAGCCGATGAAGTATCAATTTTATTATTCAGATTATTATTATTATTAATGTTATCATTATTATGGACAACACTACGACGTAACGATGAAGACGATGGTGGTGGTGATGATGTTGCAATCATAATTGAGGTAGCGGCTGCTTTGATACAAAGTACCCGTAATAACCAGATCAGAAAGAAACAATTTATCTAAAGGGAAATTTTTTCCAAATATTTACCAAAAAAAAAAATCAAATGAAAAAAGAAAAAGAAAACAGAAATCTTAGAATCTTTGTTGTTGTTTTCATTGTAATTCGATTTATATGGATAAGATTTTCTATGATTGAATTGTAAATAATGTAATTTTTTCCATTTTTTTCTTCTTCATTCTCCGTAATCAGCAGTTGGTCTCTGAATATATTTCTATACAGAATTGTTTCTAATTTCTAACACACGTACGAAAATAAAATCAATGATTTTCAAAATATATGTTATCAGTTTGAACAAATATAAACAAATCAAATTGTTTTCGTTTTTATTTGAATATTTGTTTCGGAAATTCAATCAGAAATGAGAAAAAAAATAGAATAAATTGAAATTCAATAATTCGTGATGACAATGAAAATCAATTTGGCAATTCATTTGAAAATATTCAACAAATCACAAAAAAAACAAATTTCTTTTCCTCAAAAAATTGAATTATTTTCAAAGAAATTGTTGATGCTGTAATTTGGAGAGTCGAATAAGAAAAATTTCTCAAGTGGATCTTCTAATCATCATCTTGAATAAATAGTATCATGATGAGTGATGTATTTATAAACATCGGCAAAAAAATAAACACCAACAGAGAAAAAAAGATGCATAGTACTCTAGGTTGTGTATGTGGGTAAAGGGGAAAAAATTTTATTTTTATTTTGTTTATCCTTTTTCATGATAACTTATTCAGCAAAAAAAAATTCTAAAACTAGTAGACGTTTGGAATATGTTTTGTGTTACGGAAATCGCTGTCATCGTTGATGTTGTAATAATGATAGCATGCCGTTTTTGCTTGTCATTGAAGCTAGCAAGAGAATCATCAAAAAAAAATTCGTGTAAAAACAAATTTTTTTTCCTACTGACAGATTTATCGAGTTGATTTATTGATCTCTCTCTCTCTCTCTCTCTCTCGCTCTCTCTTGTTTTTTTCAAAAGTTGTTTAGTTGTATAATATCCAAAACACATAAATGAAACAAAAAAAAAGAAAGAAAAAGATTCTATTCTTATTTTGATTTTCTTTTCATTGGATCAGCTATAAATGCTGACATTTGCTATGCCTTTTTTTTGTTGTTTATGTTTTGATTGAAGAATCAAAATAAGTGCAACAGCAAAATTAAATTCTTGGTCAAAAACAAATATATTTTTATTTTTCGGTTTGTTTGTGCGTAATTACTTACAATTAAAACTGCTAAATTTGGCCCATTGATTATCCATTCATGCCATGGTTGATTGGATGGTGTTAGCCAACAATCATCAACTTTTGCCATTGAAATATCTTCTTCCAATGAAAATGAATATGAATGAACTAAAGATTCATCATCATAATTATCATTATCATCGTTATTGTTATTATTATTATTAACAGTTTCTGGATAAGTCATTTCTTCATAATCCAGAATTGAAATAAAGCTTTCAGGCAATATATTTGCATCATGATGACCTAATAATAGATAACGAATTAATGTTGATTGATCCAAATATCGATGATGGCTATGTACAGATGGATATATTAGCTGTGGATTATTCCAATGTGAATCTTGAATATTTAATTCTCGTATAAGATTCTGTCGAATTTCATCATCAAATGATAATAATACCGTAATTAATTGTTCCTGTTGATAACGACTAATTTTTGGATAATCTTCCCAGAATTTCGATGATGATGACGATGTTGTTGGAAATGAATCAATATTATCATTGAATAAAGCAAAATTATTTGTGGCATTATTCAATATTATTTGTTGTGATTGTTTTGCCGCAAGATTAAGTTGTTGTGATTGTTCTGGAGAAAAACTGATTTGCTGTAAAAAAAATTCTCTAGCAAAAATATAAGATGTTGTCGTTATGAATGGTAGACTATAGGCTAGTATAATTAAAGGACGTAATGATGGCTGTACAAAAGCATGTTTGATTAATTGATGTAGATAAACTGCTTCATTGAACATCCATAAATAATTGGTTGAACGAAAATAACGTTGTAATATCGATAATATCATACAAAATGATGGTATATTACGATGATATGATGCGTAAATAATTCCATCATTATTATTATTATTATTATCATTATTAACAGATATCGATTGCAACGTTTCAATCGTTTTAGTTGTTTTTTCCGTTTCCATTATTATTGTTGTATTATTTTCAGTGGCAAGTGTTGAAAGATCAACATCCGATTCGATGGCAGATTGTAAACCACTAAGCAGATGCCATTTAAGTAATGCTGAAATGATTGCATGAAATAGTAATGATGTGAATAAATGTTTATGTAAACGTATACGAGATATTGATGAGACTTGTCTGTGTTTTTTTGTTTAATTTTTTGTTGTTGTTGTTTTTTTGTACACGTTATTTCATAAGATAAAATCAAAAATTTTCATTCAAAATTGATGGTAATTTGATATAGAAACAAAATTCCATGAACATCAAGAAATTCTAGGAAAACAATGCAAAACTTACTTGTAATGACTGAAAATAAATAATGCAGGAACTAGAGCACACATAGATATGATATTGGTAATTAATGAATATCTTATCCGTCCTGCATAGATCTATCATTGAAATGAAAAAGTTAATAATAGTAATGGATTGGGAAATTATATAAATAATACTTACATCATCACGTGCACACATTGTATAGTTACTCCATTCATGATGATCATCATTCACATACCAATGGCCATTTTTGTCACAAAATTTTGTCACATAACCACGACATGGTGGAGAATGTTGGTCCCAATAGATATGTTTTGGACATGGACGTTCTAATTGCTGTGATGGTTGTGCATATTCATTCCAACAAAGCCAACCATCCCATGTTGGTGGACATTCATTTTGATGTAAACTATTATGATCGATTGTATCAGATGATGATGATTTTGTTGATTGATCATCATTAATAATATTCGTTAAATTTTTTATATTAAATTCATGATGATATTTATGATAATAATCAATACAACATAATATTGCATCATGACAACATTGTTGCCATTTTAATATCATCGAAATTGATCGAAATGTTTCGGCTAATTTTTTTGTTTCATTCGATGCTAATGTTATATTATAATAAGGATGTACTAACTGACCGAAATATTTGTAACTTTATTTACATAGAGAAGAAAAAGGAATTATAATTAATACAACAGAATAAAAGAAAATAACATTAATTAATGATCAATATTTAAAATTTTAGGATGTATTAAATAGAATATGTGAGTGCTTGTGAATTTTATTTTTACCTAAATTTAGCACCAGTTTTGAATACATTTTCGGGCATATAATGATAACAACGAGCACATGTATCCAAACGATATATATCGAATGTTAATTCAATACCCCATTCTGTACGACATGGTATGCGTATACGATCGATGATTAATCGAATCAATTGCATCATATCTATTGTATTGATGTCGATATTCTATGAATAATGATAATAATTTGACAATATATTAATTAAATTGGAAAACAATAGTAGAAAAAAATAAAAGAATTACCATTCAAAAATATAAAGAACACAAACAAAAACATTATTACATGTAAATGAACATTTCTGTTAACAACATTTTTATAAGCAGATTAATTTGAAAAATATTAATACTGTACATGAAAACAAGAGAATTGACGTAACGCTGTCTTATCAGAAAAAATAGCCAGAACACTGAAGTAACTTCAGTGAACAGTTTCACTACATGAAATCTTGAAAAAGTTATAAGATCAATGAATATTCATGAAAAAATAAAAGTTTTTTTTGGAAAAAAAAGTTCTTGGCCATATTTTTGATTGAGCAACATTGTTCATAAAAAAATGATTCATAGTTGTTGATAGAAACAGATAAAACAAAGATCAAATTACATTTTTTGTTTTGTTTTGTTTATTTTGAATCATAAAAGCTTATATAATACGAATGCCTACAGCAAAGTATTTAGGAATTATTATTAAAAACCAAACTGATGTTAAAAAAAGGAACAAAGGTGAAATTCTGTCAAGAAATTCCACATTCTTGTTTTGTTATGGAGACAGATTTTTTTTTCAATTTTTCCATTCAAAAAAATGTAATAACAACGAACAAAAGTTTTTCTCTGAGAACTGCAAAGCAAGTATTTTTAAAATAAAAAAAAACGAACAAATAATGACAGATGCAGATACATTGAATGATTATGAACAAAATGGAAAAAATTTTAGGTCTGTCTATGTGCATCGTAATTCGTCCGTCAAAAAAAGAGGTCTTAGAATATTCTCGCAAGCAATTCATTTTTTTCATTGACTTTTAAAAACTATAGTTAAGATTATGGAAGAAAAAAAACTAATAAAAAATTTTCCGTTCAAAAATTCGAAGATATAAAATATATAAAAAAAAGTTCAATTAAACAAAAAATGTGAAAAAAGAACCATTGTTTTATTGGATAGGTAAAAGATTGTAAATTTCCCTTTTTATTCACCCCGATCATTATAATGATATATTTCTGCCAAATTCAATGCCACAAACACACACCCACACACAAATACATGCAAACATCATAACAATCATAAAGAGAATCATATATGATGATTGAGCAATAAGAATAAATTTTCGATTCTATTAACGACAAATATTTATTAAAAATATTCGTTATCTGCTCGATTGTTTTTATTCATTATTTTTCATGTCCACCACCACCACCATCACCAATTTCATATATAGACAAAGGGCGTCACAACACACACACACACATAATTTTTCAATTTATTCATGGTTTTTTTTTCATATGGCAAAGAATTTCTCATCATCATTATTTTATTTATATGAAAAAATAGTGATGATAATATAATACGACATAATGGATTACAATAAAATAAAAACCAGGCTTAAAGTTAACCGAAAGCTGCCAAAAAAAGGCCCAATTACATATCAACTATTCAAACAAACAAGCAAATATATTTGCGAAAGGCAATAAACTTGTATGAATGCCATCAACATAAAAATAAAATATATTCTACAAACACACACACACACACATGAAAAAAAATTATTCAAAGAAGGTGAAAGAATATTCGAATTAGGTAATTGAAATATACAATCCCAAAAGGAAAAAAATGGAAAAAAATTTTGATACGACCCAGATAGAGCAAATTTTACTATTAGTTATTATCAATATAAAAATAGACTAACATCAATAAAAAAAAAGTTTCCATTTTCATCATCATTTCAATTCAACGTTCATTTAAAATTGTCAAAATAAAATAAAGAATCGGAAAGGGTTGAATGAATTTCAATTTTTTTATTTTCATTATCATCATGAAAATTTTAAACATACACCAATTTTAGCGATTGATTTTGATGTGAAAATAAGAGAAAAAAAATAAAAAATATTTCATAAAAGTAATGGAATTTTTTTCAATGAAAAAGATTGATTTTTTCCATTTTGATATGATATAAAAAATAATAAAAAATAGATAAACAACGATAAAAAAGTGAAAATGAAAAAAAAGTTTTTAATTTTGAAAAGATCCTAAACTTGAACCCATCCTTTTTTTGTCTATCATTTTCATTGGAAAAATTTGGCAAAAAAAAATTTCAAAGTCAATGTAATCAATTAATTTGTGTTAATCAAGGATAATGAGATTTTGTCAAATAGAATTGATAAAAAAAAACATAAATTCAACATCCTTGTTTGTGATCAATGGATATCATAGTCGATGATGATGATGATGATTACGAATAAATCACACAAAAAACGGAAAGGAATTTCGTTTTACGAAGATGAAAAAAGAATAAGAAACGTTTTTTTGAGAATGATATATTTCTGATGCACATCATCCTCATCATGGACTTTATTGTAAGCAACAACAATAAAAAAAATTCACCAGAATTTTTTCATTTGTTTTATCCTTCTATTTTTTTCATTCATACCATAATCATGTTGATATGGATGATGATGAAAAGAAGAGATAAACAAGAAAATAAGTGGAATAACAACGGAAATAAAACATACACAGAAGAATTAAAAAAAAATAGAATCTTTGATTTGAAACTTGCCACTCACGTACAAGACTAAATACTATAGCTGAAAGGCACAATTTCCTTTCAAATCAAATCATTCTCATCATCATCATTATGGTGAAAAAAAACATGTAAAAACAAATTTATAGCCATAATAGAATATGAAAAGTCAAACATTCATCACCGTTGGGATGAGAATAAATAATCCAAAATGCTAAAAAACAGAATAATTTGGAATAACGAATAATCATGATAATGACGAAGTAATCAACAACAACAAAAATCAAGGAAATTGAAGGGAATTTAAATTTTTAAAATTTTCAACAAGTAAATAGTTTGAATATTCAAATTAGGAAATCAATGATGCTTGCAAATTGATAATGGGATAAACAACATACCGAATTTGATTGATGTTGTTTTTGTCCGCTATAGTCATAATTCTCATTGACATCATTGATATCAATTGAATCATCGTCGAGCTGTCGCTTTTCCTGATGATGCTTTAATACTTCTGGTTTTATAGTTGTTCTTATTGATTTTTGTTTATCTTTTTTCAGAATGTTTGATTCTGTTTTGATGGTCATTGAATTGTTATTATCGATAATTGATGATATTAACACCCGTTGATTTTGTTGTTGACCATAATGATTCGTTGATTTATTGTTTACAGTTGATTGATCACAGTGAATGGATGGAAAAAAATTCACTTTAGATATTAACAATGATGATCGATCAATATACTGTAAATCATATATAGCCAAAATGATTATCATAATAATTGTTAAAATAATTGTAGAAATAATTTTCCTTTTTTTAGCTCTTGAAATCAATATCCTCGACGATGACATGATTATATTATTTTCAATCTGATATAGGAAAAATTACTTTGTTTTCTATTATTTTATGTTAATGATGATTTGTTGATTCATTTAGTTGATTTTGATGATGGCTATTAATCTAATTAAATGAATAATGTTGTAAATTGGAAAGAAACGAAAAAAAACATTTTTATTGGTCAAAATTATTTCTGATGAATTATATTGAATTATTTATGTAATCAGAAAAAAGAAAAAGAATCAAATTCATGTTGATAAAAGTTGAATGGAAAAATCCGGATTAATAAGTTTACAAAGTTCACACAAACATTAAAGAATATATTTTTCATATTTCTTCTCGAATGTTAATAATGTTTCACACTGACACTTGTCTATTTATTGCACAAAAAAATATTCTATCATTACGATTCATTCATTCATCCATGTTCGAACATCATTCATGATGCGCAAATGATTCGTTGAGGGTGAGAAATGAAAAAAATAAAAAAATGAAAATTTTTGCAATCATTTTTTTTCGGTAGGAATTTTTTTTTGTTGAACAAATCTAATGGAAAAAAATTGTTTCGATGTTAGAATGTATCATAAGACGATGGCAACACTATGACGATAAACTTTTCTTTCAATGTTGTTGTTGTTGGATTTTAATTCCGATGTCGTATATTTTGAATTTCACTTTCTTTCTCGTAATTTATTCATCTTTTTTCTATTATATGTTTTTTTTATTCTATTCACCATGATCAATGAGAAGTAATTTTTATCTATTCATAAAATTTGACTACAAACAAATAAACAACAACAACAAAAACATGGATAAAACAGCAAAATTAAAAAAAGTTCACGAACAAAACTTATCATTCACTTCAATTCTTTTTTTTTCAAAAAGGCTATAAATTTTCTAAATTTCTCATCATTTATTGAGATCAAAAAAAAGAAGAAATGTTCCAAAGAAATTCGTATCACAATTGAAATAAATCTAAAATAGATGAATGGATCAAGATAAACAAAAAAAAAGAACAAAAATAATAGAATTTTCATCGTTGTCTGGAATTGTCGAAAAGTTTTACATAAATTATTTTTCAAAAACAAATTGAATAAGCCAAAACACACAGCATGAAAACGACAACAACAAAAAAACCGTTTGAAAATAATGGTAATGTTTTAAGAAAAAAAAAATCATCTTGAATCACTTGAATATATTCTGTATGAGAAATTCTTTTCCAACGAAAAACAAAAAATGATTTAATTTTGAAACCTTATTGTCTTCACCAGTTCATTTTAAACAAACAAAAAAAAATTGAGATTTTTTAAATTTTTTAGTTTTTAATTTTTTTTCCACAAAAACATCAATTCAAACACCCACACTCAGTGAATGGCTATAATACTATGAACATTTCAAATCAAATAATGTGAATAATAATAATGATAATGTTGTTGTTGTTGTTGTAAAGAAATATTTTGGGTAAGAATGAAATCTTTTACGCATATTCTATGATGATTATATGATGATTATGGTGATGTTGGAATCAATGCTTGATAATGTTCACTGTTCACAGTGTTTTGGTTTGTCTTATGCTTCAATATTATTACGTTATTTAGCTATAGTTATCATTCTTATACTCACCATAATCGTATTGGCAATAGAATTCAGGCGTCATATATGTTATTCTTGATATATTTTTGGTGTAACGAAACGGTTGGTTATATTTCGCTTATAACTATTTTGCAAAGGTTTGAAAAAAAATTCTACATCTTTTGATTCGTTGAAATCTTAATATGGCGCGAATAGGAGAAAAACAGAACATTTTTATTCAATGATTTCTTATTTTGATTCGATTACTTTTTTTTTGTTTATTGTCCATTGTACAATAATTGTGTCGCCTGTGTAAATCTTGTTTCATCGAATTGATTGATTGATTGTTTGTTTGTTTGTTTCACACTTTTCGTTAGATTCAAAACGAGTGAAATTTCTTTAGAAATTCTTGATTGTATTTATTTCTAGGAAAACCTTAAAAATGGATTTTCTTATGAAAGAAAAAAGAATTTACAGAATCATAAATGGTTGATACCATTCAAATGCTTATAACATGCCCATTATTATTGTCTTATTGAAAAGGAAAAAATTTTATGAACAAATCATTGAATTTTACAATTGTATTCGCCAACCATGAATTGAGATCAATCGAAACGTAATTTTACAAAACTTAAAAAGGGTCGATTATGTTCATATCGTTTTCATTATGAGAAGAACCAATGAAAAATTATTGCTCAAGCGAAAAAACAAAATTATTGCCATATATAAACAAAGTAATATAACCATAATCGATAACATTGACCGAACTGAAAATTTTTATGTTGTAGAAAATCATTATTGATAATGTTATTTTGTTTCATTTTGAATTAATTTTATCTATTTTGACCACCAATAAACAAGGCAAACAAAACGAATTGTAAATCTTTCGAGTCATTTGCTGTGGTTTTTGTTTCTTTTTTGTTGTAGATCTTATTATTATTTTTTTGGGAAACAAGAACAAACAACAACTAACAACAGCTAACCGAACAAAGAAATGAAGATTAACCGGAATAATAATTAGAAATATAATTTAATCAAATTGTATCTGTATCTATTTTCAATATATTGCAATGTTAATTCTATATCAGTAACAAAGAATAATTAAAATTGTTTTCAATCGAAATTAGGTTTAAAGGTTTTCACGAATGTTTCAAATTCAAATCACATATTCGTTATATCAACTTAACAACAACAAACAAAAAGCTAAATTAAACAGATTCGACATCAATTTGTTTCACTGAATTGAATAATGACAAGAAAAAAAGAATTATTAATGAATAAAGCAGAATTGAAAGGTCAATAAAAGAAAAATCAAATGTGTCTTTTGTAGAATGTTTCTTTTATTTCAAATCGATGAAAACTTGATTTTTTTCGTGAAAAAAAACATTTTCAAATCGAAATCTAAAATATAAATATATTTTTAACGCGATAAGATTGCTCAAATTTAATCTGATTATTTTTTCTTTGTATATAAGTTTGTGTTTGTGAGTAAGTGAGTGATGATTGAAAATACGCAATTCTTGGAAATCCATCCAAATTATTCAATAATGTTATTTTCCATTTGTTTTTAGTTTTAATTCTAAAAACAAAAATTTGAGATAAAATAAAATATCATTTAAGTGAATTTAAAAATTGTTTTATTGCGAAAACAAAATCTATTCCCAATAGATATCAACCTTTTTGTTATCGTTTTCAAAATATTTTCCTGATTTTGATTCTGAAATTATTTGTTTTCTTTTTATGACAAGATTAATTCAGTAACAATATTGACATATGATACATTTTTTTTGGTGAAATGGACATTGATGACAAGATAATGATGATTAATAATTAAAACTGATTCTCCTTTATGATTCATCATTATTACTCGAATTTTTTCCATTAACACTATTTTATATTTTTCTTCCCTGAATAATTATTATCATCATAAATAATATTGTAATTTTTCTTGCTTATTATTGTATCAGCTGAACATTCAATAATAATGTTTATCAAATTGATATAATTTGTTTGACGCAAAAGAATAAATGGATCAAATAACTGTATATAGGATAGATTAGCAAAAGAAATGAATTTACTTATTTTCTATAATATATTTTGTCCGATTTCATGGAAAGAAAAAACGAAAAGTTGTCAAAGAAATCTGGTAATGGCATCAATATAATGATTTATGTTTCATTAGTTACTAAAGTATATAAGATTAATAATGATTGTCCGAAATATAGAATAAACAAATATTTCTCAAGTAAATCATACTTGTTTCTGATAAACAAACATCAACACACATGTTGATTAAAGATAAACAAATTCCATTTTTCGATCGAAAATAACCATTTCAATATAAAATAAAATCATTTTCCAAAATGTTCTGTTCAAATTCCTTATTTTTTGATCGATATTTATTTAGTTTAAAACATGTTTTTTCCCCTTCATTATTTGATTGATTTGAACAGAAAAGTGTATGAAAAAAAATTTAGATTATAGAATCAAATTTTGATCATCATTATAATGACCACTTCCATTTGAACAAATCATATGATCATTACATAGTTTTGAAAAAAACATTTTAGTTCAATCAACTGATAGTGTTCACTAGCAAAAAACAATCTTCAAGTGGATCAACTGTATCAACAAATTGAGTTAATAAAATTTTATTGAATTTTTTTTTCATACATACCCTGTGCATACAATCCTAATGGATTGAATGTATATTCAATATAAATTTAGAATGTTTTCACCACATGTACTTGCTTGATATAACTATAAAAATATATATGTGTTTTTAGAAAAAAAGATGTTAATGTTCATCGTTGATCATAATAATGATGAACATCAACACGAAGCGAATTTATTCTTATAAACATTTACAAGCCAGACCAAAAAAAAAGAAAAGAAGACACTAATACAAATGAACAAACAAACACATACAAGAATAAAGGAGAGAGAAAAAATTTAACCAGAAAGTATCAATTCATGGTGTCATCATCGTAACTGTTGATGATCAATTTTGAAAAAAAACCATTTCTTCATTCTTGAAATGATGATGATTATGAAGATGATGTGGATGATAATCAGTTTTAGGGCTGAATGAAAGCCTGGTAAAACGATAAAATTTTCACTTTAATTTTTTTTTGCTTTAATTTTTTTTTTTTTTTTTGTTATTTAAATTTCAACTTTTCAACATGTCTTTTCTTGCTGACGAATATTCTTTTATTTGTCATCATGAAATTTAATCATACTGATGAGTGAAATGAACAAACTTACTTCCTTATTCTAATGATTAATACAATTTGAATTGAATGATGAACAACAGTTTTTATGAAGATAACTACAATGGTTTCATCCAAAACGGTATGTCTTCGTAAAAAAAGGATATTTCTTCCAAATTCTTCATTTTGGCATGGTCATCGTTATTTGATATAACATTTTTTGTTTTCTTCCACTTTATATTAGTTTTCACAAAGTGCTTTTTTTAGAAAACAAAACTATTTTACAATATTGTTTGTGTTGACCAATTTTAATTGAATTTTTTTATCTTTACTTTGTTTTTATGTGATAAATCATCCTTAGTTTTTATAATTTCTTCATTATTCTTATCTTTATAATTATTTGTATTTGATTGTAAAGGTCGGCAATTTTGTGGTCACGCAAAATGAAGAAATGAAAAACCTTTTAGTTTCATTTCATTTTCATTTTCATTGAAACTGATATTATCATCATCAACAACAACAACATCATCATCATCAGTTTGTTTATATAATTTTGTTCCTTTTTTTTATATGACCGGATTCTTGAGAAACATTTTCAACAACATCAACTTTATATATGACCACTTTGTTTGTACTATCATTTTATTGATAATGATGACAGTGAAAGTAATGACAACAACAACAACAACAACAACAAAATGAGAAAATTTGCTTCAAGTTTCGATTAAATAGTGTACAACAATACTGTGATTATCGAGTTGACAGTTTCGAAAACTTTTTCATGAAATATTTGATCTGCTTCTACACTTTTGATTCCTGTTACCATTCCTATTATCATTTATATGAGAATCAAAATTAGAGAAAAATTCAATTTTTCTAACATTCTGAACTTTTCTGTTTTTCTTTCTACATGGATTGTTCATTTTTAGCAATAACTTCAATACCATGGCAATTCTGTGTTGATTTTAATTTCAACATTAAATTCTAAATATTGATAGTTGAATTGAAATTATCTTGATTCAACATGACAATCTTATTTGCATTAAATTTTCAATTACAATTATTGTTTGGATAATTGTGATCAGCGAAGAAAAATAAAATTCAATTACTTAAAACCAATTGATTGAAATAATCATTATTTATATTTTCACTGTTATTAATTCAAAATTTTTTGTTGTGTAAAAGAAAAATTCTCTCATCTAATCACTGTAAGCAGGACAAATATTGATAATGACAGTAATAATGATGGTCACAAAAAGAGAAAAAAATTATTATTATAATTGTTATCTGGCTGCCTTAATGTTATTATTAATTGAATGTGTTGCCAGATGTGATCCAGATCAATCAGGTTTGCTATGTCTAAAATGAAAATGATGAATAAAATAAAACTAAATTTGATTTTGTTTTCATTTCTTTTGATTAATTCCAAATAATAATAAATGAGCTTAATTCTATAGATGCAAAATATTGGCATAATTTGGCTACAGAACGAATATTACGATATGAATCAAAACGAACAAAAATTAATGGAAATGAAGAAATGGCGAAAAATGTTATCATTTTTATTGGTGATGGAATGGGAATATCAACCGTTACAGCATCTCGTATATTGAAAAATCAGTTACCAATTTCAAAACAAATTCACGATCAAAAACAACATGATTTGAATAATAAAAACGTGAATAATTTACTGAAAAAAATACAACAATCTGAAGATGGATCATTGTCGTTTGAATCATTTGAAATGGTGTCCCTAGTAAAAGTAAAATAAAATAGCCAAATAGAATAATTGATTCGCTTTTTTTTTGCTCTTGGAACGAATGGTTGATCGATTTTTTATTTCATATTTTCAGACTTATATATTGGATAGTCAAGTCGGTGATTCAGGAGCTTGTGCAACGGCAATAATGTCTGGTGTTAAAGCCAATTTTGAAACGGTCGGTGTTAATGGTAAAGTTAAATTAAATGATTGTCTAGCTACGATGGATCCAACGGTCAGAGTTTCAAGTGTAATCGATTGGGCACAACAACAAGGTACGTATCCTTTAGATTCGTGATTGTTTTGCATTTGTGGATGGATTTTCATTTTATTTTGTTTGGGATAATTTCGGTAGGTAAATCAACCGGATTTGTTACGACTACACGTGTGACACATGCAACACCAGCTGCTTTATATGCCCATTCAGCTAGTCGTTATTGGGAATCGGATGATCGTATGATGTCTAATCATTCTGATCATAATGTTAAAAATTCAGAATTCTGTAAAGATATTGCTCGACAATTGATCGAAGATGAGCCGGGCAAAAATCTTAATGTAATGTTATTTTTTTCTCGAACAAATTTTTTGAAATATTTTTTCCGGAAATCAATTAGGTAATAATGGGTGGTGGTAGAAGAAATTTATTGCCAAAAAATGACGGTGGACGTAGACGAGATGATCGTAATCTTATTAATGTTTGGTTGAATGATAAAAAGCAACGAGGATTAGAAGCAAAATTTGTATCGAATATTGAAATGCTTCGCGAATTCGATTCCGATAAAGTCGATTATCTTTTAGGTATTATTATTTTTGTTTTACGTAAATGACGAATCGAATCATGTTATTTGATAAGAAAAACTTTTCACTTATATTTCGATTTAATTATAATCTTTTTTTTTGAAAAAATGGAATCGATAGGAATATTTGCCGACAATCATATGGCACATGAAGCTGATCGAAATGATACTATTGAACCATCGTTAGCTTTAATGTCATTGAAAGCGATTGAAATTTTAAAACATAATCCACAAGGCTTTTTGTTGGTTATTGAAAGTGGACGTATTGATCATGCACATCATTTAAATAATGCATATCGTGCCTTAACCGATACACTTGCATTAGATGATGCAGTTGAACAGGTGTATCAAAAGGTTAATAAATCAAATACATTACTGTTGGTTACAGCTGATCATTCACATGTATTTGCATTCGGTGGATTTCCTGCACGTGGAAATCCTATTCTTGGTATTGATGATCAAACAAGTGATTCGGATAAATTACCCTATACAACATTAATGTATACAAATGGGCCTGGATATCGAAAATTTCGCGAAAATCTATCTGAAATCAATACGACAGATCGTGATTTCATACAACAATCTGCCATTCCTAAACGATGGGAAACACATGGTGGTGAAGATGTACCTTTATATGTAACTGGTCCAAGATCCGAAATATTCGCCGGCATTATGGATCAAACATTTATTCCTTATGGCATCAGTTACGCCACCTGTATGGGGCCAATGGAACCATTGTTTTGTAAAAAAGATTCAAATTTTCCCATTCATTATCAGAAATCAAATCATCATTATAATGATAAACATCAATCACAATCGATTTCAATCGTCGATAACAATAATGATAAACAACAATCCGATGGAGACATTAATGATGAGTATGATGATGATGATGTGCATGAAAATCAACGTAATCAGCGTAATCAACGTCATCAAAATCAACATCGACAACAACAACAACAACAAACTGAAAGCCTTGGCCATTATCATTATCATCATGAGTTTGTATTTTCCTCAACATCTTCATCAACGGATAAACCTATGGATAATTTTTCAAATAATCAAAGTCATATTGTTGTTTTGGACAATGTCCATAGTGTTGATGATGATATGAAAATTGTCAAAACAAAATTAAAAGCTAAACAACAACAACAACAACAATATCGACGTCGACGACCAATAAAATTTAATAATGATAAAAATGATTTTGATTATCATCTGAGAATATTGACATCATCTTCATCAACAACAACAACATTGAAATTGAAAATAAATTTAAGAATAATAAATATTATCATTATAATAGTTATAGCGATGATCTAGTAAACATCATAAACATTGATAAATGAATAGCTAGCTAGTGAAAACTTAGAAATATCATTGAAAATAAACATTTCATTGCCAATAATATTTGATGACAACGACAATCATCATAAGACTGTTATCATCAATGATTATTTGTCTCTGTTCTCATCTAAATTCTTATATTCTAACAACTAAATCCAATTAATCATTTTTTTGTTTCTACTTTGTTATCAATGATTGGTGGACATTTAATCAAATTGATACAACACACACAAACTCATCAATCATTTTTTTTCAATCATTCGACAACAATAACAAAAAAAAAATTTCAATTAAAATTATTAAAAATTGAAATTTATATAATTTTTTGCGCTAAAATATTTTCATCTTATCATTTGTTTTGGAAAAAAATTTATTGATTGCTTGGCCATAATAATAATATCGCAGGAAAAAGGAAGTTGATCGTACAAACATGAAATCAAATTCATGGAAAAAACACACATCAAATAAATAGGCTCATAATCATCATCATCATCAATTGTTTTGGTTCTTCTTTTTGTTATTGTTGATGAAGATGATGATGATGGAGAGGGAATTATTATGCGCGTAGCTATACTCCCCTTTAATGATGATGATGATGATTGCCTATACGTACATAGATCAACTTGATGATGATGATGATGATGATTATGGCCATCATCATCATCTTCGTTTTCTTTTTCTTTTTGATAATAATAACAATCATCATCATCATCATCATAATCATCATCATCATCAGTATCCGAATAACAACAACAACAACAATAACGACATCATCATCATCATTATCATCAAGGAAAAATGTATAAAAAAACAGAGAGAAAAAGAGAGAGAACCGAACTTGAAAGATTCGGTCAGGCGGCTGTATGCAGCCGTTTTTTTTCTTTCTATTCTTATTTCACTTTATTTATGAGATAGTGTTTTGATTATAATGAATCCAACATTGGTAAACGCACACATGTGGATACAATGCATTTTGCCATCATCATCATCATCATCATTATTATTATTATTACCGATTTACCAAGTAGAAAACATAGAGAGAGAAATGGGGCCCGAAACATCATGCATGATGTTATTGGATATAGAAAGAATAGCAACAACATGTAGACGACGGCTATCATCATCATCATCATCAATGCAATGGATCCACTACCCAAATACCATCCACTATAGCCAATCATCATCATCATCATCATCATCATCAGATATTTGGCGCGAAACATTTCGAATATTTAGTGTTTATGGCAGTAAAAGGCACTATCCAAATCTGATCCATTCATTTGCTATAGTCATCATCATCATCATCATCAAGGAATTTTTTTTAACTGAAAAAAAAATTTAATAACAACAGCATCATCTTGATGATGATGATGATGATGATCGTATTTTGTTGTTGCTGATGCATTTTTTGGGGTCTGCTATAGCGAATTTAATGACATCATCATCATCATCAGTTCTATTCTATTGCCTAAAACTTGATGATGATGATGATCATCATCATCATCAACTTGGTCTTCGTGGTAATCATCATCATCATCATAATGAAAAACATCATGGACTTGCAGCATTTTAGATATTTCCAGGCAAAAAAATGCAGTCATTTTTTCCTTTTTTGCTAGATGTTCTTTTCATTTCAAAAAAAAGATTATTCAAGTTTTCGACTTAAAGTCCATGTTTATTTATGAATTTATTTCTATGTTGTATTTTATTCTTGGTCGAGCAAAAAGACAAAAGAATTCTCTTTTTTTCTAGTTCAATAAAAGGAAATAAGCAATTTTTTTTTGGTCAAATAGGATATATTCTCTAATCGATTCTATATTTGAAAACAAAAAGTTTCGACAAATCATTCATGTATCAAAATATAACAATTGAAAACAAAAAAACAAATTATCGCACCAAATATAAATTTCATAATCATTGATATTCTTCGAACACTACTTTTATGAATCGATCGTAAACAAATCGCTTTATTTTATCAATTTTACTACAAATACACCCCCCGAAAAGAATTGTGACATTTTTTTTGCATGTATATGTGGCATTTTGTGTTGCAGAAGTTTTTTTTTTGAATCAATATGTCATACATTTTTGGTTACAGTCGCAATGAGAAAAGCAGTCCAACTTTAAATAGTAGCGGCAAATATTTCTTCCATCAAAATGTATCATATCGAAGAATCATTTTTTGTTTTTTTTTATGTACAAAACAATTGTGACTTCACCCACTTAATACAGCAAAATTTTTTCCCATTAACACTGCAAAATTGTAGCGAAAAAGAGAGAAACAAAAAGGAAGAAGCAAACAAGCCAAGTTAGCTCCTTGAAATCAAATCAAGTAAAGAATGTGTGTGCACGTATATCTGAAAAGGAAAAAGAAGATGAAAAAATACTAGTAAATAAACGCATGCGTAATGTCATTAAGCATGGGTGAGTCGTCAACAGCATCAACAGCAGCCATTTTCTTCATCAACAACAATATGGATATGAACAAAACAACACAAGCTCACTGACTGATTTTTATTACAGTTGCCACTGCATTTACAACAGCAGCTAAAAAACTAACCAAGAAAGTGAACAAGAGTAAAAGAGAGAAAAAAAAAGATTGAAAGATACAACAACAACAACAACAACACAAGGACCAAATGTAATACATACATGCATACACATACAACACATAATACACCGAAGGCAAATAATGAAAAAAATATCCAACAAAGACAAGCAAGAGTTAGGTTAGCCTTTTTTCTTATTATTTCTCTGTTCCTGGTTCTTGGTCCTGGTTGTCTTTTTTTTTCTTTATTCTTTATTTGTATTTGTACAAAAGCCACCCACTCAGATACATACGAATTCGAATAACAACGACAATCAAGACGTAAAATCCATCGACATAAGAAAAAGTTCAATCAAGTTTTTGATCAGAATTTTTTTTTCAATGTTATTATTATCATTACATTAACAAACTGTGTTTGTGTGTTTCAGTGCAAAAAGATTGTCACCAAATTGGATTAATTTTTCTCAATCAAATTCCAGTGGTTTATGTTTGTTGACTCTTAATTTCGATTTTCGTTCAAGAATGAAAATTGTGCAGAATATGAATTAAAATTACGATGTGAAAATCATTCATCATAATTCCGATTATGAATCGGTGAATTTTATATGATGTTTAGTTGATCAGTTTATGTTTAACATATTTCAAGATTTAAGAAACCATCCTTAAATGTGAACTGGATAAAAATTCGATTGTTACCTCTTTCATTAATTCTTTTTTCCCTAAATTTTATCATCAATTTCACAATCATTCCAAATCTGCATTATATTTTTAAAATAATTGATTTTTTTTCGGTGAGTGAAAAATTTTGTGAAAAGAATTCTAATTTTGATTCGTTTTTTTTCGATTTGTCTTCGGGTAGAAAAAAATTAAAGAATTTTGTTTTGAATGTTCAACTATCTTGAAATACAAATCCTACATAGTCGAGATATTTCGATTTAATCACAAACTTGGAAAAATCGCAAATGGATTTTGCCATCTACGATAATCATTACATACGACGTTTTGAACAAATCATTTCAAATCAAAATGACAATAGTAACAGTAGTAATAATAGTTCAAAAAGTAATCTAACAAAAAAATTACGTTCACCATTGTCACTAGAACAACGTGAAATGATTAATGCAAAACGTCGTGTGTCAGCATTGACAGATGAACAACGTGAACGACGTAATGAAAAACGTCGTGTCACATCATTAACACCGGAACAACGTGAACGCATTAATGCTAAACGTAGGGTCGCCTCATTAACACCTGAACAACGTGAAAAACGTAATCAAAAACGGCGTGTATCATCATTATCACAGGAACAACGTGAACGTCGTAATCAGAAAAGGCGTATATCATCGATGACACCTGAACAAAGAACAATGGTCAATTCAAAAAGACGCCGCAGTACTTCTTCATCATCGAATCATCATCATCATCAACACCATAATCATTCACATTCATCAACAATAACGGTTAATCAACAAGGCCAACATCAACAACAGAATCATCATCAACAACCACAACAGACATCAGCGCAAATTTTATTGAATCATGCGACAACGCATGGAATAAAAGTGGCTAATCTTTCAACCACACAACAACAACAACAACAACAGCAACAAACCCAGATAATGCCATCAACACAGGAATTTCTTGTTCAAATATCCGACACAATGGATCCGAATAAAGCGACAATGGTAACAATAGCAACAGGACCGGCTATACCGGGTGCCCATCATAATAATCATAATTCAAATAATAATAATAATCAAACAAATCAGATAACATCTTATGAAAATCTATTTCGACATAAATTTTCACAGTATTCACCGCAGGATATGGAAATATTACAAACGATTCGCAATACAACCATAATGAATCGTCGTTGCTAGCTATAAATATGGAAGATAAACTATTTTAATATATATATAAATGACATATATCAGTTATCAATAGATAGTCACACCAACAATGATCATCACATTCATTTTTCGCTTTGTTCAATTTCCCGCCTTTTCTAAATTTTTCATTTCATAAACATACACAAACATTTATGAATAACACACTTACATTTTACTATTCATTCGATCTATCATTGAATCAATTTATATAAATTATCAAAAAAAAATCATTCATTTTAAATGATTATCATCATCATCATCTTATTGAAAAACATGAAACTTAATTGATACTTTTTTTGACTGTAAAATTTTTGAAAAAAAATCATTTGAACAATTCATTGCTAACACACAAACACACACACACACAACAAAATGGTTCGAAGAAAATAAATGTTTATCGAATTTCTTTACGTTCATTTATTTGGTTTTTGGTTCATTTTTTTTGGCTCTAGTCTTTATTATATTGAATTGAAATGTAAATTTCTACATAATCACACACATGCATGCTAAATCTGGAGAATGAAATTCTTAAAACCAAAATACAAATTTTATTCACTATCTACACCTACAAACAAAATAAAATTTACACTGTCGTATATTTTTCAAAAACAAAAAATCAAATTCTGGTGTTCATTTGGTTATTCTTCTTTTGTTATGATATCTCAATACTTGGATTCCAATTTTATTAATGATAATTGTAAATATTTGAGAAAAAAAATTGTTCATTTTTTCTTTCATTATCAAATCGTCTTTGTCATATTGAATCAGCTTTAGATAATTTTTACTACTACTACTACTGCATCGTTTTCTCGCTTTCTTTTTATTGAACTTTCAATTGAAATTGGATTTTTTATGAATTTCATTCATTCATTCATTCATCAATGATGATAATAGCGATTGATGCAAAAATGATTTTGAAATAATCCAAAAACCGGACATACACTTACACACACATCTATAAACAGACATGATGATGAAATAAAAATTTGAATTTTTTTTTCATAAATTGGTTGTGTTTTTATATTTTTAACTGTATCATTTTTGAATTTAGCAAAGAAATATGCAAATTTTGTTGTGTTTTAGTGCTAGTCTTTCATTGTTTTATTTTTTCATAAAAAATATTCAATCAATTGAATCAGATAAAAGTTTTTTTTCAATCAATTCATCATCTGCATTTTTTTTCATCCGCAAACTTATATGAACGAAGTAGAATCTTCATTTAAAAAAATATTCCTTGACTAACCAACCAGTAAAGAAGGTGCAAGCCGCGAAAGCAATGGTCACGATTCCAATTTTCATTGTACTTGGGGCCAAAAAGCATGCTGAAAGCAGGCCAACAATAGCTGATCCAATAGCAGCCCCACCACATATCATATTCTCCTTACTTACACCCTTTATTTTATTCTCTGCATCGTCTATTATATTCCTCTTAACCCGATCCTGTTTTCTATTGGCTTTTCTGTTTTTTGGAATGTTAGCTTGATAAAATTTATCCTCCTTAGTAAATTTCAACGAATCGAGACCGACACATTTTTTTTGAAAATCATTACGATTATATTTTTGACATATCGCATTCATCATAGTATCCTGGTCCAATTTGTCCGCCCAATATTTGTCACATTTTCTTGCTATTTCAAGTTGACATTCTAGATTTTCCCAATGAAAACAACAAAATCGCCTTGTTGCTGTATTCTGGCCAAATATGATTAAATTAGTATTGTGGATGGAAAAAAGAAGCTGTTATTCTCACTAAGCACTCACCAGCTGTGTGGAAGGAAGTTTCCATTTTGCAATCAATTTTTTCTGACATTCGTTGTAGGCCTTTTTATACTCAAGCGGACAATGTTCAGGTACTTGATCATATCGTTTATAACGGATATGCTGATAACATCCCGCATTGTTTATCAATAAAAATAAAGAAATCATCATCAATGGCCACATCATATTCATTCAAACAATTCGCATTGGTTATTAATTTGAATCAAGAGTTGTTGATCCGTTTAAATAGGCTGAACGTTAATTTGAACAATTCTTTTTTTTATTGACTGTTGATTGATTTGTTGTGTTCGGGAAATTGCACATATAATGAAGCCATCGGGTTACTGTGTAAAATCAAATCAATTCTAATCAAATTTGATGAAAACATTATAGATTTCACATACAAATGATGTCTCATTTATCACTGATAATAATTAACACTCAGACTTGATAATAAAATAAAAATTCGAATTTTTTAATGAAAAAAGAATTTGCGTTTATATAATAAAAATTAAAACAGTATCAATTTTTGAATTGAGCAAAAAAAATATGCAAATTTTCAAAATATAATTCTTAAAATATTGTTGTAACAGTTGATTGATTTCTATGATATCGACCATAAAATACATGTGATGCCCGATTATTCCGGTATATCGGGTTCAAAATTTCGAGTTTTCTTTTGACTGGAATATGATCATGATAAATAAAGAGATACCAATTTGGTTGTTGTGAGAAACCGACATGATTAACAACATTGGAAATCGAAATCTCCAATTCTTGACGAAAACCATCCAAACCGAAAAGACGATAAAATCGTATCTGATCACATAAATGTACCATCAATAGATCCGAGGAATCTTGTTGTGTGTAATGATTAGAATATAAGGCCAAATTTTTTATCCGACCGGTATGAATTTCTTGAACCTTTTTTAAAATTTTAAGTGAATTGAATTAGTCAATTTAAAAAAAATCATACCTTAACATATCGTACGCCATCTGTTGTTCCAAAAACGTACAACAATTCAAAATTCAAAATATTGTTGAAAATAATAAAATTTTTATAATCACTAATCTGGCGATTAGCCATTATGACCATATGTTCTGGACAAACATTGACTATTGTATCCAATGCTTGCATTTTGAAATCCGCCTCTACAGTTAAAATTTCCAAACGTGATTCATATGGATGATTAATTGAAACCAATAACAAATTCTGCCAACGATAAATCTGGTAAAAAATAAACAATTTTTCAAAGAAAAATAAGTTACTAAATAAAAATAATGTCACATTGCACACATACCGATTGTATTCGACCATACATTCTGTATTGACCATCTTTGATTGGATAAATTTCAATCCGATTCATATGACCAATATGTAAAATATTCAAAATATCATCATTGGCTAGAATTGCGTAGGACGGTGTCTGATCAAGTGCTAAAATCATTTGATCCATAATCGGATTTTGCTTTCGATACTGTTGATGATTATCATTAGCAAATAGTGAAACTTTTAAAGGCATTAGATGATGATGATTCTGTTGAAAAGTGTTTGTTTGACTGAAAAATCGTAGACTTTGAAACCAAATACCATCACCATTGTTGCTATCGTACGATGAATTAGTGTATGTTGAAATATCATTCAATCGTAAGCATTCAAGTAGATATGTTTTATGGAATGAATTTTTCAAGTATGAAAATAATAACCATACATTGTCAATTTGTTCGAATGCTAATAATGTTCCAGGATAATAAAATGTATGATGACGTTTCCAAACGTTAACAGTTTGATTGTTATAATTACAATAAACATCAATCTGATTGCATATTGATAATGAATTCAGACTGAACACGGAAGATTGAAATATACAAATCCAAGAATTCGACAGCATTGTAATAGATAATGGCATTGAAGGATGATCATCATGAATTAGATTCAAATCTTTATCCAGATCAATTTCATATAAGCGATCAAAATATAACAATTTCGAGCCAATGACCTGAAGATTTTGCCGCACCGAATCCAAATGTAAGCGTGCCTGACGAACATCATGATCCGTTTGTCGTAAATAATTTGTAGTATTTGTAAAATGATTCAATATCGTTATGTTGACATTATCAATAAATGATTGCACATCAACATTGTTCACGAATAATTCATTAACACGGACTTTTGTTTTGATAATATTGTCACTATTCTTTTTGACTAGACGATGTTTCAGATCATTTAGTTTAATATCATTGATTTTTTCAACCAAAAATGTTGTATTAATCAGAACATCTCCCGACAGAATTGTTCGGCCATGAACAGTTTGATCGAATGATTTGAGTAAAAGATTTTCACGTGAAATAGTAACATTATTCAATGGTCGCGTATGTAGTATATGAACATCAACATTGTCGAATGTTTTCATGCCATAAATGGTATAATTTTTATCACTTTGTGCAAGTACAGCATCGTTTAAAAAACGATCAATATTGATATTGGAAATTTTTCTACCCTTCATCACAGTCATACTATGATTGACATTTAAATCCTGTGTGAATTCAATTTCTTCAGTAAACGTATTGATCGAACGTTTTTTATGCATCAGTTGATCGGTTACGATTTCATTGATCCATTTAGCATTCAAATGTTTATCAATAATAATTTCGGTATCAAAATGTATATTACCACCGTATGTTTGATCACCATATTGTCTTAATGCATAATGATTTATACGTCCTAAATCTACACCATTAATAATATCCGTATCCGATTGTAGATTATTCACTTGTACATCATCTTCAAATCGTACGTTACGCAACACTAGATTTGTCTGAACATCTTGATCGCGTGTTACGCTCATATAATGATCGAATATATAATCCAATTTTAAATCATTTATATAACCATTAACAATAGTTGGTCCATTCAATACGAGTATATCAATCATTTTTTTACCAATAATTTTTTGACCATTATAATCATGTCTTAATGCTCGAACATTAAGATCATCATACGATAATCCATTAATCAATTCGAATTGTACTGGTGCCCAGAAATCAACATTTCCATTGATCACTAATGGTTTAGCTGTTTCATATGATGGTTTATAAACTTGCCCGCAAAAATAATCAATATCGATCTTATTGATTAAACCTTTTACATTTAGATCTTTCATTACAGTTACATTGTTGACAAAATGAATATTTCCTTTGATTTTCTGCGCTCCTGTATAATTACTACTCAGTACGACGTCTTGTCTTAAATCGATTTCGTTCAGGCGTCCATTCAGAAGAATGTCTCCTATATTTGAAATTTTTAAAAGACAAAAAAAATTGTCAATCATCAAAATGAAAATAATGTTAAGCTATATTGAACAAGCATTCAATTACCCATGACTTTGACATTTCCAAAGAATTCAATTTCACTTAGAATAGATGTTTTACGATCTAACCAAACAACTTCATCGAATAGTCGATTCAAATCAATATTGTTCAGATGACCATTATGAATATAAACGTTTTGTACAGTTAGATGATCGATGGAAAAATTTGCTTGTAAATGTCGTGGCTGTGATGACCACCATCCATGTCCATTGATCAACCAATTGTATTGCATTTCATAAACGGTGATATCATCAAATAGATGATCAAATTCAATCTGATCAAAACTGACTTGACCAATAAAATATTTGGGTGCCGATATATTCTGCCACTGTTTTGCCGTTGGATGTGCTGTTACAATATCATTCTCAAGCCATTTCAATGGAATTCCATTTATTGATGGGCTTGTAAATTCTTCATTCGGTGCGATTACCAATGATTTGAAACGAAATTCTTTCGAAATGTTTTGCCATTCACGACGACGAATTGAATAGTTGATTATTTCATTCATATTAATATCGTTTATACTATCCACGATTAGATCACCAATTATTAGAGAATTGAATATTATAGAATTTCTTTGATTGTTGAATTGTTTGATTCCGTTTATCCATTTGGATGTTTGACCATAATTTTCAACATCATTATTAAAAACGATATCATCGATTGGAATATCGTTGATATAAGAATCAATAATCAATGATTGCACATGAACATCACCATGAATCTCTTTAGTTCCATTCACTAATTGATCGCCAGAATTTTTCAGAACATTATCCAACATGATTGTCATGCTATAATTATTTAAACGATCGATTCTAGTATATCCATGAAATTCAATATCACTAAATGAATATTGAGCCAAATTTATCATCTGCGGTGTCGTACGGGTTAACAAATCATTAGCTAAATCGATACCATTGATCGTATTACAATCTAGATAATTAACATGAAGACGATCAAAATGAACATGTTCTAATGCTAAATTTGACCATTGATCGTCTAAAGTCAATGATTCTTCTACTAATTTATGAAATTGTTGTTTTGTAATTGAATTTATTGATTCAAACCATAAGCCACCTTCAAAACGGGCAATATTTTCGATATGTAATGTATCAATATAGGATATTGATGGCCGACGACGACTTCGTTGTTCCAGCTCACCAATATTCATACCATTCAGTAGTCCGCCAATGTAGCTATTGTTATTACCACGAATCGATAGATTATGTAAAATTTTTTTACCAGTTATATTTTGTTCTACATCATCATCATTGATCACAATATCGGGCATGTCTAAATAATATTTTATAAATAATAAATATTTAAAATTATGGTCAGGAAAAAAATTCAATAGGATAATTATAATAATAATAATTGATACTAACCATCAATCAATGCCAAACCATTCAATGTTTTTGATATGTTCAAATTTTGAATATAAACTTGATCATTAAATATTTTATGACCAACAATCGTTTCGAACTGATCTGTTCGTATAAAATCATCGGGTATATTTCGATTATTTATTCTTCGTACATTCAAATTAGCCAATATTGATAGATTATATTGAAAATAACAATCACCGGTTATTGTTTGATTCGGTTTATTTAACCATAGTGCTTGATCATAAATTTCTTCAATATCAAGCTCATTCAAACGACCACCCGATTCGATGATCAAATCATTAACAATTAATTTGTTTGCAAATTCAATAGGCATTGTCAACGAAAATGGCTGATCTATTCTAATGATCGAATGTAGAAACGAATCAAAATCCATTCCATTCACATTGATTGCATTTATTTGCCCGGATCGTAATTTTTGACTTACAACATGCACGGAATTTAGTATACGCTGTTCACCAATAGTTAGCAAAACATTTTCAGAATCGAAACGTTTACCATTGACAAATTGAGCATTAATTAAATCATCAACAATCAATGTTCGATAGAAACTTTTATGACCCGTTATCATATGATTTCCATTAACTGTTACAATATTTGTTGCATTATATCTTTCATTTATTAATGCATTTAACCAAATTGAACTATTTACTTGATCAATATAGTCAAAAAACATTGGCTCATTAATTTGTAATTGTAAATTATTATTACTATAATCAGATAATCGAATCTTGATGATTTCAAAATATAAATCACGAATCATTTTACCATTGAGATAATCGGTGATTATGTTCATTGTTGTAGGTAATTCAATCATTGATGGTATTACTGAATATAATTGATGATGATTCGACACTGAAGAAATTATGTGATTACCATCATATTTCATTATGGACAATGAATAAAATGAAAAATTTCCGATAATTATCTGTACTTGTGCTGAATTAATAAAAACAGCATTTGATGTAAGTAATTCATGGCCTTTTTGTATCTCTTTTTCAATCGAAATCAATTGGCGTTTCATGCTTGATAATTCGTTAAAATATTCACTATTTAATGTGAATGCATTATTCACATGACGATAATTATCAGTCTCGACAATAGTTCCATAATGTTCAGGCACGGCAAGTGTACCACGAATTATTAATGGGTCCGATTTGAAATATGATTCGTGGAAACGTTTTTCGATTCGAGTACTATGTTTTTCTAGATCTGCAATTTTATTTCGTTTTATATGACACCAATTCAAATGATCAGTCCATAATTTGAATAGATTATTATCATGAAAAAAACGAATCGAATATAATCGGATTCCATTCATTGCACCAATCATAAGATAAACGCTGTTCGATGGCGAAACTTTTTCATCATCAGAATTAGATTGATATTGTTCCAGACGATTTGAATTGAAAATTCTTTTCAAATAAATTGGTTGCATAGGATTAACATAAACTCGAATATTGATTGGTGAATATATAAAACGCAATGAATTATACGTGACAAAATAAATATCATTACTTTGTAGAATAATAGCCATTACGAACATTCGATTTACATCACCATATGCATTTACATAACGAATCGGTCCTGATGAAATGCGTTGAAATACAATAAATTCATGTTTAGATTTTAAAAATTTATACATAACAATATGATTCACTTCAATTATGGCTAAAAAATTTTCCTGATTAATGCCATGACCAATGTTAAAATATTCAATACCGATCACTTTTTCACTACATTGAATCGATTGAATGAGTTCCAATCGTTCCATATAATCATTATATCGTAGAATAGAAACATCTTTAGGCATTTGGCTATTCGAGTCATGACCATAACCTAATGCTAGATAAGATATTCCACTTAATGTGAATGCATAAATGGCATTCAAATCATTGGTTACTGGCCAAACAAATTCAACATGATCAAAATAGGTTCCAACAAATTTGAACAATTTCAATACGCCTTCAAATATATCATGTACAATAATCAGGTGGCGTTTTTCCCAGATGGCCACATTTGTTGTCGAAATTCTTTTTAAACTAGCCAAATGATTTTGATAAATTATTTTATTGTTACTATCGACCTGTATCCATTTGATATTCTGTTCATTTATTGTTCGTTTTTCATTCACCAAAATGATAACTAATATCTCTTCGTCATTAGTTGATGACAATGGTGAACGACGTTTATCGACAAATGCTAAAATTTTTTTCGGTCTAATCATATCAAACAATGTGTATTCGTGCATTATGGCCGTTGATTTTAGTTCATTGACGTTGTCCATTTTTTTATCGTTGTTATCAATAGCACCAAAAAATAATTTGTTTTGTTGTATCGAATCTGTTATATTTTCTGTTGTAGACATTTTCATTGTTTGTTGATGTTTTTGACTATCACTATTTGCTTCTTTTATCAGACAAACAATATATTGATTATGATTAAATTTGACAAGAACAAAATCGATTATGAATCCTTTTTTCGAACAAATTGTCTGCAATCGTTTGATTGGTCTTTCATTTTGTCGTTGGCCTTTTGGATCACCATCAACATTATTTTGGTCTTCGACGCCACCATCATCGTCTATTGGAACAATCTCTGAAATCAATTGTATTCCCTTGACACATGGCAATGTTTGAAAAAAATTGAAAATAAAAGAAAATAAAATGAAAATAAACGAATGACAAAAAAAACAGTCCAATCATGATTGGAAGGGTGGTAAGATTCGAAAATAATTTTGGATTTTTTTCATCCCTTAATACAAGCGTTTTCAAAAATTGTGTGTAACAACAATGACAGAGAGAGATAACGACAACAAACAAACAAAAAATTAAAAAAGAAATACATCACGAATGAAATCTGGAACAAAATAATCGTCTGAATGTATTGATCTACGCCTTCTACGAGCTGGTTCAACAATGTCCTCATCATTCTCTTCATCACCATCATTATTCGTTGCTGTTGTCATTGAAAGTGGAGGCGGTGATGGTAACATGTTTCTAATATGAATTAGTTCATTATAAAATTCTTCGGTAACTTTTTCCATTTCGCCAACAATTTCATCTGAATTGAAATCAAAATATAAAAAAAAATAGATATAATATGAAAAATGAAGAATTGGTTCGCTGTTCTTCTCATTATTATTTTCCAGTTCACTTGATCTGGTTTTTTAATTGTAATTGTAATTAGGAAAAAAACAAGACAAGATAGGAAAAACATAAATAAATAAAAAAAAGAAAAGAAATATAATTCATGAATCTGCTGCAACAGACAGTAGACAAAAAAAAGATTTCGTTACAAACTAACCATATGTATAAAGTTTTTCATTATTATTATCATTACTATTTTCCGTCATGACAATTTTGTTAGCAAAATCATTGTTAAAAAATATATTTTCCGTTAATTTTGATGATGGAAAATTTGTAACAATTTCTAAATCATCATTATCATCAACAGCAACAACATTAGAATAGTCGCTGTTATTGTCATTGGATGTTGTTATTGGAGAAAATTTGGTACGAATTGTTCCATCATGATGATACGTATGAAATAATGGCAATACAAACAAGAATAAAAATAAGAACCAAATGAATGAATTTTTTCGAAAATGATAATTATAATTATAATGATGATTTACACGATTCATGATAATAACGCATGAAAAAACTAAGCGAAAAAAAATGTTGTTTTCAGTAACATAAAAGAAAATAAAATAAAATGGAAATTGTTCTCAATGCGTTAATGTTGATGATGCCCAAAATGATGATGATCGTCAAAGGAAAAAAAACATTCAACTCAGAGACAAAATAAAATTCAATTTCATTTATTTCCAAATGATAAAATTCATTGTAGATGGCATGTTTCAATGTCAATGTTTTTTTTTCAATCATTAGTCTTTTTAAAAATGATAAATTTTCAGTGAAATCAAATCAAATTTAATAACATCTGACAAAGGAATTTGAAAACAAAATGAAAATATAAGAATTATTTTTTTTAAATCAACCACAAAAAAAATGATTTTTAAATTTAAAATGGATGTTCATGGAAGTGAAAACAAATCTGATTAAAATACACAAATAAAAAAAAACAGACCAGAATTTCAAGATCATTTTTTGTAACAAGACTTGTTTTTCTCTTGTTATTTATTGTTCTGTTTTTTCTTTCGTTTTTTTTAAAGTTATTTGCATTTTCATCTCTAAACATAAAAACAGAATATAATTCCATTACATCAATGTATCGGACAAAGTTAAATCCAAAACAAAACTGAATTAGTTGTTTTGTGGGAGGAAGGAAGAAGATGGATTCAAAAAAAAAAAATTCAAATCAATAAACGAATTCTCAATAAATCAAGTGCACCATTTACAGGAAATGAAAATATAGAATAAAAACGGAATTCTTCATCGTGTTTGAATGATTTTGAATGTTTACGCTTGATATTGTTATTCCACTTGAACTTTTTTTCTGTTGTTTTCAATGTTTTTCGCTCAGAATTTTTGTTTCGAATATATTTTGCAAAATAATAGTTGATCAATCAACTTCAAAAATACAATCTGTGTACAGATGAATGAATGGAAAACAAAATAAAATTTATATCAAACCGATAAAGAACCGAACTTTGGTCGGACATTCATTCATATGTTTGTCATTGATGATAATGTCGGTATTGGATAACTTTTTCTGTTCAAATAAAAATTCAGCTAACATCATTTATCACTTACTTAATTTGAAAGAAAGCTTTATAGAATATTCTTTCATCATCAAAGAAAATCAGTGAACATTTTTTTTTTTTTTTTGCTTTTCTGCTTTTTGGTAATGAAATTTAAATCGAATGAAAGAAAAACTAGCAAATAGGGTAAAGTAAAAATATACTTTAATGAAGGAGAGTATAAGATCTGAATCTTGTGCAAGACCTCGTCCATTTTGAAAATAAAATATATATTATTACCAAAATTGGAATGAAAAAAAATGTATAAATAATACTGCCAATCAACAGTGAACAAACAACATAAGAAATCATAACAAACCAATACAAACAAAAATATCAACAATTTTTTCTTTTATTTTTGGATTTCAGAATTCATGAAAGGTTCATGACCGTTTTTTTTCTTTCGAAAATAATATATAAAAAAAGATTCCTTATTATTCTTTGTATTCGATTTTTTTTCTCTATTATTATTATCATCATCGCCATTCAAGCTTTAGGTTTCATATTTTTTTCAAATAAATCGACGGTACGGATGATTGGGTGTTTTTGTTTGTATTTATAAGGTCTAAAAATCCGTATATCAATTGAAGCTAATTGAGTTGAATGATCTTAATAGAGAGTCGGCGTCACGATTCTGATAGCTATGGCCATAGATTTTACATCGAATCTAATATGGCTTTTTTCATCATTATTGACCATATTGAAGATTCCAATGATTTTTATAATCTTAAAAAAATATATTTTCAAATTTAATTGAACATTTTTTAAAATAAATCTACACTCAATACATATGAGGAAAAATGATCATGTAATATGTCATTTAATCTCAAATGTATTTGGATCGAAATTTTTTGTTTTATATTTGATCCAAGTTTGATGTCAAGTTTTCTACACCACAAAAATCAAACATATGTATTCTATAACAATAAGGCTATTCATTTTTTTCATATATTTCCTTTGTATAAATGTCAATCACAAAAAAATACTACATACATTTACCATTATCATTTTTTTTCAATTGTCATTCATTCTTTGTTTGTGATAATGATGTTTGGCTGTTTTTTTTCCCAATTCAACTCATTTTCTATGATTTTATTTCTGATTCAAGATATTCTGATTAAGAATTTTACTTTGTTTAATGTATTTTATCCGAACACAATGCGAGAATTTGTTTGTTTCAGCTTTTCGATTGATTTTTTTTGTACTTTATTTGTTTATCATACAATGGTTGAATGTGATGATTGAAAAGTATGTTGAAGTATTGTCGATATGCAATTTTAGTGTGTTTCAAACATCACCAATAGGATGATTTTATTCTTGTCATTTATTCTACAATATGATTCACTGTTCCACAAATAAACACAATTGTCAATTCGTTTTTGTTTTTGTTTTTTGCTGGTTTTTTAGTTTTGCATTTGATACAAACAAAAAATATAGTCGTTTCTTTTGTCGTAATGATAATAGTAAAATCAACATCATCACGACGATTGTGTAAATATATTCAATTTGTTTTTCTATTTTGATCCATTTTTAGCTGCTTATATTTTTTGTTTTTTTTCTATAGAGTTTGAATAAAATAAATCATAAGAAGTATCATGAATTATCGATAGTAATAGCCGTAGTTGTTGTTGTTTATTTCTACTAATTTATTTGTTTTCAATAACAAACATTTTCTTCCATCTTTTTAATCGTTTCAATACTTATCTATTGTTTGTTTGTATGTGTTTGTGTTAGCTACTGTTAGCTGATTTATTCAGTTAATAGTCTGGAATTTCCGTTTCGACTTATACAAATACGCCTACACACACACACACACACACAAAAGCACTCAAAGTCAAAATGAAATTGCGCTTGATAAATAGCTTTGGTCAAATACATAGATAAAACAAATGCAAGTGATAGAATAAAAGTCCTGAATCCATAAGAAAAATAACACTATTCTCTGCTATTCAAACGGTACACAAATTTTTTCGAGTACATTCAACCCAAATGGAACGGTAATTGAAAATATCGAATCATTAAAAAAATGCAATGTTGTTCATCATTAACAACAACAACGACAACAACTTGGTTATATGATAAATTTTTTCATCATCATTCATCGTCAATGAGATGATATAAAAATTATGCAAGTAAAAATAATCGATTTTCAATAATCTCAACAATAACAATAACACAATTGAAACTAAATATAACAAGAAAAAAGAACTGAATATTCTTGTGGAAAAAATTGAAAATTGAAATCATTCATTCAAGCACATTGTAGAAATAACCAAATTCAATCATTCTTTTACTATTTTATTATTGTATTTGCATACTATCATTAGACATTGTTCGAAGGGCAGAATGTTAAAAAATTTTAGTATTAAATAAAATGCAAAAAAATTCTATTGTGAAAACTTTTTATTCTCTTCAAAACTTGAAATTGACAGATTGAAATTTTTCATTATTTATTTCCGAAACGAATTCCGTCGTTTTTGTTTTTTTTTGTTGTTGTTGGGTTCAGTTTTTTTTCGATTGACAATGATGAAGACATTTTGATGTTATCATGGAACATTGATCATTGTTCAGTGTAATCAATTCATTTTTTGTTCACTATTCTATTTAGATGGAAATTAATTCATTTTTTTCTTGAATAATAAATGAAACATTCAATTATTTTCATCATTTTCAACAATCATCATTTGTTTCAATATGGCAAAATATTGACCTTGAAATTCAAAATTTTATTTTTTTTTCATTATATTCAAAGCAAAAAAAAATGTATGATGAAATTTGAAACATGGTGGTGGTCTTTTTGTTATTTCATAATTTTATTTCTCTTTTCATTTGATAATCTAGTTTCGTTCGAATAAACATTTGTAAGTGAATAAAACCTACATAAAAAATTTTTCGAATGAAAGAATTTTTTTTCTCGGTAAGTTTGACATTTTTACAGATAATAAACGATAAACCACCAAGATGTGTACGAGAATTGAATTGAAATTGTCTGATTGTTAGAATATTCTTATATTCATTATATTCAAAGAAAAAATACTTGATGGTGACAGTCGACTTACATTTCAAAACAGTTCATATGTTTTCGTTAACATTATGGAGTTAGATAAAGAAAATTAAGATGGAAAATATGAACTGAATATCTAGAAAAACCAACATTCCTTTAGAGATTAAATACATTGATAATACATTATTATGATGAAATATCCAGTTTATAAAAGAAATCTTAACCTTCAGATATATGGCGCCCAAATAGACAAAGGATTTAATTCGAATAAGTCAGCGAATTTAAGCAAGTAATACTCAGACATAGAAATAATCCTGAAATTTTGATTTGTATGATACAAAACTAAAATGATGATGAAATAAATTACAAATTTTGATGAAAAATATGTCAGTACGAATTATATTGCATGAAAAAACCAAAAAAAAAAAAAACAACATTAAACAAAATGGCCATAAGTTTCAAATGATTACGGATGTTTCGCATATTTTTGAAGCTGTTTTACTGTTCATAGTCGATTCCATAACTTCGGGCCAATAGATTGATTTTTTTCTATTGGAAAAAATATATTAAACAAACATTTGTTTCCGTTTGTTCCTAAAGTTTCATGATATAATGGAACAATCAAATGTTTATCTATTTATTGATGATGATGGTAGATGGCCTTTAGGGATTCACAATTCTTGTTCATTCATGAATACAAATTTATCATAGGTAAAAAAACCAGAACAAAACAACATTAGCATTAATATGGACAACAATGGGCAAAAACTATTTGAAAAAGGAAAAATAAAAAACAAATAACGAGAACAATGAACCGAAAAAAAGAATTCAACAAGATGATTCGATTGAAAAAAAGACGAAAAAATTCAGCTAAATTCCACCAGGAAATGTAAATAAAAATTTAAATTCCAATAAAATAGAATGATGTTATTTCTAATAGATTAAAATTTAGTCATTTCCACTATCGACAAACACGCAATTTAGCCAATTTTCTTATGAAAAACAACAAAACATTTCATTTTAAAAAAGATTGCAACAAACATAAAAAAACGAATGTTATCAATGATTTAATGTTTATCTGATAATTTTAATGTATTCGATTTCAAAATGAACAAAACAAAAAAATAACTGAATCAACATACATGCAAAAACATTTTTATCATTGTGATTATATAATAATAACAAATTTATTCACAAATTTTTGAAATTGAATGAACAAAAAAGAAAATGTGACAAGAATGGATCGTTTGTCCAAAAAAAAAAAATAAGTAAATCGACCAAAAAAACCAAAACCATTGTTATTGATAATCGATCATTTTTACAAAGATTTTTTTTCTTTGGTCAAATTTCAATGACAATAATGCGATAACAATAAGGGAAAAAAATAAAAATTCATTCAAACATTTTTGTTTCACAATCTCATGAAGTTTGTTTGTTTGTTATGAAAAAATAACAATATAATCTTTAATCATTTTATCATCATGATCATCAAATTTGTAATGTAACAATGTAAATAAATATGAGATAACGACAGAAATGATGGAGTGATATGAAAACGAAAAATGTATGAAATTTTTTCTCCTCATTTTTTCGTGAGATTCATGTATCAAGAATTGTGTGTGTGTTTGTAATGTGTGTTGTTTGTGCATGTGCGTGTGGAAACAGAATTCTAGAATATTCTTATTATGTTTTATATCACCAATTTCTTTATTATTATTACAAATGATATTTTAAAATATCAAAAATATTCGCATTTTTCTAGGTCTTTTTTTCCAGATCACATTCTTTGTTTAAATATTTTTCTCTTTTCATTTGCAGAACGACAAAAAAAATGCATTAAATGAATGAGTAAATGAAAGGATTTGATTTTTTTAAATTAATTTTTTCTTTTTTTGGTGAAAAAAAACAAGAAAAATTCATATTTCAAATAGGAAACAAAAGTTAAATTAAAAAAAACGGAGCAAAACAGTATTATTCTTTTGTCATTGTATTAATATTGTTTTTACTATTATTGTGTTCATATATGAAAGGGTTAATTTAACCCGTTGAAAAAAATCATTACATTTACAGTTTGTTTTTTGTTTTCATTATTCAATTCTTATGTTTACAAATGATCATTACCAATTTATTTGGTATTTGTAACTAACATAATTTAGTTGAATTAAGTTACATTCGAAAGATTGTGAAATATGTGAATATTCTGTTTTTAATGAAAAAATAACAAATTCAAACAATGAAAAGAAAACTAAAAGAAATTGAATATGTAAAAAGTGAGAGAAACAAAATTGAAATTGTTGTTTTTGTTTTCAAAGGAAAAAAAACAAATTAAATACGTACTGATAAGAATCAAAAGTTGATAAGAAGAAATAACTGGGAAATTCAACTTTACACAATGAGCATTTATAAGATTTTAGTCATCTGATGAGAAAGAAAAAGGAGAACAAAAAAAAAGTAGAAAAAAAATTCCCGAATAGGATACCCAAATACTTCCTCAACTGAATCTAAAAGAAAAATATAGTGAGGATGAAATTGTATTTCATTTGATCAAAAAAAGAACAATAATATTTGTCATTGGAAAGTTATCTTGGACTGTATTAGTTTCATTTATTTGTTTGTTTGTCTTTGTTGTACAAATTGCAAACATTAATGATTGGTAATATGACATTCTACCAGGAGCTGCTGATAAGAGTTGAAAAAAGATCAAAAAACAAAACAAAACGATATGAAATGAAAAAAAAGGAAAACTTTGTTTTTTTTCTCAATTTTCTTTTCGACATCATATATCAATTATGACCAATGTAGTTAGTATTAATGTAATAGATGTTGTCGTTAAGAATTGAATTTTTGCGTTTTTCTTTTATATATTGTTTCAGAATTCAATGTAACAAAACAAAAACGATGGCAATCCAAACTCTATATATACTTTGATGATGATGTTCGACAAATACTGATAATGATGATTCTTGTAATAATAACGACGATAATGATGATTTATCAAAAAAAAATGTTGTAATCCTTGTATTGATAATGACATGGTGAAAAAATATTTAATGAATAGAATCAAAAATAAAAATTAAATGACAAAAAATAAAATTATTTGATGACAAAGTAATGATCCATGAAATAGTGTTTTGATAAAGTGGAAATATGTTCCAAACTATACTATTCACTTTGTATAAAGATTGTGTGTGTATGAACTAGAAAAGATAACAATTACTGGAACATCTGAATTTTTAGGCTGAATTTTCTTCATTGAATAAGAATGATGACCATTTTAGTTCTGATAGTTATTAGTTTCTTTCATGGCAAAAATGGTGGTGGTGATGATGTTGATTGTTGATTTTGGCTATCTTTTGAATGACGACGTGAATTTGATGCAGATGTTTCTTTGGAATGTTTAGGATTTTTTTTAAATTTATTATCATCACAATAATTAACATCATCATCATGATTATTATAATCATTATTATCATTGTTGGCCGTTGTACTACGTTTTAATTCTGGTACAACAAGATCGGTATATAAATCGGATTGTAAAAATCTCACATATGAATCTGATTCGAGAAGACTTTGAATTTTTTTCTGTGCTTCATCAAATGTAAATTTTGATGGTGTTGCCAGATTTTTCTGTATATCCAAACGTAGATGATGATCCAGATTGACCTTTAGATTTTTTTTTGTCAAAGAGAAAAAAAACAGAAAAATTAATTGTTTATAAACATTCATGAACATTAAATAAAATAGAAACAATTTACGAAACTGAAAAAAAACAAACTAAATTTATTGGAATTTTTTCTTTACATTCCTATCAGGGAACAAAATAGAAAAAAAGACCATCAAAGTTAATGGTTTCATAAAAATGATCATGTGAACATTTGAAAAAATAAATATAAAATTTAAACAAAACAAAAAAAAAGTTAAATTCATTGAATTTAACTGATTAAATGCATTATTTGAAAAACAAACACAAAGAATGAGAGATGAAAATTATCGATTTACTATTTTCACTCAATTCATCTAAAGATGTAATACATATAAATATACAGAATTGATAAAACTGAATTCATTACTAAATGCTTACATTATGAAAAAAAAAGAATGCATAAATGAATAACAAACATTATGTTAATTACTAACTACATGGTTTTGTTGCTTTGATTTATTTAGGAGAACAAAAAAAAAATCAAATGATGATGTAATCAAATTTAAAACAAAAGCAAAACTTTCCTCCCATCTTTTTCAAAATGCGAAATTTTTTCTTTTGTTTCGTAATAACTAGCGTCCTTATCTTTGTCAGCATTTAGTTTGAATGATAATGATGATGATCGATTTTTCAAGTTTCTTCCTTTGTTTCATATTTTGTAATGAAGTTGAAAAAAAATTTAACATTATCTATTCAAGTGGATAGGAATTCTTTTTTTTTGCAATTATTCAGGAATATAAAATAATGTAACCAGATAAAACAAAAACGTTTTGATAAATCAATAAACACAGAATATAGTGTCTCTCTGTGTGTGTACATTTGTTTTTAATTAAAAACCCACACAACGAGAATTCGAGAAAGAGAAAAAAAATCGACAAAAACTTTATAAAATTTAACTTACCTCCCTTGGAGAACGTACAGCAACATAATTGTCAAAAATTTTCTTTGCACGATGTCGTAATTTACTTGATCGTATTTTTCGATATTCTTCACAGGCTAACCAAAATTCAAGATTTTCATCGGAAAATTCTCGACAAAGAAATGCTCGAAATAATGCTGAACCATCTGTGTTGAAATTTTTTGTTCCCAAGTAATTATAAATTATTGAATTCCGTGTATCGATTGACCAAAAAAAAAAAAAAAGAATTACAATTTAAAAATAGAACCGGAAAGAATCAAGGATTAGTTTTTTTTTGGTCATTTCATTAAAATTTAAAAAAAAGAATCGAAAAAAAATACTTACATCGATTAGCCATTAGATCCCGAAATGATTTTGACCATTTTTCCACTTCGTCACGGGATGGCCTTACAGTCGATGCATGTAATGATGAATCTGTATGACGACGACTTAAGAATCGTAATCGTTGTTTCATATCTTCCAGGCCTGATGATCCACTTCCAGACCTAGTGCAAAAAAAATATAAATATTAAAATTCAGAATTACAAAAATGAAGAAAATGAAAAATTCATTTTAAATTTGATCGTTTGTTTACTCAATTTTTTTCATTATTATTACAAACAAATACCACCAACACACACATCATTGATTTGTGTTTGGTGTTTGTACGAAAAAAAAAATCTTTCCAACAAATATTTATCTATTTTTTTCGTATCGATATTGATTGTCAAAATTTTTGGCATGGAAAATTATTCAAAATACATATAGGGAAAAAAATTCATGCCAACAATCACCATAAAAAACAACAAAAACAACAACAGAATTTTGGTGACAAACTTTTCCTATTTTTATATTTCATTTTCCATTTTAGAATAATAGCCTGAATCTAAATAAACTTTTTTTTTTTTATTTTCTCTCGTTGATATTTCGATTTTTTTCACTTTTACTTATGCCCTTTTTTTACTGACTAGATTTTCTTTATTTTTTTTTTTTTTTGTTCTACTTTTTTTCTATAAAGATGAAAATTTATTCGTGCTATTCACTTAATTCAGTTGAGAATCTTAAAGTTTTCTTTTTTTTAGTAGTATTTTTTCATTCAACTCTTTTCAGATTCTTTTTTCATCGATGGTTTCAAAAAAAAAAAATCCTTGCGGGCTTTGTCATTACTTTACGCCATGCAAAATAAAAGTTATTTGCATTCAATTACTTTACCAGAAAAACAACAACAACAACAGCAGGAATGATGAAGAATAAAATTTTCCAGAAAAAATCTTCAAAATTGAACATTGAAAAAAATTTACTTGTTTACAACCATTCCATTAAATCATTTACCATTTTATTTGTATACAAATAAAAAAAAAATAGTCTACAGTGGGAGTTTTTTCAATGGTCCTCAAATTTTTTTCAAGGACCCAGAAAAAACCAAAAAAAATCATTACAGAATAATTCTAAACATCACATAAACCATAAAGTTTTTTTTTTATTTGTTTGAGTGTCTTGTAGTGTGTGTGTGTGTGTGTTAGTGTCATGACAAAAAATTTTATTTTGATTTTCACAAAACCAAGGTTGTTTTTATTATTATTATCAGTATTATTAGCTATCAACCAAAAGAATAAAAATGAATATTCCTTGAAGATTTCCAATTGAAAAACAAACGATAAATTACTATTTACCTTTCTCATTATTATTATTATTATTATCATCAAAATAAATATCATAATAAAGTGATTGTAACATAGTGAAAAATTCTCATCATTCGTAGAAAGAAAACTTTGTTCTTATTTTCATGTATGTGTGTATGTTTTTTTTCCTGATTAATATGATTGCATTTTGCTGTTAGGTGCTTTTTACCTGTTTACATGTTGTTGTTTTCTGTTTCTGGATGATTATTTGTTTGATACTGGGAATGAATTTCGAATATTCGTGAATGTTTTCTAACTGTTCAAGCCGTTTCAATCTTTGGCCGAATGATCAAAATGTTGGAAGAGAAACAAAACAAAAAAAACGATGGCCACTAGCAAATTAAAAGGAAAAATATGAACACAATTTGATGTTGATTGCTTTTATTTCTCTGACATATCCTGTCCTATAGGACTGTTCTTGAATAAAAGAAAATTTCCGTACATAAATGAGAAAATAAACCGTTTCCTGCAAACATGACTGAATGAAAAGAAAAAAACCAATTGGAGAAATAGGTCGAATGAATAAACAGGTACAATAAAAAAAAATTACAATTTGCCTGATGAACAGCAACAAAAACACACACACAAATGTATTGATCAATTTTTATTGTATTTCATTTTTATCTTAATGCATTGTAGTTAATTTTTTCGCTTCATAAAAATTCATATAGAATGTATTCTAAATGGTAGCAGAATTGGTTTTTTTAGTAATATTTATTGTGATTAATTTCATTACAATCGGATTTATTTAGATGCATTCCGCTGCTGAAACATTACAGTAATAAGCGTATATTACCTTTTAGCTTAATTAAACGAATAATAAACATAATGAAAAACAAAACAATAATAATAATTGGGTGAAAAATAGAGAAAAAACATTTTTCGGTAAATAATAAAAATAAACAAGAAAAAAATGAATGTAAACAACAAATACAATTGTTATTCGTTAGGAGTTAATCTCATCAACGTTAATGATAACAATAATAATAATGAAAACCTAAGCAATTTTTTTTTGAAGAAACTTTAAAACTAATCCAACCTGTCGAAAGAAGAATAAAAGAAAAAGAATTTGATAACAAACATTTAAACAGAAAAATATGAAATTCTTTTATTTTTTCTCATGACAATCATAATATTCTGACATTTTATGATAGCCTATTTAATGTTTGATTGTTTTTCTATGAATCCCATATATGAAATAGAAAAAAAATTGATTGGTACTCTAAAACAAATTGGCCATTTTATTGTCTATTTGTTCAATTTAAGTGTGTGTAGGTAAGCACTAATTGAAAAAAATAGATATAATTTATGATTGTGAAACAATCATGACAACGATAAATAAATATGAATCATTATTGTTGTTATTAGTATTACATATGTTAATTAATTTTTAGTTTTCATTGATTAATTTTAATTTTTTTTTAATATTGAGATTCTATCCAATCAAAGGAATGAGAAAAAAATATATATATCTCAACAACAACCACTTTTATTAATGGCATTATTAATTAAAAAAGATTTTTTTCTTTCATACAAAATACATTTGTTGATTGAAATAAATGTATCTCTAAGGTATTATTGTATAAATTAAACAAACGAATTCAACTTACATTGTATCATGTTGATCATGATCATGATGATGATGATTTTGATGTCGTGTATGATGATGATGATAATGATCCTTTTCATCATCGTTTCCATTATTTCCTGTTGATGATGATGGACGATTTTTTGCTGATTTATCTTTTAGTCTTCGTTTCTTCGTTGTCATATTTCATATTTTTTTAATGGAAAAAACAAAAACAACAAAATTTAATTCAGACATATATAAAGACATAAGAATAATTTGAGGAAAGTCAACTTCATGAGTGAGTACATCCGTTATAATTCAAGTGAAAAATAATCATTATTGAACAGATAAAAAAGCAATTGATGGATTTTTTTATGCTGGTTTGAATGGGTAGTAAGGTTTTTTTTAAGTGAAGAAGATCCAAAACAAAATTACTAATAAATGAACTGTTTATGTACTTATCATGCTTTTCATTTTGATCAAAATTATAGATTCGATAAAAAAAATTATTTGAAATATAGCAAAATTTGAAAAAAAGTGCTGAAATAAGCTAAAAAACTAATTGGATTTTTTTGTTGTTGAAAAAAACCATCGAAATGATAAAAATGAACCAATATGGTTTAAAAGCTTCGTAAAAATAGAGAAAAATAATGATGATTGCCAATAGCAATTTTGAATAAATTAGAAATTTTCACTTTTAATTAGCTAAAATTTTCAACTTTTTCATCAAATTTATCGTTTCAAAATAATTTTTTATAGAATTCATTGAAATGATAATAATGCATGACAGGCAATAGTTTTGTCCATTTGTTTTTTATTCCAGTCAAGATTATTTCCTATTCGACTAATCAAAACATCATGAGACTTATGATGTTTCATGAATTTTTCATATGAAAAAAATGAATTTGCAAATGCAAATTTCCGGTGTGTTGGTACAAACTTGAAAAAATAGGAAAGTTTTCAAATGAAAAAAAATTGGCATTAAATTTTGTATTAGTTTTCGATTCGATACAGTTATCTAAATCATCAAACAAACGGTTCAATGGATTTGAATTCTTTTTTATTTTTATTTTTGTTGTTGTCTATAAATGTATAAATAAAAATAGGAAAAAAATGATTTGCCCCATATCGATGAAATTCTTTTTCCATTCTTATTTTCTTTTATTTTATCTACCTTATTTTGATTTATTTTTGACTTCTTCAATAGAATTTCTTAAAATAGAACATTAACAATGTAACAATTTCTCTAGATGCATGCTCGAATCGTTAAATAAAAAAAACAAAATATCTAAATGAAAATGAGAGTTTTTTCTGAATAAATAATAATAGAGTGAAAAAAAACAAGATTTTCATTTCATTGTTACATTCTCAATGATTAAAGTCAAATATGAATTTGGTAACGTGACTATTGTTTCGTCATCATCCCAAATAACTAATGGATTTTCTATTATCAAGCTTATATTTTTTCTTGTTTTATTTGATTTATTCATTTCATATTTAAATGAATGTCAATCGATACGTAAAAAGATGATTAAATGTTAATCATAAAAATAAAGATAATGATTTTCTGTTTTTTTTTCCGTTGGCTAAAATGAATATTGGTTTATTGATGTTGAAATTGGTTCAGTGCATCAATAATTTTATTGTGAAAAGAATCATTTCTCTTACAATTTTTTTTTACTTAATTAGGATACTTATTATAGTTCGTTATCCTTTTTTAGCTTGTAAAAAGAGAATTCTGTTTTCTTTTCATCGCTTCAAATAAATCGATATTAAAAGTTAGGGAAATAAATCCAAAAAGAATGATAAATTGAGAAAGATAAATGAGAAAAAAACGAGAACATCGTATCGTACAAATTCGTTAATAATGACGATAATAAATGAAAACTCTATTTTTTTTTAATTCCTCTCAATCTATCTTTTGTTTTTTTTTCTTACTATATTCTACAATCAAAGAACTAACCTATTTTTCAAAGTTGTTATAATTTGGATGTAAAGAAAAATCCAACGTTTTATTTGTTATTATGTTAAAGTTTTATTATTCTGAAAAAAAGTTTCCAAGTTCAAACTTTCTTAGTTTTTCTGTCTTCCTTTAAATAAAAATTCTTGAAATTCACATAACCAATCATTGTCATACAACACACAAGCTTTATGATAACCGACAACGATGACAGGAAAACTTTTTTATTTTTTAGTATCATATTAAAACTTTTTAATACAAAAGAATTTTGTATTCTTTCACTTATATTTTATTCAGTCTAGCTTCAAGTTTTTCAGTGGGTTTTTTAAGAAATAAAACTAAAAACAATTTTTTTCCCATTTTGTCACAAAACAAAATAAATGGAAAGTAGACTAAGCTGATCTAAAAGAATCATCATTAAAGATATTTATTAATTCTAACTCAATTTTTTTTCTGTTAACACAAATTTTCAAGACTTCTAAAAATAAAAAGTTTTAAAAACAAAAACAAAAGTCAAACGAACCAAATAATATTCAGACAAAATGAAGAAGAAGAATTATTCTCTCGACATATTCATTTATTATTATCAACGATAAACATAATATCATTGATTGATTGATTCGGATCAATGAACAAGAAGAAAGAATTTGTTATGAATGTTAAAAAAAAGAGAATCGAAATTCCATAACAAACATTATGTGAATGATAATCAGATAACAAAAACAACAAATAAACAAAACAAAAAAAGTTTTGTTTCAAAGCTTCAAATTTAATTAATTTATTCTTATCAAATTATAAAGTTCATTTCGCTCAACGCAAAAAAAACTGATTGTAATAAAAAACCGAAGAGAAAAAAAAAGTTCAACTTACCCGTGATTTGGATTTATCCTTACTACTACTATAATGTGATGAATGATTTTGTCCCAATTTTGTTGATGACAAAGGCATCATTGATGATACTGAATTTTCATTTGGTTCATGAGCAAGAAATAATGCATATGATGGTACATCTTTACTAGCACCAGCACTATGTGTACGCCGTAATAATCGTACAAGACGTGTTGCTGATGCCAAAGTAATTTGAGCTATAGAACCTTTACGTTTACGATTCTGTCCACTATTTGCTGCATTTATCGATTTATCACCAACATTATCATCATTATTTGATTGATCTTTAGTTGATGATGAACACATCATTGTTTTTGATTGTTGTTGATGATGATTATCATTGTTATCATTTTCAATCGGATCATTATTTTCTTCTGAATTATTCGATTCCTTCAGATGATTGGTATTGTTATTATCATTATTATCATGTTTGCAATTAGAAAATAAATAAGAATCAAAAGTAAAAATTTATTAGTGAAACAAAAAAAAAGTTATAACAGGATAGAAATTGATGGCCATAAAAAAGCCTCTGGCGAAATTCTGTTTATTTATTTGTTTTTATTATTGATTATATTGATTATATCGATTATTATTATTATTATGAAACTTACAAAATAACGATCATTATTTAATGATGCACCAAGTTTTTGACATATAGAATCGGGTAATAATAACGATGCTATTATGGCCGTCATACTACTACAGAGATATAAAACGAAATTAAGGTTAAGAATTGATAAATGATTGTTTTTATGACAAAATAAAGATTAACATTTTTGTCATACTTTTTACGTTGTTTTGGCTTTTTCATATTTGTTGTTATAGTTGTTGTTGCTATCGATTCACGGTGATGTCGATTATTTTTATTATTATTATTTTGAGAATGATTATGATCAAAATCATTATTGGTTGAATCAACGACAGCTTTTATTGATTGTTCATTATCTTTAGTATTCGATATTATCGATTTTATTGTTGTATTTGAATTCGATTTGCGACTATCACTACAATTATCTAATGATGTAGCCGTTTTTAAATGTATAAGATTACGACACAATTCATCCACTAATCGTGAATGTTTATTCTTTTTATTATTGACTGTATTTCCAACATTACTGCTGCCCGAATTTGTATCATGTTTATTATTATTATCATCTAAATCCATTTGAATTAGATCATCATAGATGCCATCATCATCACCATCGTCAGGTGAACCTACACCGACACCAATACCAGCAGCAGCTGCAGCCGCAGCTGCTTGTAGCAATGTTGCTGTTGTTGTTTGCTGATGATGTGATGATTTCAGAAATAATTCATCAACCGATAATGTACAATGTTTTGAATGTATTGAATGGCTACTAAATGAAGATTGATCTTCATTTCTATAATTTTTAGTATTCAACAAAAAAAGGTAAACAAAATGAAAAAAAAATTTTGTAAGTGCTATGTTCATTAATTATTCGGCCATGGTCAAGGAACATCATTTATCAAATGTAAAAAAATAAACTTGATGAAAAAAATAATACTCACATGCTATTACTACAGCTAGGACTTGGTGTACTTAATTCGGAAGGACTAAGCCCACCACAACTTGAATTTAATGGTGATCGTGAGCCAGATTCACGACGATGTACATATCTTGGTTCGCCTGGAACTGCCAATGAATATTTACGTTGATAATTCATATTAACAGGTCTAACTGATACATTTGCACGTGTCATACGTGTTTCAACAGCACTTTCTTGACTATATAATGATGTTGCACTATTCATTTCATCATTATTTAAACTACTATAACTACTACAGCTATCTGGTTTAGTTTTATTCGTATTTCCAGAACCACCCGATTGATCTTCTGATTGTCTAGCTGACGATGTATTATTTTCATTAATTTTTTTTGAATCGTTGATGATTCCATCGTCATCTTCAAATGGATCGACATCATTACTATTATTATTATTATTAGTGTTATTAATGAGATTATTATTATTATGAGCCATCGTCATAGTCATCGTTTTTTTATTATTATGATCTGTCGTCGTTGTTGTATTAGTGTCTGTTATGATAGAATTTGCTTTTATTTTCTGTTCTACCAATGAAATCGATTCAGAACAATAATTTGTTCCATTTGATTGAAATTGTTCTTGTTGTTCCAAGATTAAATCAGATTTTTGTTTTGGCTGTTGTGGCTGACAATTCGGTATTTGATCCACAATTGTAGTTGTTGTTAATGTTGTCGGTATGGAAGCTAATGGTGTTGCCGTCAATGTAAATGATGATGACATTATACGTTTTTGTTCAAGATTTGTTTGTGATTGTTGATTATGATTATTATTGGAAATATTCTCAATAGAATTGTGATCAATGTTATTATTGTGATCACTATTAATTGATTCGGTTTTTTCTTTTTCCTAGACAAAGATGAGTTAGAAAAATAGATTATAAAAAACAGATGATTAAATAAATTGTTTAAAAATATTGATAGTATAAAAAATAAAAACTGATCTATTATATTTTATTTTCTTAGTTAAAAAAAATAATGCTATTTCAATGTGTAATTTTGTTAATTAAACATGGTTAAACAAACAAAACGCATCCACACACACAAACATAAACAAACGAACACATTGTTTATTCTAATTCGATATAAAATTTATTATCATCACTTTAATCACCCATTGACCTTCATTACTTTAGTATATTTAGCAATTAACAAAGAATAAAATAGCCTGAACCAGAAGTTTTAATGATTTCTAAATATACTATTATTTTTGTTAATTCGAATAACAACGAATGAAAAAAAAATCGAAATGATAATGAAACTAATCGATGACGACAAATCGACACACACACACACACACACACACACACACACACGAGACTAGTCATGTGAATGGGTGGGCGTCTGATTCTAATTCCGATTCGATTTGAAATAATAAAACGAATCTTAATCTCTCTTATAGACTTGCTTACATTGTACAAAATCGATACAAATACACACACACATGACATTATAATAAAAATCAATGAAAAATACAATTATTTAGTTTACTAAGACGATTTCGTATAAATTTAAGTTTTTTTGGTATTAAAAAATGGGTCATTTGACCTCAAACACTAATACTAAACAGTGTTAATACTACAAAGAGCTTGATAACATTCAACATCCTCACATCACTCATACACACACACATCATTGGAATAACGAGGAAAAAACCAACATCCAAAACAGAAATAATAAAACAAATGAATGGAATGGACATGAACAAGTGATGAAAGTCAAAAAAAACGGCAACAACAACATAAATGAATTATATAACAACAAGGAAGTCCAATCTCAACATTTGTTTTGTTGTACAATTATTCTTAAAACTTGAAAGGAAAAAAAAAGAAAAAAAATCTTACAAGTTTCATTTGAAATTTGTGAATAAGAAACAAAGAGAAAATCAAACAAAAATAACAAAAAATGTTGCGAATAATGAATTCGGAAATGTTGAAAACAAAAGCCAGAAACCAAAAATCAAATAATGATGTCGATGAATGGTAACGATTGACGACATTGATGATGAACAACATACATCAATACAAAATGGTACAAATTTATTATTAGAAAGAATTTTTTTTAAAAAAGGCCAAACAAAACAAAAATGACAAAACGTTTGATTGATCCAGACAAAAATAAACAAACAGACAAAAAAACAATAACAAAAAAGGTTTTGAATGAAAATTAAAATTATAATCACACACACACACATAGATGAATGTACGCACAGAATAACCAACAAGAATTTATTCGACAACAACATGAAAAAAACGAATAATATATGCCATAAGCAGAAACAACAACAACAACAAAACTTTATACGATTCGTTTATGATGATGATAAGCACAAATAAATGCACACACGCACGATTTAAATGTTTGTGACGTAAAACATTACGTTTTTATTTCAAAAATAATAATCAAACAGAAAAAAATCATTGATATTCGTAACAATAATTATTTTCATTCATATGGATAAAATGAAACAAAAAACCTAATAAATAAATACAAATAGTAACAATGAGATTATATTGAAAAAAAAACATTTACAATATGACAGCTTAAAAACGGAATTGATTGCCTGACTGATTTGAATGAATTATAGAATACATGCTGACAAAAACAGATGCATCTCGATAGATCAATTGAAAAACACAATTGTTTTAAATATTAGAGTGAATTTTTTTTTCGCCTCTTTTTCAATTGAAAAAAATTGAGGATAAAAAATTTAAAAAGATCAATTTTCCACAAAAACCAAAAACGTTTATTAATAGAATCTGATATTATTGAAGAAAAAAACATTTTATCAAGAATTTGATTTGTAGAAGAAATTTTTTTTTTCTTTTCATTCATAGTTTCATAATCAGACAGAAAATTTTCAATAAAAATAGACATTATGATATTGGCCATTTAATGGTGTTTGGTTCTAATTTTTTACATAACATTCGATGGTATTAATCAGCATTGATATTTTCCAAATATTTGGTAAATATGTGTAAATGGATGAAAAACATCACGTTATTTATGAAAAGAATTTATTTAAAATACTTTAAAAGAAATGAATAAAAATGAATCAGTCTGGTTTTTGACTCTCACTTGTTAAGTCGTATTTTTTGTATGTTTTTACAAGCCAGTAGGATTAATCCACCGAAACCTCACAATTACCCTTGGTCCATTTGGTCATTTCATATAGAATTTTCATCAGGATTTCCAATCCATCAGATAAGATATCATAATTCTTTTTTTTAATAAAATAAACTACACCTTCCCAAATGAGTTTTTCTTCCTTCTCTCCCTTTTCTTTTTCTTTTTTTTCTCTTTTCCAATTTTTTTTTCTTTCTTAGAGAACAGTTATCTAATTGGGGGGAAGAATATATCAGGAAAAAAAAATCCAATAATTCCCATTGCAAATCTATTTTTTCTAATTATTCGATACTAACACATGCATGGAAAACAATTTCCACGTTGAATAAAACCACGTGGCCAACAAACCCAATATCCATCATCGCCAACTCATTTGAAAAAAAAAAGTTTTAACAAATTTTGGTGACATATTTGACATTCAAATGACATTCATTCATAAACGTTTACAAATACAAAAAAAAAACTAAATCAAATCATCTCACCAACTTCATTATTTACAAAAACAATCATTGCTGACTCATAAGTCACATTTATCTACAGTGCATTTCCTTTTATTTTGTGCTCAATTCAACAAGTTCATAATACTTACAAAAACCAAATTTCACTGTTTTCATCGATAATCATTGCTGACTCATAAATCACACTCATTTACAGTGAATTTTGTTTTACTTTGTGTTTAATGCAATACATTCTTTGTAAATATTTCCAATTGCCTTTTAAGACCCCTTGTTTAGATATTTAGTTCTTGGGGTTATTTCAAAAATAAAAATTCAAATTCAAATTCAATGCAATACATTCCGAAACACTCACAGAAAAAAAAAAACAAAAATTTTGAATCGATGAATCGAACGATGATGAGAAATGCATCAAGCAATCGATAGATTCATGATCTTATGTGACAGTCCATTTGGATCTTATTCACAATGCCCTTGTAAACAATGTTAAGATCATAGTGATCAACAACAAAGAGAGAGATGCCTAATATGGAGATCCTAAAAAAAAACAATCAATTGTTTATTTTCTTTCTTCCTCCAAAGTTAATTAATTAATCAAAATGCTCATTTCAATTTGTTGGATAATCCACTATCCATGAACAAAGATGCATCAACATCATAATTCACAAAATTAAAATCTTATTGTCAATATATTTAAGATATTATCGAAGTACTTCGGAATTCACACTTGATTATGACTCTTTAAGAAAAAGTATATCGAAATTAATGCCAATATTATTTAAAGTATCCAAAATGATAAAAGAAAATCATAATTTTTGATCTTTTCTATCATATCATGGTAACCGATGGTTTAGCATTATTATAAACAAATACACTTGTCAAAATATGGTTGGACAACTTGATAGTGAAGAAAATGATATTGAACAATTGAAGCTGTCATAAAATTTCGAACTCACATTATATGTTTGAATACATTGAACGATATTCATATACAATTTTATCACAAAACATTTCAAGAAAATTTTATTGAAAAAAAAATCGTCAAAATAAACTAAATGATGACGAAATTCAGATTAACTATAATAATCATGGTGGACAAAGATGAATATCATATATTATAAATTAATTCTAACATCGGTTGAAGATTTATTTCATAAATTATGTTTAGAAAATTTTAAATCATTTTCAGATGTATCCATGACTAACAATGATTCAAAATCAGACAACCGACAAGAATAATCGGATATGATTCGTATATGTGGTTTTTTTAACGAAGATGAAATATTTGATTCATCACTTTTTTTATTCCAGAAATTATGTGACACACGTTGCAAAAAAAAAAAAAAAAACGAATTTTAAATCCGATCAATCAGATGACTTTTCACAATTGGGGGGATGAAGGTTGGCAACTATTATTTGCTGTTTTTATTTCTTTGAAGTTTTTACATTATCAATATGATTGCTGTGCTTGAAATTTGTTATTACTATCGATAATGATCAACAGTAGTATTTGAATGAGAAAACAATTATTATCAACGACAATCAAATCTATTGATTGGTTCGCAAATCTTTTCCAGAATTACTTCAAGAATATTTTCTATATTGCAACTAAAACAACAAAAAAAAAATCGCAACAAGATTCGGATACATTCTCAACCGCCTATTAGCCGTTGAACAAAAAAAATATTCGGTGTTGATCAAACATATCAGATTCAATAATTATTAATCAAACGGATGATGATGTAAATTGAAAAATAATAATAATAATAACAATCAAAACAACAAATTTACTGTCATTTATTTTGTCATCGTTCATAATGTTGTCAAACAACAATCACAGCATAATACATTATATTATCTAAATGCAAATTATCTACGTGAAGATGAACATTTAGCACGTGTAATAACATCATCAAATGCCTTTTCTAAATCAGAGAAAATATGAACAACAAATCAAAATATTTGAAAACAAAGTTCCGAGAAAAAAAATCATTGTATTCGTACATACATTATAAAATATGTAATTCGAAATGATTTTCAAATTTTCAAAGTGATTCGAGTATTATTACTCTATCATTATTCAACAACAAAACAAGATGAAAATGAAAATATGGCAATAAAATGATGATGGCTAAACTGTTATTAATCAGATTCAACCACAACAATTACAACATTAATCACAAAAATGATTCAACAAATTCATCATCAACAGCAATTTGAACTTTTTAAAAATATGGTGGTGCGACAATCAAATTCTGGTTGCACATGAATTTGTTATTTATTCGTTACATAAGAAGCATCCAAAATTGTAATCCAACATTTACTGCACCAACCAATTATGTTGTGTTTTCTTTGTCAATTTGGAAAGTAACATCTCTCTTTCAGATAATATGGCCATTAAGCAAAATTATTTGTTGAACATACGTTACAATAACAAAAATTTGAATGAAATATTGTAAACATAATTCTGGTGATATTGTTTTGTTTTCGGTTGCTATGTGGTTAACTTAATTGGTTAAATTAAATCAGTTTACACCTCTGAATAATCTGTTTGTCTAATAAAGAACAGTTATCACTACAGGTGCTTCAAAAATTATCAAATGTAGACACACATTTTGAATGTGATTTTGGTGATTATAATAGAACACAATGTTGTTCATCATCAATTATTTCAAGTTATCAATTCAAAATTCACAAAACAATTATCATTGATTGATACAAAATCTGATCAACAATATTAACTATTACATCATCAATCATATGATCCATAAAAAAAATCATACCCCCTAAAAACAACCAAAGCATAAATTTAATGATCAAATTTATTATTCTTTCCATAATCCGAATCTATCGTCAAATATTCGAAATTTATCTATTCCCCTTCAACTATTGTCAAATAACAATCAGAATCTTGAAAATGTTGTGGTTTTTTTACAAAAAATTTGATGAACATGATCTTGTTATCTGTTTGGTGGCATTTGCAGCATTTGAACATTGTAATCAAACTCATGCACCAACTTTACAACAGATAACAAATCATCATCTTAATGTGTATTACATAATACGGCCAGCATAACTTGAAAAAAAAATCATTTGTTTTTTTTTAACATCAGAAAATATTTGGATGGAATATTATGTCAAAATTTGCAGAACTTAATCCGATTCAACCGTTGAAAAAAATAGTGTTTGAAGTTTTAACCAATGATAATCAACTACCACATTATCAAATTGCCCTTATATCAAATATAATTGCATATTTTTGAATGTGTTTATGATGATTTTATTGTAACACAACGTTGTTCATTATCAACAATTATTTCAAGCCACTAAATGGTGCTAACATAAATTGTATTAAGTGCATCAATTGTTGCAATTCCTTGGAAAGGATTTCTTGAAGATTATTAGTCAAGTTGATTGATATCGCACCCAATGTTCAAGTTCCTTAAAGTTTATTAATCGACATTGTTTAAACTCCCGATATTGTCGCACATTGATTATTTGGACCTGAAATCTAATCATAATTTTTTGGTGTATACAATACAAATTATTAAAAGAATCCGCGACGTTCCTCAAGATCTATCAATGTCTTATAATTATTAAAAAAAAGATGAAGAACTTTTATTTTTTTTCTAACGGGCAAGAAGTACATGAAAATATATAAAGAATCATTTTATTTTCTAACGGGCAAGAAGCACATGATATTAATCCGAAAAGAATGAAGAAAAATTAAAGTGCAAACTATCAAATTTTTTAAACCAACGATTTAAAATGAATTTAATTCAATTCACCATCGCAACAACAATGAAATTGTTTTATACAAAACTGCAATCTGTTAAGTGAAAAAAAATTGTTCAACATTCATAACAAAAACACAAACAAAAACAGACATTTAAATATTCTACAGAATGTTAGCATTTAATTTATGTTTAGTAACGATAATTAGTAATAATTTAGAAAAAGAATAATTTCTCAATTAAATTTGCAGTTTAGGAAAAAATGATCTTTTAGTTTTTAGAATCAATAGATAGATTAATAATCTAAATTAAAGTAGTCAGTCTTTATTAATCTTTATTTTATTCAATTAAGTTTAAAATTTTAGTTTTCTTTAAAAAAAAGATAGTAATAATGAAACGAGTCAGTTGATTAGAGTCAGTAATCTAAAAAGTTGTAAAGTCAAGTTAGATGAAAAATTATTTGAAAACAAACACACACACAAAAAAAATACATTTAAAAAAAATATTGAAAAATATCAAAAATATCAAAAATATTGAAAAATATCAAAAAATATCAAAAAAATATCAAAAATATTAAGAAAAAAAATTATTATTATTATAAAAAATTGAAAGAATCAACCAGTACTATTCATGATGAAAATATGAACATCAAAATAACATTTCTTTCTTTTAATGATAAAAAAAAAATAACAAATACATCCATAACAATTATTTTAAAAAAATTATTAATACATAATTTCTTATTCAACATACAAATGTAATATCATTTATTTCTGTCATTTAAACAAAAACAAAAAATTATTGTATAATATCCAAAACACTATTGTAATAATCAAAATTTCCCCTAATCTACAATCTTAAAGCGGGGGATGTAAATGGATGAAAAACATCACGTTATTTATGAAAAGAATTTATTTAAAATACTTTAAAAGAAATGAATAAAAATGAATCAGTCTGGTTTTTGACTCTCACTTGTTAAGTCGTATTTTTTGTATGTTTTTACATATGTTATTATATTTTCGATATGTCGACATTTTTTTCATAAAGAAAATGTTTCTATTTTTCAATATATTATTATTATTATTGACCGATTGATTGACAGTGGTGGTCGAATTTTTGACAACAGCCGAGATATTATTTCAATATATTATATAAAGAAAAAATAGGATTAATAAATATGGATTTTTTCCCCATATTATTTTTCGTCATTTGATTAATTTCCATACATTTTCGTTTTATTTTCTATAATAATTAATAATGACGATAAAAAATGAAAAGAATGTCATATGAATAAGATGAACAACCAATGATGCAAAGACTTTTTGAAAAGAAAAAAAATATGACAGATTTTTTTTTATTACAAGGTAATCATCATAATAGCAGAAGAAAAAAAAATCAGATTCTTTCGCAACATGAATTGTGGTTTAACATATAGAAAATGTGCAAATTCAATAAAATTCCGAACATCAATATCAGAAAAATGACAATGATGTTTGGAAAAAAAACAAAAAAGAATTCCATTTATATAACATTATTACTATCAATCTTACTATTACTAGCAAATAAGGATGGAGTAACATATCGATTTAATTAAATAAAATCAAATCTTGTTTTTTCCATGATAGATCATTGTTTACAGAAATATAACCAAGTATAAATTGTCAAACAAAAGGAAGGAATATACTGAAAGAAGGAAGAAAAAAGATAATTTTTTTCCCATGTGTATAAGTATGTGCGTGCATAAAACTTAATCCGAAACATTATAAACAATAAGAAGAAGGAAAGGCTATTGTTTAGTACGATAACTATTATTGAATTGAAATTTTTTACCATCTTATTCGATAATGATTAATTTCGCAAAGAGGATTGAAGAATTTGACAAAAATGATAAAAGAACAAAAAAAAACAATTGTAAAAACAAACTTTTATTTGGAAAAAATAACCTTTTTGCTCGAATGACAAAGTAAAAGATGAAAAAGAATCTACGAAGGAAATAAAAGAAAATCAACTTTGATATTTCCAAAAAAAAACCAAAAATCCCATATAAAAGAACCAAACATTTTATTTCTGATACTATCCTAATGATAATGAATGAATCAAATAATTGGATGAACGTAGAATGAAGCAAAAAAAAAAGTTAATTAAAATTTGCTCCTGAAAAAAAATGTTTTTAGACCGTTTCTATATTATTTTGTCAACACTTTGCCACGATAATCGCATTTGTTTTCAATAATGGTTTTCGCAAAAAAAAATTTTTTTGATAAAATAATTATAATTTCCAAGAAATGTTATATATCATCTGTATGTATTCTATAAACATTTTTTGATGATAAATGAATTGAATAAGATTAATTTTTTAAATTCTTTATTGAAAAAAATTCTGGGGACCCATAATGGAAAAAAAGTTAAAACTTTTGCCCTATTTTTCTTCCGAAAATTTTTGCGAAAATTTAATTTTATCATTATTATATCATATAAAGAAATGGCTAGTAAAAACATTTTCAATTTCCGATTTTTTTAGTCCGAAAATTTTTAAAAATATTTTTATATTTACAATCGTTTTTCCGGTTTTCCAAAAAAACAAACAAAGTTAACCATGATGAAGTTCGCTAGAGGAAAAAAAGCTTTACATTCGAAAAAATAGATAATAATGATGAAAAAAACTTGGCTGAAATTCTTTGCACGAATAACATCTAATACTTTCAGGTACTTACGTATTAGACTCAAGGCGAAAGTTCTAAAAGAACTTAAATGCATTATATATTTTTTAAAATCAAATATTTTTATCAGCAGTTAGGTTTTCCTACCCGGAAAACCTAACTGTCCTAACCTAAACTAACCTGCCTAGATTAAGTTTGATTAATTAAAAACCAAAGAATGTTCATCTGCCCTATTCTTTCTTTATATAGTAGCAAGTTAGCAAAGAAGTGTTGTGCGAGCAACACTTCTATGCTAACTTGAATGGCCTGCTTCTAATACGTAAGTACCCTTACGTAAGTGTTTGTTTTTTATTTTGAAACAAAAACTTAATAGAAAACTATCACTAATAATAATGATCTAATCCAACTAGACAAGCATTATTATAAACATATGAAAATAACATGGCTTAAAGATGTAATGATTTATTCAAGTTATTATAATATATTTATAAATAAGGAGATAAACAAAAAATAAAATACAACCAAAATTTAGTTGGCTATTTGTTTCATGATCCAAAAGAAAAAGTTTTTCATACGCACTAACACAAACATACATGAAAACAATGACACATAAACAAGTAAAAAAAACATGGAGATGAAAATGGAAAGATCTCTTGAATAAAAATAGCCGAAAAAAGACAGGAATAAGATTCATTAGATTCATAGAAAATGGGAAATACAAAAATAAAATAAAAATAATCTAGTGAGTTTGTAAAACACAAAATCCGACAGTATTAATCTTGATGATATTCTCGAATATACCAGAAACTGAAAAAAAATGAAAGAGAAAAAAAACTAAAATAATATGAAATGAAAATAAAACTGATTTGCACCGAAACTTTAAGAAAATGAAATGGAAATCTATTTCAATTTATATTATGTGGCACTCGTTAATAAAAAAAAATGTACAGATGGATAAATGAACGGATTACAAAACAGATGGAAAAATCTATTTTCCATTTTATTTCATTTTTTTTTATATTCTGGTTTGATACAATAAAAAAATCGTAAAGATTAAAAAAAAATAGAATCATAACAATCTGTGTGTGCATTTACAATATTGGCATTTGGTTTAAAATAAGCAGTTGAACTAACCCTTTTTAGTTAATGTTAGTTCAGAAAATTGAATAATTTTATTTTTTTCACATCATTTGTCTTCATCCAACTTATTCTTCGTCCGAAATAGCAAACGTTTTTTTATTATGGCAAAAGCTTCTCTTTCCTTTTTTCGCATCTTTATTTTGTTGTTGTTGTTGTGATTTGTAATAAAATTTTTGTTGTTTTTCTGTAAATTAATGTGGCCTTAAGATTCAAAACATTGAAAGAAAAACAACAATAATTTTCTTTGGTATAACACCAATCTGGAAATGAAAGTTTCATCAGCAAAATTCTTTCACAACTTTTGATATTCATTTATTTGTCAACAAGACTGGAAAAAATCCAAAATAAAATAGACACAATAAATATACAGCAAAAAAAGAAAGAAGAAAGAAAAATTTTTAATGGAAAATAACAACAACAACAACAATACTAATAAATAAATGCAAATCCTGTGCAATGTGAATGATAATCATCCGCAAAGCAATGAATGGGCACAATGTTTTATTGCATTCATTAGTAACATAACGCGAAAACACCGTTGATATACCGATTTAATATTCATTTAATATAATCGAGCGGAAAAAAAGATGCATAAAAACAAATTTTACTTTTTTCTATCCAAATAATTATAATTATACATAGCCAAAACTTTTTTTTTTGTCAACAATAGTAATGAAAAAAAAACATGATTTGTTCTTTTTTTTTCACCGTGAATAATAAAAGAATATATGATTACGATTATTATTATTATAGCAGCAGAAAATATTAGAAATAAATAAAATTACACATTAATTATGTGATAGAGAATTTTTAATGGGAAAATAATGTTGAAAAAATAAAGAATAGATAAATTTAATAGCAATTTCTATTGGTTGAAAGATGCAATATGAAAGAACTGAAGAAATAAATTTTAAAAGAAATTCCTTTTTTTTACATCCAGCAATTTTATACTGACCCTAGATGATATGATGTCAATTTTTAAGTGTTGTTGACGTATTTGATTCTGATTTGACGACAACGATATAAACTTGTTTTGTAAACATTGAATTGAAGAATTTTTTCATGCGTTTAGTTAAGAAAATACTAATCATTAATGAATCAACAACAAATAGTAGTTTGTCGAAGTTATAGATATATCATAAGTTGACGTAACGATTTCACTATAACTTAAATGATCTCGAAAACTACTTTTTATTTTTTATTCGAGTTGATTTACAATTTTATTCATTCACACACACACATCCAAAATTCAATGAAATGTCACAGTTACATCTCATGCTGGCATATAAATGGAATTCGGCAAATAAATTGTATTTTTTTCAGAAAAAAAATTGATTTGAAAACACCAGTTTAGTGTGTGTGTGTGTGTAACGATAAGTAAATCAAATTAAATCACATAAAATCAAATCATCCCGGAACGAAACTTTGGGCTAAAACATTTAATTCATGAAAAGTCATTGTTATTGTTTGAAGCAAATTGTTTTTGAACAATAAATTGAACTTGGTAAAAATTTTGAAATACATTCTATTTAACAGAATTGAATGAACCATTTGAATCATGGAAGATTCATCCATGAACAAAAATCCAGAAAAAAACTTTCAACACATAGATAAAACTTAATGATATTATTTCTTCAAGAATTACACATGGAAATTGAGATGAACTATTACCACTGCTATCATTATCCAAACTGAGAATTTCGGAGATGAAATCCATTCTGTGTGAAACTTTTATTCACATTCATACGGGGATGCTTGTTGGAACAACAACAACAATAATACCGATAATAACAGCGACGACGCACAAGCAGGATAGGCCAAAAAACCCTGAACTAAAAGTTCAGAATGTTAGATCCATGCACAAAGATATAAATATAGGCAGACGCAATGTGAATAAAGCTTGTCGATTTCGATTCGACTCATCAAGAATCGAATAATAGTTGTGTTTTCCAATCAAAGAAATATAACGATGACGATAGTACTGATAATAAAAAACCCTAGTTAAGTTTCCCCGGTTCGAAAATTTTCCCATGTTACATCTTGTGCAAACAAAAGTTATAATGAAAAATTCAAAATTGAATATTCGACACATTTTGTAATGAATACGAAAAAAAATCAATCTTGAAAACACAAAAAATTCAATGTAGACACAAATATTACAATATTTATCAAATGAATTCTCATCAAGTAAATTCTTTGAAAATTACTCAATATTCATAGCTTGATTCGATTGATTGGTGCGAATATTCAGTTAAACGATAGTTAAATGCAATAATATAATATAATTCAATTTGGAATTACAAAATTTTAATTTCGGGATGAATGCGCACGCTGATATTGAGCAATGGAAAATTGGAAATTCTAAAAATAGTGATTGAACAAAAGTCCAAAAAAAACAACAATTCAAACTGTCCATTGGCCAAAACTATGACAACAACAACAACAACAAAAATGATGATGATGATGATGACGATAATGAAAATTGGTTCACTAAAACTCAACGGAAATCGAAAAGTAAAGAAATCCAAAATATATAATGAAAATGGATCCAAACAAAAAAAAGGGAGAAAGAATTTGCTCGAAAATAAAATGATCGCGTGCTGAAGAAAACAAACTAAAAATAGATTTCCTATTTCATTTTCATTCGATTACAATTATACGCATCCATAAACATGATAACAAAATTTATTCAATAGAAACGAGGAAAAAAACCACTATTATTCAATCACAATTGTGAACAAAAAAAATTTTGTTGTTGTTGTTGTGTGAATTTAGCATTTTAATTCAATCAATTTCAATGTATTGCACTGCAGTGGAATCAGAATTTTTATATAATAATTGTTTGAAAAAAATATTATTTAATTTTTTCATTACATCATCATCTCATAATCATTATTATAAACATCGAAATGTAACTTCTTATTTAACAAATAAACAATTTGTTTTTTTTCAGTGTATTGGTTTCAAACTATGTATCATTCAATTGATACATAATGATGGTCATCATGGTTCCCATGATCAATAATTATAATAGTGAATGATGAAAAAAAGAGAAAATTTCCGGGAAAAATAAAATTTTACCATCTAGATTCAAATAGCAAAAATAAAAATTTCTTACTAAAAACTAATCAACCAACTGTGATGACAGAAAAAAAAGACCAAATCATTAATGGCAGATTGAATGTTCATTTTCTTTTTGTATAAAACAAAAATGAAAAAAGCAAAGATATTTTTTGTAGAACACACCCATCGATTCACAAACTAAACATCATTAGATGAGAAAAAAAACGATGATATTATTATTATCTAATCTAGGATACAATATCATGAAAAAAATACATGGGAAAGAATTTGTGGCAAAAAAATATTCAATGCTTTATATATATAAAAAAACATACATTGATGATCATCGAATCATTAATTGAAGAATGTAAAGAAAAAAATGAAAAAAATTTTGCCATTTTTTTTGCATTTATTATTTTCAATGATGATGATGTCTTTGTCGGCCGTAATGATAAACGATCATTGAATATCGAATTAATCGATAACTTTGCTGTTGTTGTTGATGATGATGGTGATGGTAGTGAATCCATTTTATTGATTGTTATTATAGCCATAATATTAGTACACATTTTACATTAATTTTTCTTAAAGTTGACTATAGTCAGTTTTTTTTCAATTTAAAGATTCTCAAAAACAAAACAAAAATTTTTTCATTCTTCCTATTTGAGATTTGTATTGTATACACCGAAAAGAATTTAACATCCAAAATTGTTGTACTGGTATGATCGTTGAAAGAGAAGTAAAACTGAGAAAAAAAACAAACAAAAATTCTAGGCCATCAACATTACATCTAGTATTGTGTAGCATCACATTGATGAAAAAAAACCGAAAACTACGACAATACATGCAAGATGTTACAATAATGTTTATGGAAAGAAAAGAATTGAATGTGAAAAATAAGTGTGACAACAAAATAAAATCACTTCCGCATTCGGATTACAAAATTATTGGAACGTTTTTTGTTGTTGTTGTTGTTACTATTCTGATGTTGCTGCTGTTGTATCTCAAAAGTCGTTTTTGTTTGGATTGCTTGCCGATAATAACATGTGTAATACGACTGAACAGAATTTAAAAAAAAATAAAAACCAAAACACTGATTTTCATAAGGAATTTTTTTTCTTATTAAAAATTTTGAAGAAAAACTTTTTATTTAATTGAATTAAAGACAGAATAAATAACGATTTTTTAATGTTTCTGTTTAATTTTTTTTCTGTTTTTCATTTATAAATGATGATTAATTGATATTTTGATGTGAATTTTACGATGTGATAAAAACGTTACAGAGATAAAAATATCTTTTTTTAATCAATTTTTTACGACAAAATGCAAATAATAATGAATAAATCAATGATTGAATGTTTTTACCAAGTAATAAGATGACGAAAAAAATTTGATTTGAATCATTCGATTGTTTAATGAAAAAAAATTAATATTTCATCAATCTTTTTCAACACTGTGAAACGATCATCAAGAAATAAATAAAAAATCACGATAACAATCACAACTATGTAATAAATTGATGATGAAATTTATATCTTCAAACAAAATCATATGAAAAATTATCCATTTGTGTTATATATTCGGTGTTTTTTTCATTAATATCACAACAATCCTTTCATTTTGATCTTGGTGAACAATATATAAATAGAAGTAGCTATCCACCACTGTAGAATTAATTACTGTTTTAGTATCCGTGATGATGAAAATTAATGATGAAATGGCTAAACAGCCAAAATCGATGACAAAAAAAAAAATAATCAAAAAACGAATCTATCAATTGATCGACAAAATGTGAAATGTGAAGAAATGTGAAACCAGAAAACGTATGAATATTCAAGATAACATTATCATACGATAAACAAAAAACAACAAAAAAGGAAAAGACAAAATGACCATGATGCATCAAGTGGTCATTGAATGATGAAAAAAAAGAGAAAATTTCATCGATTCTATTGACGTCATTATTGAATAAAAAAATGTTTTGCCGTCAATCAAAAAAATGACCATCATGGATAATGGTGATAATGATAATGGCTTATCGAAAGACCTTTTTTTCAGTATGGTTACTTAAAATTCACGTCTTAAAACAATCTTTTCCCATCAAATTAGAGAATAAATGAACAAAATTGATGTTTGATCAATTAATTTGATAAAACAATTATTTTCATTAAATAACGTTTATGTTAATTAACATATGATCAACATGATTCATACAAATATATGTTCTATTGATTTGACAATGGATTAGAATAAAATGAATAATTACTTTTTTTGCTTCTTTTTGATCATCTATGAGAGCATATTTTTAAAATCACGTTTAATATCACAAAGATCATATGTTTTTTTTCTTTCTCGGATTTTCCGATGATACTATTTTTAGACAAATTATTTTCCAATCAAAATTTCAAGGCTAAATGTAAATGATTTAGGGCAATTTTTTTCACGTTTATATTTAACATTTATGTACTGCCGTTGTTTTTGTTGTTGTTTCTGAGTTTAATGATGACGACATAGATTGTTGTTGTTTATATAATAAAATAATTATAGGTAATACTTAAATCGATTAATTTCGTACACAATGATAAATTAATTTATTGATATAATGTAAATAAACGAGAAAAAATAATTTCTGATAAATTCTATCGGAGTTTTTTTTGTAAACAAATTTGCACATTTAATACAAAACGAAAATAATGAAAATAGTGGAAATTTTCAAAAAAAAATCGACTTTCAATTTTTTAAATTTAAATGATGATGATCAAAGAAAACAATTTTTCAAATATACAAACGCACACACTACGCCCGCACTTATGAACGTACATTCCATTATTGAATAAATAATTCAGAAATAAACATCATCAAATTTCATTGTTTTGGCCAATGGAGAATAATATTTTTATTATTATTATTTTTTTTTGGTGTGTTGAGAATAGAATTCGAAATTCCGTCAGTATGGCCATCTAGTATCGAGAATCGAAACTAAACTTTGAATTTTTTTTCAATATTTGCCACCAGATTTTGCTAGCAGCAAGAATATCTCAAAAAAAATTGGAATAAAATTTCAATTGAAATTGAAAACTAAACATGAATATTTTTTCTGACATGCATGAATGGAATAAATTCTATTGGTATGTTTGTTTGTATTGGTATGTGTAGGCGATGTTGATGTTTAATATTTACTTTGTAATATAATTTTTCTTCAACATGAAAAATTTTTCGTTCAACGAAAATAGTGAAATAAAAATAAACCAAAAACTAACAAATGAAAAACAAATATATGTCAAAGAATAATATTATAAATATGAATATCAAATTCGGAAAAAAAAGAAAACGGAAATTTCTTCAATGTTGGTGAAATATCAACAAAATTGTTCACTAATATATGTCTGTTATGTATTAATTGATGAAAAAATTGTTAATGAATGTTGGATAATAACCTATTTGAATAATGACATCCATTTATTCTAATTATTTAAACCAAAAAAACTCTCAACAAGTTTCTGTTGATCAAAATAGAAAAAAAATTAACCTACCTTGATTGTTTGATTTGTTGGTTCCGTTGGCTGATGTTTTGATTGAATAGAATCTGAACATATTGGAATTGATTCGAATGAATCGTTGCAAGGAATTTTGGTTGGTGAACTTTCATCAATAATGACAACAACATTTGTTTTAATTTTATTCTGATTATAATTATTGATTAAGGCTGTTTTTTGTTGTTGAACTGATGATAAAAGACGTGTTGTTTTTCTTTTATTACGTTTTTCATCATTTTTCATTTTCATCATACGTTCCCAGGATTTTTGTGCTTTATCTTTCTGTATGATTGTTGGCACAGAATATCTAGACTGCTTTATCTGTTGTTGATTGTTCAATGCAAATGATAATGATCGTTGACTGCCTAAGAATACTGTTTCCGGTATTGATGAATTACGAAATTGTTGTTGTTGTTGTTGATTTTCATTGATATTTTTTGTATGATTTCGATTAAAAAATTTCACAAAATTTGGCCGTATTGTAGACAATGATAATGATAATGATTTTTGTTGTTGTTTTGATTGTTGTTGTTGATGTTGTTGCTGTGTAACAACTTGAAGCATTGATGATGATGATGAGGATGTTATACGATTGAACAAATTATTATTATTATTATTATTATCATTCGAATTGATTTGATTATTATGATTATTATGACGTAGATAGAACCAAAGATTTTTAATATCAAAACTTTTACGTTTACATTTTATATTCGACATATTTTGACAAAAATAATTATTGTTCAATTTGATTTGTTGTTGTTGTTGTTGTCGTACATTATTCTTTTTTTTATTACAGCCATTAATCGTATGGAATTGGCTAGAATTTCCATCAACACTAACAACACTGCAATCATTGTCAGTGTAATCACTGTCTTCATCATCATCATCATCATTGACGTCTTCATCATCATCATCATCGTCTTCGTAGTCATCATCATCATCATCATCATCATCATCAGTATCACTGTAATCATCAATTATGTCATAGTTTAGATTCGGTATCTGTAATGACAATTTTTTCATTGTTACCATACGGCTTCCTTGCTGTATTTTTGTTATCGATGATTGCCATTGTTGTTCATTATCATTATTATCATTATCATTATTATTATTCGAATCAACATTACTATCTTCATCAATGATGACAATATTTGGTGTAATTTGTGTTCGCCAACCAATATTATTACTATTATCATTATTATTATTATTGTCAATATTTTTTATAACCTTATTGACACCTGAACTTTCCGATTGTTTGGATTGTTTGAGACAACTATTGATGGAAATAGTTCCATTGTTAATGCCACCCGTACCGCCACCACCGCAACCACAGCAACAGCAGCAACAAAATTTTTGCTTTAATTTCTCCAGGATTTATGATTTATAACGTAATTGATGTATCCAATATCAGTAATATATAATAATGATGAATATTATTACAATTTAATAACAAAATAGTTGATTTTTAGCTCTGGTAGGTATTCTTAGAAATTATTGCTTCATGAAAAGTTGAATGTATAGTTAGATTTTTGGTTGAAACTTTTTTTGCTACACATTTTTCTCACAAACAAACAAGAACATATAGGCACTCATCAAGTTGTAGGCGGTGGTCGTTATAAGAATGATGAAAAATGAAACCACAAAACAAAACAAAAAATGTTATTCAATCTATCTGAAATTCGTTTCGTGTCTAGAATTTCTGCTTAAACTTTAGCAGAATGAATCTGTAGACAATAATGTGAATCATAACATAAAAACTAACATTTTTTTACAAAAAGAATAAACTTATGGTAAATTAGATTCACTTTTATGATGGTGATGATGATGATGATGATTTTTATTATTGTTATAATAATAATGATAATTTTCACTGTTATGTAAACGTAATTTTGTATTTTATAACAACAAAAAAAACGATGACGACAAAAATATTCATCGGGTTAATGGTTGTTTGACAAATCGAAACAAAAATTCTAGGCTATTGGATAAATTGCCATAAGAAATGAAATGAAATAAATTTTCACCATGAAGATAATTATGATGATGAACACACACACACACAAAAAAAAACATTGGAAGATTAAGGAATGAAAATTATGTCCATGTTCTTTTTACACTTACGCTGGAATAGATGACGTAATAAAACACATGATCATTATGCTAAAAATCTAGAATATGATTGCGAAAGAATGATGTGTGGGTAAAAGAGAAAAAACAAATAAAACTTTAGGTGAAAATTATCAAAGAATTATCATTTTATATCATGAAAGTTATTCGTGTATAGATTGTTAAACATGCATAAAGAATTTGAATTTGAAAGAAAAAGAGAGAGAGCAAAAGAAAAAAGAATGATTTATAATTTAGATCGAAGATTTATAAAAAATTATTTTGCTTTCATTAACATTCATATTTTACATGAATATGATCGTTTTGTTTGAATTTTTTTTCTCACATACATGACATTTACACCTGACGCGCCAAACACTTTACCGAGACATGCCATATGTTTGTCCAGGAATCATATTTGATATATGTAAAATGAGAGCAATATTTAAATACACACAAATACACATATTTGATTAAACAAAACAAGACAGCTAGATGCATTTCTTCCCATCCATATTGGATATGATTTATATTCTTTTGCAAAAAACCCACGACAATAATAATAATAATAACAACAACAACAATAACGGTGAAGCAAAAAGATAAAATTCAATAATATCTATGAATGTGGGTAAATATGAGTATTATGATGATTTGAAATTAAGAAGATTGTTTATGATAAGAATGGGAAAAAAGGTATGACAATAGACAAAATGGGTATTAAATGTATTTTGTAAGAATCTAGTCTTTGAACATTATCGATTATACATGGTTGTATTGTTATTGATAAATAACGATTATTTTTTCAATTCATTCAGGATATTCTTCCTTTTATTTTGTTTTTTAACATTGTTTTTTTTTGGATTCTAATATCCGTAATAGCGATCGTAATTTGTTGATAAACATTAAATATATTATGAAATTCTAAAAATAAACAAAAAGTTTAGCTGATCAATGTAAATATTATCTATCATCAAATAGCATCCAATATTTACTTGAATGAATTAATAACAATATTATCATCACTATTATTATGACTGAATAATGAAAATAATAAAAATTTTTATCATTATTATGTTCTATGCTATGATATGAAATTTATTATTATGATAACAATCATAATGAAATGGTAATAATCAAATAATGAAATATATCTCTTGGCTTTTTTTCTATGAGGTATGTTTTTATATGATTTATTTTTGGGAGAACAGCTGTGACTATGTGAAACCATTACATAAACACAAACAAATAAGTTTATTCAAGTGAAAATATTACAATCAAGTGAATTCAATTCGTTATATTCCGGCAAACAATGGACCATCATAATAATGATCATTGAATCAGAGGTTCAATGGTTTAGATATATGCGAGAAAAAATGTGCCATTATTTGTAATCAATATTATTTTAAACACACTCAATAATCAACATCATGATCATACTCTCGAATCATTACATATTCATACGATTTTTAATGTAACTTTTTTTTCTATTCTTGATCAAAGCATTGAAAAAAAAATTCGAATAAAACAACCAATTAATTTTTATATGGTATTTAAAAAAAGATAAAAAACTTTATTAGGCAATTAGTTGAGCAAAACAAAATAAAAACTAATTTTGATTCCATCAAAAATTGAATGAAAATTACGAAATACAATCAAAAAATTGGAAAAAGTTTAGTAAATAATGAAAAATAAATAATATTTTTTTTTTTTTTTTTGCTGGAACAACAAATGACTGAAAAAAACGGAAACAATTTTTACAATAAATTTTTGTCCATTCTCATGAAATATTAGTTAAAATGTCATCATGCTGAATGAATTTTACTGAAATGACAAAAAAAACTTATCCTTAGGGAAAGGAAAATATTATTTTTTAATATTTTTAGTTTTTTTTCACAATTCTTTTTTTTTCTCAATTTTCACCATCATTTTTTAAATTCTGATAAAATATATTTTATCTATTGTTTTGATATAAATCATTTGAAATTTGAATTATTTTGAGGTTCAAACAATTATCATATTTGAATATTCTTTTTATTATACTCACGTAAATTGGCCTAAATTACATGTGGCTTCACAGAAAACAAATTAAAATTTTGATTTTTTTTCATGGAATATAAAATTACAATAGATTTGAAAATGATGAATAACTTAAATCAAATGAGAATCTGATGAACATTTGAATAATAAAAAACCAAAAACCAATTTACAATTCGCGTACACAAGCACATCTTGATAATTTTTTGATGAATAAATAGATAATTCATTCATCAACAACTGGAAAACACAAAATAATTATAAAAAGAATTTCTCTTCTTTTTTTCGCTTTAAATTCCTATATTCGTATCATTTTTTCAATATATATTTGAATGTTGTTCTGAACATCATTCAGAATGGAATAGTGAATGAAAGAAATAAAATTTTTCCACACTTTGTTCTGCAACTATATTACCTTTCTCCATGGGCAAAAACAATATTCAAACAACATCTATAGCCTCTACTTTTTTTGGCATCATGGATTGTTACACCAAAAAATATTGAAAAAGGCGCGCATTCGCGAGCCTGAAATGCTGGCTTCTTTGCCTTTATTCTATTTTGTTCATTTTGCTTGCACAATTGGATTGTACGGTTATTTTCCGAATTTTTTTCTCTTTTTCACTTTTGCTTATATAAACAAGATGATTGAAAAGTCATTACATATTTTTTCCATTTCATTCCATGTTGAAAATTGATAATGAATTTTCGAACACTCTCGGTATGGTCCGCTGACTCAACAGTCTAAGAAAACAAAACACAAAACATAATAGAAAAAACTGACAAAAAAATGATAGCCTAAGACCATATGATGTTTAAATTGCACATTTATATATTTGTGTGATGAAAAAAGCGGGAAATGATAGATATCTTTTTTTGTGCATGGAAAGGATATGGATGATGTCTTCGATGATGTTAATGTCGAAAACAGAATAAAAATAGAAATACACGATCTTATTTATTATGAAAGGTTTTCATCGCTTATTTTCTTTGAAAAAAAACAAGAATAAATTGAGAACAAAATATTTCCGCCAAAAACTGGACACTCAGAAAGTTTTTTTTTCACCATTTCCCATCAGAATTGATGAATAAAAATGAAGCAAAAGAAAAAAGATTTTCGGTAATTATATGTGTTATTTGTTGCTAAATCATATTCATGTAAATTGGATTCATTTTATTTGTGATTAAGTTTTCATCATCTCTACACTATCAATTTAGTTTTATGAATGTTTGTTTTTAGTCTTGTTTTTTCAATCTAAAGGTCTATCTGGCAATATATAGTAACGATTCCTGGAATTCTGTATTATAGTGAAATAATGAAAGAAAGAAAAAAACAGGAGCAGAGTATTTTTTTATCATTATCGACCACCAATGTATATGCGTTTGATCGATTATATATCAAAAATGAAAGAAATAATTGTGATTCAAGAAAAACTTTTTCATTTGTTCGTTATATTCCATTATTCAGTTACTTTGATGGAAATTGATGAGAAGAAAGTGAATACACATTATTTTTTTTCTTGATACACCTAATAATACCTGTTTGTTTTTGGCCTTCTTCTGATAATCATAGTTAATTTGAAATCAAAATGTTGCACAAATAAAAATTAAATCATACATCCTTACAGGAATTTTCTTTTCGAAAATCAAATCAAATTGATTCATAATATTTTTGAATAGAATGTACAAACACAAATAACAAAGAAATTCTTATTAATGTTTGAATTGAATAACATTTTTTTTTACTTAGCAATTGTAATTGATACTTATGGCAGCAACAATGATGATAATTCAATTTCAATTCTTATTCGTTTTTTCCACATAATTTCGAATAATGAAAAAATTGCTACTTGAGTTCAAAATAATTACAAAAATTTCAATTATTTAATTTCAAGTTCCAACTTTATTCTTTATACAAAAATTAAATCATTTTTCTTGTGATATTATGAGAACAAATTAATTGATAGAGAAAAAAGCACTGATTTCGAATAACAACCAGATTATCATTGATTTTAAGATCAATAGAATTTGTTTGTAAAAAAAAAATTCCAAAAAAAACATTACAAACATAAGATTACGACACAAATGTGTACATTTGATTCTTTCATCAATATTATCTGGAAAATTTCAATGCTTTTGATTGAAATGATAAAATCCCAAAAAAATAATAGGATAAAGTCGGAAAAAACTAAAGAATGCAGAAATATTTTTGTTTATTTTTTTCAATCGACATTGAAATCCGATATTCAATAACTATTTTCTATATATCAATAGATGATATATAATTTATAGATAAATCAAAATGAATAATATTGATTAGAATTGAATGAATTAAATCAAAAAGAATATAAAAAAGATGTTGTCTAATGGGCATTATTCATCCATCAATTGGATATTATCATTTGAATACTCTCACTACTATCACTGATTACTACTAATGGTATATACGTTATTATATTTGACGAGGAATTGCATAATTCATATAAATAAACATAAGATTCTGTTTTTTTTTCTTATTCACTATGATCAAATCTGATCAAATAGGATTTTTTTAATAATTGAAATGTTTTACCTGTGCATGTGCGTGCGGGTGCGTGCTGTAATTAGAGTATGGAAAATTTTTGACTGTAAAAATTGATTTTCAATAGATTAGATTGAAAAAAAGGCAGCGAAAATTGTTCGATGAAAATAATAACTTTTAGTTGATAATAATGATGATCGTCATGAAGCATCAGTAATTGTTAGCTTATAATGGGAAAAAAATTTATACATCCTATTATCAATGTGTCGGTATTTATGCTAAAAATGAATTTTTGTTGCATAAAATGGATCTTTTTTAGAACAGCCATCACTGTTATTATTTAAAATATTTATGCTTTTTGAATGGCGTGATAGTCGGAGGAGAAAAAAAAGACGAAAAAAAACTAGGGAAAAAAGTTTACATTATTCGTACATTCAATGAAATGACATTGAAATCTTTTTTTTTCACTACTGACAAGTAAATTTTTCTAGTTTTTGAAATGAAGAATAATCATGCAAAATGTAACGAGATTGAATGAAAAAAAAGAATATTCGTGATGCTCATGATAACAAATAATAATATAAGGTTTCAACATTTAAGTGCTGTTGTAAAAACAGACATCTTACAATCGATGAATGTAAAAAGAAAATCAATTCAAATTTGCTGTAGCATACATTCGATTCAACACACGAAAAACATGAAATTGAAATTCAATTTCCAGTTCAATTCCATTTTTTTAACATCATCATCATTCTTTTTTCCACTTAATCGTATTCGATTTGTTTAAAATTATAATTAAAATTTTTTTCAAAAAACATCATTCCATCAAAAAAAAGACAAACATTGAAAAGTCATTAATAAAATGACAGAAATTGAGATTGTGTGAAACATGTGTTAAACAATCCATGATACAAAGGGTAAAAACTATTATCCACTCAACACATCATTTAGATTAACCGGAAAAAAAAGAATTTTTTAGGATCCTTGAATTGACAATGAAATATTAAAAACAACAATATAATCGCTAAATGGCATTTATGTTATGATGAAAAGCAAAGAAAAAAACACAGACATAAAAAGCCAGAAATAAATGGAGAAAAATATATGGAACAGTTAACCCATTATTCATATAGATAGCATTATGTTTGCGAAAAAAATATGAATAATAGACCTTTGAGAAGAGAAAAAACACAGAAACAAATTCCATTTGATAAAAAAAACTTTCATATGTCAACCCAAGCTGATGATGATGAAAATGATGACAATGATATTCTTCTTGTCATTTGATGTTGTGGCTGTTGTTTGATGATGAAGATCCACATGATGAAATTTAGTTCATTTTACCAAAAAAAAAAAAAAAAAAAAGAATAAACACAAATCAATGGATAAAAATGATGGTTAGTCAAAGACCAATTCATTGGCCAACCAAAATGTTAGCAGAAAATAAATAAATAAACATCATCATCAATAACAGCAATTTCATTACATAACAAATTTCTCTATTATTCATCACAAGACATTTATATTTTGATGGAATATTCTTATAAAATTATTATATTTCATGAATTATGTTGGATCTGTTTTTTTCTGAAAAATAACATTTAGATAAGAAATGATTTATATTTCTCATGGTGTTGAAACGAAAAATAATCTATTTTGAAAGATCCTTACTCCCAAATGAACTAGATTTTTTTTTCTTGTTTGGTGACAATGAAATTGCTCAAGAATTATTTCCTTGAATATCGAATGGGAATTGTATTCAGCAATGCATAATTGATAGCAAATCCAATGAATTCAGATTTTTATTTTTAACGATGGTTGTTGGTTGTGAAATAGAAGAAAATTTTTAATTCCATTAGGTCTTATCGTTCATACATTTCATTAAATCAATTACCAAAATATAGGAATAAAAACATTCGACGCATACATATAAGATTCACTTTAATTGACGATAATTTTTTGTTTTCATTTTCAATTTAACGATAACAAAACTAACAAAAAAAAGTATATGAAAATATTTCAAATGAATGCTGAAAATAAATTTATTCATTATTTTTGTTATGATTTCCAATAAATTTTTGTCATTCATTTTGCGTGGATGATAAATGATGTGATGTATTGGTAATGGTTTATTCTATTTTAAACATTTCTTTTATCATTCAAATGAAAATTGAAAAGAAAATTGAATATTTTTTCCTTTATTTCATTAATAAGCTCTTTATTGGTTTTGATGGTTAACAGCATAATATTTGCACTGAAAAGAAACAGCAACAAAAAAAAGATCAACAAATAAAAAACTATTTTCGATTGCGTTCCATAAATTCAATCATCAATTCGGAAATAAATTTTGCATCTTCAACAGGCATTCCATTGAACATCGAAATACGTATACCACCAGCTAAACGATGTCCTTTGATGCCAATTATTTTACGTTCTTTACATTCCTGTATAAATTGTTTTTCCAACTGTTCATCACCATTGTTACCACCGATACGAAATACTGCATTCATACGGCTACGACAATTCGGATCAACACCATTAAAATAGAAACCATTGGATTGATCAATAACATCATAGATTAATTTTGCTCGTTGATCGGAACGATCACCCATTACATCAAGACCACCTTGATCTTTAATCCACTGTAGATATAACATTGTCATATAGATTGGATAACATGGTGGTGTATTATAAAGAGATTTCATTTTGTTCAATATTGTATAATCCAGTACTGTTGGACATATCGACATAGGTTTACCAATTAAATCATCACGAACAATAACAATAGCTAGACCAGCAATACCAACATTTTTCTGTGTACCAGCAATAATAACACCATAGTTGGAAACATCGACTGGTCGTGAAAGAAAATTTGATGTCATATCAATAGCAACCGGCATTGTATCAGAGAATGGTTGAACTTTGAATTGATATTCAACACCAGCTATCGTTTCATTATCGGTATAGAATAAATATTTACCATCAGGATCTATCTATATGTTGATATATTATATATTCCATGGCAAAACAAACAGCAAGGTATCATTGTTTCCATATTTATTAGAGAAAGTGAAAAGCAAAAAATAGTCCAAATGTCAAGAAATAGTACACAGAAAAACATGAATGGAATAAAAGAAAAATATACAAAAATTTTCAAATGAAAAATTCATGAACAAAAAGCAAAAAAAAAAAAAGAAAAATACCTTCCAAGTAGAAACATCAGGTATGGTGGTGAATTTATCAAGTTTTGGCGTGACACGATTAACATGACAATATTTTTCTGCTTCTTTAGCCGCCTTTTCTGACCATGTTCCCGTAACAGCATAATTAACTTTGCAACTTTTTAATTCTGGACAAAGATTTAATGGTATTGATGCAAACTGTGCTGTACCGCCACCATGTAGAAATAATACTCGATAGTTATCGGGAATGTTCCTTTAAAATAAATTATGTAGTGAAAAAAAGACCATGGTTGAAATGCATGAAAATGGAAAAAAAATTCGGTTAATATAATCACAAATTTATCAATCATGAATATTTAGAACAGAAAAAATTACATTATTTCACGAAATAAATTCTCCGCCGTACGTATAATGTTTTCAAATTCCGGTGAACGATGGCTCATTTCTGTTGTGAATCATTAAATTAATTTTTGTCATAATTCAATTCAATTATCGATTCGGATGATTGATTGAAAGGTGATTTGAGAAAAAAAAATATTTATAAAAAATTAATACCATGTATGGATGTGTGTATGTGTAGTAATATGATCAAAAAGGAAATGAGCAAAATTTCCAAAATTAAAAATTAAAATTAAAAAAATTTTCATACATACCCATAACACTGATTCCGGTATCTTGATAATAGATTAATTCATCTTGGGCACGACGTAAAATTTCATATGGAATACGAGCCGGTCCTGGATTACAATTGATTAGATGATCGGGAATTTTTTTCATTTGTTCAGCCATATTTTTTCGACTTTTTTTCACGCTAAGAATTTTTGGTTATTTATCGAATTTCACTTTCAACCAAATTAATTTGATTTTCTATTAATGCGATTGGTTCGATTGACAAGAATTCGTAATATAAAATGAAATAAATATAATGAAAATGATGAAAAGAAAAGTTTCAATACGATTTTCTTTTTGAATATTTATATTTTATATTAAACAAGATTTGATTTTCTTATTTATCACAATTAAAACCGTTATTTGATTAGTTACTGGTCTTATCTTTTTAGGCAGAAAATCGTCATCAAATGTTGATAAATAAACACAGTGTAATAGAAAAAATAAATAAACAATTTCAGCTCACTTACATGCAATATTGTCTTGTGAAAAAATATGCCGAGCTTATGTGGCATGTTTGTTCGTGTATCTGTCGGTATGTGTATCCATGTCTGCATGATCATAGCCTTGTTCAGCAAGATAGTGTGTAACCGGTTTTTTACAACATTGATGTCGAATATGATTCCAGAAGAAAGACTGAAGTCGTCGTACTTTAATCATAAAATGACATGTACATTTTGAAATATAGAATAAACCCGGAAAAAAACGTTGAACTATTAAAGCGGATAATTGAAAGGAGTGAGTGAATGATATTTTCGAACAAAATTTCACTCTTGTTCTATTATCTTGAATATAAGATTTGGATGAAGTGAAATTTTGTTTGTATAAGAAATAATCCAGCAAGCAAACACATCATAATGTGTGATGATGATGATCAAATACATTTGATGATCATCAGGACATTGATTGATCATAATCATAAAGTGATGATAATAATGACAAACAAGATTATTTTTTTAAAAAAATCTAAAAGATTATAATCATTATGGAAGAATGAAATCAATTTTTTTTCTTCTTTTTTTTGATCATCGTATGATATAATGATTGATTCATAAGTATTAATCAATGACAAATTTTTTTTTCAATTCATTTTCTTGACATTCAATTACAATCATTGAACCATGGCCAATATGAATTTTTATGTATAAAAAAATTAAATAATCATCGAACTATGAATGCTTAATGAATGGTGAAAAAAATCAATATAGAAAGGGTAGATTTAATGATGTTACCCAAATTATAAAAAAAATATATAATAAATGTCAGCCGGATAATTAATTCTCTTAATTACGAAGCACATTAAATGCTTAGAGAATTCAATAATTGTCATTTAATTGATTGCAACTCAAAAAAAATGATTGAAATGAAAACAGGAAAATAGTGAAAGCAAAGAATGTTTTTCAAAAAATATTTTGCATATTTGACATTATTGTCTTCGTCGACGTAGATTGGAATCACGAATTTCTTGAATTTAACAAAAAAAAACAAAGATGGAACAATTTAAAAGTAAGCTTTTCATTTATTTTTATTATAAATAAAATTGACTAAAACTTTGGTTTAGGGTGGATTTTGACTTTAATATTATTGTTCAATATTTTGAACAATGTTTCAGCAAGTGATAATTGTCCATCACCGTTAAAAATAGATCGAGAATGTGCTTCAAATTTTCTTTATTTCGGCAAACGAGATGCAATATTGGCATTTGATGAAGAATTATATGCTCAAAATTGTGAGTAAGTATTTATTACAAATTTTGTTTTTTTCTTCTTTTGATTATATGATTCATAAAAACGCAGTGCCTATGAAGATGGAATGATTTGTTTGAATGATTTTATTGATAATTGCCTACATGATACAGCAAGAATGGCCGCGGATGCATTATATGGTACAGTTACAAAACAATTCAATAGAAGATGTTCGAATGAAACAATTCGAAAAAAATTTATTGAACATTCACAATGTTTGCGCGATCGTAGTAAAATGGAAAAATTTCATCAATGTGGTGATTATTATTTTCAACGAATACATCAAATACAAAACATTCCCGAACGTGATTATCATATATCTGCTGCTTGTTGTTCAATGGCTTATTTTCATTCCTGTATAGATGAAAATAATCGTCAACTATGTAATGATCATGAAAATGATGGCAAATTTTGGTCAAAAACATTTGATGAAATGTCTGGTGATGTTAGCCTTTTTTGCTATAGTTTTGAAACAAAAGAGAATTGTATGAAAAATTTCCCAAAAGATATTTGGGACAAATTTCTTGATGAACCAATCTATGCATTAGATCAACAAACATTACGACGACGATGGAAATTTGTTTCATTGATTATGTCAAATATCGATGTAGCTACTAAATTTAAATTATAGTCATTAACTTTATCGCCATCTTTTGGTATGATAAATTGTTATTTTTTATTATTTGAATAAAATATTTTCAAGAATTATTTTCAAAAGAAAAAAAAATCTATGAACCAGTTTGTTTACGTATTTCAAGCTTATATAAATCTGGATGATCAGTTTCATAAAAATTTGGCATACGTACTAGGCTATTGTCAAAATAAATTTTTGTTATTTTAGTTGTACAATAATCATTTAATTTTTCCTCAAATGCCATTAATTGTCCAACGAATGCAATATTAGGTCGTACGAATGGTCGTATTGTTTTAATTAATTTAAATGAATCTCTAGTCGTCATTTTATGATATTTTATTAGATAAGCTATAAAAGAAAATAAGAATCGATTAATTTTGATGTTTATTTTTAGCTAAGGTTTTTGTCTACCCATAATTAATGTTGCTGATCGACAAACGCCAGCCATACAATGTACAATGGCACTATCAGTAGGATTTTTTTGTAAAAATTCATGAATCATATCGGAAACATCATCAAAATACATCAATAGATCACCGGTAATTTCATCATTCACGGGTACACGATATGATTCAACATCACTTTCTTTCAATAATGGTAAATCATGTGTAGCATTTATGACTAATTTTATAGAATGGAGAAGAAAAATCTCGACTGTCAAGGCTGCTAGGCCTCCCAGATATACGCGATCAACAACTTTACTGACATTCGAAAATGGTAACATTAATACCAATCTACGTTCAATCGATAAATTTTTATCATTTTTCATTCGTTCTAAACCTTTATTGTCCATCAATCGTGCTTGTGATTTATTAATTTCTTCACCATTATCGGTACGAATCAATCGTTGGGCAGCCATTAATATTAAAAATTTTTCATTTGCCTTATTCATTCCATAGGTTTGATGAGGCGGTGCTCTCTTCATAATCAATGAGACGTGACGTTATTTTTCGAATTGTTGATCAAAAACAAAAAAGAAAAACGTTTCTCTTTCTTTTTCCTCTTGCCGTCAATTCGATACTTGCCAGCTGAACCGAAATAGGTTTTAAACTTTTTTTTCGCTACCAAATTTGATTCTTCATTCAGTTATTTTTCTCCTCGAACAAATGAATTTAAACAATCAATATCGAAGCAAAACAATGGACAAGTATCGAATTTTATTTAATTTTTCTTTTCTTTTTTTCATTTTCTTTCAATTTCCAATACTTTATTGAATTCAATTTCTATTTTCAATCAATTTGTTGTTAATTTTTTTCAATTAACTTTTATTAAAACGAATAAATTGAATGAATGGATAAGGAAAGAAGAAAAAAAATTGAAAAAAATGGTACCGATTGACCGAGTTAATCGGTTTCAAAACAAAATAAAACAAGACAACAACAACAACAACGAAAAAATCAAATACAAAATTCAAAAGAATTGACAATCATGATTTTTTTCATTGTAAAAGAAAATTATTTAAAAATGGCATACAAAAAATAGATTCAATAAATGTATTTTGTTTATGAATCGGAAGCAACCAAAAAAAAATGTTGTAAGCTTATGTAAATATTGAATTTTCATTGTTTCTTTCTTGTTTTTTTTGGTGATGCAAATCACAGACGGTAAAAAATTGTGTGTGTGTATGTGCGTATTTGGTTTTGTGTATTGCTTACTACCGGTTCCGATCGTTTTTTTGTTTGTTTCATTATTGATGGATTTTTATTTTTATTTATGATTTTTTTAAAATAAAAGTATAAAAAAATTTGGTTTCGTTTCAGAAAACGATACTATCGAATGATGATATATTATAAGAAGCTGTCATAATTGATTATAACAACTAGAGAAAAAATCTCCGAATATGCAAAAAAAATATGAAATATTCGATATGCTAAATGAATAAATCTTCCAGAATCATGGAAAACATGTTGAAAAAAAAATGATTGATGAGAGTAACGTGTGTGCGTTCGTGTGTATACGTTTGTATATGTGTTACAGTTATATGTTGTTCGTGTTATATGTTTTATGTGTTTAAGCACGCGCGAACAAATTGACTTTGAAAATCACACTTTTTTTAATGAGACTCGTTTTCATTTATTGATTGGTTATTTGGAATTTTTTATTGAAAAAAAATTTCCATTCAATATCGATATATTAAGAATGGAAAAACCTATTGACCTATTTTTTTGAAAAAAAATATTCAATCTATCCGCTGCCATTATTACCTGTCCATGGATATGATTGTGGGCATTTTTGACATGTTTTCAATGTACGTATCTCGCTGCGGAAACGTGCTTTACATGTATGTGGTGCTTTACATAATGGTGGCCGATTTCTTATATGATCACAGCCGAATGGTTTGAATTTTTTCATATGTGTTAATGGTGTTGGATTACGCATCCATTGTATCATTTGCCAATTTGTAACCAAATAAATATCATCTAATTGTAACATTTCATCTAAAAATCTAATGAAACCATTCATATTATGTTCAGTTAGAAACCATCTTGAATGGAAATACATTCCAAATGGTGCACGATTTGATGTATAATGGCGAAGAAAATTTCGTTTAACCATTTCATAAACACCATCTTCATCTGATGGATTAAAACAGCCATCAGCCATTGAACAACGGCCACCGCGTAAATCTTCCCACATGACCATACCAACTTCCCAGAATCCTAATAATAGAATATATTTTTTTTGTATTCGAATATTATTAATATGATTGAATGAATTTTGTTGACAAAAGATTATTTTAAAAAATTGATTTTTTTTACCTGGATAGGAATTACTTGGACATGGTTCAATCATACAGTCATGATTAATAGAATAATCTAAGGTATATGGCCAATATGGTGGATCAATATCATAAACGGGTAATGATGAATCATAGGAAAAATTTGCCTGATGTAACATTTCAAACATTGTATCACCACCAGTCTGTAAAAATGGTGCTCTCATTCCACGAATTTCATTCGGATCAACACCACCGTAAAGATGAAGAATTTCTTTTTGTCCTAAAATTTCATCAAGCCAACGCTCTTTGGAAAATTTTTCGCCAAAACTATGGCTAAAATTGGAAATTTAGGTTTAAAAAAATTGATTCATTCATGTGTACAATTGGATGAATCCTGAAAAAACATACCTAACTGAATGTGATGCAATTTCATGGCCTTTAGCATATAGATTCTGTACTTGTGAATAATCGGTCCATTCATGTGAAACATAAAATGTTGCTGAAATTGGGCATCCGTTTGGATTTGTTCGTCCTTGTTCAAAAAGACGACGATAAATATGTAGATTTAAATCATTCACCGAATCATCAAACGTTAGCACAACTAGTTGTGGAATTTCTCTAGGTTTAAAACCACCTGGAAATAAAAAATATTTCAAATTTTAGAACATTAAAAGTATGAAGAAAAAAATCAAACCTGGAATATCGAGGCCACCACAACGACAATCTGGTGGCTGACATCTTTCCGGTATACAACGTTTAGCACGAGTATAGTTGCCATTGAGTAATTTCTTATTACTAATTAATGATGATGATGAAGGATTTTTACGTTTTTCATTTTTTAATACTTTATGATTGTTGTTTGTTTGTTGTTTATTATTATTATTATTATTATTATTAGGATAAATAATAATTGGTTGTTTTGGATGTTTTTTATTTGTTATAAATTTATTAATAGGATTTGTATTATCAAATAATTGCCAGTTATTTGATAATTGATTTGGATCTGATAAAAATTGTTGTGAACGATATAATGGTGATTCAGGATTTGTTGCTGTGAATGCATTATGAATTGCTGTTGATCTATTGTTGTTGCTGACCTTATTTTTTGGATTACTCTGCAATGGACCTACTATGGTTACAAATGGAATTGGATTAGGTATAAATGGCTGTTGTTGTTGTTGTTGTTGTTGTCTTATTGTTGGTGGTAATGATAAAAATTGATTTGATAGATGCAAGGGAGTTATTTGTCGATTATTCAATGTCAGATCCACGATACGTTTTGCTACACAAAATGTTTTTTATTTTTTATTTTTGTTTTGTTTTCAAATTTATTTTGCATTCAAATAAAATGAAGAATTAATGTGAAGAAAAAATTGGTGATGGATAAAGAAATAGAAATATAAAGAAAGATTTTCGTTAGTATGATTTTTAGTAATTAATATATAACATAAGTAGAAATCAATTGAATTGATATATGACGAAAGCAAATATTTTATATTCCTTATTTTTAAATTACTGAAATTAGTTTGAGAAAAATTAATTTTATTAAGTAAAGAAAGTATATGAATGTTTATTGTGTATTTATGTGCGTGTAGGGGGAGTGTTTTCGCCATATCCGATTTGATGCCGGGAATAGGGAAGAAAGTCGAAAATATGAATGAAAAAACAAGGATGAAAGATGTAATTCTCATTTATCCTCATTAAAATCTAAATTAAGATTTAGAAAAAAAATTGAAACAACAAAAAAAAAGACGAAAGACAAGAGTGATAGGGAAATTGTCATTTTACATTTTAAACTAATTTTTATTATTATTATTTTTCATTAGTTTTTTTTGCTATTATAACCATTGTTTGTTGATTAAACAAATTGTGTATCCGAACATATATCGATGATGATAAAGGTGATATATATAATCCCAAATTTATTTTAAATACTTAAGCTCATTTCCAATGATGGAATTCCAATTATTGGAAAATCTAATTCAAGACTAATTGAAAATAATTGATTTTGACTCAAAAATATAAATTATCCCTCAGATTAGATTAATAAATTTTAAATTTTAATTTTCATATTTTGGTATGAATGTTAGAATTCGTTGCGATGGTGGCGCCCGTAATGATACTGATGAGGATGATGATGATGTTGATGGTGGTAATGATTTTGATGATTTGGAGGATTGTGATGAATCATCAAATGTTCGCCATTCCTTATCTGGTACATTAATCTGAAATCGTTTTCGGCCTTGATTCGAACCGAAAAAAAATCTTGCAACTGGTCGTGAATCATTATCATTATCCGTTTTCGGTTGTATCAATTTTGTTCTATCTTTTGATTTAGATTTATTCGATCTATTCGAATCAACAAATTTATTTTGATTTCGTGCACTAATTTCCAAAGTTTTATTATTTCCGCTTATATGATTGATGCCTAACAAAGATGAATTATTATTTCCCTTCGTTATGTTTTTCGATTCATTTATTCGTGGTATCGTTGATGGCCTATTGCCAATTAATTTGATAGTTTTTCTACTACTATGATTATTACTATCATTTTTATTTGAATGATCAACATCAGTATTATTTATTAATGATGTCGATGAAGATGTAACAACATGTTTAGAATTTTCAATCAAGATAGTGTTATTTTGTTTCCGAATCTTTGATTCTTGTCGTTTAATTTTGTTGGTTGTTAATTTGTTTGGCTGATTCTGTAATGGAACTTTTTCCAATACTTTTCGAATTTGTCTCGTACTATTATTTATGACAGCCGGTAATTTTTGCTTTAGTTTTTTTGGTTTTCCAATCGTGATTGAAACTTTAGATTTTTTATCCTTCGTTTCATTGCTGATTGTAGATAATTCTAATTGTGGTTTCATTGTAGGTTTTGTAGATTTTATCGATAAAAGAGTCGTCGGAGTTGTAGTTGTTGTTGTTGTTGGTAATGTTGTTGTTAAAATTTTCTTTCCATAACCAACTGGACAATATAAAATGGATAATATCGAAACAATAAACATATATCGAATCAATTCAGATGATGAATGGCACATGAATAGAAATGAAATATTTGTATATCACTAAATTGACACATCTTTTTGATGGTATATTTATGTGTTTTTTTTTCTTAAATATTCTGTGTGTATGCGACCAAGTACACTGTTAAAAATGGTATGACTTTATAAGTTCATAAAGTGGAAGTGTGGACTTATAAGTTCACATTTTTTCTTGTATGAAATTATAAACTCACATTATTTCTCGTATGGAGTTATAAAATCACAACGTTTTTCGTATGAGTTTAAAAATTCGAATTTTGGATTTTATTTGTAATTAAAAACTCATAATGTTTTTCGAATGGACTTATAATCTCACATGGTTTCTCGTATGAAGTTATAAACTCACAACGTTTTTCGTATGGAGTTATAAAATCACAACGTTTTTCGTATGACTTTAAAAATTCTAATTTTGGATTTAATTTTATTTTTTTAAAATTAAAAACTCATAATGTTTTATGAATGGAGTTATAAACTCACATGGTTTTTTCGTATGAAGTTATAAACTCATAACGTTTTTCGTATGAGTTTATAAGCTCACAATTCCTTAAAGTGAAGTTAAAAAATCACAATTTTGGATTTTATTTTATTTTTTCAAATTACAAACTCACAACGTTTTTCGTATGAGTTTATAAGTTCACAATTCCTTAAAGTGAAGTTATAAAATCACAATTTTGATTTTATTTTATTTTTTCAAATTACAAACTCACAACGTTTTTCGTATGAGTTTATAAGTTCACAATTCCTTAAAGTGAAGTTATAAAATCACAATTTTGATTTTATTTTATTTTTTCAAATTACAAACTCACAACGTTTTTCGTATGAGTTTATAAGTTCACAATTCCTTAAAGTGAAGTTATAAAATCACAATTTTGATTTTATTTTATTTTTTCAAATTACAAACTCAAAAAAAAATTGGATTTTTGGACTTGGAAAATTTTTTTGAAAAATTTTGAATTCATGTGGAGGCGACGAGCGCCCTCATAATTGAAATTAGCTGTTAGGGTTCTGTTTTGATTATTTAAACTACTGTTCGATTAGTTGTTATTCATTATTTTTGTTAAGTGTGGTTCGTTTACAAAATTTGGTTATCAGGTTTGTTCATTGAATATGATTGTTGTTTATGTCTAACTTGTTCCATGTTTTTTCCTAATCTCATTGGTTTTGTTTTAAGTATTTTTTATCACTACCTACAATAACACCGAATCAAGCTAAGATTGAGAAAGAATGACATTTATGTTGGGGATGTTCGATTGCTATCTGTCTCAACTTCAATGCCGACAAGTGTCGAATGAATGCAAAGATTCTAATTTACTTTATTTGTCCATTTGATCACGAGGTCATAATCTATAAAGATGGATCGAACAATGAAAACCAAGTCGGGTTCTCTTTTCATGTTCCTGAGCCGATTTCTATTGATAAATTTCTATTAGCCTTGTTTAATAATTATAATAATTAATAATATATCTTTAAATGAAAAATAATTAAAAACTTCAATAATTTAATTTAATTTCACTTGCGCATCAAGATTTTTTTAATAAAAAAAAAAAACGCTTGCGTATAGGGGTTTTTATTTTTATTTTAAAAACCTCACATTTTTTCTCGTATGAAGTTATAAACTCACAACGTTCTCGTATGAGTTTATAAGCTCACAATTCCTTAAAGTGAAGTTATAAGTTCATAAAGTGGAAGTGTGGACTTATAAGCTCACAATTCCTTAAAGTGAAGTTATAAGCTCACAATTCCTTAAAGTGAGTTTATATGTTCACTTGGTCTAATGTGAACTTATAAGTCCACACTTCCACTTTATGAACTTATAAAGTCATACCATTTTTAACAGTGTAATTATTCTTATTCATATCATAAGATTAGAAAATTTAAAAATTCAGAAAATAAGGAAAAATAGCAGAAAGCTAATCTAGCAAACTGTATCAAGTGGTATTTATAAAAGTATTCGGGTTGCATTATTAAGATATGTTCGTGTAAGTTTTTCTTATTGAGAAAAAAATCATTCAAAAATATGATCAATCTTACCTGAATCATTTAGTATTGATCGTCGATTAGGATTGAATGTATTGATATTTTCATTATTATTAGATAATCTTGTTAATTTTGGCGATTGTAATGCAATATTTCTTGTTGTTGTTTGAAAACGATTGTTGTTCGTATTGTTTGAAAACTGTTGCTGATTTGTAGAAAATTGTGGTCGTCTTGTATCCAAATGATGATTTTGATGATGATTATCGTCAGCATCATCATCATAGCGAACAACAATTTCTTTGTTATTATTCAATGATTGATTATTATTATTTTCACTATTTGATCGACTATTGTTGTTATTATCATCATCATTGGCACTAATATCATCAACATCTTCATCATCATCATCGTCGTCATCATTTTCTAAATCTTCATATTCAATATCGGTAGCAATATTTGGCGGTGGTGGTTGATGTTGTAATGATGAACTAATTGGACGATTTATTGGCAATATTGCATGACGGAAACCAGCATCGAATGCATTGTTTAAATTTTGATTATTATTTCTATTACTAGTTGTTGTTGTTACAGTTGATGGTGTTACAGGTTGATTTATCGAAGGCCTTGCAGTGGTCGGTCGAAATCTTACATTATTATTGATATTATTTGAAACATCTTTAACCTTATTTTTCGGTATTAATAAATCATTATCAAGGCGGTGACTTGAATTATTTCTATTTCGTACTATCTCGGGAGTATTGTAAACAAAATTTCTGCCAGCAACAACATCATCATCTTCATCATCATCGTTTATTCGTTCATTGGCATCTTCACTTTCATCGCGTAGTACAGGCTTTCGTTCAAAACGTTGTCGATTTTCAAATTTCGGTATGGTTCGTCGAATTGAGCCGATAGGTTTTGGATTGACGGTTGTTGGATTCAAAGTTGGTTGATTCGATTCATAACGAGAGGATTTCCAAGGATCATTATTGTTCCAAAAATCGGCTACATTTTTAAAAGTTGGTGCCGATGTTGACGTTGTTGAAGTTGTTGTCGTAATTTGTGGAATAATTTTTTTGCGAATAACTTTGCGTCGTACAGAAGTTCCGAGATGTCTAGGCCGTGATCCAATTTGTGTTGCCGTTTGCCTTGTGGTCGTTGGTGGTGGTGTTGTTTGTTGAAACCAAATCGGTTGTGATCTTGTTGTAGTCGTAGTTGTCTGTGGATCATTTGTTGTTATTGGATTTGGTTGTTGAAAAGAAACAATTCGATAACTATCGCGATCATTTTTCGGTGGTTTTCGTCGATAATCACCAAGATCATTTTCCGGAATACGACGATGAGCACCATTATCAGTAAGTAGAAAATCTTCTTCATTTTCGATATTATCCCTGGAACTTACTGCTTTTCGAGGCAATAAAGTTGGTGTACGTGTTGTTGAGGTGTTAATAACAGGTTTAGTGCTACGCCAACCTTGATTTCCGCGTTGATTAGCCGAAGTAGTCGATTGTGATGATGTTGTCATTGGTCGACGTTGCTCAAAATTTACATTCTGAAACCATGGTTGTCCGCCATCATCGATTTGTTTGTTCTCTATTTCGCCATTCTGCACACGATTTGTATTCGTAACAATTCGTCGTGGAATATCAAAATCCTGAAAATTTTCATGATGAATATCATGATAATTATTATCATTATCATCCAAATAAGCCAATAGATCACTATTTGGACGACCAAGCCAATAGCTATCATCAGCTTCATTTGACAATACTGGTTGTCGACGATTTTTCGACGATTTATCAATATTATTATCATCATTATTAATTTTGTCATCCGCATCACCATTATTACGTAAACGAAGATGTTTTCCTACAAAATCACCTTTGATAAATTATTTGATAAATTTCAAATAAAAAAATATTAAAAAAAGAGATTTTAAAAAGAAAAAAATAATCCGATTTGAGAAAAATCATTTCAAAATTATAATAAATGGCAAACCTCTATCACCATTGCCATGATTACAATGTACATTGTAAGGCCAATCACATGTTTTCAATATCGTACTAAATACTAATCCATCATCGCATGATTTTAGTCGAGATTTTCCATGATCACAAAGATGATATCTTGAGCAATTTTTTTCATCCGGATAATAACCAAATTTTTCCGGACAATTAAAATCATCAAATTCTTCGTCAATTTCATCACCATTATTATTATTATTATTTATATTAAAATAATCAATCGAATCATTTTCATCGACAAATTTTGATGATGATGAACGCTTCGTTATTGTTGTTGACGATGGCTGTTGTTGTTGCTGTTGTCGCCGACAATCAATCACTGCTCCAAGCGAAACTGTGATTTTTAAATAACAACAAATAAAAACAAATGAAAAAATTGATTATAATTGAATATAAACAATGGAAATGATTGTTTTTCTTGAAAAAAAAACTTTGATGATTTCAATTTGTGTGACCTGTGCGAGAAGCAAAAAAAAATTGCATGACATCTGTTCCAAAGAATTGCCTGATACAAATTGTTTTTTTATTGCAAAAAAAAATAAAATTTGAAAAAAAACATTCGCTGATTATCGGGTCATATTAACGTTCTTATGTTTTTTGTTGTTGTTGTTGTATGTTTGTGTTTGATGAAAAACTGATTACATAATGATAATTGGAACATCATTCAAAAAAAACAATGATGTGAATCAATAAAAATTATAAAACAATTAATTGATCCCAAAGCAAATCATCAAACTATTATCATTTGATTGTGTATACGAAAAAAAACTACAAGAAAAATGACAGGTAAAATTCAATTGCCAAATACATTACATAAATGTAAATATTGAAAATTTTCTAACAAGTTTATTGCATCACAATGAAAATTTCTATCTATTCTTTGTCATATTTTATGAATAAAATTTAATATACACAATCGATTGTAAGTGAATTTTTTTGTTGTTGTTGAAAAATAATTGAAATGAAAAAAGAGTGAAATTTCTCATTCAATTATTTTTATTATTGTCTGGCCATATGGCCAATAATTACTTGAATTTTGAAACATTTTATTCTATCTGTTATTTGTTTGTTTGTTTATTTGATTGCTCAAAGTTTAATGGACAAGAATAGAAAAATGAATGAGTTGAATTGAATTGAATCATATTTCAATCAATATTTGTAAATCAAACTCTGAAAATTTGCACATTTTCTAAACTCAAAATTGAAAAATTTCAATTTAATTGTCTTAAGATTAAGTATGTAACTTGATGTCAAAATAAATGGCCATTAAAAATTAAATTCAAGATGATCATTGAGATTATTTATTTTTTCTATGAATTAATTGTTTCATTACAATACGATTAAAATAAATAAAAAAATTCAATGAAATACTATTGCACACATAAATGACATATGGATTATAATCATCTGCTCATCCGGATTGTCAAGATGTATACAATTTAAATAAAATGATTAAATGTTTCTTGATTTTATTTATTTCCAATGTTTGCATTGAAAAAGAAAACTTTGATATGGATAATAAAATCTATTTCAAAGATTTTGAAATTTGAACAAAGCTTAAAAATGATCCCTTTTTTTCTGGATCTTGGCATTGAAATAAAAAAGAATAACAACAACAAAATTTTCGATCCATATTTAATGTTTAGCCCAAAATGGTGAATACAACAAATGACTAAATAGCAAAATAAAAAAACGATAAATTTCGTGAGCATCAAAACTAAGTGAAAAATGGAACTGATCCTTGATGGAATGTGATGGACACCACACATCACTACAATCTGTAATCTATCCTATTCATTCATTCATCTATTTCCATGTGCATAAATAAAACGATGACAATGAAACAAATTTTTAAAGAAAACAAATGACAAACGAAATAATAATAATGTCTGTTTGTTTGTTTGATGAATGCAATGTATTTGTATTCAAAATTGGCGAATACCGATATCCAAAAGACTGGCAATTTTTAGATGTAGACGAAAATAATAATAATAATGATACTTTTCAGTGACAATGAACTTTCATCATTCATTTTGATGTTGTTGTTCTATTCCAAAAATTTATTGAATTTTTTTTTCATTTGTTTATTCAATTTTTAATAAATTGTTATTACCATAAAAGCCATATGGTTATGATATTTGTTTATTTGAGTAAAAATTTTAGCTTATTTTTAAAGTAAAAAAAAATATTAGTTTGTTTGACCAATAATGATCCAAATCATCATTATTTCATCATCGATGATGATAATCATTATTTACAATTTACAAATTCCATTCGTAATGATCTGATTTTTTTTTAAATTTTTAATGATGGAATCCTTGATTATGATATGATCCGATTAGGATTTTTTTATTAGGAAAATATTTTACATTTTTATTTGTAAACGAATTAATTCTTCAAAAAAAAAATTGAATTGATTTTTTCTCCACTTATGACCTTGATGATGGCATTATTAATCCTATTTTAATCTTTTTTTTTTTGAAGTACGAATAAGAATTTAGAAAGCAAATTCGATAACTGTAATTGAAATTAACAATATAATTCAATGAAGAGTACAAAAAAAAAGATTTTAAATTTTTTCTAATTAAATTTTTCAATTCATCTTTTTTTTTCTTACTGCCAAACATGATTATCGAACATTCATTTTAAATAAATTGTAAAAACTTTCAAATCCGACAAAAAAAAAGAGTTGTTTGTAACAGAGTAAATTGAACTTATCGTATCTTTTGTGATGATCTAAGTGAAGATATTTGATAAGCGAAAAAAATTTGGGAGAAAAAGAAATTCAATTTAAACAAATTTCCACACATTTTTATTTTCAAATGAATATTGTTCAAGCTTAATGAAATTTTTTTTCATCATGCACTTTTATGATGATGGACCTTTCATTCAATCAATTTCATTCAACACATTTGCATATCATCATAAAAAGGAAGCAGATTTTTTTTTTCGTTCACACAAATATTTCAATTAATACAATTTTAATTAATCAAGATTCAGATGTTCAATGTTTCATTTCATGTTAGCATATTTTTGTTTGAAAATTTTTTATTACTAAAATTTCGAAAATATTTGATGATAAAAAAATGAAATGAAATCATGTTCATCAAACATCAATTCATTTTGATAAATTATTATTATTTTTCATTTTTTCTTGGCCATGTGAAACTAATCCATCATAATAATTTCAATTTTGAATATTTAAATTTAGATGACACAATGATGAGATGATGACCAAATGGAATGTATATGATGGATTTTGAGAACATTTTTTTTCTAGTTGCTGTTGATGTATTTCTTTCGCACAAGGCAGTATCGATGATTTAGAAATAGATTCCAAAAGAAAATCCAAAATTCAGATCAAATAATAAAACGAGGAAAAAAATTTGATTTCATTATTCGAATGTGTGTGTGTGTGTGTGTGATTCTAAATTAGACAATAAAGTCTTTAATTTTAGTAAATAAATTAATCTTTTATTTTTTCTTATCAATGTGAAAAAAAAACAAAGATCGTAATGAAGAATTTTGTTTTTTAAAATATTCGATAGAAAAAAAAACACTTACTGATCGATATAAGTAGTACGATGAACCAAGAGCTTATTGGTGCCATTCTAAAATGGTGTCTATTATAATGATAATGATGATGATTATGATGGCGGTGGCGAAAAATCGATCGAATTTGGGCGTCATACATGGTATTTGTCTGTGTGTATATGTGTGTTGTTTTTTCTGTTATAAACAGATAATAATATTATGGCCGTAATTTTATTTTTCACCGGTGATGACCAATGTAAAATTTTTCTTTCGTCTAATGTTTTTTGTTGGTGTTGTTGTTGTTGTTGTTGATCCGATTCAATTCGATCCACATCAATTCATTCATAGATAATTTGATGTATGTGTGTGTGTGTGTGTGTAGCTAACAAGATATGATAAGATGATTGCTACGATTATTAAAGATGATGATGCATTTACAGATTACTAAATTTTCTTGTTGAATAAATTTTTCAGAAAAAACGGATTTGATTTTTTTTTCAAATCTTCAACTTTTATAGTGGTTATTAGTTTTTATTTTTTATTTTGGTTGAACAAAAGATTTTTTCAACTTGATTTATAAATTCCAAAGGGATTTTCTCCTTATTTTTAACCGGTGACCACAAATAACACTGATTTCGATGATGATAAACATTAAAGTGTTTTTTTCCGGTGATGAAGTGAATTTTATAAAATTTTAAAAATGAATAAAATTATAGTTGTTATGATATTAATGAATTGGTTGTTAATATCTTTCCGGTTTTGCATTTTACATTTAGAGGTGGGTTTATGTTTTGATGTAAACGAAAACAAAGTAAAAACTTGCACTAAAAAAAACATTAGTCATAATGTACACAATTCGAAACAAAACAGAAGAGATTTGAAAAAAAATCCTGCATATAAAAACGATTGATAATAGGATTTTATTGGTCAATAACAATTGCGGTATTTTTTTTGACGTGTTATATGTGATTGTGATAATTTTAGATGTGATTATTATTGTAGTTAAAATAATTACAATGTTGACCATAAAGATAATCCAGATTTAATTCATTCAAGATTATCCATATTGATGTTGTATTTTTAATGTTTTAGGACATATTAATACAATAAGATACAGAAATTACAATCACATCATCATCATCATATAAACACACACGCACATAAACACGCGTTTAAACAATCGATGCTACATATAACAAAACATGTTGGAACACAAAGACAATTGGATAGTGAACAAAAACAACAGAAATAAGTAGATTTTTTTTTCTCCTAATGACGATGATCAACAATAACAATAACTGGAAAAAAATGAATGAATCATAAACTTATTCGAATTGAAAGAACAACATGCTCATCATTATTATTATCATTGTTTTGTGGATCATTCATTTTCAAACTTGGAAATTTGTTGAAACACACCATTTTTTTGTTTTTTTGTTTTTTTGTTTCATTTGTACACCGACGCATTCATTTGTACAAATTATAATAAAAATAATAACTGAATGACATGATGGCACGCAATGATCAAATAATGTTTGATGTCGGTTACTGATGAAAGTATTTGGTGAAGATGATTTTTCAGTGGATAATGTTGTTGATGATGATGATGGTCATCACCAATTTAGTGAGAACTAAAAACAAAGATGATGATGATGATGATGATGATGATGATGATGAATTTCAAACATCACTCCCGAATGAATTAGAAAAAAACAAAGAAATTTTAATCATCATCATTGAATGAACAATAAAAAAGAAAGAGTTGATTTTTTTCAAAAGCAAAGTTTCATTGGATTGGAACATTTCATTTCATTCATTCTTCATTTTATTCCATACATATTTGTGGACCAAAGAGAATTTTATCTTTCTTTCTTGATTATTTTTTGCTGTTTATAAAGAGAAATTGGTGATCCTTTATATCGCACCATATGATGATGGCAAAAGATGATTCAAACAATGAATTTAATACATCCATCCATACACACACACGCACACATATTGAAACAAACGTACAAAATGGTTTCACGTCTTTTGGATTTTTCTTCTTCTTCTTATGTGTCTGTATACAAGATGATCATCTTGACTCTCATTTCATTCAAGTCGAAATAAAAGCTTTTTTTTCTTATGTTTTTTTTTTCACTTTCTCTTGTTTTTCGCCATTTTTTCTCTTCTTGTTTTTCGGTTCAAATACGTTTTTTTCCAATGATTGCTCTTCCATTCTTTTCACATACTCTTCGATTCAATCCAATTATCATCATCATCATTTTAATCATTGGAAGATTCACTTTTGATTTTTTTGATATTGGATGAAAAAAAATGAAAGTAAAATCGATTTTTCATTTTTTTCTTGTTTTTTTTTCATTGATCCACAGATGGACAATAGCCAAACCATACACAAACAAACATACACAAGATTAAATTCAAATATCACACGGTTATTTGATTTTGATCGGGATTTCAAATAAGATTTACGGTTGCAGAAATAAAAAAAACGAAAATTTTCTCACCAAATTTGGGATTTTTTTCCTGATTGTTTTCAACTGATATCAAAAATGAAAGATACGTACGTTTCAATTATCGATGAAGAAGATTTGATACAAAGATAAAAAGTATTGATAACTAATTACTATATTTCAAACGTAAATAAATTAATCAAACTCAATTGATAAACGATATTAGAATAGGCAAAATAATAATATCAATAACAATTGTTATTTGGATGAAAAAAACTTGAAAATAAATAAAGAAAAAAACTTATTGGTTGATTGGTTAATCAAATTGATTGATTGATTGAATAATCAATCGATCAATCAATCGATCTTCATTCTATTCTTATATCTTATAACAATTTCCTTTTTTTTGAAATCGATATTAGAATGAAAAATGGGCGTTGGGCGTTTTTGTGTATTTGTATTTACAAACGGATATCGATGTAAATAAAAGACCTAACATTCATTCATTTATTTAATTCATATTTTTTTGTTTGCCATCACATCATTTTGAATCAATCATTTTTTCAGTTCGTATTGCGTTTGTTTTGATCAGATAATATTTGATTCCAGGATGTGATGATGTTAATAATGATGATGATGACGATAATGGCCCTTGTTGTTATTACCGTTGATCAATCATATGGTCAATTAATGATGATGATGATTCAAGTTTTTTATTATTATTATCAGTGTGGTGTTGATTTTTATCAATCAAAAATGAATAGTAATTTTAGGTGTATAATAATAATAATGATAATAACATCAGCAACAAAAATGATAATGACGACGACGACGACAAAATTGATGATCTTCGATTCGACTGAATTTTTTTTACCGAAATTTTATAAAAGATGATTTGAATAATGATCATCATTATTATGATGATATTGGCGTGAAATTTGAATCTTATCAATTTTTTTTTGTTTGCATCGCTACTGCCATCCGTTCAGTATCAATAGTTTCCAAAAAATAAAAAAATTTATTTTAATCAAAATTCATATTACACGTTATGTCAATGCAAAAAAAAAAGAAGAAAAATTATGTAATCAGCTCACATATGCTTAAATACGCGTTTGACATTCATATTGTATGTTAAACCAGCAGGGATTATATGGAAATGATTTTTTTTCAATAAACAAAAAAAATATGATATGATCTTGTATGGGTTTTGTATGATCTTCCTGGTGTCCTAGCAAGCATTTCAAAATTTGGATTTAGATTTCGACAGGATTAACGAGAAAAAAAACATTAACAGAGCTAACATTCATAAATGTTGTTGTTTGTAAATAAATGATAAAGTAAAAACAGCAAATATGAAAAAACAAATCCAAGAAAAAAATATATTTTTTTCATTTCGCATAAAAATACAGAAAACGAATGACTAGAATGAAAAATAACGGAAATGTTTGTTGAAAATGGAAGAAGAAAAAAAATCGAAATTGCAATAACCAACATTGATGCCGATGTTGATGACACAATTTTCAATGTGATCATCAATTACATTTGTTGTAACCAGTTTTTTCTCAAAAAAAAACTTCATTTTCACTTCCAACAATCTTATTCAGTTTTTCAGCGAAAACCCTGCGGCTATTGTCATCCATCAAAACTTTACATCACATACCGTATATAAACAAAATTGCCATTATTTAAAGATGAAATAAAATAATGGAGCAAAAAAATGATCTTTCATATCAATCATAAATCAGATGACTACCATTTTTGAATGTATAAAACATATCATACATGTTCTCTCGTTTTCTGGATTCATCATTTTCCATTTTTTTTCTTTCAATTTGGATCAATATTCATTATTATTGTGTATATTAGATCGATATGACAACTTTTTTTTCTATAACGAAAGAAAACAAATGATAAAATAAGGAAATAGAACAATAACAAAAATGATGGAATAGGGATATCTGTTGATTATATAATATTACTGCTGCTGATGATGATTAATCAATTTAATTGATTTTCAACATCAATAAAACACCATTAGAGGATGGTGCCATTAAACTTTTATATAGATATTGATTAAAAAAAACATTTTTAAATTTGTAGATTTTAAATGGAAAAAAAAGGAAACGAAAACAAAAAACAAAACAAAACCAAAAGTTTTTTTGAACAAATTAATCAATCGCCTGACACACACCATTGTAGACTATTTCTACACATGTATATTAAAAAAACAATAAATGCTCGTTTGTACTTTGTGGTGTTTTTTTTTTTGGTTTCGTTTAATGTTTTTGTTTTAGTTATTGTTTCTGGAACAAAAATTAAAGAAAAAAACAAAATGAAATGTGTTTGTTTATTGTCAATAGTTGTTGTGTATGTTTGTGTGTTTGAATTGAATGAATAGAAAAAAAATGAAATTTTCTGCTTGCTTGCAGCACATATATAAACTAAACTAAACAATCAGTTATTTTGATCAGACAAAACAACAACAAAAATATTAAATTTTTTATGACGAATGTTATATCTCATTTTGTTCCCCGAAGAAAAAAAATGATAATTATTTTGCAATAATATCGTTAAACAATAGAATGATGGAATTTTTTTTTCTCTTTGACAATTGATAGAAAATTGTTTATTGTTGTTTTGTCGATCCAATTTTATTTATTAGATGAAATTTTTGTTATTCAATTATTTATTCTTAAAGGAAAGAAATTTCTGTTTTGTTTGCGTTAATTTTTCATCCATAAACTCTTGAAGAATTTTTGAAGAAAAAAATATAGATAATCGATATCAGTATGCTTGATTGATATTTTTATTGATTCAATCATTTCGGGTTGATTTGTTATTCATAATGAATGTGACTTAATACGAATATAAAACAACCAGTATACATTCCAATCATCTATATGTTTGGTTAATTTGTGTTAAATGAAAATGAAAATTTTAAACAAATTGATTGAATTTGTTCAATTAATACCTACATTAAAAATGATCAAATGTGTAACGGCACCAATCATAGCCAATCTTGGTCCATATCTTGGACCATGCATAAGACGGGCATAAAGATCTTCATATTTTGCCTTTGTGCAAATAGAAATTTTTCCCGGTATTCCCTGTATAATCGGTACTAAATGTTTTGCAGGACGATGTAAAGAATTACTTTGAAGAGCCAATGCTTCCATTAATAAAATTGTTATTCCACTATGAATGATTGTCAGTGTATATATAAAAAATCTATCAAATCCCGATAACGTATTATTCATGATCAATGTTGAAACACAAAGAACATTCCATGGAATACCGATAATGAAATAAATAAGAAAACTTCTGTTAATTTGACCGCGCCAAGCATTCATTGTGACCACACAGATACGACTATGTTCCAACACAAACCATTTGAGAAAATTGTATATTTTTCGATCCATTACAAATGTTTTTGCCATGTTAGGATCAATTTTTCCTTCATTGATCATCATTTGTGTTAATTTTATACAATATTTTCTTGCCATTGATAATGTACGGTCATAATCTCTAAGTTGAAATGCTTTTAATAATGTTGGTGATGATGCAAACAATCCGAAAAAGAATCCTAACTGTAATACGGTTATAATCATATTGCTCGTCGTTATTACTTCAACAAATAGAATCATATGTTGCCATATTTTATCGATATTATATTCTTGCATGATTATCTTATAATATAATATGGCAAACAATGTAATCGATATTCCTAAATTTAAATTTTTTCCATAATTTTTTTTTTTAATTGAACAGACATCAAATTCTTACCGAGAAATATATTAATTTGATACATAATGACATCGATAATTTGATATGTTTTGCAGATGAATAATTGGCATTCGACAGAGAAATATAAATATGTTTTCATCCGATTTTCATGCGCTAAATGTCTATTGATATGTTCCATATTAAACCAATATGATAACTGTGTCCAATTCCGACAAAACCAAGCTGCTAAATTTTTTGATAAAAGATTATTCGATGAATATTTTTCCATATTTCGATCATATTTTTGTTTGAAAATGTTTTTCTGTTCTGTTAGTGAATATTTTTGTTTTTTTAGATGATCCGTATTACGTACAACAATATCGTATGGCAGTTGAAATGTCCAAGAATCGGTTTCATTGAAATGGAAAACATATTTACCAATGAGGCCTAAACCAGGTAGACCCATCATTAGAAATAGATATTGTTGGTATAGATTTGGTTTATATTTATTTACAATATAACATATTGGATCTAGACATAAATAATTAAATGAATTTTCATTAAAATGTATAATTAAACAGATGATTATACGCAATTCAAAGAAAATCATGACAGCCGTTTCATAACGATGTTTCCAAAGATTAAATTTTGGATTTTTTGGCTGCATAATTTCTTTCAATTGACAATAATAAAAACGTTTTATCTGAAGAAACATTTTTATGATACTATCATGTTGTAATGCTTGACTGAAAATGATCAAACCGAACAATAATTATTTTTATATGAACTAGAAAAAACGCTTAATAAATTTAACCTTGTTAATTAAAATGTGAAATTTTCGATCTATTATCGGGTATTCTTATGTTTTAATAACTTTTTATTCACAGTAAATGGTCGACAAAAACACATGATAGTTTTTATGGCAAAAAACTTTTTAAAAAAAATCAATTAAGTGTTGTGAGAATAAAATTCGAGAATATTCTTCGGAAAAATTATCTCATGAGTATGTTGATAAGAAAAGTTATTTTTTTAATTTCTAATTAATTGTAGAATTTTGTGTGGATACCTTTTCATATGTGAAGTTTTAGTTTCAAAACAGAATAGTTGATAATCGGGCAATCAAGCAAATAAATGCCAACGGTTCATCATTGACAATTTGATAAATAAACACAAATGGTTTGACATATTGAAAAATGTTAAAAGTAAATATTTTTTCATAGAAAAAAGTTAATGAAAAAAATTTCATTTAGTTTCTCAATGCAAAAGTCATTAATCATTTTCATTATCATTTTTGAAATGTTTTTTCGCGTTTTTTATATTTACAAAATTCTTTAAATTTATCGATTTTTTTTCAAAATCATCATTCAACAATCATGATCTAATTATAATATAACGTTACAATTAACGACAAATTTTTCATCATTGTCGTTGATCAAAAGAAAATAAATTAAATTCAAAGCCAAAAATAAGAGAAAATGAACTACAAACGAAAAACTTTATTTCTTTTATTCATTGAATGAATGAAAAAATGTTGAGAATTTCATATCAATAAAAAAAAAACACAAAGTATTCCCATTTTCGGAAAAATTCAATTGATTCAATTTTTTGGCTCTTCATCTATGATGATTATTTAATTGTCTGATTTCAGGCCAAATGAAACTTGTATTTATTTGACAACAACAACAAAAAAAGATTTTTTGTTGTTGTTTTTTTCGGTTTGACATTTTACTAATTGTCGCACATGTCATCATGGATTAGTTGTAATTCTTTTTTTTCATATTCATGTCATAATCATCATAATCCTGACTACCTGTCTAATGTCTGTCTGATGTTTTTGTTGTTGTTGTTTTGTTTAATATGAAGGAAAATTTCAGGAAAAATAAATTTGCATACATAGATTAGGATTGATGTTTTTGTTTTTCTATGTAATGTTTATTCTAAACTCAGAAGAAAAAAAGAAGTTTACCATTATGGTGTGGTCTTTCTTCACTATAGTGGTGTTTCAAAATTTCCATCTTTCATAGTAATAGCCATCACTATTATTTAATTTTTTTCTGGAATAATTTGTTTACAACTTTCTTTTCTTTGATATCATTATTGTTTGTTTTCAAATATAAAAATAAATTTTTTAATGTTCGGTTTGTTTTGTCTTTGTGTGTGTTTGTTGACAATAATAACAACAACAAGTGTCAAATGCTAAAATTAAAATTAACAGTTGAAAAAATACGTTTCATTTCTTCACCGATATTATCATTATCATAATTCTAAGCAGATAATAATAAAAACAAACAAAATTCCATCATTTCAAATAGTTTTCATTTTCGTTAGGTGATTAGCATAAAACATGATTATGATGAAGATGATGACTACGATAACATTTCGAAAGATGATGTTTTTTTTTCGATGAGAATAATTTCAAATTTGAAATCAACAAAATTATCTTCATTTTTTGTTTTGTTTGTTTGAAATAAGCCTCATCACATTAACATTGGAATTGAGATTTTGTTTTTTCTTTGAATCAATCAAAATCAATTATGATGATGCATTCAATCTATTTGAAGAAAATAATGAAATGAATGAGGCAATTTTCTATAACAAATCATCAATTTGATATATTGGCATGTATGTTGTATATCGGATTTTCAAATAATGACATGACATCAATGTTGTAAGTGTAGCGATCTCTAAGATATCTCATCTTTTTTTTTCTTTCATCGATCAAGTAAATAAAATAATTTATTCGAATCATCATGTTTTTTGTATGTTGTGGTGGTGGTTTCATATTTACATTCATTAATGGATTCATTTATTTCAATAGAAAAACATCAAAAAATTAAATTCAATGCAAATATTTAGCTAATATTAACAATCTAAACACAATGAAATCTCAAGAAAAAAAAGATTAAAACAACAACAAAAGTTGATCTCAAACTTTATAGATGATGATTTGATCGAGCATAAGCATTTTTACTTATTTGTCTTTTTATTAATGAAAAGATGATCAAAGACAATTCTTCAATCATTATTATAAATGTAAAATTTCAGTTTTTTTCATATGATTCGATTGACCATTTTTTCAAATTTATGACATGATTTTTTTTCAATTCAGTCAATCAAATTGTTTTTGTTTTGTTTCAATTGGATTCAACAACAAAAAAAACAAGCAATTAGAGATAATTTGACAGTCTTCAAAACATTCAACGAATGTTGTTACAATGAATGAACATCATTGAAAATAATTGGTAGATAAAAAATTTGTTGCGCTTCAAATTATTTTATTATTTCGATTAGATTTGCTGTTCCATCATGATGATGATAATGATGAAGTATCTGAAGATGATGTTTCTTATATTCATAGTCATGAATGTGTAATAAGTGTCGAATTTTTTTTTTCATCTTCAAATGTTGTCGTTATTAATTAATTAATGTTGAAAAACTTTCACATTAACAATCATTTGGTTGATTTATTACTGACATACATTAACAAATTCTTTATTTCTTCTATTTTCTATCAATTAAGGTTATGTTCAATAAAACGAACAAATTTGATAGCCAATTTATTATTCAACTAAATCTGTTTTGAATAGCTGATCATTTGGTAACAAAAAAAAGAAGAAAAAAAATCTTTTGAATCTTCAAAAATCATAATAAATTTCACTTGTGTATGAATCACGTCTTTGCCATTTATATGCCAACTTGTATTGCTGAGAAATAAAAATCTGTCCGACAAACATTATTGATAAAAATGACGGCCAATCATTATCAAAATATAAAAAAAAACATTGAGTTCTTCGACCACCGAATCAAATCAACCGATATAGGTAGATCCAAATCAAATTGAGTTTTTTCTGATCTTATTTATGCTTATTTTCGGTCTACCATATCATTCATAAACATTGTCTTTAATTCTAATTCGGATTTTTTTTTGTTGTTGTCTGTTTTATTTAATCATAAGCCGATAAACAAAAATCTAATTTATAAGGTTCAGATACAAAAAAAAACAAAACAAAATTCACCATTCGATATCAGACATTCATCGATGCTTTAATAATTTTCCAAAATAATTCATTTAATGAAAATCACTGTGTAGATAATGATAATAAATCTGATCAGCAAAAAAAAACACTTGAAAATTTGCATTCTTCAAACATTCGATTATTTTTATTTTGGCCAATAGATTAATTAGTCAATGAAAAAGGAAGTGATATAACTATTAACTTTTATTTTTGGTGATTATTTCTATGTGCCATGGTGTTCTTATCATCTGGAACGTTTGGTTGAAATTGTTTTTTTTTTTTGTTTTGCTTTTTCATTTCATTCACTTTTCAACATTATCGTCGACTCTTAAAACTTATTGAACTAATCAAGGATGAAAATACACATATAACTTGATAGCATCATCATAACTAACCATTAATTAGTTGTTTATGTAACGCTTATATTAGTTGATTTTGATGTTATAGTTGGTTATAATTAGTTGGACACGAGTTTCATTGATCAGATTCACGATAGAAAAACATGTCTATTGTATAAATAATCATCATCATCATCATCACCATAAACCACAAACTAAAAGCCGTGAACAAAAATGATGAAATCAAAATAATGAAGAAAAAAAGAAAAGAAATCGTGACATCCTTTGAACACCATTGGCCTATGGATATTTTTATCCATTTGCATTGATGAATTTTCTATCAAAAAGATTTTTTGCCAATAATTTTTTTTTCGTTTTATCAGAAAAATTTTATGACCATTTCGATTATTGATGTTGGAAAGATTTCCGATTTTGTTGAACCTGAAATTCGAATGTGGGCGGAAAAAATGACGAAATTTTTTGTTTTGTTTCAATTCAATTTGATTTTAGATCAAAAAGAAAATCTTCAATGTTCACAATGATGCCAATCTTATGAAGAAGATAGTGTTTAATTTTTTTTCTTCTTAAAAAAAATTTCATTTTATTTTGATGATGATAATGATTATAATGATGATAACAATTGGCTGACCATCAAGGACAACAAATTTTGTTTTGTTTTGTTTTTTGATCGTAGTTGATTTGATTCGATGATAATGAATGATGACGATAATAATAATAATTGTTCAAACAACAACAAACAGCATCGATCATCATCATCATCGACAAACATTTTCAAACATTGGAACGATATCGATTATGAAATAGCAATTTTTTTATGTTTTTTATGTTTCTTTCACATCATCATTCGATAATTCTGATTATAATCATAATCATGTGGGGAAGATTAATTGGATAACCTTGTCTGATGATCTCATCAATCCTTTTGTTTTGATTTTTGTTTTGCTCTATTGTAGATGCTAACTATGATTACATACATACCGATTTGTTGACAACATTGATGTTGTTGCTGTTGTTTGTTTTTTCCAAATATTTCATTCATTTCTATCCAGAATTCATGTATGATCGATACTATTTTGATTTTGATTGGATAAATTATGAAACATTTGTTTCGTGCAGAAACACAAACACACGACATTGATCATTGATCGAAATTCGAAATTTCAATAGATTTGAACAAATCTTTTTTATTTCACCCAGGAATTTCATCACTAAAATTCTATTTCTAATAATGATGATGATGATAGAATTAGATTTGTTCATTATTTTTTTTTGTCCTGTTTCGTTCAAATTTGAAATTGATCGAACAAGACATTTTGGAGAAAATTTTGAATTTTTTTTTCATTTTTCGAAAAAACCCAAGCAAAAACATCGATTAATATTATGATCATTTTGATTTTTTGTTGTTGTTGTTTTTTCCCATAAATCATGAAAATAATGTTGACATTTCAATGAACATCTAATCTAATCATTTTTTTAAATTTTTTGTTATGTTTGCGTGTTTGTCGATCAATAATGGATTAAGAATGTGTTTGAATTATGTTCCATTAGAATGACATTGATAAACAAAACAAAAATGCAAAAAAATTCATTGAAGGTAATTGAAATTGACCACGAAATCATCTTCAACAAAATCGTTTCATTTGTTATTGTTCATTGTTGAAAAAAACTACAAATATTTTTCCTTGAACAAAATATTCTATTCAAATTGTTCCATTGTTAATCGTATTTTTTTTGCCTGCTTTCTAAATTTAAATATTTTTTCATTTTATAATAACCAAATTGCTAGCATTCATTTCTGTTAGTTTATAAATTCTTATTTGAAAAAACAAACAAACAACAACAAATGGTTTACCAAAATGGAAGTTGAATTGAACTTATGATTTATTAATATCATCGAAGTAAAATTGTTCAAAAAAACTAACAGATTAAAATAATAATGGCTCCAATCTGTTTTTAGCAATCATAAACCGATCTCTTTATCATAATTTTTATTATCATTGTTGCTTTTCGATCCCCAAAACAATAGTAAATTTTAATAAGAATGACAAAAACAAAATGTAGTTATTATTTTGCATCTGTTTTGTATATTATTATTATTAACATCATAATGCCTGAATCCACATTGAAGTCTTTGACAAAACATACACAAGTAGTAAAAATATGAATACCAGTATAATCATCAAAAAAGAGTTTCAAATTTATCATATCATATCTGGTTTTCGTGTTCATATTTTTCATCAAAAATGTTGAGAAAATTAATTTTAAAATTTTAGATAGTTGAAAAATGAAGTAAACTCAAAATACTTTGTTAAACTCATTGAAAAGGAAATCTTTTGTCCACATAATCAGTAAAGACAATAAAAGTTATATCGCATTTGGAAATCGCACACATTCTTTTCATTTTTTTTTCAACATATTTTTTCTTTTTTCTTTTTTAATTCGTTCAATGACCACAATTCAATTTTCATTCATTCATACTGATGATCAACAACAGCATATCATCATCATGAAATTTTTCACACTCGCAATGAATTGATGTGAGAAAAAGAAATATTATTGGGTAAATTTAATTAAAAATTCCGAACACACATATTTTTTTTGTTTTAAATGGAAAACAATATCATCATCATTTTGTTGTTTTTTAAGAGATAATTATTTTATTGTTCAATTTAAAATAAAACATAAATTTTTCTAAATGTATGATGTGCGTGATAATTTAAAATTCTTTAACAAATTTTTTTACCGTTTCAAAAAAAAGTGAAAACAAAAACAATTAATGACATAGCATAATAATAAACAAATATTAATCGGATTTGAAATTGAGAGAAAATAAAATTAAAACAACAAACAAACAAAAAATTTCTGGTCATAAACATGATAATAATTTGCATGTTTGTTTTTGGGTTCGGTTTTGATCAATGGCGCAGTGCAACAACAACAACAACAAAATCCAAATGATTCAAACATTTTTGATCGTTTTAGATGAGAAATAATATATGCTTAGTATGTACATTATGAGTATTTGATTGGAAAATAATCATACTTCCTTGGTTTTTTTCTCATACCGGTATATTAAAGAAAACAATATTGTGTACCATCATCAAAAAAAAACATAAAACGCGCCCAAAATCCTGCTACATACATCAATATGATTTTGTTCGGTTATAAATCACAATTTTCTTCATTGAGTTGTACATTTAAAGAACACACATACACAAATCATTCAAGATAATTTTAGAAAATGTAAAAGACGAGATAAATATCCCCTTTTGGTCATCCATTATGAATCGATTGGTAATTTTTCTTTTATTTCTTTTTTTCTCATCATTCGATAAATAGATCATTATCTTGAATTGATCAATTTGAAAATAATTTTACAGAGTGTAATCATGATAATCGCACACGCACACACACTAAAATATACTGATAGATTATACCAATTGAAAAAAAGTCCATCAAAAATGGTATAATTTTATCAAAATTAATGCTCATAAGATGAATGATTTTCGGTATTATCGTAAAAAGTTAATTGGTATTCAAATCATCGCTAAAAAAGTGTTTTGATTAATGTTCATATGGTTCTAATGACGATGTTTTTTTCAGAATGATTTGCATTGAATTATCTAATTCAATCGGTAATGACATTTTTCAAGAATATTTTTTTCTGATATTCTATTATTTTGTTTTTACTTATTAATAATTTGGATAGACAACGGTGACTAGAGATAAACTTGTTGATTTGTGTGAACAATTCCTAAGGACAAGCGTACTGATATGTTTTTCCCTCAGTAACAAATTTTTTTTGCCATCATCATTTTAGATTTTATTTTGGAGGTTATCCATCATTCATGATGATACAATGTTTATTACAGTGGCTATGTTGGCTTGTCAATCATAAACCATAATTGTTGTAAAGATGATGATAGTCTACCTTCATTTTTTTCTGATGTTAAATTTAAAGCCAAAAATGGATTAAGATAATAACAGGATTGAATTTACAAAACCGGTGATCTAGGCAAAATAAAAAATTTAATTCGACTAAAAATTTTTTTTAAATTTTGCTTCAAGGTAGAATCATTGATCAAATGATTTTGTATGATGGATGGATATTTGAAGCTATTGCCATGAATGGATTGATTGTATTATGGTTTAGAAAAACCTAAAATTTTTCTGTCATCATCTATAGACAGAAAGGTGTTAATGATACCTTGATATATGAAAAAAATAGTAAAAAAATTGAATTTCATTTCGCATTAATCAAGTCGACCATAACGGGAATTTGTTTCTTCTCTTGTTCAATATTCATATTGTTTGATCATTGTTTTATGCTTTCAAATTTTTGAAGCCAAAATCCAAAAAAATAATAGAAAAATACAAAAATTTTGATTGTTTCTCAAAATAAATGTATGAATCGTTTCATATAATAGACAGTTGGTGATGATATTAATTCGTCAACAAGTATATCCATACAGATAAAACACCAAAGTTTGAATTCTAAAAGAAAATCCAATAACAAAAAGAAAAAATCATTTATATTCAAAGAATGATATAAGGAAAAAGAAATCAAAATTATATGTAAATTATGTTGTTGTCGGAAAAGAGTGAAAAATTAAATATAAAAAAAAACAAGAGAAATTGAAATATTTCAAATGAATAAAAACCGGTAGCAAAAAATGATAATAAAATATGCATTTCCGAATCTTTACAACAGCAAAAAAAACAACAAATTTCCTTATTGTTTTATGATAGTGAAAAATTTGAAATATAAATTTAATGAATAACAAACAAATATCAATGATAAATATAGTGTTAATTTGTAAATTCAAATTAAACAAAATTTTTTTCTTGCCTCCTTTTCTTTTTGTGTAGTATACGAAAACATCCGAAAACAAATTCATCACCCCAAACAACTTCTGTATTAGGTATTTATAGCAAATAGTAAATTAGTACGCCTACAACTCAACTGAAAAAAAGGGCTAGTGAACCATATTTAAGTAACCAAAATTTAAAATTTATTTTAGATGCCAAAAATTGACTAAACAAAATTAATCATCATCATCATCATCACCATAAACATTCCATTCATCATATATACACTTTTATTTACAGGAAAACAAAAAATCTCATGATAATATGATATATTGTTGTTGTAAAAAAACATAATTTGATTATTAAGTTGCTCGTTGTTGAATTAAAAATATCAACTGAATTATTATGCACACCATATTAGATGTGATAATAATTATTATAAGTGAAGACGAAAACAAAAACAAAAAAAAAACAATGAAAACAAGGAAAAAACAAACGAAATTATTCAGATATAAATCAAAAAGAAAAAATCTTATAATATTTAAAATAATTAAATAGAATAAATGAAAATTAATTTTATTTCATAATCATAATTCTATTTTCGGATTATTTGTTTATCTTTTTGACTAATTTACCTGTTGCCGCTGAAACAATACGTAAAACAAACAAACAAAAAGAAAAAAACATCACAAGATTCACAACAGTGGAAAAAATTGCACAAAAACTTGACAATAATAAAACTTTCGATTTTCGATAAGTATCCAAATACAAATTCTAAAGAATTTGTTGTTCAATCGATAATCGTATGATTCATAAATCTCAAGACTTAACATAAACTTGAAAACAACAAAATTTACGACAAAAATTTTCAAATATTTTTTTCTATTGACGTCTATAGTTGTAATTTTGACAATGAAAAACGAGAAAAAAGCCATAAACAAAAAGTCATTTTTCAAATAGTGTTGAAAGGTTTTTCCGTAGGATAATATCACTAATATAAAGCTTACATTTTGAAGATTCATGGCTATTCACATTCCTTAATCATAGTTTTGTAACAATGAATCAAACTGAATCTTATCTTATAATTGTTGAAGATGTTGATAATGGTTCATCCACATTATCATCTGCACCGGCCAATTTGAATTTCCTTCAAAATATCAAGCAAATCACACCTTACAAGCAAAAATTTTATCATATTTTTCAACAATATCTATGGATTTTTCCATTAATAATCGGTTTTCTTTTTCCAGTATTTTGTTTAATACTGTAAGTTGATGATTGAAATTGTTTGACTACATTTGATTCTAATAAAATTTTTTTTTCATCATACATTATCAGTTATGTAGACAAATTAGTTTCTGATGATTTACATCCAATTCTACCATTGATTAGTGATTTAGGATCAAAACCACCGGTTGCCGGTTATGTAGCACAAATTTTCGATACAATTGCAATACTAAGTAAGTAAAAAAAATCATTCTACCATATCCATTGAATGACTGATTGTTTTATTTAGATTTGCTCACTGTTTATGCTCGTTATGAGCAAGTGAAATTTTATATCAAAAAATATTTTCAAAACTCCAGTATTGATATTTGTCAACGTTTAAAGCAAAACAATAAATATTTTACAATTTCTGGATGCGGATTTTCACTCGGTGTGATCATATTGGGAAATTTTCGCAATACTGAACAACCAATGGAACATGGTATAGGTTTTATTATCATGTCGTGTATTCTTGGTTACATTTTTTTCACGGTAAATTCTTATCAGCAATTTTCATCAATTTTTTCAATCATTTTTTTTATTTATAGACAAAAATTTGTGATGATTTATATTCATTCAAACGTATTGAATCACAACCATTCAGTATCCGATGCTGTGGTTGGATCATCCTCATTTCTCTTATTATGAGTGCCCTTTTTTTAATTATCGCTGTTTTGCAACTAGATTCGATTTACCTTTGGTTTGATAATGATCAACGATTAAATTGGCAACCAAATCATCCTGGATACATATGGTTTACATTGGGTACTTTTTCTGAATGGTTTTTTGTTAATTGGTGTTCAATATACTTTTTTTCAATCAGTCATCGTATACATATTTTCAATCGATGTCATCGAATAAAATGATATTTTTACATGAATAATGGAATAGATTTAAATTTTGTTGATATTGTTCAATAATAATTTATGTCATAATTTGAACAACAAATCAATCCGGTTATCATACTTATATTTGCGAGTATTTTGAAATAAATCTTCGTTAATTCCGGCACTTTGTTCTAATCTTTTTTTTTACAATTGCAAAATCTATTCGTTCATTTACAAAATAATTTTATTATACGAATAAGTTATTGCTAGATCTTAAGGCAAGAAACAAAACAAAACAAAACAAAAAAACAAAAAATGTTATTCTAATTATCTATTTCCTATGTTTTAGCCCAAAAATTGAATGAATGTAAATTTTTATTTGTCATTCAACACTTGTTTGAGATACGGACATTAATTCAAGATATAAAATAATTAAAATAATGAAAATTTTATGACAAAACACTGTTTTTCTTTTTGAAAATGAAAACAAAGAAATGAATAAAATATACGGATGCATCAGTGGATAGAAGAAAAACTTTGGGTCAATTCAAATTATGATAAAGATGTGAATTTCCTTCTATGTTTTGAACAAGAGTTGAATTTTTAATTTCTACTATTTTTATTTAACTGATTAAAAAAAGACAGAAATGAAATACAAGTACCGAATAATGAAAAATGATAAAATATTTTCACAATTTTTTTCTGTGATCAAAATGATTGGATTGATTAAATGATGAGCCAAGTAACAAAAATTGTTGTTTATCGAAAATAATCAATCATTCATCCAACTTGAATGGCAAGCACGATCCAGGATAATGCGGGACAACGATGAAAACTTTTTTTTTGCTTTCAAATCTAAACAACATAAAAAGTCAAGGTAAAAAGGCCAATTTATGAGGAATTCTTCATTAAAATTTGAATTTTCGTTTGTGAAGAAAACATTTTTTTTTAAATAATGAAAGCAAACAAATGTTCAGATGATCGAATATTTTTGAAAGGATGGTATACACACATTTGTAAGTGTCAGAAGTAAATTTGTTAAACAACTCTTGTTGATCAAGCTAATCACATTAGTCGTCAACAATTTAATTGAATTGAACAAATAACGATAAATCACATTAGTTAGGTCAACAGTACAAATCAGGTCGATGATCGATTTTTATTTATTTCATTTGATCAGAAGGGAAAAAATTGAATAAATTCCATAAAATTTTTAATTTTTATTTTCGAATATTTAGATAATATATTCGAATGTAGATGAATTATTCAATCAACATCATTATTATTGTTGTTGTTGTCGTCGTCGTCATTGGGAAAATAAATATAGGAAATATGCATAAATCAATGATGAAATGAAAACAAAACATAAAGAAAGTGAATAGTGAAAGGTAACTTCCTGATGATAAGGCGTAAATATGTGAATAATAATTTAACTTAAAAATAAGTTAATTTCGTGACCACTGTCGATTTACCGGATTATATGGTCAATTTCCTTTGAATCATCATTGTTGAATCTTTACCTACTGATGATAATTATTTGTCCACATACACACAACACAACACAAACAAACACACATACACACTTTGAGGTTTTTTTTTGCTATTTTAATCTTTTTTTCAAACATTTAAATCAATATATGAAAGTTTCAAGTGGTCATATCACGCTTCAATTGTTGTTCATCATAAATATGAGTATATCACAAATATAATCATCCCCGAGAAAAAAACGAATAAATAATATTCAAAAGAAAATGGATCCGGAAAAAATTGAATCCTAATCATCATCATCGTCTTCATAATTGATGATTTGTATTTGGCGAAAAAAAATATTTATCTGTTTAAATATGTAATTATCGGAAAGTATGTACCAAAAAATGAAATGGAAATCATGAATTGAGAAAATATTTACGGTTTAAAAGGATAAAAAATCGTCGAACACGCTTTTTTTCGATTAAGCGGATTTTTTGTTTTGTTTTTAATTAATGCATGATAAAGAATTCAATTCAATTTGAAAAAAATTCAGCATTTTTTTCCAATATGATCTAATAAGATTATGGTAGGAAAAAAATAAAGCAAAACAATAATGAAAATTTTTTCTTGTGTTTGTGACACATAAATTGATGATGATATCCATCATAAATCAGATTGTCAAAATTCGTGTGGTCATCTTTATATTCATTCATTCATTTATTTATTCATTCATAGAAATAGAAATTGATTTATTTTTCCTGTTTGTTTTCATTGTGATATTTTTTCTGGTTTGTTTTTGTTTCATCATTATGATAGAGGAAACATCTTCAACAACAAAAAATTTGTGTATTTACAAAATAGATCGATGCGGATACGAATGATATTCGATACGCACATCCGAACACAGCATGTCATTATTAGGCATAAATTGAAATGAAATTTAAAAGAAGAAAAAAAATGAAATGTAATAAAAATTGCGAATCGATTCAAACATACTTTAAAATCAATACAAACCACACATGTAGTGATAATAACAGCAATTATCATCTTCAAATTATTATCGTGATTAAATTGTAGATTCAATCGAATAGCTCATTTCCTAGTCAGATTTATTCTATTGATTTCATCATCAAAATTATCTTCAAATATATTTGAAATGAAAAAAAAATCATTTATTCATAATCCTCAAACAAGGCTATTTAATCATGGTATCACTAATTTGTCTATAGGATGTTCATTAACTAAACTATAGAAAAAAGTTATCGTAAAATGAAAAAATATGACATTCAAGATGATGAAAACGATTTTGATAGTCAATACGATATTTATTCAATTTAAGAAATGCTATTCAATTGGGAATTAATTAATTAATCTTTTTTTATCTTTGTTGATTATGAATACTCATCATCACCTTGAATAATCTATGATAGAATGATTTGAGAAAAATTTTGAAATTTTACATCAGTCAAGAGATAATATGATATGAATATCACTTTAATAAAATCGAATTATCATTGATTAAAATTGTGATTTAAAAACAAAACAAAAACAAAAAATCGTTGTTGTTACGTTTAATTTGCCCATCATTTCAAAGGTCAGAAAATTAATGAGTTGAGAAGAAAAAAAAACAGGATCCAAGTGTAACATCGAAAAGGAAACAAATCAAAATCAAGTATCATCATCTTCAATATCATTATAATCATACGAATGACTATCATTCCGTGTTTATTATCTGAAGAGAACGTAACGCAAAATATTTTCATTTTTTCCTTTTCACCGATATAACGAAAATTTCATGATTGAAAATGTCACCACAAGACATCATCATGCTCACACACAAACTTAACAGAAGCATATCGTTGTGTCCATTCTATTTATCATTATATACTGTTTATGTATGAATCATCATTGCCATTGCTGTCTTTTGAATATCATCAAGCTGAAGATGACCTCTCTCATAAAAACTCTAAAGCAAAAATATTTTTCTGTCCACTTTCTTTTTTGTTTTTGTTTTTATTTGAATCTTAAGTTCCCTTATCAACATTATCATCATTATCATGTTCATCATGTTGATAATCATTTACATATTACAAGAAAAAGTTACAAGAAAAGAAATAAATAATAACAAACAATCAATAGTGATGATACTTTGGAATTTTATATCTTGTAGTAGCCATTTGTAATCATTTATGTAGACACATGAGAAAAAAAAATATTAATGTTACTTAAAAAACAAAGTAAATTAAGAAATATTGAAATCAGTGAATTAGCCAATCAAAACAATTTATAGATTTGAAAAAATTGACATATACGATTTAAATTTGATGTATACATTATTATTGTTGTAGAACATCAATTTCGTTGAGTGAAAAAAATGAATTTTTTACAAAATAAATAACGGCGATTGGCTAAGAAGTGAATTTTGATTGAAATTAAATTGTGATTAGTTTCATTTTCCATCAATGTTATTTTTCTTCATTATCCATAATCATAACCAATTAGGATAAAAACTGGATCTTTATCCTTTTTATTGGTTTTGAGAAATTTCAACCAGACAATCGATCATTTTTTTCAAAAATAAAATCAAAGAGATTAATTAATAGTTATTCTGTTTGTTATTAGAACAACAAGCGATTTTTCCCTTTCAGAAATTCAATAAAGATCGAAATTTTCAAGAAAACAGAAAAGAAAAATGTTTGATCAAAATCCTTTCAATGTTGGCTAATCACAATGTACAAAAATAAATACAAAAAAAACTGAAAATCGATTCAATTCTGAATAAAATCACTTGTTGAATCTAATGGATGATATCCATTCATCTATTTCAATCATCAAAAATAAATCATTTCAATGGCTTTAAGTTTAACATTAACGATTATGATCATCATCATATTTATCCATCCGTATACAAGAGTTTTTACTTGTTTACCCGTTTTTGTATTGCCATATTTATTTCGCATCTATTATGATGATGCCATCATAAAAAAAAAATCATATTGGGCAATATAATAATAATGGCTGCTGCAATGCAATGAATTTTATTTTTGAACATGTTTGACCTACAAATGAATCGAATGATGTTTAACTAAAGAGCTGACTTTATCTTCCATAAGCCATATGTTCATTTAGGCATCAGGCTTGTGCACACTCACGCTCCATTATGAAAGGAAAACAAACAAGAGAAAAAAAATCCAAAAATGAAAAAAAAAAACGAATGTGAACCATATGAGAGCCGGCAGCTCATCTTTTGTGTTTCGAAACAATTCGTAAATGTTGCATATGTAACTGACAACAGAGAAAAAACACATAAATATCAATCCTTTGAAAAACGTTTTGGAAAATTGTTTTTCTTTACAAGTTAAAAACGATGTGAAATTTTTAAAATTTTCACATGAAAAAAAGAAATATTTAAATTTCTTTAAAATCCTTACACCTGAACACTGTGATAATAGTGATAAAGACCTCGAAGATCGATTTTTAACTGCTACTTTTATTCAATAAACAACTAGGAAAAAAATGGCTAAACATTTAATGGACAGAACTTTTTTAATCATTATCAAATCAATTCTTTCAATTAGATCAGAGAAATTCGTTCTGGGAGTGAATACTTTGTTTCACATCAGAAATAGTCGATGATTGACAACAATAATGATGATAACTTAACAATATGCAAATTGGCAACATTTTGTTTTCATTGTATTACATCATTGACATTGAAAATTTTCGCATGATTACAACAACAACAACGAAAACATTCTTACATTTGAAACAACTTCATTTTGATGACTGATCGTCGTTTTATTCGTTCCAACAAAATGATCGTTTTTTAAACAGACAAAAAGATTTTTTTCATTTGTCTAGTTTTGATTATCTTCGATTAAATTCAAGACATTTAGTATCATAACAATAAGAAAAATTCTTACATTCAATAGAAAAAAATCTAGCAGAACATCGAAACCATACTTTTCAATTCGAAAATAATTATAGGATTGATGGAAAAAATCAGGAAAAAACTTTGAATTCATATTCCATCAAAAATAAAAAATAAAATAAAATAAAAATTGAAACAAACAGAAAAAATCATCTGCCCGTATCACACATCATCCATCATCTTAAGACAGAATATCGAACTAATGATTACTATCAATACTATTATTCAGTTTGTCCTTCTTTTATTAGCCTTAATCAATGGCAAAAAGCATTTTGTTTTTGCACGTGTTTTGTCCATTAATTCATTCAATCAGAACATTTTTATATCATACAATATTGTTCTTTATAAATATCAAATAAATTAACAATAATACTAATTGATTATTATTACTATGGTCTAAAATTTAGACTCTAAATGATGTTGCGATTGTCGAAGAAAGAGCATCTTTTTTTAAGAACGTGTTTAAAACAATGGGCATTTATGAGTTGTTGTTTGTAATAAAATAATGGACTGTTGTTTAAAAATGGATGCATTCTTGAAAATTTATTAAAAATTAAATTTGTTACTACTGATGTTCATTTTTTTGTTGTTGTTGTTGATGATTTGACCATGTATCAAAAATGTTGAACATCAGGAGGCATACACGATCATTGATTCTGTATTTTTTCATCCTGTTTTTGTAACCTTACACAAATCATGATTGTTGACGGGGAAAAAAAATATAGCCACGAAGGATTTCTAATCTTGAAATCGATACCATCAAATAATGAAAAAGGCCAAAATACGTGTTAAAAAAATAAAATAATGCGCTCGAAATTGTTGAAGATGATTTGTCATTTTATTGAATGAATTCATATAGAATTCATTGTTTTTGATTTTTATTAACAACGGTAACAACAACAATGATATATTTAAAGAAAAACAATAATAATTTTAAAAAGAGAACAAAATAAAAAAATAATAATAACAAAACAATCTGTTAAATGTTCATATTATTCGTAAATTCTGAATGAAAAACGTTCTGTATAAAAAAAATGATTATTATCAAATTTTGACTGCGGCATTGTGTTTGTGTGTGTATGTTTGTTTAATCATTTTGTATAACTTGATTGTAGATGTTTTTTCATTTTCCATTTTGAAACTTGACCCGATTTATCCCGGATAAAGGAATCAACCACCAACAGCACAGACATTGAATGAAGATTTACATTGTAATGTCAATTCGAATGATGTTGAAAATGTTGTCTTCATAATAGAAAAATGAAATCCACCATGAAAATTATAGGATGCTTATGGCACTGCCATGCACTATGAACACATTTTAACTATGTGTGCAAAAAATTGATTGACATCAGGCAGATGAGCTTTCCAGTAGATCGAGACAATCTAATTTAATGTTATATGTTTTTTTTTGAATGTGTAAAAAACAATCGCTGACATTGCGATTGTTCCGGAAAATCTCATGTTGTGTAGAAATATCAATTGTTGAGCGAAAATAACAAAAATAAAAAATGATAATAAAAAACTATGAATAAAATTATCAAGTATAAAAAATGAGTCATAATAAAATGTCATATAAATTATAAACAAAATGACAAGATTTACAATCAATTGTGACATGTTAATCCATATATGATGAGAATGGCGAAAAAAAACAATATTATTCTCTATAGTTGTATCCATTCTTAAACAGATGTTTCAAGATTCATTGATGTTGTCGAAATCTTCAAGAAACAATTGGAAATGATCTTCAAATTATGACGATGAAATAAAAAAGAATTATCATCATCATCATCATCATCATCATCATTATTAATTATCATATTTGTCACTTGTTTATCATTATTCGGATAATTATTCAATGTTATAATTGTATTATGATAATTGTTATTATACTGTTTATCATTATTATGATTACAATTTATTTTCTTTGAATAATTTAATTCGATGGGAAATTCAGTAGATTCAATAGTTGTTAATCTGTTTCCATTATAATTATTCTTATTAATGAGATTAATATTGTTTTTTTGAACATTTGTGTGAAATTTTTTCGTTCTTCGATTTATGTGTAATTTTTTTCTGTTATTACGATTATTGGATTTTTGTGTAAAAATATTTTTGGTCATTGTCTTTGTTGTTGTTGGCGATAATGGTGTTAACGATGATGATGATGTTCGTTCATCGTCAATACCACCATTAATGATTTCCGATAATAATGAATTAGTCATTTTCATTGCGGGATACATTATTTTTGTTGCTGTTGCTGTTGGAACGCAGCCAACATCAAAATTCAAATCAATCACCGGATTGAATTCAGTATTTGATTCACTCGTTTTGCTGGATTCTGTTTGATTAGAATAATTCGTATTCAAACGTTGCGATAATAGTAGCATTGCATGTTTATGAACAGAATTGTTTTCACTATAAATTTTTATATCATTTGGATTTTGATAATTATCCATAGTTTTTTCATTGGTTTTTGATGAAGATGATGATGATGATGATAATGATAATGTATTGAAAATATTTGGCGATGATTGAGGTTTGTTCGATGGATTATTTAATGATGACGGCGTTGGCGGTAAATTTAATGTATTCCGTACAGTTGCTGAACGCCAATGATAGGAATTTTTTACATTACAATTTGTCAAATAATTAGAATCACGATGATTTAGATATCTTAGATAGCTTTTTGTTATAGCTTTCCGTAGATAAGAACGAAATTTCGGATTGAAGAAAAAATAAAGTATTGGATTTATGCAAGAATTAGCCGCTCCTAACCATTGTGCTAATGGTGTTAATCCAATTATTAGAAGTCCTAATATGATAAAACAATAGATAAGAATGAAATAAATTATCAATAGAGCCAGCATATCATAATCAATTTCTTAGTGTAAAAATAGATCAATATACCTGCGAATGAAGTTTCATCAATTTGGGTGAATTTAAGAAAACAAAAAATTACATATAAGGGTAACCAACTAAGAACGAATACGGAAACGATTGTAATCAACATTTTAAGCACCTTAAGACGTGATTTTTCAACAATACGACTATTCATTTTATCAATACTTGAATCTTTATTCAGGGTATTCGTTTGACCATTACTATTATCAATAATCAATGGTAATTGACGGCGTGAAATTTTTACATATAATAATAGATAGAAAAAGATTGTAATCAATACAGGTAGCAAATATTGTAGACCAAAATTAACGAATATGAAATAAAAATTTGAAATCCATTCTTCCGGCCAAATTTCATGACACATCTAAATAAAAATCGAAACAAAATTGAAAAATAAAATTAGACATAATTAAAATAATGCTGCCATCTATTGTTGGTCAAGCTTAAAACAAGATTCTGGAAAATTTTTGTTTATTTCATAACACTTACCAATTGATCATCAATAGTATGAACATCGAAAAATATTAACCATGGACTGGATATTATTAAACTAAATATCCATATGAAGGCGACAACATATCGACGGACTAAAGGACTGAATCCATTGTTGAAGGGATAATAAATTCCATAAAAACTGACGATCATCGATCGATTATGAATTTTGAAAGATTAAAAAAAGAAAAATCAATTTCATTTTTCGATTTTTATTGATATAAAAATAAATACCGATCAATTGATATGGCAACCAATGAATATATAGATGCAGTGACAGCAACACCCTGAAGAAATGGTACTGCTTTACATACAAAACGTCCAAGAATCCACGCTGATTAAAAATAAAAAATAAAATTTTCAATGAATGGATATGCACAACCAAGTTTTTGATTTGAAAAAAAATCAAGCCAAATACTCTAAAATTTATATTGAATAACACCTACACATACAAAAAAAAAAACAAAAAACAAAATCACTGTCAATGAACAGAGAAAAATAAAGATCTCTTTGTTCTTGTTCATCGGAAATTTTTCAACTTTTCGTGTTCAGCAACATGGATTTATAATGTTTTGTTGTTGTTGTTGTTGTTTATGAATTTGAAATGAAATTCTGTCATGTCAATAATGCTGAAAATAATATCAATGATAATAATGATGATGATATCAGAATAAAAGGATAGAAAATACAAATGTCAAATTTTATTTGTCAACAATTTTTACGAATGCGAAAAACTATTCATTCGTCAAAAAGTGTTTTTATTATTCGAATTCAATGTTATTTTCTTTGTTTGCTAATTTATTTGCCAGAATCAAAATGATGTCAACAACCAATTTACATGAATCAGTTATTTAGAATTAATTCTCTAACCTCGATATGATTTTGTCGTTATTTTCAAATCAGTTATTGAAATGTTTATCGAAAAACAAGAATATACAATATAATTTTATTGAAAATGATCAATTGGATTTCTTAACAGCAACAAAAACTTACTTGTTAATATATTACCAAGAAGATTTGGTAATAAACAAAATAAAATGACCAACAAATCTGCTAATGCCAAATTACAGATGAAATAATTAAATACATTATTATAGCTGGCCATCATCTGATTTGAATTTGGTGTATTATGACGCATCATATTGATCACCCAAAGTACAGCACTATTGCCAACTAATCCCATGATGAATACGATTGAATAAGCAATACAAAGAACAATAGTCCAAATCAATGGATAACGCCATTGTGATTCTGTGGCCTGATTTTGATTATGATTGTATATAAATGATGATGACATTATTTCAACAATCGATGATGTTGTTGTTAAAGATGATGAAGCCATTGCAATAACCAATTTGATTCGGATCAATATTTTTTGCCGGATATTCAATGTATTAGGTTATATTTCCTTCAGTTAACTGTGGCGACCTTTGAAATAAATCATCAACGGTCATTGACATGATGATTCCATTTTTTTGAATGACATTCAATTTTCGCCAAACATTTCGGTAATTTTTCCAAAATGGTATGATAAAACATGAAATCCGATTCGAAATTCTGCAAAATGAATGGAATAAAATTTAAAAATAATAAGTATTGATTAGTATTCAAATCATTAATGAAATTATTACTATCAATCATTAATTAGCCTGTAGCAAATAAAAATCAAAAATTCATTTTTGTTTCCGTTTTATTGGTTTTATATTTTGTTATTTTCTATAGTGAATACAATTTTTATAATATTACATTGAACTATTGATTTAATAATGATGGACAAATAATGTCGGTCATCAATAATGATTTCATGTATAAATGTAATGATGGAAAAATTAAAAAAAAACATTGTCATATATTAATTGAAAGAAGAAAAAAATTATCTAAATATTTTTTTTCTTTCATTTCGGTTTTTGAACCTTTTCGATGAAGAAATTCCAAGCTTAAAAGGTTACATAACATAATTATGCAAAAATGTTTGCACAAATACATTTACATAAAAACAATTATCAGCAGCACATTTTTTCCAAATTAGCTAAAAATGTTCGAAATATTTCAAATATATATGATGACGCATGAAACAAAATCATTCATTGTTATGCAGAACAGAATATATTCTGCATTGTGGATTTTGTATCAATATTTTTTTTGTGTTTAATAAAAGATGTTTATAATGAATGAAACAAAGGGAATTTTCAGGGGTCTATATAAATTGATTATTACATAATGTACACAATGAAAATTATAGATATATGAAAACTCTAATGATGAAAAGAATCAATCATCAATAAATCAATAGAATTTTTCTTTTAATATTCTTTGCTGTTTGGACATTGGTTCAATTTTTTTCATTATTCACAAAAGAAAAACACCCTAATGAAGACAATATTATTATGATTATGATGAATTGAATGGCAAAAAAAATGTTCTTTTTTTCCTACATGAACATCAATGATTTTTCTAGATTTGATACCATTTATTTTTGTTTTTTATATTTCATTCATCATTGATTGTTGATACGATGAAAACAATAACAACAATAACAAAAAGAAGAAAAAACAGAATTTATTAGAAAAAATACGATACGGTGTCAATGGCATAGAATTGTTACATTTAGTATCATCTTACACGACTGACACATAAACCAATATTTGTTTTGTTTTTTTGCCCTCTATTTTTTGTTGTTGTTGATTGATGTTTTTATTGATGATGTGAAAATGAAATTCTGATGAAAATAAAACGACCGATAGAAAATCTAATCAAAATAATGATTATTACAGTCAATATAGTGACTGATACTATTTATATTATCCTTGACTATGTGTAAATAGTGAACGTGATGAAGAAGAGAAAAATTCCACATTCCTAATGCTTGAAATGGAACGAAGGAAAAAAATTCACATGAAATGTTTTTTTTTGGTTTGTTGTCGAAAGATTTTATTAGCTAATGAAGATGTGTTTATTCACTTTGTTTTGTTTTGTTTATTTTTGTTTCCGTTATATTTTCTGAATACAAATACATTGAATGCCGATGGCTAAAATAATATTGAATTGAAAATGAAACTTTTTTACAAAAACAACAAAAGAAAAGAATAGGAAAAACAACAAAATAATATTGATATCAACTAAACAACTTCATGATGGTAAATAATAAACAAAAATCTTCATCTTTTACGCAGATCTATCCGAAAAATTGCATGCACATATTGAACTATAAGGAAAAAAAGAAATTTCAGGTAAACAAATAAATAAACAAATTAAACAATGATGAAACAATTATTCTGTTCTGTTCTTCATTTGAAACCATTGTGTCATTGAATCCAAAATAAATAAATCATATCAAGTCATGCAATGTAGGATTTTAAATGGAATTATCATTAGGAAATGTTGTCGTTGGTAAACAAAATTTGGAGATTTTTTTATTTGTTTTGTACAAATTTTGAAGTTCGTTAACACTTTCGTCATAATTCAATTCGACTAAAATCCTTAATGATTGATGATGATGACAATGGGCAATTTCTAAATTGAATACAAAATAAAAAATGATGAAAAAAATAAACAATTCCTAGTGCATCTATTTTCTCTCTATGCGATAGTGAGATTGAAAAAGGCAGTAGAATTTATAAACAAAATTAAATTCCAAAGAATTTAGTTTATCAAATGCCGCTGTCCATGATAATGATGTGATCATTCATCCATAAATTCTTGTCATTCTTAAATTGATATAGATGCGAAAAAAATAAAAAATAGTTATTTTATTTTATTTTTTCAAACTAAGATAAAACAAAAAGGAAAACATTTTTAGAATAGACTGATAGCATTAGTTAATTTTGCTTCTAGCGTAATTTTATATGATACAATAATATGTCGTAAACGATTGTCAAATATTGTTTGCGGATATTCATTGAAACATTGTAAATTTAAATTAATTCTATAAACATGGTGATTAATTTTCCATTTCAATTTTTTTTATGTTAACATAGATTAGATAAGATTCTATGCCCGACTTTTTCAGTTTTGTTGAATTTTTTTTTCTCAAATTTCTTTCGGTTTTGTATTCATTTTTAAATTCTGGAATTATTTCTTTTGAACATAGACTACGATATAAAATTAACTTTTGATTTAATCAAAAAATGTTTAATTTAATTTATGATTCGAATACAAAAGTTTGAAAACGACACTGCAACAAAAAAAAAATCAAAATTTAGTTTTATTTTAGCCATTCTGTATTAGTTGAGGAGAATTCAATAATTTTTTCTGATTGAATATGATGATGAAAATCTTCTTAATCTTGGGAATATTTTTACAAAAAAAAAAATTCGCAAAGAAAACAAAAAAAAGATTTTTGTTCGCCTCTCATTTTTGATCAAATAGCTTTGCGATGAACAATAAACATAATCACGTCTCTGTTTTTGATATTATTTTTTTTTGTTTTTCTATTTATTTTTCCAAATATTCACAGGCATTGATAGATTATGGATTAGATTGGATTTTTTTTCTATATTCTCTATTGAAGTCCCGTTTTTTTTCACTCTTCAATGCATCTTACTCATTTCTAGTTTCAATCATTCTATTTCAGATTATATTGTCTACAATGAATATAATAGTTGGCGAACATTTATAACCAAAGAATTATAACAATACACATACAAAAAAAGAACAACAACGATGAAGAAAAACAAATGGAAAACAAAATTGAATTTTTTGATATTTACTTTACCAGAAAAAAAAGTTTTTTTTTCATCAAAGATAGATTCTGACAGAAATGAAAATGAAGTTTTCATACGACGAACAGCAACACACACACACACACGCACTAATAACTTCGATATGATAAAACCAAACACATATGTTGTAATAGACTTATTTCCGTTGAAATTATCACTTTAAATAAATAGAATAAATACAAAAAAACAAATGATAAAATGATTCAAACAATATCATTGAAACACAAAGTTTCAAAATGTTAAATTTTTTTTCAACACACAAATAATATGATTGTTGTTGTTTTGTTGATCAACAAACATTCGATTTTGTGAATTGTGAATTCCAGCATATTTTTTTTGGTTTTGTTTGAATCAACATTGAAATATTGATTTGTTCATTTTGTTGATTATAAAAGAATATCTGAACATCTTATTCAATTGATTTTTTCATATTTTTTCTGATCATAATCATCAAAATTTGAACATTCATTTGAATTTTTGTTGTTGTTTGCAGATAGATTAGATTCAAATTCAATTCAAAGTCGATTATGCTAGTATCACATGTCAAAAACAGCAATTGCCATGTTACATATGAAGAAATGAACTAAAATGATGATTAAATGATTGATTTTTTAAAAATTCATGAATAAATTTTTCATTTTTGTTGAAATTATTTGTCAGAAATTTAAATAAAATTTGTTGTTGGTGAAAAAAAAGTTGTTTTTGATTGAATTAAATAAATGAATCTTCATACAAACATAAAAAGAATTGGCCAGAAATAATAGACTGACGAAAAATTTGTTTGTGATTTGAAGTTTCAGAGAAAAAAACTAGATTACTACTTTTCAAAAAGCGCAGAATCGTAGTTAACTAGAATTTCATTCATGAAATCGGTTCGGCGCACATCTTAAAATTCATCATCATCATCAATGCACAAAATCGATCGAATAAATTGACTGTTTGTCCAGCCAAAACAATAGATATTTTATCATTTCATATTTATTCGGGATTCCGTGCATAAAAATGAAAAAAAACCGAATCATATTGATTTATCAATAATGATAATTTTGACAAGTTGATAGAGAAATTGGGAAAAAGGAAAAAAATAAACATTTATTTCGATTGCTTAATGGATTGACACTATAGTAAGAGTTGTCAATCACAAATTTCAAAAAAAAAAAATCAATTTGTAAAATTTTATCTACTGTCACAAACTATTCTCGTTGTTAAAAACAAACAAAGTTTTGATATATCTTTTCTTCATATAAAATAGTTACATCTTTTATTTGAAATTGTATTGAAAATACAAAAATGAAAAAAAATTGTTGAAAGAAAAGACACAAACAAACTAATTTATCGTAAATTCTTCAACATTATTAAATAAATAAAATAAGAAATAATTATTTTGTTTCATTATCAATTTAGAAAATTGTTAAAAAAAACAAATTGAATAAAATTAGGTATGCTATGTAAATAATGCAATTATCGTTATTGTATTATATATTGTCCAAAAAAAAAGAAATGCTCAGAATTGGAATAAAGAACGTTACATTTTGTTCCTTTTTCTATGTTTCAATTCAATTCTATAATATAGTAACGAATCTGAATTCAAAAGTTATTTCTGTATAAATCTTGTTTGTCAGCGCAAAAGTAAAAAGAAAAGAACCAAGTAAATTATATTACCAATTGGAAAAAACATGAAATACACACACACACACACACACAAATCTACATGCTAAAAAAAATTTTATGTGGGAATTCTGTAATTTTGATGTATCTAATATCTTTTCGATTTTTTTTTCTTGACATATTTTTTGTCCAATAAATTCTCCTACATTATTGATTGCTTCACACAAATCAATACTGTATGTTTATTGAAAAAATTCAATCAATTTGATTACCATTGTTCCAAATAGCCACTTCATCATCTCATCTAGAAAAGAAATCAAATCCTTAGCTCATTTTAGCTACAATTTTTGTTTGTTTGTAATATATGATTTCAGTATTTTCTTTTTTTATTTATTTATTTACTTAATCGAATTTTTTTTCTTATCATAAGGTGTCTATGTACATAAAAATTATTAGGACAACCTTATGATTCTAAATTGGGTTATTAAAATCAACAATATTATTGATTCTTTAAGAAAAACTTTTCATTTATACTGGTTTACACTCGTTTTTCTATGATTAAAATAAATATTCTCGGTGTGTTAAGCTCCGATTAAATCATATTCAAATTTCAATGACCATCAATTTATAAATAGAATAGAGAAAATTATCATGTGAAAATTGATTACAAACATTCTTTGACTTTAAGAGCAAATCAACATTACGAAAAAAGTTATCTGTAATGTTGATTTGTTCGAATTTTTGTTTTTGTTTTTAGCGCAAATTTTTATTCTTATTTTGAACAAAGGTTGAATTTTTCACATTTGTGCTCGAAGCTTACCGTCAATAAGGAGTGTAATAAATAAATTCTCTTGTTAATTGAAAAATGATTTTTGTTTTGATTTTTTTTTATCAGAAAAATTGATTTATTGTACATTGACAACCAACAATATCATGGCTATTTGGAAATGTATCATGAATACACTAATCTTCAACTGAATATAAACATAAGTTAACTACGACGATTTGTTACTAACAAAAGACAGTCATCGTTATCTATCATACGCACAGACTTGTTGTGGTTGATTTTTTTATGGCCACTATCGTCAAACAATTTATCACAGTATCAGTTTTTTTCCTAATTTTCTTTTGCTTGGTGAAATATTAGCATAAAACGTTATGGAGGTCATTCGTTTTTCAATATCATCAAATCCATATGTTGCCCCAATATATTGTAATCTAACTTTGCGAAAGTAATCGAATTGATAATTGAATCAAGGCATGAAAATACCCTTCGAAATTGAAACAAAATAAAAATTATTCCATTTTTGAGTAGCAACAAGCATTAAACGGTTTTTTTTTGTTTATTTATGAAAACAAATAAATTTCAAATTGAAATTGCATAATCATGTGACATTAAGCTATCATTATAATTCTTTCTTCATTTTTTTAAAATTGAGAAATTAAAAAAGGGAAAGTATTGTCAACGAAAATTAAAATTTTTTTATTAAAAATTATTATTGAAAATTGTTTTCTAAAAATGGTAGACAAGATGCTAGTTATCCTACTGTATGTCTGAAAAACAATTTGATGTCAATAATGTTTATTATTCAGAATTATCATAAATTTCCTTCATTGAAAAAAATTGTTTTTGTCTTAATGATGATAATTTGTTTTTTTCAATTTTAATCATTTAATGATGATTCGATCAATCAATAATTTGATTCGCAATTACACGTACATTTTTTGTAGTAATGAACTTAACAACAAGATTCATAAATTAAGACAAAGTCCAGTCGGAAATTTTATTTGATAATCAACTATCAAATCGATTGATAAATGAAAAGATTTTGTGCATGTGTATTTACTAATACGAATGAAATTGATTGATTAATTGATCCAATTTTTTTCTTGTTTTGTTTATTCATTTTCAATTTTCAAATTCTATTTTTATTATTATTGTTGACAATTGGTCTATATTTTTTCTTAAATATCAACAATTGAATCAGTGTTTATCAGCTAAAAAATCATTATAAAAACTCTTGAATGAAAAAAATGATATATGCTTTTCGGTTTTATTTTTATTCTTTATTATTCATTTATTAATCAACTTGAAATTTGTATGAATGTAACGAATGAATAAAAATGTATAGATCATTTATTTTGATTTCATTCGTTACCAATCTTATCTTGATTTCATATATTGAATGTCAAAATAAAGGTATTCTTTGTTTGTTTTAATTATTATTTACAGTGAGGTAAGATTCCATTTTTTCATTATTATACAATCATAGATCAAGTATGTTATGGTGAATTTGGATGTTTTAAAAAGGCTCAATTGAGCAGAAATATTCAAACGGCAAACCTATTAGGTCATTTTCCTGATTCGCCCGAAAGAATTAATGTTGGATTTCATTTGTTTTCATGTCGTGATCGTTATAATCCAACTATTCTACCATATAACGCAACTGAAAGAGATTTACAACGAATAAATTATGATCCAAAAAAGCGTACAATCTTTGTAATACATGGTTTCTTAGATAATTATGATCAATTCAATTGGATGGGTGATGTAAAAGATCATATTCTGCGATTACAGCCTTGTACAATGAATGTTATTGTTGTCGATTGGCGTGGTGGCACTCATCAGATAAACTATTTACAGGCAGCATCAAATACTAGATTGGTTGGGGCTATAATTGCATCATTTATAGAAAAATTAAACAATGTATTTAGAACAACTAACGATCATTATACAATTATGGGACATAGTTTAGGTGGACAAATCTGTGGTTTTGCTGGCAAACGTTTACGGCAACCAAAAGTTCGATTGATTTTGAGCTTAGATCCTGCTGGTCCAGCATTCAATGATGTTAACGAACAGAACCGATTAAATCCAGATGATGCACAATTAGTTGTTTCTATTCATACGAATGGCGGTGTCAATGTTGCCGATGGTTTTGGTATACTCAAACCGTCTGGTCATTATAGTTTTTTTCCCAATGGTGGTGAAACTCAGCCTGGTTGTAGTGCCCTCCATGGTATTGCTGCTCCATTGCTAAAAGGAATATATGAAGGAATACAGGAGACAGCAGCTTGTTCGCATCTTTTTGTCTATAAATTAATCGAATATGATGAAATAAGAGATGATGATTTTGAATCGATGGCTTATCGATGTGAAAACTATAAAGCATACGAAGCTGGTCGTTGTGGTACTTGTCGAGATGATTCAGATGATTGTAAACCATTTGGCCGATGGTATGATTGGTGGCAAGAACAAAAACCATCAAGAGAATGGCGAGAACCGATTATCTATTATATCGATACAAAGAGAGAAGAACCTTATTCATATTTTTTCTATCAGATTAAGGTGTGATTCAAATATTTAGATAATTCTTTGAGTGTTTCTAAACAGAATTATTAATTTTTTAAAATTAGGTTCGAACCGGTAATGATTTCGCTCCTCTTGATGGTCGATTATTCATGAACATAACTGGTAGTTTACGATCTGATTTCAGCGAAAAAATTATCATGGATAGAAAATTTGAACCTAACAAAGAATATACGTATTTACATAAATCGAAAAAATCTATTGGCCGTGTTGAAGCAGTACATGCAACATTGACAGATAAGGTGTTGCCAAATAAAGCTGCAATAGCCGTTTCCAAAATTGTTACTGCAATTCCTGGCATAGGCAGTGGATCTAGAAACGATCGAATCACTGTTGAAGAGATTCAATTCAACTATATGAATGGTTACACTGAAAGGTATGTTGTATTAATGTGTCGATTAATTTTTTGATTTCTAAATGAAAAAATTCAAAAGCCAACGACGTTCAATGTCAACAGTGTTGAGAAATCAAAATGGACCTATAGAGATCACAGGCAAGGATATCACACATTTTACTGGATCCAGATCCAATGACAGAAATCGAAACGGTTCTAATTCCAATCGCGAGAATTCGAACCAAAACCGAGATAGGAATCGAGATAGAAATGTCCCAAATCGAGATAGAGACATCTCAAATCAAAACCGAGATGATGACAGGAATCAGGATAGAAATATTCCGAATCGAGATCGAGACAACTCAAATCGAAACCGAGATAATAACAGGGATCGGGATAGAAATATTCCAAATCGAGATCGAGACATTTCAAATCAAAACCGAGATAATATCCCGAATCGTGATCGAGACAACTTGAATCGAAACCGGGATGATAACAGGAATCGGGATAGAGATATTATAAATCGTGATCAAGACCGAGACAGCTCAAATCGAAACCGAGATAATATCCCGAATCAAAATCAAAACATCAATAGAAACATATGACAATGAATAAATGAAGATTTATGATATTGATATTGTTCAAGGAAAAGTAGATTGTAAAACTTTCCTATTTACCATGAATTAATTGAATAAACATAAACTACTTGTTATTTACCAAATAAAACAGATTAAATATGATTTTTTTTTCAATCTATTGGTATCATCACAAATTTCTTGACTATTACATTGCAATCCTTGTTGTTATTTTCATTACATTTTGTTTGAATTAATTTGAATAAAATTACCGATTGAAGGATAATTTGTACGTCATTAATGTCAAGACGCTCGAAATGATAATGAATCTTAACCATGAATTTGATTTCATCATTTGTACTCATTGCTTCTTGATGAACCAAAATGTAAACAAACAAGCAAACAGGTAGTTTTTCTCTTTATTTCGAAGTAATACTTTTGGTGGATAAAAAAAAGGGTAATTACGATACGATAAGATTAATTTGAAAAGAAAACAAAGAATCCTATCGATCATAAACGATAATAAAAATAAGGAAACAAAACCTGAATTTACAGGGCAATCAACTTAAAAAAAAATTTTTTTAATTTCCATATATTAAACCTGAAAATATGTACTTGGAATAAGAATAACAAAAATCATTTCTAGTCGACCAACAACATGTACGAACAAAAACAAAAAACGAAAAAAAAACGAACATTTATTTCCGATTCAAGGCGGAGTCTAATGAAGGCAAAAGATGATATATATTTTCCATGGATATTTCAACACGGTTATAAAACCTCTAACCTTGCCATAGTGGTATATAATAACAACACAAGCACGCACGCACACATTCTAATGTCAAAGCGATGGATAATTTAAAATTTAAATAATTTGATAACACACACATACAAACAATTAATATGGAAAATAGATAGAAACAAAAACAAAAAACAAAAAAAAAAAAAAAAAAATAGCAACAACAAAAATCTCGACGGTATTATAAAAATGGATGATCAGAAAGGAAAAATTTTTATTTTTCAAATATTATTGTTTTTTTTTCAACTAAAAATATTGTTTTTTTTTCTGGTGTTTGATAAACAACAACAACACAGTGTGTTTAGATCATGTCCTGCAGAATAATGGCGCTTGATCAAATTGATAATCATCATCATGAACTAAATGATAATATTCAAATCGATAATCAAAAACAACATTCATCATCTAGATCAATTGATCAACCGGTATCATTGTTGTGGAAAAATCTTCGATATGAGGTTGATGAATGGAATTTGGAAAGTGATTGTAGCTGGCGACCAATTAAAAATCGTAAAGTTATCTTGAGACGTTTGAATGGTTTTGTTCGTCATCATAGTATGAATGCTTTACTTGGTCCTTCAGGTGCAGGAAAAACATCATTAATTAAATGCCTCACTGGAAATGTTTCCACTCAAAACATATCTTCAGATTCGGGAATCTATTTGAATAGGATGATATTACCGGGAAATAGTCGTGTACCATTAGTTAGTTTTGTTCCTCAATCTGTTCATGAAATTATATTTGGTCGATTCACTGTTGAAGAAATTCTTTATTATGCGTTTCGTTTTAAAAATCTATACGAAAATCGTCATAAAGCTGCAGCTCATATCAAATCCACTGTAGAAGAATTAATGCTCGAGCCAAAAGTGTTACGCACACCATTCATTCAATGTTCCGGTGGTCAACAACGTCGTGTGGCCATCGCACAAGAACTTATGGCCTATGAATCTAAACCACCTTTTTTATTTGTGGACGAACCAACTACTGGTTTAGATAGCGAAGCTGCATTAGTCGTTATGGAATGCCTTCGAAAATTAGCCGATCATAATCCAATAACCATTATTGTTTCAATACATGCACCTAGTTCAGAAATCTTAAGTTTATTCGATAATCTTTATATATTGGCCAAAGGTGGAGTTTGTATCTTTTCTGGTCCACCGAATGAAATGTCGATCCGTTTAGAATGTGTACAAAAACATCAAATAGCCGATGATCGATCTCCGATCGAAGAATATCTAAGAATTGCGAATAATGGTAAGTGTATCATCAATATTTTTTTCTGTTGAAAAATATTTATGAAAAACATTTTTTTTTTGTTCAAGGTATTGATGATAAATTGGTTCGTGATTTAGCCGATAATACTTTGCAAAAAGAAGCAAGCAGGTTTAAATCGGAAGAAAACTTCAATGATCAACATTATCAATTGAATCCAAATGGAATCGCACGTCACCCTAAATTATTTTCTTTCGACGATCTATTCATTCAATTGCAACGATTATTTCGGTTGATTTTTATTGCTGATATCCGATATTTTCTTTGTTATTTATTACTACATGCAATTGGTGTTGGTTTTATCTGTTTTACCAGTTATGAAGACATGATTAAATCACGTGGATGTCATATTATTTCGATGGAACACTTTAATTATAGTTGTGATGAAAAATTAAAAGAATCATTGATTGACGGATCATACATGATTTATCAGCTTGCAATGGTCATTGTAATGACATTAGTTTCAATTGGTTTAAGTTCCATATTGGTTGTTCAATTGAGTTCAGTATTTTGCAATGAGCATAAAAATGGTATGTACTGTATTGTTTATGAAATATTTATTTAATGAATTTATCGCATTTTATTAGGATGGTATAGTTTGGGTGCATTTTTTTGGGCCTTCCAAGTTATTCATCTAATTGAATTGACTTTATTCGCTCTTAATCAAACATTTCTCGGCTATACACTATCAGAATATTATGTACTAGATGACTACATGATTAATTGGAATCGATTAGCACATCAAATTTTATTCGTATGGCTATTGACAGTGTTAATGCAATCATATGCACAAGTATGGGGTATTATTTATGCAAAGAATGTTCAATTGATGGCCACAGCATTGACAATTTTATTCGTGCTGATAACTATGCTCAGTGGTTTATATTCATCATTGGAAATAATGAATCGGCCAATTTTGGTAATCATTGCACAGATTCTCGGATATCGATCAATCATTGATGGTCTTTATTATACATTCTATGGCATTGATCGTTGTAATGTTGATAATGAAGAATCGTTACAATTGAAAAAATTATTTGTCAACCCAGACTTGATTTACTGGAATTTATTGCCATCGGTCGTCAATTGCATCATATTACGCTCCATCACCTATGTTGTTATGTATTATAAGTATAAATTTCCAAAAAACAAAATTCATAAGAAAATCAGCAAATATACTTCCACATTTTTGTCGGAATTCATTTCAATCGATTATGATGACACAACCAGCATAGAAGTTAATTCAATCGACAATGTAAATGAAGATTCTGTTTGTGCTGATAAACCGAATAGCTTTTTAAAACAACGCTATATAATTGGTTGGAGAAATTTAAGTCTATTTGAATCCAGTTCTATCTACGAAATTCGTGAACATCCAAAATCATTACATTCACAATTACCATCTGAACGATTAATATTACGGAACCTCAATGGACAAATTCGTTTTGGTAGTTTGAATGCATTGATGGGACCATCCGGTTCCGGTAAGACGACATTATTGAAAGTATTGAATGGTCGTAAAAAAATTCGCATACCAAAATCAACAATGTTTTATCTAAGTAAATTTCAACCATTACGTACATGTTTTGTTTCACAAGAAGTATCCAATCATTTGATGCCGGGACTTACAACAATGCAAAGTCTGATTTATGCTTCAAAATTAAAAAATTGTCATGAGAAACAAAAAATAGATCACAATAAGCTTGCCTGGAATCTGTTGAAAGAATTAAACATGACCGATGCAGCCGCTACATTGGTACAGAAATGTTCAGGTGGCCAACGAAAACGTATTGCCCTTGCATTAGAATTAACTTCATTACGAATGCCAAATTTAATCTGCATCGATGAACCGACTAGTGGTTTGGATTCGAATTCAGCTCATTTAGTCATTGAATGTCTTAAACAATTCGTTCATAGACATCAAGATATTGCAATCGTGGCTAGTATACATCAACCAAATACCGATCAATTAATGATGTTCGATCAATGTTATGTTCTTGCTTGCGATGGCATTTGCATATTTTCTGGGCCACCAAATCAAATCAAAAATTTTTTGGAAGAAATACCCGATTCATCATTTTATAAATGTTTTCCTATAGAAACATTGATCAAATATTCTTGTACTGGTTATACTAATCCAATCGTACAACGATTAGTGACTCAAACTGAACGAAAAATCAAACAAACAGATAAAGAATTATTAATCGATACTATTGCTATTCCAGAAGGTGTACAATATAATCACACAAGATTTTCATTGCGGTCTATTGCCTTATTATGTCAACGTTACTGCTTATATACAATCCGTCATCAATGGAAAGAATGGCTCACATTTCTATTCGTATATTTTTTGACTAGCATATTAACCGTAAATGTTTTTGACAAATCCATAGCTGAACCAAGTGGTTGTATAAATGTTGAAGATGATTTTCAATCCTACTGTACGAATAAATCCGAAGCCAAAATACTCGAAGAGATTCAGATAGTCAACAATATCAACTTTATATTAATCCCTGTTGCGGTAATTGGTTTCGTTATTTCAATGCAATCAATGTTTGCATTCGGAAATGAATTGAAGTATTTTGCCAGCGAGCATCGTAATGGTATGTTTGTTTGATTATTATGTCTTTGAAGTATTTAATGAATATTATAATAATCTGAATCGGATTTATTCCATCATAATTTTTCTTTTATTTTTTCTCTATCTTATCTACACATTCATACATAAAATGGAATCTCTAGGCTGGTATAGTAGTGGCGCCTTTTATACGATGAAATTTATTTTTGAAACCATTCCGTTAATTCCAATCATGATGATGTACATATATATTATTGATCTCAATGCCGATAATTCACCCACAGGATCTTATTATTGGAAAGTTTTCGTATTATTTTTAGGTGGAATTATATTTCATGCCGTTAGTCATATAGTCGTATTATTAACCAATGGTCTTTTCATTCCATTGATGATCTGTCTATTCTTTTCCATCGCCATTTTTGTAATGACATCGAATTTTTTCAATCCAGTAATACGAATGCCATTGATAGCAAAAATTTTGGCCACATTTTCGCCCATACATTATTTGAATGATGCAAATTTTTATCTTGTTTTTGGTGGTGAACGATGTCAATCATATGAGATACAATCAATATTGGAATTATTAATGATACCAAATACGAGCGAAACATTCTTTAAGGCCATAATAATGTTAATCATTTTGGTTATTATTTATCATGTCACAGCATTATTATTATTGATCATAAAATTTAATCCATTAATTAATCGTCGTGAACGGGTCACACAGATTGAAAAATATCAGATAAAATGGGATGTTGAAAGAAAATTGTGAATTAACATTTAATAACAACTATATTTTGACTTATTTTTTTTGTCCCTCACTTAAAAATATTTTTTGAATTATTGATAACTGCCTGTACAATGATTGAATTGTTTTGATAAAATAAAATCTATCCTTGATTATTATTAAACAAAAACTTCCTTCTTGGAAATGCTAACATTTTATAGAGAAAATTTTCATATACTTATCAAATTTTCATAGTTTTTCTATATTCGTTTATCACTCATCATTACTGTTATTCGATTGATTCGACAATGGAGAATGCACCCGAAGAAGAAACAATGATAAAAAAATGAAATTCAATATGATAATTGTTGAAAAAATATGAAATTGTTTAATATTGTAAACGACCTTGGCATTCAAGAATGAGTGAATATAAAAATCTTTGATTTTTAATGCACAACATTTAACGCCAAAAATTTTTTGAGTGTGTTTACATGACATTTTGAAAAGCGTTATGAAAACTTCAAGAAATATGGATCTATTGACCTTTTTCTTTTTCGTTTTAATCATCAAATCATGTTCGATATATGCCACAGTACCTGCAGATACAGGTAGTATTCTAAAATAATTTATTTTGTGTTTGTGGTTTGCAATAGATAATGAATTCACTGAATTACGCAAACTCACAGGACCCGTCTGCTTTGATGAATATGGTTGCTTTAATAAATCCGAAATTCATAAAGATTGGCCGACAAAAAGCCAGATTGGACATTATCCAGAATCACCAGAAAAACAAAATATAACTTTCAACATATTCTCCTGTCGTGATAGGTATAATCCAACGGTATTGCGATATAATGTCAATGAAAATGAAATGAGAAACCTTAACTATGATCCAAGAAATCGGACACTTGTCGTAATTCATGGTTATACTGATTTTTACAACCAATTTAATTGGATGGGCAATCTAAAAGACCATGTACTGAGGCGAAAATCTTGTGATTTAAATGTAATAACAGTCGATTGGAGTCGTGGATCAAAAACATCTCCAAACTATTTACAAGCAGCGGCTAATGTACGAGTAGTTGGTGCAGTGGTTGCATCATTTATCGGTCGATTAAATAAAGTTTACCAGACAACTAATGATCATTTTACAATTATGGGCCATAGTTTAGGAGCACAAGCTGCCGGTTTTACTGGGAAACGTTTACGAAAACCAAAAGCACGATTAATTATAGGTCTTGATCCAGCTGGTCCGGCATTCAGCGACGTAAGCGAAGAAAATCGTTTGAATCCAAATGATGGACAATTAGTGATTTCCGTCCATACAAATGGAGGAGTTAATGTTTTAGATGGATTAGGCATATTGACACCTGTTGGACATTATAGCTTTGTACCAAATGGTGGTGAAAATCAACCTGGTTGTGAACCCGTTCATGGTATACCAGGGGTTTTAATAAATGGTCTTGGCGAAGGTTTATCAGATGCCATTGCATGTTCGCACAGACGGGCCTATCTATTGATGGCATATGACGAACAAATGTTTGATGATTTTGAAACCAATGCCTATCGTTGCAATAATTATACAGATTATGAGGCTGGTAAATGTGGTACATGTCTTGATGGTTCGGATGATTGTCAACCATTTGGACAATGGTATGATTATTGGCAAAAACAAAAACCATCGCGAAAATGGACATCACCGATTGTTTATTATGTAGACACAAGAACGGAAATGCCATACTCATATTTTTTCTATCAGATTAAAGTAAGTATCGCCAATTTTTCTGAAATTTTAAAAAAGATTTTACTTGAAATAGGTAAAAACGGGAAATAATTTTAATAAATATGATGGACGTTTGGCAATGAACATAACTGGTTCTTTACGAAACGATTTTGTTGAAAAAATAAACATGGAATATAATTTCAAACCGAATAAAGAATATACCTATTTACATAAATCTTTCAAATCATTAGGACGAATAGTAAAAGTTGATGCTCAACTCCAAGACAAGTCTGAGCAAAAATCTGGCATCAAAAAATTGATTGGAAATTCCATTGGAAAACGAAAAGAACAAAACATTGTAATCGATGAGATACAAATTAATTATATGAACGGATATACGGAAAGGTAAAAGTTGTTTTCGATTGAAAATTTTTTTTATAATGATAAAAATAATACAAATAGCAAACGTCGACAATTATCCACAATTATGAGAAATTCAAATACAATTATCACAACAAAGGAAACCGTTACGTTTCACCCTTCCACGAATGGCAATAATAATGGCAACAATAATAGTCAGGATGCTAGTCCACAACGACCAACCAATGAATCAAATGGCACCAAAAACAAAAATCCTAACAACAGATCCAGTGAGAATATAACAAATCGCAATTGATCAGGGCGTATCATAACGTAGAATTTAGTTTTAAATTTCAAAAGATTATGGTATTTAATTAGTTATTTAACAAAAAAAAATGAAAATGTATTTAAAATGTTTTCAAACATCATTCAACCATGAATATTGTTGGCAATGTAGAACACAATTTCATTTGAAAAAGATAATTATAAATAAATACAGGCATATAATTCGTGTGATTTTCAAAAGGTTATTTTTATGATTAAATTAAACTATAACTATTTTGTCCAAAAAGCGATATGATTTCATTATAATTTTGGTTGATTTATATTAAAGATCATTATTTTTCTTTTCTATCCAATTTGTAAAATATTGTTGAACAATTGGCAATGAAAATGTACATTTTTTTATTGTTCTTTTTGTCATCCATATTGTTGGCCAGCGGATTCAATTTATTTTCTGTTTTAGGAAGTTTGCCGATAGATAAAGGTAGTGATAATGAACATTATGACAATTTTTAATCCATTATAAAATTAATCCGACAAATAGGGCAAGTTTGCTATGAAAATTTTGGATGCTACGATAAATCCGAAATAAGTAGTGAATGGCCAATAACAAAAAAATTGAGCTTTTATCCAGAATCACCCGAAAAGCAAAATGTTACATTCTATGTATTTTCCTGCCGAGATCGATTCAATCCGACAATAATAAATTATAATGTGACTGAAGATAATTTAAAAAAAATGAATTATAATCCAAAGAATCGGACAATATTCATTGTACATGGATTCACTGATTATTATGAGCAAGTCAATTGGATGGGTAATATTAAGGATTACATATTATCGATGAAACCTTGTCTTTTAAATGTTATCATTGTGGATTGGCGGGGTGGTTCGATTGTTAGAAATTATTTACAAGCTGTCGCTAACACACGTTTGGTAGGTTTTGTTATCGCGTCACTTATCAAAAAATTGAATAAAGTTTATGGAACAACGAATGATCATTTCACAGTCATGGGACATAGTTTGGGTGGACAAATTTCCGGTTTTGTTGGAAAAAATTTACAACAACCTGAAAAATTACGTCTTATAATTGGCTTAGATCCGGCAGGACCAGCATACAGCGATGTATCCGATAAAAGTCGTCTAAATCCGAATGATGCTAATTTAGTGATAACTATTCAAACGAATGGTGGAGAAAATGTTGCTAATGGATTGGGAATTTTAAAACCAAGTGGTCATTATAGTTTTTTTCCGAATGGTGGTGAAGATCAAGAAGGATGTGAACAGGCACGAGGTATTACTAATATGTTGCTTCGAGGTATATCCGTTGGATTGAGCGATACATTTGCATGTTCACATCGACGAGCCTATCAATTAATGTCCTTTAATGAATCAAATTTTGATGATTTCCAAAGTTTAGCCCATCGTTGTGATAATTACGAAGATTTCGCTGCCGGTAAATGTGGTGAATGTGAAAAACCTGAAGATTGTATAAGATGGGGTGGCTGGTATGATTATTGGCAAGAACAAAAACCACCAAAAAACTGGGAGAAACCATTAGTGTATTTCATTAAGACACGTGGTGAATTACCGTATTCATATTATTTTTATCAAGTTTTAATAAAAACTTCGGATAAATTTGAACCGATAAAGGCCAAATTAAATTTAATCATGACCGGTAATGTACGTTCAGATTATTCAGTACAAATTAGTTTCGAAGCAAAATTGGAACCAAACCAAACATATCCACATTTGGTTTTTTTGGCAAAATCAATTGGATTAGTAAAATCAATCAATTTGAAAATTTCCACTGAAACGAAGAAAAATGCATATATCTATATTGATCACATAAAAGTCAATTATATGAATGGTTATGACGAAAGGTATGTATGAATGAGAATTTAATGAAGAAAAAAAACTGATCAATCCATTATAATAGTATACGTCAAAAATTATCACCTAAATTAAAACCGGTGTCCGAAAAAGATGGAAAAATTATCATCAATAGTCCTGAAGCCACCAGATTTGAATACATCAATGAACATTGAAAATATCAAGGTGAAATAATTATAGTTTGTTATCAAATTGTATGAAAAAAATAATTTTGATCTTATTTTGTGGTAAATAAAAATTTAAATCAACGAAAAAAACACGAACAAATAATCAAGCTTTGCAAGTATTGCCATCTATACTCCACATCGCGATTTAGCAGACTTTGAATTTGAATTTGTAATTGTAAATCCAAATAAAAATATAGTTCACGAAAAACCAAGACTTTAAAGAGATTCTTTTTATTATTATTATTATTATTATTATCAATAGAATTATGATATAATAATAAATCAAATCAATAATTCACAAAAAAATAGGATAAAAACAATCAAATAATTAACATTAATGCAATCATGTTTTTGTATGTGTGTGTTTGATAAATATGATGCTTCATTTTTTCCATTAGAATTCATTCGAAAAATATATATCCAATTAATGAGAGCAATGAAGAAGGATGATGAAGAAAAAATATATATTTATTTAGTTACGTGAAGATTTTGTTTGTGTTAATGTATAGAATATAAAGATGATGAGCATGTTTCAACAACAGAATTAATTTTACAAATGAAAAATGATAATAATAATAATTAATAATAATAAGAAATTCAAAATTGGCAAAGATCAGAGAATTGTTTCATTTCAAATCAATATTCTTGTTTTTTATTGTTGTATACAATGTCAATCAGAGAGAGAAGAAAATTAAATACAGATAATTCGTTTGCCAAAAAACATTTGATTTGATTTGTTTGTGTAAATAGATTAAAATTATATATCGATTGTTAGATATAAGGATAAATGTCGTAATGAAAATGTAAATAAAAAGAAAGCAATTTTATTAAATTTTTTTTTCAATATTTTTCGGTCTTCAAAAATGAAAAATGAAAAAAAAACAATAGCAAAAAAGGGCAGAGTCTAAATTAGCCAGATTAATTTACAATTGATTTGATGATTTATGATGATGATAATGATATTAAAAATGATAATTGAAATATTATCAGTTGTGAATCTGTTTGTGTGTGTGTGTATGTAAATGTGTTGACATTAAAAGAGTATATATTTTAATGATAAATCAACAATCATAATAATAACAATTTACAGATTTATTTTTTTTCTAATATTTCAAATATTCATTCAATTGATTGTTGGCTGTTGTTTGTTTTAATATTTTTTTAATAAAAAAATATAATTTCTGTCATAAATATTTATTATTTTATTTTCATTTTTTTCAACATTTATTGTAGGTAAAACGTATTAATGGATCAAATAAAATTGGATGGATCAATTTGATAATGATGATGATAATGTGCTGTCACTTTGGAATGAATGAAGAGGCAAAGACCATAGACCGTCAATCGATAAATGATGAAACTATTTAAAGGAAGAAGTATTTTAAGTGTGTGTGTGTGTGTTTTTGAATAAACAATTTTTTTTGATGATAAAGATGAAAAGAAAAATTGTGTTTTTTTAGGCCCCAAAAATGATTTTCATTTTGTTTTGATTTACATATGAGTGAATATATATCTATAGGGAGAGAAAGCAAAAGTAATAAACAAACACAACCACATGAAGACTTAAACAGCAACAATAATAACAACAAAATTTCCGGATTCAATATAATTGGATTTCATCGTCTGAATGCATGGAGTGATATACTTGATTTTGTGTTTTGTGTCATAAATGATTTCGGTTGAAGACTTTTGCAAGAGTAAAATTTCTGTTCGTTTCGGTTTCATAATTCTGCGTTTTTTCAAAATATAAAATTTATCGAAGAATCATTATAAAATATATAATTTTTTTATACAATTAACAAAAAAAAAGTTAATAGATGTCTGTATGTGCAATGTTATTGATGATGAAATGATTGTTTTGTTTCAAAATACTTTTCATACGCATAAATAGGAGAACAAAAATAAATTGGAGCCAAAAAGGAAATGGTAATAGTATGTGTGTGTGTATGTATGCATGTATCATTTCTTCAGTCATCTGTGTTAATTTTCAAGGTTTTTTGTTATGTTTCGAAATGAAATATTAGAAAATTATACTTTTGTATCTATGTGATAATAGTGCTGCGGTCAATATGAAACAGAATATATTTTTTAAAATTTGAAATGAATTCAAACAAAGAAGAAAAAAGAAAGGAGAAACCATTGTCAACAACAAAAAAAGAACACAACAACAACAAATAATAATAATAATAATAATAATAACAAAGAAGAATGACAAAAAAATAATCATTATGTAGGCGTGTATGAAAACAACTGTGACAGAATTTTTGTAGAAAACACTGTTAGATTATGATGATAATGTATTGAGGGGAGATAATAGAAAATTGAAAGATGATAATAAAAAAATTTCAGTAACAGAAATACACACTTTTTACATGCTCCAACACACCCACACACACGAAAAATTTTTATGGATTTTTAATTGAAAAATTAAAAAAATGATTTTTTTTCAATATGAATCGTAATCATGTGAATGTTGAATAATTAATGCGAATGAGAATGATGATGATGATGATAATGATGAGCATAACTATGATTTAATCTTGATTCAATTACATAGATACAAATATAAAATATCAATTTTTTTTTGTTATATATTCATTAACAATCAATAATAATTATATTCTATGAAAGGAAAAATGTTGATCATTTCTTTTTTGCGTGTAACATTTCCATCAATAATGTTTGCGTTGGTGCTGAACCATTCATGTGTTTATAATAAAGAAAATCTTCCCCCCTTAATGTGAGAGCATGTATTTCGGGTACCAATGCAAATAAAAGATTGAACTTATCCTATTATAAAAAAACGGAAATTGAATTATTATTTTTTTTGCTTTGTACACAGATTAATTTTGAATCGAAAAGAAAATTATTACCGTAATTTGTGGATAAAAATTGAGACAATAATCCAATAATGCTTGTTTCGTTTGTTCATATGCATCATGAACTAATTTGAAATTTGTCAAACCTCGAACTTCTATGTATAACATTTGAACCGATTTTGTTATTGTTGATGATGATAAAGAGTATGAAAATAAATTTAAAAAAAGAAAATTAGATAACTAAATGGATAGAATATCATATAATACTGACCGGGATTTAGTAACAATAGAAATTTAAGACATATATAATCATTTGTATCGAATTTAAGTTCTTGTAACCGTGCCGTAACTCGGTGTAACTGATCGACTACTTGTGGTACGCCTAACAATGCCAATGATAATAAATCAAATTTTTGTCCATTAGGTAAGGTAGTTTCATCCGGTAAACCGGCGTGTATCCGCTGATGTATATGGTCCAACACTAACATATCACTCCAGGCATTTTGTAATAATTTCATTTGATCATCAACCTAAAATTTAAAAAAAATAAATCAATTAATAACATATGCAACACATGATTTCAAGGCTAACCTTTAAATCTTTGAAAAATATGGAATTACGAGCCCAATCCACTTGAGCAAACAATGATTGATCAATAACTTTGCACATCAATTCAAATAGATCAACTTCACATTGATTATATGTTTGATTTTGTAATAGGCTATATAATTGTGATTGCCATTCTTTATCATCTAACATTGATAATTGTAATTCTCTCATCAATTGTGGCAGAACCAATTTGGTCTCATAATGCTGTTGTTGTTGCTGTTGCTGCAGCCCAGATTTGCCACTGGGACCTGTATTATTACCATTATTATTGCTTGGACCCGGGCCATTTGGACCCCATTTCAATATATGTTGATCACCACCACTCATCATGGATTGTGAAAGATTGGCACCAGCCAGATTGGATGATTGTTGCTGTAAAGTGGATGGAACCAAAGGTGACATGAAATGAGGATGACCAGCAGCAGCAGCTGCGGCAACGACATTTGGTAGTTGACCAGCAGCAGCCGCAGCTGCAGCAGCTGCTACACCGGCCGTTGATCCAGGCGATGGTGATGAATCAGGTGAAGATGTTGATGAAGATAATTGCGGAATTTGTATCAATTCGGGTTTCACTCCATCGAATATGGAGCCAGCGTGCGAACCAGGCGCGGTATTCAAAAAGTTGAGAGCTTCATTGGCAGCGGCTGCTGCGGCAGCAGCAGCAGCAGATCCTGGTAATATTGTAGCACCAGGAGGTCCGAGACTACCGCCATTACCAACCCCAACAACATGATGTGCTTTTGATAGTTGTTTTTGTCGTAATATTTGTAACCGTCTAGCGCGATCTCTTTTATACATTGGTCCGAACTTATTCCGTCCTCCACGCATACGATCAGCACGAACAGCTATAACAATTTTTAGAAAATTAATCAATCAATTAATTCAAGGTCAAAATAATGAATGGCTATTGCTAAAAAACAAGATATAATACCTTCAAGCTTCATGCCGACATCGAGACATTTTTGAAAACGACAATATGGACATCGTTTACGTTGCGATTTATCAATATGACAATTACGATCAGCTACACAAGTATAAACTTTTTTGTTCTGCACTGTACGTTTGAAAAACCCTTTACAAGATTCACAGGTTAATAGGCCATAATGATAACCGGAAACACGATCACCACAGACTGGACATAATTCTTCAATACAATCCTTTGGATCGGAATTTGGTGACGAACTAGCAGCAGTGACAACTGCAGCAACACTAATTGTTGGCTGTTGATTATTATTATTCATTAACGGTAACATTGTTTGCTGTTGTTGTTGCGGTGTTAATGCTAGATTTGGATGTTGGCCGCCACTCATTTGTGATTGATGATGTTGTGGTTGATGATGATGATGATGACCACTGGTTAATGATGATGAAGATGATGATGGAGGGGGTGGTTGCTGTTGTGTATGATAATCCATCATATGATTATTATTTGGAGTATTAGCGGTTAATGAACCGCTTGAGGCTAACATGTTGCCGGATACTGTATTCGCAGTGCTATTCAAATTATTATTGAGATTATTAGTTGGTGATTGAGATGCCGTGGATGATGATGACGATGGTGGGGGGGGTGGTAGATTCGGATCAGTATTATTTTCAGTCAATGGTTCGGAATTTGGATTCAATTGTTGTTGTTGATGTGTTTGATGTTGAAGTTGCGTCTGTTGATGATTATGATGTGATTGATCCAAACAAATGGCAGTGTTATTTTTCGTATTTTTCAGATTAGCAGGCGGTGATTCTTGTTCAGATTTAATATTTAATAAAATATTCGGTGTTGAATGTGGAAGGATCATTGAATTTTGTGTTGTCGTTATTTTATTATTATTATTAATTGTTGTCGATGTTTTCGCTGATAATACCGTATTGTCTGTAGCCGATATTATTGGCTGAGTAAAACTAACAATTGTATCCGTATTATTATTAACAATGATAGACGACGCTGTGGTGGTCGTTGTCGTCGTTATTGAAGAATTCAATGAAACAGATGATGTCGATTGTGTGGATGTTATAATAGTTGATGATGGTAATAATGAATTTGAAGTTTTTGTTGAAACTGAAATTGGAATTGATGGAGACCTATTTTGATTATTATTACTAGTATTGTCACCAACTACATTTGTTGATGATGGAGACGATGAAAAAGATGTGGCTATTGTCGCTGTTGTCGATGATAATGAAGGTGTTGGTGGTGATGATGAAGATGATGATGAAAAGGAAGAAGAATTCGTAGCCGATATCGTCTTGATAATTTGGCTACTGTCACTAGAATTATTGGCCAATGTTGGTTTTTCTGTAAAAAAGAATAAAACAAACAAAAAAATTGAATAAGAAAAAACGGAAACAAATTTAAAAACAATTTTTATTATTTACAATTTTTCACACAAAAAAATTATTGTCGTTAAGAATTAAAAAAAACAAATCAATCGGTAACACAATGATAACATAGCCAAAAACGAGTCCAACAACGAATCATTAATAATTTTTCATTCTTTATCATATCCATCATAATAATTAATATTATCCAGAATGTTAAAGAATTGCGATAAAAAACATAATTAAATCCACACCTCCTCACAAAGAATAAAAGAGAGAATTAAAGATTAAAGATTTTTTTCTTTGTTGACTAGAATTTTAAAATTATGATAAATTGATCAATCAATATTAATAATAATAAATTATGTCGATTTGTCGACGATGATTACTTTGATGATGATGATAATGATAATGAATAACGTTGGCAGTGTCAATGGCAGTTGTTTTTTTCTTTCATTCATACAACAAAACACACAACATTAATTGATTTGATTCATTTCTTTTTTGTTGTTGTCAAATAATAACAACAATAACATCAACAAAAAAGAATTAAATGTCTCATCCATATCTATGTTGAAACAAACGCGCCTGTTTGGTGAATTTGAATTTTGGTTGTTATTTAGTTTCTTATATGGAACAAATAAAAACATGCACATACAAAACACATAGACATGTGTACAGAGATATTTGAGAAAGAAAAAAAGAAGAAAAATCTCAAATGTAAAGATGTTTGTGCAATCGTGTATGTATGTATGTTTGGATACTGAAAATAGTAATTTTTCAATGATGATGTTGATGATTGTGGTAAATGATATATACGTTTGTATAAAAATGTGTATCTCTTCTTTTTTCTTTTCGTCTACTGACATAGACATAGATTATATTGAATTGAATCGAGGACTCGTGATGGCAACGACGACAATAACGATGATAATAACGAAATAATAATAATGATGATGATGACAATCATCATCATCGTAATAATAATAAGTGTTGGCTAAGTCGCCAGCGCAAAATTTTATTTATTTTCTGTTTGTTTGTTGTGTAGTCTGTTTTCTATATGTTTCTCGTTGTTCCATGTATGTTTATTTGCCACCAATTTTTTTACGTACAGTTTTGTAGGGAGCCATCATAGATGCATAGCAGACACACATACATCAAAACATTTGGACCTAATCGTTTTTTTGAAAATATATTGCGCGCGTTTCGAATAATAGTACAGTTATTTTTTGCAAAATACGAGAATCAAAGTTGGCTAAGTTTATAAGTGAAAAATGAAGCGCACGAGTTGATTTAGAGATGTGAAGAAATCGATAAAATGATACGAAAACAGTTAGAGATGCGCAAGAGTTTTGGATTTATTTGATTTCATTTATTTGAAAATTTTCTCAAATAATAAAATTCTATTATAAATAGCACAAAGTACATAAGAAAGTGAAATAGAAAGAAGATATATCCGCTACATATAAGAGTTTGCTACAATTTTTTTCCTTTTTCATTTTTCCCAATATAGTGTATAGTTTTCGCAATCATTTGACCACTTGAATACTTTTGAGATAATGAGAGAAGAGACAAAAATCATCATGAACGAAAACATGTATGCACACTAACCGCATATTAAGAAATTCCTAAACTAAATGAGCAAAAGTAAAAAAAAAGTGATAAGGAATCTGAATGGAGAACTAAAAAATAAATTATGAAAAATGGAAAATTTCAATGAATATTACTATTATTATTATTATTTTTTTTTTCTTTCTTTTTTCAAAATCTTTATTTGATTGTGTATATTTTTTTTCTTTCTCTCTCTTCATGTTTTTTTTCTTTTCTTAATGTGTTAACGTATTATATCCTTATTTTTTTGGTATAAGGATTTTTTTCTTGATTAAAATGAATGAATGAATGAATGAATGAATATTCTTTTTGGAAAAAAAGATTGAAAAAGATAAAATTGATTTTTTTCCAAAAATGTGAAAAACAGACACAAGAAATAGTGAAAACAATTTAACTTTTTCTTCGATCATCATAAAATAGCAAAAATTTTTCATTTTATTTCTAAAAAGTTTTTATTTTATACACACAAACACAATTGTGAATGGCAATACACAATTTGATCCTCATGATCAATCGGTAATGTTGTAGCTGTGTTAGCAGTATTGTTGACCCATTTTATCTTCCCAAAATCAAATAGTTATAAATGCTCGTCATCATCCTCAACAACAACAACAACGACAAACTATGACAAAAGTATTATATATAGATATTTTGTTGTTGTTCATTTCTAAATTCTATTCGAATGAATAAAAGAATCAGATGATGGTGATGACGACGACAACAAGTAAAACGATCATGATCATCATTCTCACTTTTTTCAGTTTTGAGGTCTTGGTCTTGATTCTCATTGTTGGTTCGAATCAATTGCTCCAAATTCGTGGTTGCAAAAAAACAGCAACAACAAAAAAAAACAAACTCATTCATTTGTGTTCCAGTTTTTCTTTTTGTTTTCAGAGAATATATTTTTCAAGCATTATTGTTTGCGACCTAGAAATGAGAATTCCAAGTAAATCGAGTGGTTGAATAGAAATATTTTATCCTGATGATTATTCTCTATCCGATCTACATTTTTCTCGAACATAACATAACATTATCCATATAGTGAAAGAATCATTTAATATATGCCAAATACACAAACACACGTGCTTTGGAACCATTTAAAATTCTGCATTATCATTTTATGGCGCCATTTTATTCTTTCAGATTCATATAATATAGAAGGAAATAGGGACCAAAAAAATAGAAGAAATAAAAACAACATCGGAACCATTTAAAATATACGGGAACACAGACACAATGGATTGACCTTGGATCTAATGAAACATTGAATAAAGAGAAGAAAATAGACAAATGGATAGTGGAACATTGGATTGTATGTCTGCATGCTAGCCGCAATGTCTATGATGATGATAATGATGATGAAAATAGATATAGAAGAGAAAAATAATTTCAGTGAGATCCAAATTGGCAGGCGTATATATGATAATGATGACTGGGCTCCATATGTCCTATCTATGCGCGTGTGTTTTTGAATGAAAAAAGACCTCGACTCAGTGACCTCATTTCTCTTTCTTTTTGTTATTATTGTTGTTGATGATGATATTCAATGTGTATCCGAAAATTTCACTATCGCTAGGATCAACCTCACATGTTTTATATTTTCTTTTTTTTACCATCCACTTTTTCAATTACTAATGCAATAATACTATATACACACAAAAGCAATAGATTATTATAATTTTATAGCGTAGTTTTTCAGCGTCAAAACAATAGAAGAATAGGTCTAGATCGATAAAGAAATGACGATAAATAAATTTTAGATGATTTAGGATTTTCCGGTTTCATGAATGAGAAGGAGAAAAATATTGAAAATCAAATGTTTGCAAATACCGGAATAGAAAAATTTTCTGCAAAAACATGGTAACTCATCATGTTGAAAATATTTGAAAGAAATGAAGAAAATTTTTCACATAAATACATAACACACATACACACCTGTTTAACCTTGGATTTTTTTTTTTGTTGAAAATCAAAATGAAAAGTAAATTCAGTTTTTTTTGTTCTCTATTCTAACAAGTTCGGCTTTTTCATTCTCTTCATTTATTTATTTTATTTTTCATCATCATCATCATCAACATCAGCAAAATATCTTGTTTATACATGTTTATTGAATGAATTAATGGAAAAGAAAATTATTATACAAATAACAATAACGATAGAAATGGAAAGTTAAAAATAAACATTTTTTTTTGTCATCCTTGACAATACTAGAAAAAAATCCCAGAAATAAAATACTAACATATAATCTTCCGATATAAAATCCCTTACGGAAAAAACAAAAACAGTTTAAGAATTTTAAAATGGCATAATTTAGAAATGATTTTTTTTTGTTCATCAAACAAAATATTGAAAAAAATTGCTGTTCTAGATGTATTTGATCATCACGATTGATGATGACAATAATCATGATAAATGAATGTTGAATGTTTAAGCAATCTACATCATAACGAATAAAGGAAAACAAAAAAATGATGGAGTGCTTCTTATACTCTTTAAGCAACTTTCGAGCATCATTTTTTTATTTTTGATATTTGACAATAATCAAAAAATAAATAAGTTCGCAAAAAAAAATCTTAAAAAAAAAGTTTTCAGAGAACAAGACATCAATATGTTAGGCGAACATATTTCACAATCGCTTGCAAAGAAAAAAAACTTATTGAAAAAAATACATAAAATTCCAAATCAAGGAAGTGTTAGGAATTTTACTGAGAAACAAAGTTCTTCAGAAGAATTTCGAAAAATTATGATTCAACAGGTTGTTGTTTCGAAATAATCTTGAATAATTTAACAAAAAAAAACAAAAACAAAAATGAACTTGAAATCTTTTTTGTCTGAATTATTCGACCAATTGAATTGTTTGAATTTATAATTTAAAAATTCATTCAAACGTCTCGAATCAAAGCGATTTTTAATTCAAATCGGTTCGATAGATTTATAATTATTTTTTCATTCATTCGTAACAAGATTATAATATAACCAAAATATCATTATCAATAATAATAACCTATGATTAAAAAAATTTTTCCCAATTCATAATTAACGACATGCTTGTTGAAGCAAGCAAAAAAACCACTTTTTGGATAAAAAAGAAAACAATTTTTCAAAGTCTAGTGAATGGAAAATTTCTGGAATTTTAAAAAAAGGGTTCGAAATTTTCATAAAAAATATATTACATAAGAAACTTGTCAGTTTGTTTTTTGTTTCAATTTATTTAATATACAACAATTTTTTTGATTTCATATATAGCCAAAATTTCTAAATAAATAAACAAACAATCTTTTGACCATTGCGTTATCGATCTAAATAAATAAATGATGAGAAAACAAAACAATAATAGAAAATATAGACAAATAAAAAAAGAAACAAACGACAATAACAACCACTATTTCGTAATTTTGTTGTCGTTTTATATTTCATTCATTTATTTTATAAAATTCGATTTCGTGGCCAATTTTCACATTTTTTCTTTCTTATTTTTCATGTTATTTTATCTTCCGTAGTTTCCACCGTGAAGCATAAGTCGTGAATGGTGTTGGAGGTCAACAAGTAAACAAAAAAAACAAAAGAGAAAACAAGCAGCCAGAAATGATTATATCTAGTTTCCAAAAGTATGTAATGTATTTATGTATGCATATTGTTAGAATTTGAAAGCAACAGTGTGTATGGATAATATGATTGCGAAATCATTATCGATTCACATAAGGGAGACTACTATGGAGCCAACTTTAGAAACTAAACATGTGTATAGTTTTTGAAAAAGCTGACCTATTTTTTAAAAAAATCGTTCCTCTTTTTCTCTCTCTCTCTCTCCAGTTTTCAATTCACTTATTCGTTTTCACTCTCTCCTCACCACAAAAACACATACTCATCTCATTCATGTATATTAATTTTTCATTATCGTAATATTTTTTCATTTTCTTCAAATATCCCTCCTTTTTTTCTACTTTTACCATTTTGATTAAAACGTCAGAATGTGTATGTATGACTATTGAAAAAAATAAAAGCATTGTAATAGTTAAAAGTAGGCCAATGCCAACTACTTTCACTTTCTCTTATTTTTTTAATATTCATTCATTCATTACATGGTACTATATTTATCATTTAGTTGTACAAGATGCTGAATAAGATGATGGTGAAGATGATGACAACAACAACAACAACAACGACGACAATAACATCGATCGATTAATGATGACTTGGAAATTGAATTGATCATCATCATTATTATCCGATTTTAAATAATAATCCTCAAACAAGATGATGATAAACAACATTGATCCATCAATCAATCAATCAATTGAATAAAATTGAGAAACAAAACAAAACGTGCACGTAGAAATGTATAATTCTATTAATTATCATTAGCAGAATTCTAAATCCAATAATATTAACAAAATTTAAAAAAAAAAATTTCTAGTGACATCATATAAATGGAGAGAGAGAGAAAGGAAGAAAAATGATGAGACGAAGATATAGCCAAATATGAATGTGAAATGAAACTTAACCTCGAATTATCGGTAGCTATATTGGATTAATTTTTTCCCATCTTATTTTGTTGTTGTTGTTGTTGTCAAAAACAAAAAGATAAGAATGGAGCTTTTTTGAGGATGGAAGTAAAAAATAAATGAATAATTTGTTTCCCCATTCTTCTTCAAGTGATCATCATCAATTATTATCAGTGATGTTTGTATTGAATACATACAGATATTACAACTACATAAAACAAAAATTAAAAAAATAAAACAAGAATTACGAAATATTACTCTATTTATTCGAATATTTGTTACGATCAAAATGCTACAGGTAAAATATAAATTTTTTCCCCTTTTGAAAACAATAATCCAAACATAGAACGGATTAAATCAAAATTATTAATAAACTTATGGATTTTAAAAAACAGATTTATTATTGAAAAAAAATTAAAACAAATAAACGCGGATAACATAGATCCGAAATATAATACACAGGAAAAAAAAATCAACGACCCACTTTTTATCATTGTCGTCATAAATACACACACACACATCAGACAACAAAACATGCCGCTTTTTATGTAGTGGCATATATAATATCTCTATCGAAAACATGTATGGTTATGGTATCTTGGAGCCATATACACAGAAATCATTAAATTGTATGGATCTATCCGTTCTCTGAATATAGCAACATAGATAAATAGTGAGATTCAGGTCACGGTCATCTTCATCATCGTCGTCGTTGTTATTGTTGCTGTATCCATCATCTCATTCATTCCATCTTGTTGCTGCAACTTGTACCGAAAAAAAAGATTGTGTTCATATAATGATGATGATGACATATAACGGGATTTTTTCCCATATTACTGTTTTTTTTTCTCAATTTCCATTTTCAATGGAAAACTTTCAACAACAACGACAACAAAAAATGCGTAAAAAAATTCACTGTCAATAAATTGAAATTAAAATTAAAAAAATTAATTTTTTCTACTTATCAGGAAAAACAAATAAAAAATGATGATAATTTTTTTCTTAAAATTTAATTTCAATTTAATAGCATCTTTGAATTTTATCAAAACTTCCGTATTCAAGTTCATAATTTTAACACAAACACACACACAAAAAAAAATTATTCTCGAATATTAAAAAACAGATCAGAATAAGTGATCAATATGAATGAAATTTGAGCTTACCTGCCTTAATTCAAATGAAATTTTATCGAAGGGTGAAAAAAAAATAAAAAATTACTGAATTTTTTTTGAATTCAAATCACTATAAATAAATTTCGATTGTAGATCAATTTCAAATCAAAACAAGTGATAAAATCCTAATGAAAAGAATCCAACGAGAAAAAAAAATGATCAGATGATAGTAAACAAATCAAATACGAACAAAATAACAACAAGCGCATGATTCATTTATTTCATTTAATCATTTTGATGATTGTTAATTGTAACTATGATGTTGGTGATAATCATAATAATGATGATAATAATGATGGATCAGTATTCGATTACAATAAATCAAATTAATGATCATGATGATGTATAAAATTGACAAAAATACCAAAATACACAAATAAATCAAGTATTTCACAGATCAAATTGGAAAACAAAGAATCAACGTTATTTTTTGAACTGGTTAATTAACCAATTCAAACAAACGAAACAAAATTCAAACAAAATAGAAATCAAATCAAACATTCAATCATCATTTAATGATTAGTTTGTAAAATAACAACAATAAGGCAAAAAAAAACAAATTTTTCATTTAATCTTATCAAAGTGAATCCCGTAAAAGAGTCCCAGAGATCATTATATTTGATTCACGATTAACAATAACAACAAAAATCTAAATTCTACGGGAATTTTCCAGATATCGTTTCAGAAACACTTGACAAATGATAACACACATAAGAGATGAACGTTCACTCATTCAAACATGATTACAAATAAAATATTGTCAACATTATTATTATTATTATTGTTGAAATACACACCACAGACACAACGCTAATGGCCGTCAAAATAATAATAATAAACTGTGAAAAATTAACAAATAAACAAACACACACACGCAGACACTTACACAAATACATACACAAGAATGAATTGAATAAAATTCGCTACATTCAACTTTGGTGATCACTGAACTGGCGCGGCAAACTTTAAATTTATTTTCTGTTTGTTTGTTTCTATTTGAATTCATTCGTATTGTTGCAAGCGAATATTATTATTATCATTATCATCATTAATAATTGCGGCAAACAAATATAATAACAAAAAACAAAAAAAAATTTTTTTTTGCCGCAATTCAACACATTTGAAATAGGTAACTAATTCAATGTATGATAATCATACTTTCTTTATTATCATTATCATCATCATCATCATTGTAGCCAATTCAGGATCACACATACATAAGATTTGATGAAAAAAAAAGAAAAAATTTTGCAACAAATATTGAATTGAACACACACAAACTAACGAAATAGTAGACACGGCAGTGGCAAACGGCAGTAGAAGATGGTTATTTTTTCTTTTTTGTTTTGTTTTGCTATAATATTTCTTGGATTAAATCAATGTTGCTATCGATGATGATGAAAATTGTGGGAGTGAATTTTGTTTTCTCGTGTTGGAAAAAAATATTTTAAAACTACTAATCGTCTGTCTCTCATTTACTTTCTCTTTTCTCTCTTTCATTTATTCTAGTGAAATGGGGAAAAAACGCGTGCACAAAAACAACAACAACAACACTATTGTATACTATTAGCAACATTTGTATAGTTTGTATTCGTCTATATTTTATTATGGTGGTGAATGAAATGATATGATTTTGATTGGAGAAAACAGCCAACAAAAAATTGAAAATCCAAAACAATGTGATTTCATAAGCTTGCGCACAACAGAATTTTCATCAAGAAGAATTCAAATTTTGTTATAGAATTGATGAAAAAAACAAAATGGATATTATCAAAAAGTATCCAAATTATGTTGAGAATTATAATAAGCTTGTAGCATTCATAACATCATCATGAATGTGTATGTAATCTAGAATTTTCACACAGGCAATAGAATTTTACGGAATTTGACATGTGTGGTCCAGAAATAGCCAAAATATTCTAAATCTGCACACAATTCTAAACAAATATGAGAGTTTGCGCAAAAATTGATCAATCAAAATTTTGGAACCATGAGATTTTCTTGGACCAATGAAAAAAAGAACAATATTGACTTAACTGGAGAAAAAATTTAAAGAAAACGATCATACGCCAAGGGACAATGATCTTTTTTTTCCAGGAGCATCCAAAAATCAATCATTTCTTGAATATAATCAAATATTTACACAATTCAATAACGAAAATAAAGATAATCTAAGGAAAGATTGAAAACTTTTCAAAATTTGAAAATAAACCATCCTTTTGATCATACATTGAAACATTTTGGTGAAAATTGAAAATTAAATATTGAAAAAAATGAAACGAAAAAAAAACAAAACAAAATAAAAAAAATTTCACAATAAAACGTCCGAATGCGGTATAAATGTCGAATACAACAACATTATGGATTTCATAACCATACGAAATTTGGAGCTAAAATGGATAAATACACATACAATGCATAAAACGAAAAAAAACAAGGGAAGAAAAAAAAGTTGCATAATCAAACGCATACGCAATATACACACAAAATGTAAACTTTTTAACCGTTAGTTAATAATTATCATAATCTACAGCGACAAAACCAAAAAAAAAAAAAAATAAATAATCAGTCGTTGCCACTTTCATTAATTAATTAATAATTTCAGACACACATAAATAAATTTCAAGCCAAAATAGAAAAAATAAATAATGAATTTATGCGTGACACGCAAAACTTGAGCCAGAAAATAGAAAGGTTTGCCTTGAAAAAAGGCAAAAACAAATTTATTTGATTCAATTTTTTGGATTTAAAAAAAATCATAAGTGACTGACCACAAAGATATGAATCAGATTTGTTATCACCAAAAAAAAAATTGAATTTTTGAAATTCAAATTAAATATTCATGATTGATAATCCAAAATAGTAGCATTTAACTAAATAATTTGTTTCGGAAAAAAAAATTTCATTTGCATCCAATATGAATATTATTTTGAATTTCATTTTTAAAAAATACCAAATAAAGTCAACAAAACTATGATTACAAATATGATTCAAGGAATTCCAAAATGTTCACTTTCATTGCATGATAATGATTTGTTTGAACACACCCACATTAGTTTCATCTTCTATTTTAAATGTAATTTGTCTTCTCATCATCATCATTTGAAATAGACTTTTGTCCAATAATGAACATATTTTGTTTCATTTTTAAAAATAGTATGAATTTCTATTTAAGGTAACACTAATGATGTTATTCTGGAAATTAATGTATTATTATCATTTCATTGTTTATTCATTTTAATGTTTTTTTTATTGACATTCATTGTAATCATATAATCAAAATATTTTAAGTGTCAACACGTGGTCAAAATCAGAAAAATAAATTCATCATCCATAAATGCTTGGAAGCAAAAAAGAAAAAGAAAAATTTCCTTCAAAAAAAACTAGATCAATCAAGTGATAAGGATTTTTTTGACGTATTAAAAAACAATTTAATTAAATTCAAATAAAACGGTGATTATTTAAAAATAAAATATCATAAAAAATTATAATTTCAAGTCCATCGATCCATGAAATTTTTTCAATTTATTAATCTTTCTATAAATAAAATATTGAACAAAGAAAAGAAAAATTGTCAACAAACATCATACACATGTGTGTGTGTGTGTGTGCTCTAAGGAAAAGAGATAACAAGACATTGAATGAAACAAAAAGATGAAATGAAAAAAATGTTGATTCGTATTCCGTTTATAACTTTAATTCAATAAAATTTACCTTGAAAATTTTTTTTGATTAAATAAAAAAAATCATTTCGTTATCATGTTTTTCATCATATTGGTTCGATTTTTCATATTTATTCGATTTGTTTTTTTTTTGTCAGAAAAAAACTAATCTTGATGCACATTTCTCCCCTTCTTATCCATCTTTTGCCTATAAAGACATTAAGTTTTTTTTTCATTTATTCCGTATGTCAATCGTATATATTTAAATTGCATTTTGTTCGAATAGGGAACACTTTTTTTCTTGTTCCTATATTTTATCATCAAAAAAAAAAATCATTTTTTCCAATGTATATTGAGGAAAAAAGATTTCCACATTTTGGAAAAAATTATAATGAAATTATACACGTGAATCCAAAAGCAACAACAACAACAACAACAACATCGATAATATGACAACAAAAATGAATGAAAAAATAAAAAAAAAATCAAAATGAAAATCAAACGGAACGAACAAACAGAAAGAAAAAAAAACGATGAGGCAAGCAAACAAAACAAAATACAAAAAAAAAAATTTAGAAACATCACTGAAAAATAAAAAATAAAAGAGAAATTAGGTCATGGATCATCATCATCGTTTCGTCGCCGTCGTCATGTTATGTTTTTTCACTTTCTCTTTTTGAACAACATAAAAAATAACAACAACATAAGAGATATGGCGCCCCTACCACTACATTAAATCCATTTTAAAAAATGTTTGCAACATTTTTACGGACATCCTGCATATAATTTTATCATTAATATGTCCGAATAAAAAAATGCAACAGAAAATTTTTACAAATATAATGATAGAGTGAAAGAAAAAAAATTGCACATAACACATGGCGCCCAAGAAATAATAATGATGATGTGATCGCACATGCAAACTTATTACTTATATCAATGGCGCCATTTTTTTTTCTTCATTCATTCTTTATTCAATGCATTTTTTCTCTCTTGTTTCATCAAATGTTCGTGTGTGTCTGTATTTCGTTTTTGTTCCACAAGGAATTAATTGCAAATTTTGTCGTCATATGGTTTACGCAACACACACACACACTAACATATATGATCATCATATAACGACATCGCAATTTAAAAAACAAACTAACCGCATACATGTGTGTACAAACAAATTGACATGGATGCTTGCTTTATCGCAGGTATAATAATGAAACATATACAGAAACAAATAAAAGTTTAGTTAATTTCAAAATACTAATTACATTGAAAATTGATCATCAAAATCAAGATATTCGAGTAAATTCCAGTAAATAACTGGATTAAACATGAATGATAGTAACATTTTTCAACAACAACAAAGTAGATAATTTAATTTTTGAATAAAAGTTTTACATGTTGAAAAAAAACAAAACAAAAAACCATGGTCAATACCAACAAAAGGAAAAAAATCCAAAACACAAATGGCAAAATAATTGGGTCAATTTATATCAATTGAACCAAAAAAGAAGCAAATGAGAAAGCAATATAATTTAAACAAATTTGTTACAACCTTTAGCGGTAACAAATATTGAAATTAAAAACAAAACAAAAAAAAAAATTGGCCATGTAACTACCAAAAAGACCAATCATCAAAATCGAGAAAAAACAAAAAAACCAAGAATGAGGAGGAGGATTAATAGAAAAAAGTCCATGGCGAAAAAAAGTGAAATTAGGTCATTGTACACACACACAAACATATAAGGTCCAATTTATATGTATGGTTGTGATAATCATAATCATCAATATGGTTTTTAGATATGATAATTATGATGATGATGATGATAATATTGTTGGTATCTTGCAGCAAATTTTTATATTCGCCTACTATACAACTAAAATATCAAACACTAGTAATAAACTTGACGAAATTATCTTTATGTAATGATCATCATAAACAAGACAAGTATCATTGATGAAAGTTGTTGAAAGAGAGAAAATAAAAGTATGCGTGACATGATTACGATTCCATAAATATTCCGAAAGAAAATTTATAATTTCAATAGTTTCCGTTTCCTAGGTGAAAAAAGAAAAAAACTAGAAACACATTTGGAATATTACTATTTAGAATAATGATTATCATCATCATAATCATTAATTTTCTGATCCAAAAACGACACATTTCATCTATAAATAATGAAATCTAACATAAAAAGGGTGAAAACAATGTTCAATTATATAATTTGACCAGAAAAAAGATTAAAAAAATCAAACAAAGATTATACATTGTGATTTGACCTTTTCCATTATCAAATGATTTTTCCTTTTTCTGTAAATTGATAAATATCAATAATCAAATATTATCATTACAAATATGAAAGGTAAAGTAAAAATGAAAACAAACAAATCTCAACACCATTTTACCTTAACTTTTGTGTTTTGATAATGATATAATGCAAATACAAACAAACAAACAAAAATAAATAAATAAATAAAAATGCGATAATACAATTGACGGTCATGATGATAATGACATAGGTTGGGATGGCCAACCAAAAAAAACGGATAGAAAACCTATGCGCATATGACATTATCACAGTATTTTGTTTTCAGATATAAAAATGTCATTCAGTGTTAAATGAATGAAAAAAAAATTATATTGTGAAATATTAGAGAGGATAATACCACCTACTTAATAAAACAAACATACACCCACATGTCAATGAAAACAAAACAAAAACATACTGATAGAAAGAAAACAATAAATTCATATTTGTTCTGATTAAAAAAAAATCTTAGCTTTAATATTAAAAGACTAAAGAAATGTTATTATCCCTATAACCACCACTACCATTACAATGATCATTTAGTTTTAACAATTTTAATGTTAATTTCTAAAAAAATTTGTAAATAAACGATAATGAAAAAAAAGTGTCACAATATCCAGAAAAAAATAGATAATATTGGATACAAATGTTTGATTAATATAACAATATTAATGCAATTAATACAATTAATTAAATCAACAAAAAAATAAATAGTATAAATATAGTTCATTTATGAAAAATGAAATGATTTTCATTTGAAAAAAACTAGGTTACACTTTTACTTTTCTATATTTTATAAATATACCATCATCATCATCATCATCATCGTTGCAATATTGAATTTTTTTTTGAAAGGGCTTTCCATTTTTGCATCTTTTTTTTAACAAAAAAAAACTTCGTCATTGAAAATTGTAAAAATAAAACAGAAACAAGAAAATAAGTATAAAATCTTGAGGATGCAGAAAATATATAAGGAAGGAGATGATGATGAGGAAGATCACGAGTTGCAACAGTTTGTAACATTTGAAAAAAATGAAAAATTCATTCAACTGAACATATTGAATGTCATTCGACTGTAATAGCATCATCATTGTTGTTGTAATTTTAAAATCAAAAATAACAACAACAACAACAAACAAATGAATGAATTGTTGGAATTAAAAAAAGAAATCTTTTTTCACTAAAATAAAATGTATTCGCTTATTAAATTATGTTTGAAAAAAAACTTCATTTTTGTTGTTATTACGACAAAAGAAATAACAGAATTTCGATGACATTTGAGATTATTGATGATCATCACTGATGAACCAGAACGAGGTCAGGACCTTGTTTGTTCGTTTTTTTTTTTTTGGCATTTGTGAACGAAAAATTCTATTCTCTAACGATCATGATCATGATAATGATGATTAGGAATGAAAAACAATTCTTCAACAACGACAACAAAAAATGATAACTGAGAAAAAAGGACAGAAAAATCTTGATCTGTTTAGGATTATCATTATCATTTTTCAAAATTCAAATAACACAAAATATGACAATTTTGAATTCGAAATGATTTTAATTAGGAAGAAAAAAAAGATCTTCATCATAATGTTTAACAATAGGAAAAAAATTTAGTTCAAAATGAGAATAAAATGACGAACAGAAGAATTCTATCGACATGATAAATTGTTTCATCTGTTTTTTTCTCATTTGTACAAAAGAATTTCGAGAATCTAGGTGAAAGAATTCGAACAAATATGACATGAAAAAAGCGCGAATTAATTATCTTTTTTTAAATTTCAATTATCTACATTAGTGACATCTATCGTTCATCAATCATGATACAAATCAACAACAAAAATGTTAACCAAGAAAAAAATTAGGTCAACAAAATACATTTATCAATGATTGGATTGATCCACCAAACAAATTCAAAATCTAGAACAATAAAATGTCAACCGGACAACAACAACAACAACCACACAATAATAACAAAAATATTTCAGTCATTGAAATATCATAAAATGAGTTTAAATTAATGATGATGATGATGATCAATATTCAATTAGAATTGATTAAATATAAGATAGAAAGGTGAAACCATTTATAGGTGAAAAAAATGAAACTTCTTGATTGTTTTGTTGCGCCCAAAAAAAATCAAAATTTGTTTGCAAAAGGTAAATTCACCGTAATGACGAGAATTCTATTTGAAAATTTTTCACATTTATTTTGCGTGTGGTTCTTTAGAGTAAAATATTTGACCCAAATTCTTTCTTGGTATAACAAATAGCAACAATGTAATCGTTAAGGAATGGTTTGAGTTCAACTGTAAAATTTGTGTATATGTTTTTGTATTCAATTCTATTTTATATTTTCCAATTGAAAAACAAAACAAAAAAATTCTATAGTTAGCTTATATAGAATATTTCGTTGAGGAATAATAATAAAGAAACTAGGTCAGGTTATATATACGTAGTCGTTATCGTCATCATTGTACACACACACTCAAACAAGCAAAAAAAGCAACAAAAAAAAATCGAAACAGAAAACCAATCAATTTGATTCGTTTCTTTATGAATTTGAAGGAAGGAATAAAAAAAATTATTTCAAATCACATCCAACAGATGTCGTAAGTGGTTATAATTATTATCAACAACAAAGCAAAATTATTTGTAATTAAAAAGCTGAACATGTTATTTAAAATGGAAAACTTTTTGGCGCGTATTTATTAAGATTTTTTTTACATTTCTCTCATTCATCACAAACGAAAACAACATTTCTTTCTATATTATGTTGATAATCATAATTTCCTTGTTTGGATTTTCAATATAAAAAAAGAGTCGTCAAACTTGTTCGTTGTGGATAGATAGAAAGCACTTTCACTAGAATTTTTCTCTTACTTTTTCTTTCATTCTCTCTCTCTCTCTTTTCAATCACTCACACACATACAAGTCAATTTACAATTCAATCCATCAAGTAACAATAGCGTTAATATGGCGCCCGTCAAAAAATTTTATATTTCAAGCCAAGCCAAGCCGAAACAAACAAACAAAAACATATTGAAGAAATTGGAAAAAACAAACCAAGAGTCATCTTGACCTTGGAAACCATTGGCGTGTCTTTTCAATCATATAATGATAATATTATTATAATTCGTCAATCAACGAATCGATGTATATATTATATATTCAAACAAAAATTAACCAACCAAAAATGATGATGATGCCGTTTTTTCTCTCTGTCATGATAATTTGGAATTCTAATATCAACAACAACAACAAAATGAAGGAATTCAAACATAACAACAACAACAAAAACTGGACAAACAACTTTGTCCAGAAAAATTCGTTTTTTTCATTCATTTTAAAACATCATTGCTTTTATGAATTTTTATTCATCTTCTTTTTTTTTGGTATTTGCGTCCATCTCTCAATGTATACACAAAGTTTTTATTGATATTCACATATAAAGCTTATATATTGAATAAGTAAATGAAAAACTGGCGTCATTCAATTTGATAATCAATTAATTCTTTTGATTTTTTTTTTCTTCGGAATGAAAAAAACCATTTCATTTTATAAACACTACCTAACCTGTCAATTGAAAGAAAAATTTATATGAAATGAAAAATAATAAGCTTAGGCATGTATCATTCACAAAATTTTGAATGAAAATTAATATTTTTTTTCATACGAATTTTCATGCGTCTTCAGAATAAACATTATTATTATGTTTGAAAAAACAACTTTCAAGCTTTTGAAATTTATTAATTAATCATAGCAAAAATAACATTTTAAAAATATGTCAAACAACAAAGAAAAGAATATTTTCCTAATGAAAATATCAAGGCGATCAACAACAAACAAACAAACAAAAAAGCAAAAATCAATCATATCAAATCGGAAAAAAGATATCGACCATCAAACATTATCATCAATGTTTTTTGGTACGAAATTTTTTTTTCAATTCTCATATTTATCACCCAGGATATCATTCAATAAACATTCACACTAAACAAAACAAAATTCAAAAAAAAATCTCATTCAAAAGTCATTTACAGCGTTTATTTCAATTCAATCAAAATTTTTCTGGCAAATAATTATTAATCTAGGTCAAACACTAACCACCATTAGAAACGGATTAGTCAATCAATTCACAACATAAATGTGTGTATCATTATCATTTTTAAAGTGTATTTTGTGTGTGTAACCAATTTCAATCAACATGTAACATTATATTTTCTAATAACAACAACAACAACAGAAAAAATGGCGCCCAATTTAATGCATAACTACGGAACAACTAACCCAATATGATCCGGTATATATGACACGATATTTAGTGTCGATGACAACAACAACAACAACAAAAAATATTAGAAAAAAAGGGCGTTGATCATTGATGAATGAATGAGAAAAATAAAAACCAGGATTCACACGCATACGTTTATTATAAAAGACATATTTTGACCTAGTCATTACTTTTCAAAAGAACAAAAGAAACAAAAAATCTAATAGGTTATATAAAGTAGAAAATAAACCGGTGATGCTACCAGAAAAATAAAAATAAAAATCCATCAATCATAATCATAAGCCGGGAAACAAGCACCTGAAACGAATCATAATTTCTTTAGTTGGTCATTCCCGTGAAACCGAGAAAAAAAAATGATGAAAATGATGAATTTATATTAAATTATACTGGTTGGACAGGTGATCCAGACAACCAATCTTGACAAACCAACCAACAGTGAAAAAAATTGTCGATCGACAATGGTTTTTTTTTCTTTTCAAGAACCATCGATTAAATTTCTAGTTCAACAAAGAGGAAAGAAAAAAACAACATAAAATTTTGACATTTGATGATGAATGAATAAGATATTTTCTGTATGTGTTTATGTAAATCATAGACTTTGAGGAAAAATCAATCGGGAAAAATGAGATCACAAACCACACACATACATACACACACCTGTTGAAATGATAATTTACTTTAATTAGGAAATTTTTTGTTTTCATTTTTTTTCTATCTTATAGTAATGAACATCATAATCGATAGAATCGATAAATCCTTTGATTCATTCATGTTAAGAATTAAAGTATTGAAAACAATGTATGTTCTAGTTATTATGTCATTCAAAATGAAATGGATTCAATCATTCGTTATCATCATCAAAATAATTAGATATAATGTTAAATCTTCATAAAGCAATTAACAAAAGAAAAAAAATATTGGCCCTAGTGACACAGATTTCATTTTTTTTCTTTTGTTGAATACAAATCTAAGTTTTTAAATGAGGGTGTCTGGGTTTTTATCTCTTACCGGGTCACTTGTGCATGTCGATGTTCGATGACCTGTCAGGTCAACCAAACAACACATTGTACAACACTAAAAAAAACATTTATCATTATTACAGTCCTCTTTTCGACATTAAAGATGTCGATAAAGCGGAAAAAATTCAGATCAAACTTTATTATGCAAAGATCAATCGATCTGTTTTCGAGACGCGATCGTATGCAACTTTTGAGACATGTCGTTTTTTTCTTTATCCAATGTTTTGGTCACCGGCTAGTTTTTTTTTGTATTGTTTCCCTCCCCCTTGAATAATAAGGTTATATGTCATGGATTTTTTTCCCATTCATCTTATTCAAGTGAAAAAAACTTTCTTCCTTCTTCCTAGCATTCATCCTCATCATCACTGTTTGCTTGGTATTCAGTAAGCTACCATCATTGACCCAATGAAATCCAAATAAAATATTACTCAGAAAGCTACCGTAATTCGTAAGACGAATTTCTTTCATTCATTCATTTATTTTCATCATTTATTATTGGATGTGTGGGAAACATTTACATTGTTATCAATGATGATGATTTTTTTTGTTATGTTTGTTCCGCATTCACACACACACACGAATACACTGTACGGTGCTTAGGTCCTAGGTCCTCTATTTCGTTTATATAATGGTAAAGTCTTTTCATTATCGTTGTTTAAACCATCTGTCTGTTGTTTATTTGATTTTTCTCACAAATATACAGTGAGATTTGATCAGAAAAGTCGATCACTGTGATTTTTTTTTGTTGTGATTTCAGGTTCACCTAAAATATATACGGAAAAAACTGCTTTCAATTTTCTTGTGAATTTCAATTTCATTCACGCATATAAATCTCATATATGTTATGTTATTTAGATATGTAGAAAGTGAAAACGCGAAACCAGCCGAAAACATACACACACTTATACATTCACATATAGAGAGAGGCAACATACGAAAAAAAACATGTCTTCAACTAAAATATATATGATATCCAAAAAAAACTATGTCGAACTCTGACCTAGATTCTATCCAATAGTGGTGAACATATATATACAGTATATATAACAGAGACTCGTGCTTCTTGTTTTTCATATAAATTTCCATTTCATTTCATACAGATATACAAACAAACATCCATCCATTCAATACATTATCATCATCTATGAGTAAAGAAGAAGAAAAAAAAATTGACATAGATTTAGTTCACATGGCCACTACTATGAAAACAGTTTTTTTTTCAACAGAAACCATAATCATAATTATCATTTTATTCCAAAATAATATTTGCTCCAGAAAATAAAAAATTCTCCGAAATTTCTACATACAACATTTTTGGGTTCATTCAATTTTTCAATTCATTCTACAAATTAGACCAATAAAATTCAGTAGAAAAAAAATTGCGCGCACACAAGATTAACTTTCACTTTTTACTTCCTTTTCACGCACCAATTTTCAATTCCCGAAAAAAATGAATCAGGTGCATCTTAATTTGAACAAAAGGACAAAACAAGATCGGAAAAAAATCCTATCATTTACCAGAAATAAGAACTTTCAGGAAAATGAAATTTGGAACACAAACACCACCCACTCACACCAATATATGATATGATAAATACTATATAAATAAGTTATGTCAATAAATTAAAATCATTTCACACAAATATTTCACTGATTTGTTTTAGAAAAAAAAATAACTTACCTAATAACATTTTATCATCATTATTATTATGATTTTGTTGATTATTATTATCATTAGAATTATTTTTATTATTATTATTATTTTCATCATCATTATTGATTTGAGAATTTTGAATATCAATTATTGTTGCTATATTGGTTTTTCTTTTATGATTATCATCATTTTCAATGATAATTAATGATTGATTATTATTACTATTATTGATCAAATTTGAATTCATTTACTAATGTTGATGATGATTTTTGATCAACATTTTCATCATCATCATCATCATCAATATCATTATTATTGTCGTTAATTTTATTATTATTAGTTATCAATAATTTTTCAGAAGAATTATTCATTTTTGATTGAATTTTTCCACAGAATCGACATGATGATAATTGTTGACTATCATTATTATCATTATTAATATTCGATCCATTATTATGATCATTATTATTATTATCATTCGACTTGAATGAACAAGAACAAAAATGATCATCATTTGAGGTATGCATTATTCTTGATGGTTGTGTATTCATAATTGAATCGATACATTTCATTTCCTTTGATGTTATGATTGGATTTGATTCATCCATCATTTCATCATCATTGTCATCAACAATAGATTCTTGTCGTTCAACATTCGATGATTGTTGATCATTTTGTTGTTGTTGTTGTTGTTGGGGATTATTATTTGAATCCATCATCATCATTATCATTTTGGTTGTTGATGATGATGATGAATTTTCAGAATTATCTTGTTGATGATTTGAAACGTTTCCCACAACAACACCGCCATTATCAGCGGACGTTGTTGTTGTGGTAATCGATGACATTTGATCACTTTTTCAATGTTGATAGTTGCAAAAAAAAAATTCTTGAATAAAAAACAAATGATTAAAGATCAATTCAATTCTTGACCGGAAACTTGATCAATAAACAAAAATATTCAAACATTTATTAATGCAATGAAAACAATACAACTGATGATAACTGAAATGATTTATATTTTCGTTTTAATTATATAACGATAATAAATGATATCAATAGAGATCGATTAATAAAATCAATGTGAAACAAAAACAAACAAACAAACAAAAAAACAAAAAAGTTTCGCTAATGGCCATGGCCATGATTATCATGACATTGCAGAAAATAAATTATATTTTTTTTTAACTTCGTTGTAATAAATGTTGCACAACATTTTCAACATAGAACACTTATATAAAATAGATTACGATGATGAAACACACACACACACACAAACATAAACACTGAAAATAAAAATGAGAATCGAAATGCCACAATTGATAAAATGACGAAATGATGATGATGATGATGGCCGACCTGTTGTTCCAAAAAAAACGAACAAATGATGTGCACCAAATATCAGTCAATGTCGATTTGTCCTCGAATCAAAGATTGTATCAAAAATGAATGTTTTTTTTTTTTAAAAAAGAGGGAGAGAGTGAGAGAAAGAAAACAAAAAAGAGAAAACGAAAAATTTCAAGTTCAAGTGTAACCGAGGATAATAATTTTGGGATTTTTTTTTCTCAATTTGATGTGATGTGTATATGTGTGTGTGTTTCACTTTGAATTAAATCAACACAATGAAAAGAGTGGGAGAGAAAGTTATGTTTATCGAAACAAAACATTGAGAGAATGAATAGAGATATTTTTCAATGAATTGTTCTCGTAAATGTTTGTGTTTGTGTGTATTTATGTATTTTTTTCTCTTTTTGTATTTTTTTTATTTATTTGGATCCTCGTCAATTGGACATCAGAAAAAATGATGATGAAAAAAAATTCAATAAATCGGTCGAAAATTTTGTCTGATGTTTTTTCAATCGATAATTTATTTTATAAACAATGATGATTTGATATAATAATGATAATAATGTAATTGATTCAATTGGATATCATATATTTTTTTTCTTCCATATCAAAATATTTTTTTTTGATCAATAATAATAATGGATAGGATTTTTCATTATTATCAAATTGATTCAATCTAATTAGTTACTTGGATATTTCGATATGATAGGAATTTTGATTGAAATGTATAGATGATGATGACAATAAAATGAACATTTAAAATGATGAAAAGTGAATCAAAATAATGCGGTTTGGATTTTAGATTTGTTGAAATTTCAAACTTAACAACTATAAACAGTAAAAAAATTTAACCAATTAATCGAAGATTAAACAACAGGAATCGAATGATTTTGAATTCATAAACACACGCACTATTATTAGTCATAGCGATTCTTGAGCACACCGAAATATATCAACACCATGTACACACATGGACACAGGTTCTGAGATTGCAAAATTTTTCCAGATTTGTTTATTTACCACCACAATCAACAAAATACACATACACTTATTATAGATTATATATGATCGATGATTATGATTATCTATCAAGAGAAAAAAAAGCAAAAAATAAATAAATCCAATTTTTTTTTCATTTATTAATTTGATGAATTTTTAAATAATCTTGGTTGTTGTTGTTATGATTTGATTATTATTTATGTCCTTATGTCGGTCGAGGTCAATTCAGGATGAAGAGAGAGAGAAGATGGAGACGGCGAAAGAAGAAGAAAAAATCTTCATTTCGTTTAGATATACATTATATGAGGAAGAGTAACATGAATAGAGTGTGTATGGGAGAGAGAGAGAGAGAGGGAGAGTGAAAGAGAGATACTTTCTTTTAGCCAACTACGAAATACGAACAAATGCTGGAAGTATTGAAAATAATGATAAATATTGAAAAGAGAAAGTTGTGATAAAAATTATTATGAAAAGCTAGGAGAATAGCAGCAGGTAGGATATATGCATGATATATACACGCGGATTCAAACAAAACAATAACAAGCTATGGAGTTTTAAGATAGACATTTTGTGTATCCATGCTTTTTTTTTGGTTAGTGGTTGCTGTTGTTGTTGTTATTGTAAAAACGGATCGATTCACGAATCATTACTTCGATAACAAAATATATTATCGAAGCCATGCAAAAGAAGTGGTAAAAGTCTTCTTTTTTTTTGTTGAATGTGCCAAAATAAGCAGTGTCAAGAATTCCCAAATACTATTTTGGAGTAGAGGTAATGAATGAAAGATTTGAAACAAACAAACAAATAAACAAAAATTAATTTTTCGTAAATTTCCCCAAAACAAAAACACATCAGGTTAGTGTAATTAATTTGCTATTATGTTGAAAATAATGATATTAACTCTTTTTGTCCCAAAAATAAAAATGGTACAAATTCTAGAACTTGGTCATGAGAAGCAAACGAAAAAAAACCATTACATTCAACAATGGTAGTGGCATAATAGTATCCATGGAAAATAACAAATGTTGTTTGATTAGCTCCAGTTAATTCCTCATTCCACATTACTTTAGACTGCTGCTATTCATAACATACTTTTACATCATCATTACATCAAAACAAACTGAAAAAAAATGAAATTGTGTTAGTGAAAAAAAGAAAAAAAATCATCATGACAGAAACCTCACCCTCATCATTTAATAGATAAAAACAGCGAAAATTCGACGGTAGGCAGTGGCTTAGATAATAGATGAAATACTGTTGCATAAGATATCGTGACCGATTGATACATCGAAAGTGAAACTAAAATTGTTGCAATGTGTGAACAATTTGACCCAGAATTGGCTATCATCATTCGAATGCTGAATGGAAAAAAAATCCTTTCACAAATCAAAAATATAACGCATGGCATTTCTATAGAAATTCAGTAAATAAACGCAAGCGCGAAATGATGTAGCAAAATTCTATTTAGCGGTATTTTATACCCGAATACGCAAACATCCCCGTATAAATGTCCTTGAAGGACAGATGTTTTTTTCCTGTACTTTTTTGTTGGAACCAAAGAGTCGTCATATGACCTTGGTACATAAACATACACACACCCGTGTGATCAGTCAGGTTTGTTTATCTCCATTGTCTGGATCGTTTTTTATCTTCTTTTTTTTTTTATTTTCGGTCATAAAATATATGAAGACATAACAAACAAGAACAACGACAGAAAAAAAGGTTATAAGGATTTATTTATTCAGTAAGAAACAAAAAATACAAGCACCTATAAACATCCGACTAACTTTGTAAAACAACTGTCACACGTTAAGTTATATAAACAGCAATTATGAACTGGTTTAGACCAGAATTTTCAAATACTTACCTTATATCATCATCCATTTAAAAAAAGATGATGATAATTCGATATATGACGTAAGGAAAAAAATTTATGATCAAAAGAAAAACTGAAACAAAAGTCAAATTGTTCAGTTCAGAAAAATAACTTATACACGCGCACACACTTTTATATAGAAAAAATATGGAAAGGAAGGAAACTAAAAGACATTAAAAAAACTAACTAAAGCAAAAATCTTTTTCTTTTTAAAACTTACATAATAATGGAGGGTTATCATTTTTATTTTTCAATTTCTTAGCTTCATAATTTTAACTAAATTATAGGTTGACATTATGTCAATGAATTATCATTTTCAGATGTGAATAAATTTCAATAACACGTGCATGCCGAATGTTCGAATAAAGAATTTTGTACTTTTTTCTATTTCTATCTTGCATTCAATTTATTTATATGGCTATAATCTATTCCATGAAATTGAATCCAATCATCATTATGCAGCTAATAAAATCAAAGAATAATTTCTTAAATAAGAAAATTATCAGTGAAAAAACTCATTTGTTTGGACAAAATTTTTTCCATTTTTTTTTGTCCGACCATTTTGAAAATAACATTCTTCAATTGAATTAGAAATGAAATTCATTCGATTTTGTACGCCATCTACTGAGAGAGATTTAAAAAGAAGTTTTTATTTTTTTATTGAATTAAAAACTTTTTGTTTTGTTTTTGTCAAAACTGTACAAATTGATCAATATAAATCAATAATGATAACAGAAATGGTTTGATGGTGTGATTAATGAAGGCACGGCAAATCGATTCCGTCATTCTTCATAGATCTATTTTTAATGATAGATATCGATATTATTATCATTTTGATCTAAAATCATATTGATAGGAACACATTCCGGTATTGGACCACTCCAACGACCACTAGATATACATTTGATTGAACGATTTCCTTTCAATTTTGTGCCTTCATAACATTCGAAATTTATAGTTTCATTGACTTCGTAGAAAAATTTCACTTCCGAAACTAATCTTGAACCATGCATCAGACCGGGATAATTGCAAGAAGGTTTACCTAAATGAATAAAAATAGAATCATTTTTGTTTTTTTTTGTTTTGTTTTGAAGTGAATGATTACAAACATTTTGTAATCGGTCCAGACCAACGTCCATTTTCCTGGCAAATTGATATCGGATTACCATCAATCATATATCCATCATTACATGCATATTGAACAATATCACCGGCAAAATAGACATTCATTTGTTGATCCATTGATATGCCTTCAATATAGCCATTTTTTGGTACCATCGGATCACCGCAACGAACTTCTATTTTATGTAAAAGTTAAAATCAAAAAAATTCCATGATAATGAGAAAAAGAACAATACTATACCTTGACAATATGGAATCGATCCAGACCAATGACCGGATGGTAGACATTCTAATTCATGATTACTACCCTGTAGACCATAACCACGTGGGCATGTGAATATAACTTTTGATCCAATAGTACGATTCATTTCGACAATTTGTGCTGGTTCAATCCTGGGTAAATTTCTTTGTGATGTTTGCAATTCTACATTATTTGATTGATTCATTTGCTGTATGATGGCCGTTAAATTTGACGACAGATCATAACATTGTGTGACTTTTGTTTTTCATCAAAAAAATGAAAGAATTTCTAAAATGTTGAATATATTTTGTTTGTATTACACTTACCATTACAAGTGGGAATAGGATCTGACCATTGACCATTGGGCAAACATTGTATTGAATTCAAACCAACCAAACTGGTACCAAGTATACATTCAAAACGAATCATTGTACCCATTTTATTATTATTCTCTCCGTTAGTTATTGTTTCAGCTATACGTAATAATGATGTTGACATTGTCGGTATTATTGTTGTAGAATTTGTCGAATTTGCATCAATGCTATCATCTATATAATCTGCATTATTGACCATGGGAGATGTCAGATTTAAATTAGGACAATGAATTGCTATATTTTTCATTTATAGAATGATAAATTTAAAGATTGATAATGATTGATCGATTATTTTTCTTTTTTATATTTATGATTCCATACCTAAAACTTTAATCTCGATCGTATGTATATGTAGATTAGGCGTCTGGCATGTATACAGGCCAGAATCACTTTCCTGGGCATGAAAAATGGTTAGCCGATATTCTAACGAAGAATCGGTTGTCCAATCTGTATGCGAATTTTTTTTCAAAGAAAAAAATTTGATTTTCAAAAAAAACATTATTAAATTAAAAGGCGCTTCTCACATTGAAGATATTGACGTTGTGCCAATTTCCAAGACCATTGCGGTGTACCATATTTACGTTTCCATAGACAATCTAAATGTAAAATTGTTCCCGGATAAACAATCAATTTTCCTTGAAATGATTGAGCAATTGGCCCAAGTTGATTACGAAATAATATTGTTGGCGGTTTATCCACTGAAAATTTAATATAAAATTTCTAGATTTTGCTTTAATTTATCAACAACAGAAAAAAACTTACAAGAATAATCATATTCCTGTGAAAGACCGGCACAATATGGATCACTACGTGACCAGATACCATTATGGCAGAATCGTTCTTTTGGTCCAATCAATTGATAACGGCCAATATCTGAACAACTTATTTTAATTATTGTTCCGTGCGCAAAGAATGTTCCATTTGAAATGATCTGTTCACCATTATACATTCGAATATTAGAATCATTTGTGTAGGCCATACATGAACCATTTCCACTAATACTATGAAATAGATTCAAATCATTCGATTCTTTTATTATCAGTTCATCTTTTTCTTCAGGTTCCATTTCCATGAAATCATTTTCACATTCAAATGATCGTCCAATCCAGTTACCGTTTTCACAACGAATTATCCATGTACTTCGTGTAGGTTTTGTTTGATTGGCCATCGAATCATTTTCACCATTAATTTGTTCGGTTGTCATTTTCGATGCATACGTCACACAACGAAAGACAATTTCCGTCCCATGATCATATTCAAATGGTAATGATGATTGTTGAACAAAGCGATAGTCCAATTTTCGGCCATTAGTTAAATTAAAATCATCATATGCGGACATTACATGATCTACTTGTGCAACACCTATCAATGTCAAGCGTTGGCTAAGTAATTGATCAAAATAAAATAGTGCATTTTCGATTTTTTCCGGTGATCTACATCGACTCGAAACGGAACCATCATTATAAATTTGCGAAGGCGGTGTCGTTGCTGTTGTCGATTGATCAGGAATAACATTAGAATTTTCCGTTATACATTGAGGTGATTCTGGTTCAATTTTACCAAATGAACATCGATATTCACCCGTTTTATTCGGTTTAAAACCCGGCAAACATTCGAATGATACGAGACTATCATGTTCAATATATGTTCCGTCTGTATCGAATGTAAGATCAAGATAATATCCATTCGGTAGATGGCGCCTTTGCAAACGACACGGTTTTGGTACACAAATCTGACTCGATGAAAATGAATCCCATGATCCATATGAACAACGTAATGTTACGTTTGTCAATGGTACTGGTTCATGATAGCCTTCTTCACAAATAAATTCAATACGATTTTCGTGTTTAACCAATTCACCCGGTTGTAAAAGCCGACGATGAAGATGAAAACGTGCATTTGGCACTGTTGGTGTTATACACGGTGCTGGAACACAATCGGGTAATTCGGGTTTCCAACGTCCTTTGGCACATTTAATCAATGTACGATTCGGATTTGTTGTTACATAGCCATCATCACAGGCTAAACGTATTCGTGTTCCATGTGGATATGTATCATTACCATTCCCAAGGCGTACGATTGAAATTTTCATCAACTTTTTTTCCGGTAATCGTGTGCAGGAAGCTATTAAATTAGAATAAGAAATTTTTATTTTATTTTTGTGTAAGCTAATTCTTACGTCTATTCTGATGACGTTTCCGCCTTCTTTGGTGTGATGGTTTTGATTTGGTCGTCATTGGTTCCTGTTGTTCATATCGTTCATTTGTATCTGATTCTTCGTTATATCGCATCAACGTTTTGACTGAACGGTTCCATCTTAATAATTTTGGATGTGAATAAAGTTCACATCGAGGTAACTCAGATGGAGACCATTGGCCATCTATACACGTAGCACCTGGTGGTCCCTCAACAATATGATATCCGCGATCACATTCATAGATTATTTGTCTATTATTGGTGACATGCTTTATATATGGACGATAATCATACATTCCCATATGACCAACAAGCATAACATTTCCATTGTCAATATAGCCAGGAAATGGGCAATAAACTACATGAAAATATTATTAATTATTATCATATTCTAATATTCAATTTCATAACTGACTTATGGCTGTATAAAGTATACAAAAAAAAATAATCATGTTTTTTAATGATTTTGCTCACTTACTTGGATTACAGGTTGGCGACGTTATATTCCAAACGCCAAAATGGCAATATGTAATATTTGGTCCTTCAAGTATATAGCCATCATTGCATATGAAAAGGGCACGCATTCCATGTTCGGTTTTTGGTGCAACGACAAAACCATTATTTGGTCGTAATGGTAATTTTTTACATCGTGCTAAAATTTGAAAAAATTAAAATTTATTATCATAATCAATGTTGTTATGGCTTGAATTATTTAATTTTTTTAAAAGAATTAACAAACCTGGTACACAGTTTGGTGATTGTGACCAGCTACCATTATAGCAAACAATAGGATTAGATTGATATGCTAGATCATAGTTTGGTATACATGTCACGTTTATTGGTTGGCCATGTTGAATCTTTGTACGTGGTGGTAGATTTTCAACCATACCATTGATAATTTGTGGTACAGAACATGGAGCTATGAGTATGAAGTATTCCAGGAATGTATTATGATTATTATCATCATCATCGTCCAGAATGGAACATAAGTGAAATGCACGAACAATAACAAATAACAAGAAAAAAAGTAAAGAAAAACAATAATAATGATCATTGACGGTGATAGTAATTGAAACATCATTATTTTTATTTTATTTGCTTCAGAACATATATATAGTATTGGTTTTAAAGCACAAACAAAACCAAAATCCAATTTGTTTATCGCCTATCTTTTATCATTTTTTGTTGTTGTTTTCATTCTAGAAATCATTTCAAGTTCCATATTCTTGGAACAAATAACAATAACCGTCGATGATGACAAGAATAATAATCCAAAAAAAACAACAACAACAATAAAACATGATTTCGATAGATATAAAGAACAATAAAGGGGTAGATTTGCACGACAAAACCATAATAATAATTCTAAAATGAATAGGAAAAAAAGTATGCCGAATGTACTTACCCATACATTTGGGAAATGGATATGGATTCCATGTACCGTTTATTGTACATGTACTATTTGTATATTGGCCATCAAAAATCATACCATCAAAACAATAGAAATAAATTGTCGAACCGATCGTTGTTGATTGAATTTCAATGTAACCATTTGGAAATGGATCCGGTTGGCCACAATCAATTACTGTGATGTGATGATTGAAAGAATGAAAAAAAAAGATTTCATTCGTTTGATTTTCAATCATTATCATTTTATTTGAAAAAAATTTATTTTTTTTACGAACTTTTACAGTCTGGTTCATCACCCGACCATTCACGATTCGATTGACATGTACGATTTTGTGGTCCATGAAGTTTAAAATTACTTTTACATTGATATTTAACTATTGAACCATAGGTATAATTGTCATAGAAAGCTCGACCATTCTGTGGATCTTTCGGTTGGCTACATTTTACAGCTGTTGTTGTTGGTTGTTATCGTTGTTATTGATTTTTTTTTGTTCGAAATCAAAAAGTTTAACCACATATTGTAAATACAAGTCAGTCATTATGGATTTCATCATACCAATATGAAAAACAAATATAAAAGTTATTATTAATTTTTTTTTCTATTTATTAATTTTCGATCTACAAAATTGAATGCATAAGTATTGTAAATCAAAAAATGTGAATCTTATACTTCCGGAAAATGAATTTCATTTTCCGGAATCGTTTGAACAACATAAAAACATTTATTTAAACAAATACTTACGTTTACATACAGGTAATTCTCCGCCCCAATGTCCATCCGATTGACAATAACGCAATGCACGTCCAGCCAATATATAACCATCATTGCAAAAATAATTAACACTCGATGTGAATACATAACCGGATATTTTTCGATAACCATTTTCAATATTTCCTGGATCACCACAATTTTTACCTTACCAATATAGAATTGGAAAAAAGTCAGAAAACATGAATGAAAAAAAGAAAGCAATATTTGATGTTGGAACATTATCAAATTATCATTTTAAATTAAATTTTTCTTTGTGTTCAAATCGAGTTCATTTCATTTGAAAAAAACGCATCTAATTCAATTCAATAGAATTCATTTTTTTAAAAATTGCATTATAATCCCATTTTATGTTGATATAATGAAATGAAATGAATTTATTTCATAATAATGCTAATGTTTTGGTTGGAATATAAAATAATGATTTCTCTTTTGTTGTTGAAAAATATCATATGGCAGTTATAATTATAATGACAATAATAAATACATACGAACACAAATTAAATCGATCGACCAAAAAACGGTATCATTACGATGGACACATACGGCTTCAGTTGAACCATTTGGTTCATAACCATTGAAACATTCATATGTAACTGTTTTATTTAGCTCAAATTCGGTGCCAACTAAATCGGAATGTTTTGAATGTGGTATGAATGGTGGCGTTCCACAAACAGCTGTCGATTTTTTTTTGGAATTTCCATTATTATTGTTGTCGTAAGTGAATGTGATAGATAAATGAGTGGGCGTGCAAAGACAAATTTATCAATGATGATGATGGTGGTAGGGTATTGAATGAATGAAAAATAAAATCAGGAAAAAAAGAGCGAAAAAAATGATTAATTCATGAGATTCATTCGTGAATATATATGAAAAAGAAAGTGAAAAATGAAATTTTATCATCATCAACATTGAGGAATGAAAAATTCCAAAGAATACAAAAAAAAATTTATCGGAAATAATCTAATTCAAATATACAGGAAAACAAAAGAATGAAATGAATCAAATACATACGTCTTGTTTTACATTGTGGTGGCCAACCACTCCAGGAACCATCACCTTGACAAATACGTTCACGTCCAGTACCGGACATAATATAACCGGGGTCACATTCGTAGATTAATTTTGAATGGAAAAAATTTCCATTTGTTAATGTGTAACGGCTGTTAGCGACGCCTGGTAATTCTTCACAATTTAAATCTGATTGAATTATATCAACAACAGTAGGAATTTTTTTTTGTATGATTTAAACATGGCAATGACAGAAAAAATGGCATCAAAACAAAAATTTATAGAAAAAGAAAAATAGAGAAATAAAATTGAATTAAATTTCAAACATGTTTAAAAGGAATTCAAGAAAAAATGGGTTGTGAATAAGATCAACAAATTGGCCGCACATACCTGGTCGTATACAGCTCCAACCACAAAGACCATCACAAAGGCAACGACGTTTTGATGATATACAATCTTTATGTGAATTACATTTACGTAAACATGATTGGCCACGAGCTTTAGCTTCTTCACGATCTCTTGGACAAAGACGATCATCATATGTAATCGATGTGTCATCTACAGATTTATATTTCAATAATAATTAGAATTACAAAAAGAATTAAACCAAAATAATGTTACAGTAAAAAAAATCTATATACATTGATATCTAATGTATTCAATGTGATGACACAGAGTATTCTTATTCAATGTTGATCAATTATTTATTTTTTCTCATTTGCACAGTCAACAAATAAGCATAAAATCAAATTTTACCGGAATTAACTTATTTTCCATGATTAAAGCTGTAATCACATTGAATCTATATGCCTACTATGCAAAATTCTGATTGATGCTTTAAATTGAAAGCGATCAATCAATTTATACAGAAACTAACGGAGCGAGTAAAACAAAAATTAGAGCTAATCTCGAAACAAGAAAAAATTTCGCAAAGCTTTACTACCCATCACACATTGTGAATCTGATGTTTTGTAGGTTAGCGTAAAGAAAATTTTGTGAATCAATATATAAATATCACGATAGAATCGATTTTATCCGAAGCTTTATCGACTCTATAAATAATGAAGAAAATGAAAATCCATCAAAAACAACCGTTTCAACGGGAAACGTTTTTCTCTCTATCTTTCGACATCATGTCTATACATGGATCCGATCGAAAACAAGGTTGTCATATTGTCTTTAGTTTTGTTGGATTTTGATTTTTTGCCATCATTCTGAAAATGGGGAAACAAGATAATTTTGTAACATTCAATGTTTATGTCATCATAAATCAATGACAAACACGATGACAACCACGAAAGCAAGTTGTAATGAAAGAAAATCAGAAAAAAGAAAATTCTGGAACATATCTCGATGCATGTGTGTATGACAACATTTTTTTCGTGGAAAAAAGTGAGAAAAAAAAAGATTTGACATGTCTTGATAGGAAAAAAGGTCAGTACATATATTGATATGATTCTAGTTACAAGTTTATAAAATTGTAAGAATGATTATCGATCACTATTATATTATGGATAGAGAATGATGTAAATTTTCTATGCAAGACATGACATGGTCGAACAAATTGTCATAAAATATGTTTTCCCTTGATAAAAATTTAGTGAATTCTTATTCTTTTGATATACTTATTTTGTATGGACAATCAGAATTCATCTGTATTTGCACACGATGACACTAGAATTGAAAATTTTTGTTGAAATTATTCAAATAACAATGTTTTAAACTTGTATTACAAAGGCAAAAATTGAAACAAATAATAATTTCTATAGAATAACAAAATTCTTGAGAATTATCAAAAAAAAAAAATTATTATGAAAAGCAAATAATGTAACTTAAACAAATACTGTAACCGAAGGCAAAAATACCAATCCGATTGAAAAGAAAAGGAAATCCGGTTGCTGGACACCAACACACAGGCTGTGGACAATGAATTATTGAATTAATGGAAATAAAAGCACGACAACCATAGAATTCTATTCTATACACTTTTTCCCTTTCATTACAGAAAGAACAAAACAATAATAACCGCATTCCATTTATAATACCAGAGGCTATGTATGTTTCAAAATAGACAAACAAAAATTCCACAGTATTTTAACATGATTTTTTTTTGTAACAAAATGAATAAAAAAAAATAGAATTGCTATGACAATTTTTTTTCACCGTCATCGTTCATCATCATCGAAGAAGAAGAAGAAGAAGAAAGAAATAGAGAAATTCTATAGTTACCAACAATTTATCTTCATCAACACGATCTTTTTTTCTCTGGGAAATAATTTGGCTTTGAAGAAAGAGAAAAAACTTCAATAAGCCACTTGATTCAACTTTTTTTCTTCAATACTTTTGTTCAAAAGACTAGGAATTTTTTTTCTTTTATCATTCATTTTCTTTTCAACATTCACTATCATATGTTTTTTTTGAAGAAAGAATATTCTGGTCATTAATAATATTGTATATGGACAGGTATGGTTTGTTTTCTTTCAATAGGCTAAAAATATATTTGTCATCGATGTTATTTGATGTATGGTTACGATCATCATTGTCAAGTTTCGTGCACAAATAAATGATCTATCACCACAAAAAGTCTAGATGAGTCTATCGTTTATTTGTTTTTGTTTTTTTCGTTTGAGTGTATGGTCCATTTATTTTTTTTTCTATAATGAACAACAAATTCCAATGAATTTGACAGGATAACAACAAAACAAAGATATTCAATTATCATTAACAACAAGATCTGAAAATGTGACAGAAGAAAAAATGATTATGATTTTCAAATGCTATGAAAACTTGTAGGTAAAAAACAAAAAACTTATGATGCCTACGGGAACAATGCAATCCTTATGATAATAATAATAATGATGATGATGATGATGATGGTCATGAATTATTTGGCCAGACAAACTGTTTATTCAACATAATCAAGTTGAATGATATAACTTTAAATTACTTGTTTAGTAGTAGGAAAAACAAATCGACTGGATATTATTAATGTTGTTGTAGATGATCATGTTAGCCATCAATAATACTATTGTCATAGTTGGTGACGGTTTTTTCTACTTCTCCGGTTAAATGGCCATTTAACCCAGCGGACATTTTTGTGGTATTATTATTGTTATCATAATCATATATAGTTAAGTAAAAAAAGACATCAATATCGTCAACACATAATGATGAAAATATTTAAAAAATAACTATTATTTGCAACAAATGTTTCGTTTCTAATATATGCTAAAGTTAAAAGAGAAGAAGAAAAATTTTCTGGAACACTAAACTTTTTGTTGTTTATAAGCATTTGTAACAAATACTTAATACATACACACAACAGCAACAACAACAAACACATAACGTATTTATTTATTTATTCCAAATCGTCCATGTGTAAATGATAAACGACCATTCAAATACACATAGTGTTGTTGTTGTTTGCGATTTAATACATGTTTTTCATATTAGTGTACATACATTCACAGCATTCGTTGATAAGCAGAATTCCATTTTCAAATATATATTTTATTTTAATGTATAAAATTTAAAACAAAAATTCATTCCTTTTGAATAATAGAATTTCGATAATGATGATGATGATGATTGAAAAAAAGGTCCATTTCCTGAGAAACAAAACAAAAATCAATCCTTCAGAATATTGAAAAATACATTCTCTCAAGAGAGAATATATTTTCATTCTATTTTTGGAACATTAATGATTTATTTGAATTGTTCAATCACCTTTGTATTGAATTATTTTCAAATTTTTCTTTTTTTTTCTATGAATGCATTCTGGCGAAAGATGAGAGATTCTTTTTTACTTAAAAAAATGATGAAAAATAAAATTTTAAAAATGAAAATTCAAATCCGAACATTACAAAAGAATTTATTACTATTATCATTCAATCCTTGCGCTCGATTTCATTTGGTTGATAAATTCTTTCATTCTTTTTTTTGTTAGGATTTGAATTGAATTTTTTTTCGCTATTATTTCGATTTTCAAAGTTAGTCAATCAATTCCGCATCAATGACGATATCAAATAGCAACAACAACAACAAAAAAACGGAAAACAATATAACGTCATTTGAAAGTAAAAGAGACATTTCCCTAAAGTAAAATTTTTTTTATTTGAAATAAATACCGATTATAATGATGAAAACGATGTATACAAATGAAACAACAAATCAGAAAAATTAAACAGGAAAAATTTAAAGAATTTTTTTTCAAATAAAAAATCAAATTTCTATTTGAACTTTTTGTTGTTGTTGTTGTTGTTCATTTTGCATTCAAAATTTATTTTTAAAATTTTTAATTTTTATTTTTATTGTTATACGACCTAAACTGTATCTATTGTTGTTGTTGTTGAAATTCTTTGTGACCATCATTATCATCATTGTGAAATGAGATTACTTTTTTTTCATTTTCATTTTTTTTATCATTATTATTATAAATGTGAATGATGATGATGGGCAATAAAATATACTGAAAATTGATAAAGTACTCGACAACAAAATGGTAAACGAACCATATATAACTGTAATAAAAAAAAATTCTACACAATTTTTTATGAATCAGGTTCCATCATCAATGATCAACAACAACAAATAATAATAATAATGTATAAAAAGTCTATGGATGGTATAGTAATGGCAATAAAAATCAAATTATTTTCGATCATCGGGAAAAACACTTTTTTGACGAATAGAAAAGAAAGATAAATGCTTGTCTAGTGTTTGTTTGTGTGTGTGCGGGGGAGGAGGTAAAGAAAAGAAATTTTTTCAATTCTATTTTTTTTATTTGCTTCAACTTTTCTGAATTCGTAGATTGTTTCAAATCTTACATACACACATATACAAAAGAATCATGATTGGAAATTCCTATGCCTGAATGATGATTATATTGCCTATTGAAATCGATGATAAAGTGAATGTGAATGAAGTGTGAAACTTGAACCATTTAATAATGGAACATTGAGTATATTTGCAAAAAAAAATGTAGAATCAAAAAAAAGATTCTAACGATTGTGGCTAAAATTCCATAATGATGGCAATGAAAATTGATGGGAAAAAAATCAATAGTTTTCATGGCATACAATTTTTCTTTTTCTTTTTTGAATTTTTTCTTTTATTTAATAAATAGTGAATATGATTTTGGCATAGACCAAATAAAATAATTCATGCACAGTTTATTGGGAAAAAAATGAATAGGAAGAAAAAGCTAGATAAAATCTCATCATCATCATCATCACCATTGAAATATGAATGACATTTAACAAGAAAAATAAAACCACTGAATTTGGTTTAAACTAAAACATCAACAACACATTATCATTTCCGATACAATGTCACAATGTCAACAACTAATTGGTTTCATCATAGAACTTGTTTTCGTTCATTTTTTTATCTTCCCCAAATAAATGGATTTATTCTGAATATTTTTTGTTTTACCGTCCACCTTCATATGTTTCCATAGAATTTATTCTGTTCATGGATGTCAAGTGAAGCGCAAGAATGAAGGAAAAGAGAAAAAAATGGCTTTTTTTGTTGCCTGTCCATATCACTATCATATTCACTTTCATTAATGACTAAAAATGTTTAGCTTCTCTTTTTACTTCAGTTTCCTTTTTGTTTAAACTTGTCGAGCTTTTTTTTATCATCATCATCATTATCACTGAAAGCCAAAGGCTGATGGACGAATGCATATACAGAGTATAAAAAACAACAAATCGGTAAATTCCATTTAGAATTCTTTGTTGCAAAAAAAGGATTCATGATAATGGTGTTACCACTGTCAAAATTATCATTCATTTTTTTAAAAGGAAGAAAAAATGTTTGAATGTCACTATCATCATCAACCAAGTGAAAAAACTCGATTTAAATGAAAAATTTTTAAATGAAAAGTATCCTAAAATAATCGACTTTATCAACGGTAACAATAATGATTATGATGTAAAAATTCATTTGCAACTATACATTTATTAATGGTTCAATGAGAGATGATGTTAACAAAATATAAAACCGGAAAATGAGGAAAAAAATATTTGAAAAAGCAAATTGTTTATTCTAATGACTGACTCTGATGAATTTTTTCTCATTTTGAAACTGAGAGGTTTTATGATTCTAGAATAAATATTCTTTTTTTTCATAATTTTGATGAATAACCATTTTTGCCAGGTTTTTTTCGTTGAACTGAAGAATTTCAATTTGAATTCCAAATTATTTCTTATTCAAAAATAATTTTTTTTATTCTTATTGGAAAATCTGTTCAACAAATGATCGACAAAAAAAATACCATTGATACCTTTAACAGCTTCATTGCATTCAATTGGCTAAATGACAATAAATTCTTTTTCTTTTATTTTGTTACCTTATGTTTTGAAAAAAGTCAAAAAAAGAGGATGGAAACCCAAATATATTCAAATCATTTCAGTGTTTTAAAATGATCGTTTTTTAAACCTACAGATATTCAATTTAGAATTACAAATGATAATGCTGATATAGTTTTTTACATTCATTTTTCTTTCTTTTATTCTGTTTTTTTTTTTTTTTTTGGTTTACCCGCGGTTATATAAAATATAGTGTGTTTGGCATTTCTATGTTCATTGTGATTTGAATTGCAAATTTCTTTTTCTAGTTTCAACTTTTTTTGTTACTTATTTTTGAATTTTTATTGAATTTTTTTCTCTTTTAATTTGATGGGGGGCAGTAGTCAACAATCATTGTTGATATAGTCATTTTTATTCTTTTCTTTTAAACTTTGAATTCTGTATTCACAAATGGCTGATCATAAAAGAATCAATAGTGATTGTGATTATTGACGAATAAAAAAAACAAATGTGAATGTAAAATGGTTCTATCATCGATTGAATGGACTGATATCAATAAGCAAACAAATTATGCAATGAATGGTCAATGAAAAAAAACCGCCTTGAGGGGAAACAAAGCCAAAAAATTGAATTTTATTTCATTCAAACAATATGATAATGCTTCAATGATATATAAAAACAATAGAGATGCTTGAAGCAAAACACAAAAGAAAATCTCAAAAATTTTCATCTATTCTTCTTTCTGTGGTATTTCATGAAAATTCTCTTATGGCTAAACGTTTTTATTTGTGGCCTTTATTCAATGAATTTGTTTGTGTATTGTATTTCATCAACATTATTGACAATAATAAAATTCCATAAATAAATTCATCTGGTATTTTCTTTTTTTTTGTTCAATATCGTTTAAAATTAATTTTATTTATTTATTTTTGCTATTCGTAATAATAATAATAGTCACATACCATCACCATCAATACCAATTGTTGACAAATGATTTATATCATCGGTAATATTATTATTATTATTATTTTCACCAATCGTAATATAATTGAAATCGATTATTGATGATGACAATTCTGGCTGTACACTAATATCCGAAACCGGTAGGTTTGTTTCATGAACATCTGCTACTAATGAAAATGATGTCGATTCATCATCAATTAATGAACGTGGATGTTTACGTATACGATCATAGATATTATTCTGATATGAATGATCATTATCATCATTTTCGATGTTCAAATAATCATTACGTTGTCGATAATGATTTAATTCGTTTTCATCATTATGATGATGATGATTATTGTGATAATGTTTATGTAAATAATTATCAAAGGATGATGATGATGATGAAATCCATGGAATGATGCAACAAATGATTAGAATCAATTGAAACGTTCTAAACATTTGTAATGATGATGATAGGAACATAAATGTTGAAATGATATTCTTTGACAACATAATCATGATGACAATCATTGAATTTCTTATTCAAATTCTTTATTTTAGATTGATAATTCTTAAAAATACAAAATTCCTCACATACACAACAAGCACATTTAAACAAACTGTGTACAACATAAAAATTTCCGGGAAAAAAACGTTTCAAAATTTTGCTCTAAATCAAATGGCTTAGTTTTTTGAACTGGAAAAAAATTATTCTCAAAAAAGCAGCAGTGCGAACGATTCAAAGTTTGCTTTAGGTCTGGATCGGTTTTTTGTTGTTGTTATTTTCATTTCACCGTTTGCCGGGAACAGTTTTGAAACACTAACAACACAGTCAGTCAGTAATATGATGAACGCATACACACACACACAGCGAATACAACACACCCACGATGGATGAATGAATGAATGCACGCACGCACACACGAACATTCTGAACACATTTTTGATTTCATAGGTACCAATGGCCGCCAGTTTTGCTGATCCATAAACTATTAGATTTTGCTTTTTTTAATATAAAAAATGTGCATGCAATTTGTCAAATATATAAAATCCTCATTTGTTTTTAGATCCGATCACATTTAGAGTTTTATATGTTCATATTATTACCCATTTAAGGTTTGTTTATTGATGGTTTGAAACAATTATTTTAATTGAAATATTTCCAACGGTTTTTCTCCTCTGCTTTCAATCCAATAATAATTATGCTATTCAGTTTTTCCCAATACACATATGCCATCAATGTCAAGCTACATTGAACAAACAAAATGATTTGGAACGACGAATAACAATGATCAAATATCAAAAAAAATTGGTTATTCAACTTCGAAAGTACGAAAATTTTCTTTTCTTTTTTTTTGATAAAATAATTTCTAAGCAACGTGAAAAAAAGATGACAATAATAATAATTGAAATCCTGAATAATGATCTAAATCAATGAATTTATACGAAAATCTAATAGATACAAAATAATTAACAGTAAACGCCTTAAAAATTTCAATGAACCCATTAGTAAAAGTAAGAAGAAAAAAGGAAGAAGAAAAAATCAATAAGGTTAATGAGATTTCATTGATTTTTTCAAAAATATCCATTTATAAATTGTTTCCATGATTTCATACTTGATGATGTATGGAGGAAATTAAGAATATCAGAATATTGTTATTATTTTAATGAAGATAAATGATAAAATGTTCAGATAAAGAAGATAATCATCATCACCTGATATTGAACATTAAATGAAACAGGAAAAAAAAAGAAAAACAAAAAAGAAGGAAAAAAGTCAACAACATGGAATAACACGTTGAAAGATATTGTGTACATGAATGCACAACAAACATGAATGTTGATCCGAATAAGAAGAAAATAATCGAAGAATATTCTGTACATAATAATGTTACGAAAATAATAATAATAGTAATGATAGTTAAAGAAAAAAAAAGAGTGAGCAAAACAATGAAAAAGAACATGAAAAATTATGGCATTTTTTTAGCAATGATTCCCGACCATACAATATATTGTATAAAGTCGGAAATACAAAAACACACACATACAGAGACACATTTATTCTACGTGATCAGACTATTTAAAAAATTGACTTTACCCAAAAAAATTTTATATCATATTTTTTGGTACCCGAAAAACATTGAAGAAAAATACAACAAGACTATAATGATATAAATTATTCTTCACTTTCAATTTTTCAAACTAATGTGAGTTTTTGTCCTATTCTGAATAGAATTTTATTTTATTTTGAAAATAACCACATCACACATATAAACAAAAACGGAAAAGGACATCCGATTTGACCAAAAAAATAAAATGAAAAAAAAATTTTCACTTTTGCCGGGAACAAAAAAAAATGCATGAAAATAATTGAAGTAAAAAAAAATGAAGGAAATTCCATCCATTAAAATGTTCATGACCGACAACAACCTCAAACGAATGGTGATGCACCGTGCTTTGATCAATTTTAGCTGGATCATTATTATTATTATTATTATCGTATCATTATCATTGGAATATGATGGAATAATAAAATCTATAAAATGTGTAAAGAAAAAAAAAGTGAAGTGAAGAGCAAAGAAAAAAAAATGAATTCTTAGGAAAGCAGAACATCATCGTAATCATCATCAAGTGATTGAATGAAAATTAAACACAAAAGACTAAGACAGAGAATAAAAGAAAAATCACACATGACATTTTAACAACAATGATGACACAAGAAAAATAACAGCATGAAAATTTAGGACAAAAACCGCAAAAATTAAAACCACCACCATCATCATCATCATTGTGTCCTGTCTATATTTTTCGTTCATTCTGGTCGAACGTAGATAACGGGAAATGTAATAAAAAGGCATAGAATTATTTCATAAAAATAAAACAAGATAATAGAAATGATGAAAATCAAATCAATTCTAAGGAAGATTTTTCATTTTTTTCCACATCAAACTTTTTTTTCTTTCGAAAAAAAACAATCTTCTTAAATTGTATATATTTATACTTCATACACAATAGATTGGAATCGTTATAACTTTGCCATTTTTTCATCATCATCATCATCATCACCATTGATTGTCGTTGTCATTGTATCAAAACAAGGGAGGATCATTTTTTCAATGAAAGAAAAAAAAGCATTTTAAAAGAATTCATAAGAACGTGGATGTTGCTATAGAATCCTATTGGATTGAATGGTAATCAGTTCCATCGAATAGAATTATATGATGAATTTTTAAAATAAGTAAGATAAAAGAATTGTTTTCCAGTTACGAATTTTGTATTATTTTTTCTAATATTTCAATCCTTTTTTTCATAAACTGTTCTTCCGAAAAGATTATGATAAGAATTGAATCGAATAAATTGTTGAAAATTTAATAAAAATCAAAAACATCATCATCAAATCGATTTAATTAAAAGATATAAATCATTATTATTTTTATTGAAGGAAATTTTTAAAAGAATTTCATTATTCGTTATATGTACATTCTATATAAATTTTTTCATCTTTTGTTATGTTTTGTCAATGTCAAGTATTAGCTTAACGTGATGATTAGTCGGCCGAAGATCATCGATTGGAATCTTTTTATTGTTACGGATGAAATACTTAATCTTTGACAACGAAAAAAAGTGACATATCAGTTTTGGGACTATGGAATAAAAACATCCACAAAATGATTGCGAAAAGTATCCAATGAAATGATTTACAGCGAAGAGAAAAAAATCGAAACTAAAAATAAAACTTTTAGTCTTAATTGAAGAGCTGATTTTTTTTCCATAACGACAAGGGAACTACCGACTATTTCGATACGAAATGTTGAGGAAAAAGTCGAATCAATTTTTATTTTAAATTTCTATTTTTTTGAAAAATGTGAGTTATTAACAACCGATTTGATTTGATTGGGTGAAAACTTTTTGCCTTTGCCATTCACTTCATAATGAAACATTTTTTTACGATAAAATTGAATTTTTTAGCATTAAAATTGTTCGACAACTAATTGCAGTTGCTGGAAACACATTTAAACATAACGAATGTCGAAAAAAAAGAAAATGTTAACGCAAACATTAATTTTGATTTTTAAAATTGATTTTCATTTCGTCTAATAATAATAATAATAAACGAATGAACTTCAGTTCTCAAGTGATAGAAAAAATTAAACGACGGAAAAAAATGAATTTTGATCAAAGAATGTCATTAAAGATTATTGTTGCTTTTTTTACCTCACCTTTTCTCATCGCATTCTTTTTTCATCATCGTCATCATATAAAATGATTTCTAAAGTTTGCATAACAAGTTTAGATTCAATTTTTTTGTTTTGTTTACAAGAATAGATTGGCAAGTCATCAGTGTAGGAAATCAGGATTAGTCATAAAAGAAAATATCATCAACTAAGAATTTTCATCATAAATAAATGATGATGGAAAAGCAATCATTAGTTGATTAATGAATGAAAATGCTTATAAGAAAGTGAATCATAAAAATGTTTCCAGCATATTCTATCTGGCTTCAATTTAATGCCGCTTCATTCATTTAAGATTATAATGATTGAGCCATTTGCACGGGAAAAAATAAGAGATAAAACAAACCTTGTGTTGGAAAGTACAAAGTATTATAAATGCAATGAAAACAAAAAAAGCCGGCCAATTATAGTGAAATTAGAGAGAAAAACAAGATGATGCTAATAACTCTCATTCAAAGAATATTCGAAAATTCAGAAAATAAAATAAATAAAATAGCATCGAAGAATCTAATAATTTATTTTTCTTAATATTATATTCAAAATGAACAGATTGTCGAGATGATGTAGGATATACCGGAATTAAAATGTGTCAAGCCTCGTCAGGATTTAAATTGCACCCTGTGAAATATTATTGTCATTCTGCAAAAAAAATGAACATTCGGTATGGTATTTCATTTGTTTGTTACGGTATGTCCATAACGTTATGGAATAATAAAAATTCTGTGAAAAAAAGAAACAAAAAAATTGGTCGAGACGTTCACTCACACATAACTACGAAACGAATGATTTACGAGAAACAAAAACCGAAAAAATTAATAAAATAATGAAAAAAAAATTTAATAAAATATTAACCATCAAACATCAACAACCAGATTTCATGAAAATGTTGCCATAAATTTTCAAAGTCCGAGAATCCAAAAAAGATGATATGAAAATTTTCAGTAAATAGCAACTAAATTTTTTTTTAAATATTTATATTGAAATAAATTAAACTTTGTGCAATAGTATAATCTTAATCAAAATCATTGAAGAACATAAAAACAAAAGTTTTCCGAGTATAAAGACTGCGTACGGTTTCGAACAATCATTCAAAGATGAATCAGCAGAATTTGGACCACCATTTGAATTTCGATTTTTCCTAATTAAACTTTGCACATTAAAATGTGCATATCGGAAAGATTTGAAATGTGAGTGCGTATGTGTGTTTGAATGAATAAACAAGTTTCGAATCTAGAGAGATTTGAGAGCTGTGTGACATCATCATCATCATTGAATAAGAGAGTATGAATATAGAGTAAACACAAGTTTCAGGAACAAATGACAGTGCTTTTTTCCTTGCACAAAGAATCGATGATGATGATGCTTGCTTGCTTGATATACGAGCATAAAATTTTGTTTACGCAGACATTTTATTCATTTTTCTATCACTTTTTTTTCTTGATATATTATTGGTTTGAAAATCTTCATAAGTCAAATGAACTTCGTGGTTCAAGTTTTTTGTCTTTGTTTTATTTTTTAATTTTAATGGAAATCAAAACATCATTGATAACAGAGAAAATGGACAAAAAATTTTAATCATTTGCAACAACAAAAAATAAATAACAAAATAATGAAACCATTGTCATTCAGATAAATATACCATCAATGTGAGAATGTGATGAAAAATTCGAAATAAAAATCAAAACTGAACAGCTGAAATAAAATAGATTTAGGTAGATTAATGTCGTATAATATTGTGCGTGTTTTTAAATATAAAGACTAGAATCATTTTGATCTCAAAAATGTTATATAATATTTGGCAATGAAATGATAAATCATCTTTGACAACGTTCAATACAACATTCAATCGCTTCATCAATATCATCGAAAACAGGTACATGAGATTTGGTTGCCATGTCCGAAAGATATGATCGACCACGATTATAATCCTTGATCGCCATTGGACTCAACTGTTGATTTGTTTGTTGAATAAATAGAAAAAAAGCAAAGAACAATGAATGATATGATCATTAATTAAAAAATTGTTACCTTTGAAGCCAATTTGGATTTGGCAGGATTGATATATTGAATACAGAGTACCACTTTGAAATCTAATCCAACATAATGGGCGGCCTATTTTTACAATAAAAATATTTTCGATAAGAATCATTATTTAAAAAACGCATTAGAAAAAAATTACCACAATCATCGATGAAATATCTAATGAATCTTCCGGTATGACGAATAAAAGTAAACGACATTTTTCAATGTTGATCGCTTCCAATGGTGTCATACGTTCATATTTGGCTTGTTTATCAAACTTTGGCGAACTGAACGTGATCGAATTTTTTCTGTAATCAAATAGTAGAAGGGAAAATTTTCATTTAGAATAAGCAAAATGTTAAAAGAAATTTAATGACTCACTTGAGCAACGGAATAATTTTATCCCGTAACAATGTTGGATCCAAATAACCACCGAGATAAAGATCATAGCCATTCTCGTTCATGGAATTTATTGATGTTTGTGATGATGATGAAATCATAAATGGGGTTGGCTGTCGATGCGATGATTGTAATGGAGGCAAAAATGTTGCCGATGAACGATGTTGATTGTAAGAACGCCGACGATAATTAACATGAGGATCTTCATAATTAATATTAGATTGGTCCATGTAGGCAAGACGAGGTGATGAAGATTTACGAAATGGCGATACCGAATTACGATGACGAGTGAGATGATAATGATTGTGATGATGTTGATTTTGATGATGTGGACTTAAATGATATGATAGTTGGTGATGACGATGTTGTTGGGACTGATGAGGATAATAATCTATATCCAAATTCAAATGATTCAATGATTGACTAGATCTCATCAGATATTCCTCTGGTGGTGGATAAGATGAATCTTTCACTTTTCCAATCACATCTGTTTTGTCATTATATTTTATACAATTCGATTTGTTTGTTCGTGAAGAATTTTGACGTTTTCTATTTTTTTCTTTTTTGGTGCCTCCAGAAGGGACATTTGATTCATTATTGATACCGATACCAGAATCGATCAATGATTTGATTACAGCTGAAACTTTCTCTACAAATTGATTTAGGACTGTATTGGTGGTTTCATTTGAAGATGATCGTTTTTCACTTTTGGAAGATTTTTTCTTTGGTTTGGTTTTTTTCTTTGAATTCAACGTTATACAGCTGTCGGAATCAGTTTCGATTGTAGTTGTACTTGTAAAACTATCTCTGCCAGCTGTATCGGAACTTTCGGATCCTTCCGAAATTCGTTCAACATTCTGACTGATTTCGTTTTCGTCTGAAATATTCTGCATTCGATTCCACTGTATTTCCAATTCTGATACAATGATGCAGAAATCATTAAAATCCAATGGAATCTGATCCAATGGTGGGATTATATCAACAGTTTTTCCATCTGATGATTTTTGAGCTAGATGCCATCTTGCAATTTGTCTCAATAAATCAGATGTTATCTCTCGTCGGGTCCAACTAAGGTAAGCAAAATTAAGTTCCTCCATCGTTACTTCTTCTTCCTTAGAATTTTTTGACTGATTATATACTTGATAAACTTGAATAATTTTTTCACCCAATGATATTCGTCCATTTTTCACAGGTATGACATCATCACTAAGTGCCAAATTTTGTGGCCAAACATTTTCTTCGAGGACGTGAATGGCAGATCGAAGAGCTTTAGAAATATCACAGAAAATCGGGATTTCTTGGCGTTCAACAATATCACGAAGATATTGACGACCACGACGTAAATATTCATATTCTTCTTTAGAAATATGATCATTACCGATTACCATTTGTTCAGACCAAGGTTCGAGATCAATGATGACCAGAATTAATTTTCGTGATAATGCTGCAATAAAAGCTACTTCAATCATTGATGCAATTGCGCGTGTTTGATTATCGACAACGAAAAATAATACTTCAGAATTCTGTTTAGCATAGCTTTCCATTTCGATTAGCTCCGGCCCCCAATGATCGACTTGCTTTTTTTAAAATAAAAATCACCATCAGTATTTGATGTAGGTTTTTAAATTCACTTACCGGATTATAATAGGTGAGACATTTCTTTTTCAATTCAGGCATCACCAGATCTGAACGCCAACGGGTCGGATTACAGGAGCCGCCAAGAAAAACTAATGATTTGAAATAAATTTAAATGGTTCACTTTCAAGTATAATGACAACTTACTATCAAATTTGTTCTGATTAGAATTGCCAGGATGGTCGACTAGACTAGTGCGATGATTGCTCAGATGGCCACCTCTTAAATAAGGAAAACTATAATGAATGGGTGTTTGACTGCTATTACGATTATTATAATGAGCCATTGATACCGGAAAACCATGATTGAATAGTTGTGGTTGCGAATGTTCCATGTGAAGGGAAGAGACATGATTCGACATGGATTGACGGCTATGTGATGCACTAATTTGAATGCAAAAACATAAAATCAATCAAGTAATGTTCAAATAGTGGAAATGAATTGTCATCTTACCGGGCATTAGTAGTTAAAACACTAGCAAAGAAACAAAACTCTCCAAATGTTAATCCAGTTTCACTTGGTTTATCATTGTCATTATTATTCAATTGTTTTGAATTGGTTGTTTCGGTTGTGGCAGCTGCAGAAATCGTATGCAATGTTCTTCGCCGAGAACATTTTGAAGCGAACTGTATCATCTCGTAAATTTGTGATTCGGTTGGATAAAGATCAATTTTATGATATTTTGCCTGAATATCTCTTATTAAACGTCGTTGATATGTAATAGGATTATTATAATTGACATCGTAAGAGTTGTTTGATTTGAAGTGTTTGTCAAAAGAAATCGAGTTTGACTTCGTCATAAAATGATAATTTGCAGTAACATCCTTATCATCGTGCTTGACAGTGGCCAAGTTTGTTTCCTTACTATTAATATTTCTTTCATCTTTAGAGTTATCTGATAACCAAGCATCATGCCAGCGTCTTGATTAATGTTAATTAAAATGAGGATCTTTGAAAAGATAGTTTTTTATTAAACATACCTAGTTAATTCACCGTAAACAAATGGTGTAGGCAATGATGGTGACATTTTTATAGATGATTGATGATCATCCAATGAAAGATAAATGCCTTTACTACTTGATTCAGATAATGACAAATCACTTCCAGAAAAATAACAACTATCCACGTTTGTCTCTTTTTCGCCAATAATTATTGATTCTTCTCGCTCTTGTTCTTGATTGTATTGGATGTGGCAGATTGATGGCAGTTCAACTTGATCGGATAATGAACAAGAAAGTTTGTGTTGATGTCGTCGATCATTGATTGCAATCACCGATTGCGTCTTGTTCTTTTGATGTTCAACATTTTGTTCATGATCATAATGATGTTTGACGTTTGAAACCAATGTTGTCGATATTGTATCGGATGTTTTTGATGAGGCTGATGATTGCGACAGTTGTTTTCCTTCATGTTGATCAAAATTATAATTATTAATTTTGAAATCTTCATCATTATTGTCTAATGGAAATTGATAATCATTATCATGTTGGTCATCATGCAAATTATGCGAATTAACATCCGCATCATCAACAGTATCAACTACTGAAGATGAAGATGAAGAGAATGTTTCGAACTCAATTTTCTCATCATCATCATCATTAAAATAAGGATTCTCCAGAATCGAATCGATCGTTTTGTTTTCAAAGTGACAGCGAACGTCATTAGATTTAAAACTATGAGGAGAAATCAAATTCGATGCAATTGCTAGACTCATCTTGCGACAAAGTTTCACAGGTTTCAATCAATCAAAAACAAAAATCCCAGAAAATCACAAGGAAAAAATAAGCAAAAATCAAAGTGATTTCGAAGCCATTTTTATGAAGAATATTAACAGATTAAATTTATTTTCGAATGTAATACATTAATTATTGATGAATAAATCAAACGATACTGAAAAAAACCTTTTTATATCAAGCATCCGAAATGATCGAAGATTGTTGTTCTTTAATTTTCTATTTCGATGTAGTTGTAGAAAATAATAATAATATTAACAGACAATAAAATGAGAACACATAAACACTCCTATTTGTAATTGATTATATTATTATATTATATACACGTGATAATTCCGATAATAAGCACTGATAATGATGGATGGACGTAATGATTTTAAATGGAATCATCATCATCATCATCATTATAAATTAACTGATTGATGTAGATAATAGATTATCAATGTATAGAATAGAATGAAAAAAAGGTAATATACCTGATGATTATATATTTTTTAATTGAATTGAAAACAAATGGAAAACAATTTATTTCTGGTCATGAGATTGATTAATGATGGGAGTAAATGGATTTTTTTATTAAATCGCTATGATTATTATAATGATAATTTTTTTTTAAAATTAAATCTAAATCCAAAGATTGCGGTTAATATAACGACATGTATATTTATATCCACAAAACACATATAGGAATAAAAAACAATTTTTATCTTTATTGTTAATACCATACAATGAAAGTATCCATATGGATAATAATGGTTGATTGCATCTAACAATTTTTGATTTCATTTATTAATTAACAACAATGTTATTATCGGTTTGTGTACCCCGGGAACCTTTGAAATTTGATATTTTTAAAAAAGAATTTTTAGTTAGAAATTTTTTTGAAAAAAAGTAGCAGATTTTTTCAGAATTTTTTCTAATTTAAAAGATGATAATATTGTTGACCAATTATACGAAATAAAGTTTAGCTACTAGCGTTGAAAGATTATTTCCTAAACAAAACATACGATTTTAAATAATAGTAATTATGATAATTGTCATGGTTTTCGATTTTCGTTTGCAATCATCATCATGTTACGAAATCATCAAACCGATTTGATAGATGTAATAGATGAAACAAAGAGAAAATTATTGAAAAATTCGAGATTCATTAATAGAAACAATCCTATGTCACAACTAAATAACGACGAAACTGAAAATTTATAAGCAAATGGTTTTCAAACGTTTGAAAAGAATATTTCCTGAATTATAGCAAGTCGAACTGACCTAATACAGTCGAAATAGCTGATCAAATTACGTGGAATCTCCAATCCGCTCATAAAAATTTGATTTCATCTTTCATATGATTTCATTTATGATAAATAATCTCAATTTGTTTGTTCATCTTGAACAGCAATCGTCATTGACATTGATTGTAATGTCAACATTTTTTTCCTTTATCGAAATTGCAATGAAAAAAAAATAGTTTTCAAATTATCATATGATCGATATTTAATTTTACAACTCTATGAATTTGTCATCAAAATGGACTAATTTCAAATGATCTTGAGTGTGCAAACATGTGAAACAGTTTGTTATAACCAATTAGGCCATCAGATATGAGGCGAAATGCAACAAGTGTCATTTATGCAAAAGTTGTAACAGTATGATTATAAAGTAAATAAAATTATTTGGGGATGAAACCGATTTCACCTATCTATAGACCTGTGTTTGTAAAAATTTTATCCAAATTACATGGCTACTCGATAATTTCATCATCAAAATTATCATGAAATCATGATTTTAAAAAAATTTGCTCAATAGGCAAACATTTTTAAGTAGCTTTATTCTTGTTCCAAAAACCTATATTTTTAATCATTGCGTTCATCATTACCATAATCATTGTTTTGAATTTGGTGATTGCAAAGAAAAATTTGACAAATATTGCCAATTTATCTATGGGTCAATTTTTTTTCTTTTGGAGTTGATCTAGGCAACTGTTTGATGATAAATGGTTGCAATCAATATCTAAACATAAACATGCAGCTTTCACACATACTCATAACGGTATTATGATTAGCCATTTAGATTGATTCTTATACATTTCATAAAATTATGGCCAATGTTTGCAATCATTTAAGTATGGCCAATTACATAGACAAACATTAGAAATTGGAATTCTATTCTATAGAAAAGAATTTTTCTTACAAAAGAAAAAAATTTCTCATACTGTTTATTTAGTTACACAAATGTTTCATAATCAAACAGGAAAAAAATGAAGAAAAAAAATTTTGATGAAGAAAAAATTTGGTTTTTTATTCTTTCTGAAAAATCTAAAAATATCATCATCATATGAACATTATAAGAACTGAAATATTCACTTTCGTCATCATCTAAATAAAACGAAGAAAAAAAAATTATTCTATTCATGGTATACTCCCTCAAGTTGTTGTTGTTGTTATTATTATTGTTAATGTTATGTATAAACAACATTCACAGTCAACGTCAACAACAGGCATCGAAATTCTGAACATTGGAATTGATCCAAAAAATGAAACAAAAAAAAATTGAAGAGAAAAACAAATACGATTTAAATTCTCGCATCACATCACCAAAAAGGGGAGTATTTTTGTTTTTTGATTAAAAAAAATTCATCATAAATGAATTCTATAAATCCTTTTTTTTGAGCTATGAATTATAATCCTTATTGATTTAACAATTCATTTCATAATTAAAGATTTATTATTAAATACGAGAAGCTATGTTTATCTATTCAAAACTCGAAATAACTTGGTTCATTATTTGATGTTTTGCAATGTAGTTGCCTCATAGTAGTAAAAATGTACTTCCCACATTGATATTCGATTGAAAGAGTTGAGGAACCACTTGAGCAAGCAATGTCAAGTTGTTATTATTACTATTTATTTCAAAAATAGAAAAGAATAGGATAAAAAATACGATTTTTTTTTCTCTTTTAAACAGGTCGAACATGAAAAAAAGAAACGACAAACAATTCGAGGTCAAAAATCGATGAACACATAAACAAACACAGAAAACCGGGAAAAATATGAATGACATAATGTCATTTAGCATAAATTGAATAGTATATGAATTGAAAACATTGTTCTTTTTGTTAAAAAATTGATTACAACACATAATGTACGAATTTTTTTTATTTGTTGCAAATTGTTAGCCAATTGATTGCATAGTTATTTTATCACTACAAGAAAAAAAAATCAAAATGACAGAAATGTATTATCAATTGTGGCGAACCCGGAAAATCATTACTCTTTTGTTCCGGGATTGGTAAAATTTTCCATTCACAGCAATTGATTATGAATACAACAAAAAATCATTGTTTGATTTTTTTATTTTAACCAGAATGATGAAAAGTGTCAAGCTTAATCAAATATTGAGCTAATTTTTTCAAGGATCAAAAGTGAACCGTATCTCATAAGAAAAAAAAAGATCCATTCAAAACAAAATATCGGAAAATCCGACATTTCGTATCAAGAAATTACAAATTTATTTGTTTATTATTATTATTATTTTAATCAACATATCAATACTTGCATTATATGATAAATATGAAGGATAGATTTTGTTGACATAAGAATGTATAATCAATTTGAGATAAAAATAAAAACACAACCAAAATACATACATTCATATAAAAACACAAATATAAATATATAGAGAAAAATCATTCGATCACAAATATGCAATGAAATCTAGATTGCCAAATGATGAACAAAAAACAAAAAAAAAAAAAAAAATGTTTGCAAATTTCTGTCATCAATGAAATGATAAATATTCGTTCATGATAGATAGTTTTGTCAACAATATATAAACATTGAAATAATAATAACCGAATGAAAACATACCTGTTATTTATGATAAAATCATGACGATTAATTGAATAAGAGGACAATGACTTGTGAATAATAATTAATTAGTTTTTTAAATTGTAAATTAACAAGGTAAATTTGTGTACAAAATAACATCCAAGCAATTAGGTAGGCGAATATCAATTGAATTTGGTTGTTTTTGTTGAAACAGTTATCATTATTTCATTTTAGGCATTTCTTGCCAGTCAATATGATGTTGAAAATTCAATATCATATGATTACAAATTCAAATAGACATTATGTAAATCGGAATTTTATAGCCGTGAAATAAATGCTCCTATGATATAATACAAAATACATCAAAATCAAATATACCGACAGTCTCTCGGCGGAGGAAAATGAACAAAAATAAAAAAAAATAAAAATTGAACCTAAAGAAGAATTATCGTAAACATACATTTAACAAACGAACCAAGACGACGATGGTGAAGACGAAAAAAAAGAAATGTTTTAGTATGTTTTGCCGAATCGGTGAAGATGTTGCATCGAAGAAATTGACGAAACAAACCGAACCGTACAAAAAAAAGAGTGGAAAAAGAGAGAGAAAGGAAAAATCTTGAATAATATCATGGCGACGCCATCGCCACTATCATTGCCATCATCAACACCATGATTGTATGTTTGTATGAAAATGTTGGAATAATATCCAAAATAATCATCGTCATCGTCTTTGCAACATAAAATTTAAACCAAAACTCATATATATTCAGCTGATCATCAAAATGATAATGACGGAATATCCCATAAAATCAGATAATTATGTTTATCAAATGATAGAATCTAGTTTTTTCAATATTTATCATCCAATAATTAATTCTAATAAAACAAATTAATTCAATAACAATATAATCTAATCAGAAAAACATGGATAAAAAAATTTGTGTTCGAAGCAACAAGTTCTATGCTTCTACTTTTTTTCAAAATAGATTTGGTTTAGATTTTTGTTTTTGTTTTATTGTTATTTACTTTGTTTGGAATAAAATCATTCTATATTTGTTCTACTACGTTTTTCAATATATCTATATGATTCCTAAACTGTATTTAAAAAATTTTCTATTCAGAAATAAGTTAGCTGTAAACGAATAATAAACAAATTGTAGATTTTGAGTGCAAGCAATATTGATACATTTATTCTTTTCGATTTATACAAATGAAATAGCAGCATCAACAACAATTGGAACATAAAATATATGTTTTCCAGATAGAAATCATGGTTGACATTTTTGTTTTGTTTTGATTTTTGTTTTGGATTGATGTAAAATTTAGTAAATGTACGAATCCAATTTATAGTCATGTGAATCAATTTTATTTTCCAAAAAAAATCACATTTATAATGATGACATTGACCGGATTGTTTACCATTTTTTTCATGTTGCATCAATAATAAAAATTAGACCAATAAAAACAAGTATTACGTATTTTAACATAACAATAACAAATAATTTCAATTCATCTAATGATAATCAATGGTACAAATATAATTCATTTTTTAAAACAAATAATATTTAGAGTAGACGTCAAACAGTTAAACAAATTATTCCATGTTATTAAGTGATATCAATAAAAATAGAATTAGTTATTATTGAAATTGTTGATACAACAAAATGATTGTCATCATCATCATATTATCATTATCTAAACATTATTCATCAGCAAAAAAAAAATAAAAATTACATTTATGGTCAACACACATGACAATTATTTTAAGAAAATTTTGATGATGAAATAATGATGGTAACATGATACTAAAATGATATACATAAAAAGGTTTCATATATACAAATATACCAACAATTCTAAACAAACAAACAAATATTCAAAAGTCACGAACACCGTAGACGCTAATTTTAATATCAAAATACAAGACAAAAAACTATTCGAAAACGGTGAACGGAAATTGAATTAATAAAAAAAAAAACATCATTTTCCATCCACAAAAGGGTTAATGTTTGTTTGATTGATTGATTGCATTGTTATCATAATCATTATAATTATCTTCATCTTTTCCTAATGATGTTTGTATTTCTCAGAATAAATTATTTGATTATACAAACATACTTCTGTCCGCCTATCGATCAATCAATCAATGGTCAATGCAACATCTTAATTTTTAAGCAATTTCTGATCAATCAATCAATCAATTTTTTCTCTTTTGAATGATGGATTTCTCTTTTCTTAGTTTTTTTCACACAATTATTCTACAACCAAGTTGGTTATTTATCTTATTGATTGAAATTATCATCACAAGTAGACAACAAAATATACGAAATAGACATGCATGTATATTTACACAATTTATGCATCAACAACATAATTCATGAAAAGATTGCATTCGCATATTTGATTGATATATTAGGATGATTGAAATTCCCTTATCTTTATTTATATTTCATCATAGTAATTTTTGAAAAATAAATTTTATAGTAAAAAATGAAATGAATTGAATTCATCTCTATGCTTGGCATTTTCTCAAAATTTTATGATTAAAAATTGATCGATTCAATTTCATCAAAGTGAAATTTTTTTCCCCATTCAATCATTAATGTATTACATTTTTAATTTTAAATTAAATTCAGCAAACATGTTCATGAATTTTTTTCGAAAATAAATTCCCAATCAAAATGAGCTGATCGAATTGAATATAAAAATCGAAATTCGGATCAATAAACCGAAGAAATAATGAATCCTGTTTGATAGAATGTACCTGTTTATACATCTCATTATCATCAAACAGGATTCTAATGATTTTTTTTGTTGATTTGAAAATTGAATGTCAACCAATCAAATTATCAATGACAACATCCAACAACAACAAAGAAATGTAAAAAATCAATTAAAAAATCAATACAATTAAACACGGATAAAAATAAAGCTATGCTTTTGTTGTTGCTGAGGATTAATTAATTGAATTGGTGGATGAGGGCCAAAAGTTAAAAAAAATGTGGTTCAATCATATCATCAGAGTTTTAAGATATCATCTGTAAATCCAAGATAATAATTCAGAAATTATTTTTTGACAATGATTAGTTTTGATGTTAATTTTCATTCGATCATATAATTGAAAAGCATACATAAATACAATAACAATGGAGATGAATATAAAAAAGACCTTCATACCTTTGGGTTTAATTTGAAACCTTAACATCGAATCGATTGAAAAAGTGCCGCTATAATCAATGAATCCATACATGTTCACCATGACGACAACGCTATCCCTTCTGCGTACAAAAACAGTTTCGATTGCCATGATGATGATAATAATAGCAGAATGGTAGTGGATATGATTGTTGTCAATGATGTTGATGTATGCAAAAGCCATAGTGATGATGCTGAGAAAAAACATTTTGATTGATCTAAAATTTTTATTCAATGAAGCCATTTAAAATTCAATAAATTTTTTCTGAAAATATCATTTCAGAAAAATATTTCAATATTATTCAATTTTAACTGATGATTTTGCACAACCGTAGTTATATAATCACTAAAAATATTTGGGAAAAGTCATATTTTTTAATAGATAAATTCTATAAAAACAATCATTTGTTCATTACCAGTCAAAATCAATCAATCTACAGAACAATGTCATCAAAATCAGAAGAGAATCGTAGCATTCATTCGGCATCGATAAATGAAATTCATGATGTACCAATGTCGGTCATACATCGACCAATTCCATCGATTTTAGATGAAAATAAGGTGAAAAGTTTGATGCAAACGTTCAAGGTTTGTACTTTTAATAACGGAGATATTCATGTTTAAATCAGAATGAAATGTTTTCTATTCATTCACAGGATAATCCTGAACAGGTACCACCGATCGATGTATTATGGATCAAGGGACGTAATGGTGGAAACCATTATTTTTCATTTGGTGGTTGTCATCGATTCGATGCTGCAAAACGTCTAGACCTGCAAACTATACGAGCCAAATTGATACAATCAACCGTTGATGATCTTCGTATCTATATGGGTTCATCAACACCTGATTTACAATGATTTTTTTTGTTGTAGAGAAAATTTCCTTTCATTAAGATCTTAATCAAAATATATTCTATAGAATAAATTTCCTTACTCAATTTCATTTCAAAACGCAACCGAATTCATTTTCCTGGAACAAATTATTTCATCACGATTGTACAATCTGTGTGCAATCGAATAGAAAAAAATAAACAAACATTTCATATGCGAATAGTGACATCTTTTGGAACAAAATTACACTGAATGATTGTTTGTTGATGGGCGCCAAAATCGTTCCAAATGCATTGTCAGATCAATTAATTGATTGATTCTGATAAATGTCACTCAAGTACGATGACTTTAACTGGCCATTTGAAAATGGCGGAAATTTGGTTTGAAATTTTAAAGGAAACAAAGGAAAAATTGTTTCACATTCATTGAACTCATAATCATATATCCTGATTATTTGCATGTATAAAAAGCGTTAGTTTCAATCAATCAATTCATCAATCGATCATCTTCTTTCAAAATGAAATTACTAGTTACAAATTTTATATTGTTTTATTTAGCCATCATTGACTATGGCCATTGTGATCTATTCCAATTACCTGGTGTTAAACATATAACTCCAGATATTGTTAAAAAATTACCATCATTACCATCAAAAATAGTATCAAATAATCCGTTGAGTAAATTAAAAAAACTTTCCCACCATTACGTGAGAAGATAATGAATTTTATTGAAACAAATCAAAGAGAAGTGGATTCATTACTCAAACGAGTAGGTATGCAACCAGATCAAATGTTCTCATCGTTATATCCAAATATGAGCCATTTTAAAATTGATCAATTAAAATCCTGTTATAATATGCGTATGAGTGATGATGAGACTGACGATAATGATGGCGCGCAGGAAGAACATAATATTTTTGAAAATACATTTCTAACAACTGTGAAATCATTCTATGTAAGTATTTATAGTCAAGTGGTTTAAACTGATAAAAATAATCAAAAATTTTAATTAGAAACATTTTTCCGATGATCGATTTGAAAGTAAACCGTTTCCGGAACGTATTAAAAATCTATTCGATTCAATGCATAGGATTGCCAAACATACTATGGCTTGTGTTTTAAAACCGGCTGGATTTCAACTTGGTTTTACTCATCTATCCGATTGGGTTAGCCATTTATTTGAAAATTTTTTTCCAAATTCTTAATTGATCATTTTTCATAGAGTGATGAAGATTTCAATAAAATGCAAGGTGAAAGAATTTCCGAAGAAAATGATAACGAAGATCAACATAACAAAATAACTAATCGTGATGAAACATTAGCCAGCCCTGATGAACGAAATAAAAATCTTGTTCGGCAGAAAAATGACAGAAATCGATCCAAAAGAGCAGTAGAGGTACCAAAAAAATGTTTGGTGAAAAATCGTGACAAATTGCCAACAAAATTGGATTGGCGCGAATTGAATGCAGTGACACCTGTTAAATTTCAAGGTGAATGTGGCAGTTGCTGGGCATTTACTAGTATTGCTAATATTGAAAGTGCATATCTGATTCATAATAAAACCGGCGAACGACATTTTGATCTAAGTGAACAAGAAATATTAGCATGTGCAAAACCCAATGGTTGTAAAGGTGGTACCGGTGCTGATGCTTATAAATATATGATACGACGTGAAGGCATTGCTCGCGAAACAACATTGCCATATAAAGCTAAAGATAATGAATGTCCTAAACAAGAACGATTAGGTAAGGCTGCCGCAATTGAAGATTATTGTATGCGTGGAAAATATGTCAAATTGAATGGTCGACAAGAAGTATTGAATGATGAAGAAATTATGTTTATTGTACGCGAATATGGTCCAATATATACCACTATTCATATTGACGATGCAACCATGAAGCATTATAAAACTGGTGTTTATGATAATGATAATTGTTCCGAAACAAACAAATCATGCTGTTACAATTGTCGGATGGGATGAACAATCTTGGATTATTAAAAATAGTTGGGGTAAAAATTGGGGTGATAAAGGTTTCTTTCGAGTGAAACGTGGAAAAAATCTTTGCGGAATCAACACATACGTTATGTATGCTATAGTGTAGAATTATTGAAAAAATCAAATTTGTACATTTGTTTTTTTTTGTGTGCTGAGAATGCTTAATGATGATTTCGAAACTAGAAATTCTCATTTTAATACTCATAGTAATATATTAAATATCATTACATTCGATTCTTTGCGCTAAATTTTTTTTATAATTTCATTTTTAGCCCAGTTTACATTCATTTATCATTTTTATTTAACATTTCTCTGTTTGGGTTTTTATTTCTTGTCCATATTTTGTTTCATTTTTATTGTCATTTCTCTTTTTTTTCTTTTTTCGATTAGTTTTCATTTATACTAATCATAATGTACCAGAAGAACCTCAAATTGAATAATTTGAGTTCCAGAGATCTTATTCAAATTAAAACGTTCATTTTATTGATTTGAGAAAAATTTTTTTGCGAAATTTCTAATATCACTGTTGTTTGTGCCTTTTCCCTGTCAAAAAAAAAAAAAAAAATTCCAGAATTATTGACATAAGAAATGGATTTCAAGTCTGGTGGCAATTCGGGGAACAAAAAGAATACAATTTTTTAGTTTAAACTTGACACAATAGATGGCGAACCTGGAGATGTTAATCTTTGTTTTCTTTTTCTAAAAATATAAAAAAATTGAATGGAATGATAAAATTGGCCATCATAATAGGTCAAGCAAATATCATCTTCATTTTAGCTATAATACGTAACATCTGCTCGTTTATTGATCAGGTAATATAAAATATAATGATGAAACATATTGATAAATTGAAAATCAAGATTTTTTCAGATGTTCGGCTATATACTGTATATAAATAAGTCACGATTTTTATTCACTTTTTTTCAACTACCGTTGCTTGTTAATGAAGAAGAAAAAAAAGGAATAATATTAAATTTACTTACCAGATGCTCGTCCATTCTAAATTCGATTGGTATAAACAAGGTCCAGAAAAAATTGTTTCCTTCCTTCCGATCATCAGTAGCAAAAATTATAAAATCGTGCCATTCGTTTCAATCATTTTGGAATTTCGTCAAGTAATAATGAATCAACGTGACGTAAAAATAATGTACATATTGGATCAATATATGTTTATACCTTTATCATATCATATCGATAATCATATTATAAATGAAAACCATATGGCCATCATTTTGTTTATTACCTTATCAAACCAGGTGTGTATTTAAACTTATTTTTTATTTGGTTTTTTGTTTTTGCTAAAAATTCGTGTATGTAATATGGTGATGTCACGCGTCTGGTCTGATTCATTTTTTTCGCCTTTAGGCTATAATATTTGCAATCTGGTCCATTATGATTCTAGTTGTAATTCATTAATTCATTTTCTATGATTCATGGATGCAACTTAAAAAAAGAAAAAAACAAAAAAAAAACTTTATGTTTGTGTAGGACAGTAGGGTGATCCTGCATCTGATCATCATCATCATCAATTGACCAATATCCAGTTGAATGTCAGATCTTAAAACCAGTATGCTAATCAATTAAAGTTTTGGAAACTCAAGATGTATATCGATGAACGATCGATCAATCAAAACACGCAAGGTGGCCTCGCAGAGAATATCATCGATTCAGGAACCAGTAGGGAAGAAAAAGACCTAGACTTACATCAGGAATCAAAAGAAAACATGGCACATGAAAAAATGCTAAAAGGAAATCACTATTGGTAGCATTGAATTGAATATAAAAGATTTGCATAATATGCTTCATAGAACAGTGAATGTTCTTAGCTTATCAACCTCATAACGATTCCTTAAATATTATAAAAATAGAAAAAAAACAATGTCATTTTATCTGCACAAAATGCACAGTTTGAATTCGTTTTGTTTTTGTTTTCGATCATCATGAATATGATGTTCAAATGAACAACAGGAAAAAATAAAAAACAAACACCTGCAGAGTGTGATTGAAGGCAAAAACAAAATCTGGACAAAAATATGATGGATCAATCGATTAGAATTAGAATTTTATTGACTGTCAACATGGCCAAGTAAGCAAAATAATTGGATGTATTTGAATAAAATTGACAGTTAATTGTCAATCAAATTTTTTTAATTTTTTCGGTTTCTTTTTTATTTTAGTGTTCGAACGGAAATCAAATATTGTTTTGATTTTATTTTTTGATTTTTGATTGACGGATTTGATTTCAAATTTTCATTCATATGATCATTTCGGCAAATGCCAAAGAGCAAATTAAATCGAATAATTTTTTTTTTTTGCTTTCAATATCCAATGATAATTAAGTATTGATCGTTATCTTTGAAACATTGATATCATTGGAAATTTTTTTTGTTATTATTTTGTTTACAATGTCCAAATTGAATAATTTCAGATCAATAATGATGATTATCCGATCTTAATTAAAAACAATTGATAATTGTTGAATGAATAGCCAAAGCAATATGCATTATTTTGTCTATTTTTTTTTTGAATTAATTGTGGGCGCAACAATGGGAGTTTGAATTTTGAACCACATTTTAGCCACAGCCCAAACATATATTGTGATGATGATGCGTAATAGTAGTTGGAACATAAATGTGGAAAAAAAAGGTGGAGCTTATAACTGTTGCTGTTTCGGTACACATTGATTTCTGTCCGTTTTATCATCATCATGGTCTATTCATTCATTGGTTGAATCAGTGGAAGAAGAAGAAAAATTCAATTTCAACAATAATAACGAAAAAAAAAGAAAAAACCTAATGCAGAAGCTATAGCTTTCAGCATATACAATGGTGAATGGCGTTGGTCAATGTTCACGGTAGCTATTCACGCACATTGAAGTAAAGCATAAACAGATTTCGTTTTTTTTGCGCATAGGCAAAAGTTCTCAAAATTCAACAAATAAGTAGTGCAACAAGTTGATAGCCGATCTTCAGTAGCGATCGTGACTTAGTACCATCAAGAACAACTTATCAATCTCCAATTATTCTTTCAAAAAATATTCACAAACTGTAAAATTTTATTGATTTTTTTCTAATTTCGAAAAAAAACTTGAATTTTTTTACCAAAGATTTTTTGAATTTTGAAACAAAATGATCAACGATACAAACACAATGGATCGAACAATGATCGATATAAAAAATCATCAAACCCCATTACCATCATCATCATCATCAACACAATCATCATCATCGTTGGCAAATATGATTCTATTACAACATTATCTTCTGGCACAACGACAACAACAAATGCAACAACAACCAATTGAAAAAATTATTTCAAATCCAATTCAATATCAACGACAATTTGCTGAATTTTTTAATCATCATCATCCTCAACATCAACAACAAAAACAACATCAATCAAATTTATATTCATCATTATTGATGGCTTCATTCAACAATAATAACCATCACCATCATCAACATTATCATCATCAACATCATGCTCATAATCATCAGATAAATCGTAAGTGTAAAAAATTATCATCAAATTCCAACAAGGAACCCGGACCTTATTTTATGGGGCTAGGCCAAATAGGATTAGGTGTGGACAATCATTGATAGAATATACGGTAGCTAACAATGTACAACAGTTATGATTCATTCATAAATTTACCTGATCAGGTAGATATTAAAATAGCCATCATATATACACATACACACGGATAATTCACAAAGGTGTGGCATTGGTTACAAGTTGGTATAAAAAAATTTTCTTAATAAAACAAAAACACTTGAAATAATTTTGTCGATGACCTTTGACCAAATAATTATGTGTATATCCGTGTTTATTTTTATTAAAAGAAATTAAAATTGAATTTTTTTTAACATTAAAAATAACAAATCTTATGCATCAACTAGAATCGATTAATAACAATTTGTTTTGTTTGTTTACTCATATTAATTATTTATTTATTTTTTTCCAAATTTAAAATAGAATGCCAATCCCATTCAATAAATCCATTTATGTCATCATATCCGATGATGACGTCTACTGCCATGTTTAATAATCAACAGCAACATAATAAACATTCATTGATGGAAACATCGAATTTGTTATTAACACCTCCACATACACCTGGAGCAATTTCATTGGAAAATGGCTCATCATCATCATCTTCGGTGTCTGCAATGTCACCACCACCATTGAATCTGACAAAAATTAAACGAAATCCCGAAAAACAATCACAACCGGAACCAATGAAAAAACGAAAATTTGATTTTGCCAATCTTGCCAGATCTGCTACCGAACCTGATGATGATATTGATGTTATTCATTCAACTTCAAATCAACAGATTTGCGATAAATTTATGGATGAAAATGGTGCGAAAAAGACAAACAGTAATGGTGGACGACGAAAAAAGAAAAAATTTATTTGTCGATTCTGTCAAAGACAATTCACTAAATCATATAATCTATTGATTCATGAACGAACTCATACGGATGAACGACCATTCAATTGTGACATTTGTGGTAAAGCATTTCGACGACAAGATCATTTACGTGATCATCGGTAAGTTATACATTGTTCATTTTTTTTCTTTGGAAATAAACTAATTTTTTCCAAATTATGTTTTTGTTAAATCATAGATTTATTCACTCAAAGGAAAAACCATTCAAATGTACAGAGTGTGGTAAAGGATTTTGTCAATCACGTACATTAGCTGTGCATAAAATTTTGCATAAAGAAATGTCACCACATAAATGTCATCTATGTGGTCGAGGATTCAATCAACGATCAAATCTAAAAACACATTTACTAACACATACGGATATTAAACCATTTAATTGCGATAAATGTGGTAAAGAATTTCGACGTAACTGTGATCTACGCCGACATATGTTGATACATTCAATGTCGAATACGATTCAATCGGATGAACAAAAAACATCGATCACCAAAACGATTCAATCATTCAATCAATCACAATCACAGCCAATAATTCATCAATATAATTCCATTGAATCACTTGTTGCTCGTAATTATTGATTGATTTAACCATTCACATGTATCATTTTTTCTTCCATCCTGTATATATTTGTCTTTATTTTATTTTAATTTTTTTTTTGCTGTTTTACCTTATTTTGTTTATTTTTTTCAATAATATCAAATGATTCTTATTTTGCAACAAATCTAATAAATAAAGTCAGATTTTTTTCTAATAAAAATAAATTGTCTGTTCATAAGTCAATCAATGTTTGTTTGTGTTAGTGTGACACACTTTCTATTGCAATTAATAACGATGCAGCTGCAAGCAAAACGTTCTAGTGTTTTCTTTTTTGAAGAATTTTTACGATTTGAAAAAAATTTATTAATTTTATAATCAAATGTCTGGTCAAGTCTGGACAAATTTTTTCTCCTTACCTGCTGGCCACGTGGTAGAATTTGTAGCAAAAATAAAATCTCTAATCGTTCTACATCTACTGAATGTTAGTTGTCAACTTTGATTTAAACCATTATCTTATCATCAGAAAAAATCTTTATAGAAGGCCGGAATCGAAATAAATATATAAATTATAATGTTTAAAATGTTTGTGCGTGTGTGTGTGTGTTTTTACGTTGAAAAAAGTTTCGCTATTTTTTTTTGGAGATTCGATGCTTACATTATGGAATTGTAGCAATGAATAAAAATAAAACAAATTTGTTATACGCGAAAAAAAACAATAACCATTTATCGATCAAATTCGACCATTTACAATGGTATGTTTGTGTGTGTGTCTATGTTACAATAATAACTAGCACGAGCCAGACCGGAAACGTAAATGATGTCTGATATAATAATAATAATAATGATTATGATGTTGATAGCCTAATGGTAGCATCAATACATTTACTATAAGAAAAGAATAAATAATAATAATGATCGCTTCTGTGAATTGAAATTATAAATTATTTTCTGATCGTCATAGTTTTTGTTGATGTTCGTTGTTGCAAGAGCGCAAAAAAAACAACACAATACAACTGGCTATTATCATTTACTTTCATTTTTGATGAATGAAAAAAAATGAATTTGTGAAAATAAAGATCATTGTGTGTGTGTGTGTATTGAGCCGTGAAAACAAAACAAAACAAAAAATTGATTCAAAATCTGATCTATATAAATATCATCATCGTCGTCGTCGTCGCTGATGATATTTAATTGACATTTGACCTATGAACCATCAATGGTTGAATAAGATGCCGATTCTATGATGACGATGATGATGATTGAAATATCATCACACCTAAACTATTCAATCAACGCTTGACGAAAAAGATCTTAAATGGAAAAAAAAATCTTGATTTTCATACGATAATGTGACGCCTTCGACAGTCAATAATGATGATTTGATGAAAAGAGAATATTTTTTTCTTGAATGAAATCGAAATCAACAAACAAATCATTTAGAATGATTAAACACACACACAGACATATATAGAAGCATTTTAAAATACGTTTCTGTTTCGGGTGCGGTTTGGAATTTGAATAATTTTTGAATTTTTTTTCTTGTCGACTAATTTCACACAAAAGAAAACACACAAGATATCAAATCCAAAAAAAAAAATAGAACAGCGAAAAAAATTTGTCTTTGATAAGAAAAGAATGAAAAGAAAAAAGAATTCCGCCATCACCAATGGTGCAATATTGTCAATTTGAAATATTTATAAATTAAATTCGGAAATGAAAAAAAACTAGACTAAATTAACAGCGAAAATGTGTGAAATAAAAAAAAATACAAAATAAATTTCTATCGATTCGAATTGTGAAAAAAAAACATTAGTGAGAATTTGAAAAATTTGTAATAGAATTCAATGAATGTTAAAGGTCAAAATTTCAAAATAATCAAAACATTCATTATTAATCTTTCATTTATTCAATCAATTTTAAGTTCTTTTTTTTGCAAAAACCGAATAATAAATCGGAAGGTGTTATAATTAGCCTTTTCGTGTATTCTTTTTCTGTTGTTACCATATCATGACAAGAAAGCCATATGGTAGGCTTTTTCATCATCATCGTTATCATTATCATTTGGTTATATATTTGATGATAATAACCTTATGGCCTTATGGTTTTTTTCCACATTAATAAAATATTTTTAAACCATAAATATGGGCGCGGTTCTGGTGTGTTTTTTTTGGTTTTTTTTTCGATAAACTCTTCGAACGATGATGACGATGATGATGATGGCCATGACCATACTGATTGATTTTCAATGATGATTGAAGAGCCAGATTCATATTATAAATATTTGATTCTTCAGATACCACCATTCTGTTAATTTAATTATCTTCACTTGTCTTGTGTTTTTGTTTTTGTTTTTCAAATGAAATAAACAAAAATTTCGGGTGGCCACTTGTTGTTATCTTTTAATTTTTTTAAAATATTGATTGTATGATCATTTTATTGATAAATCTTATAGCTACCGTCATTCATATATAGAATTTATCGGTATTTTTATTATTATTTTTTTCTTTCGACAATCTTCTATCACTCATATTATGATGATAACATGATCAACTTTTTTGTAGCTACTGGACTATTCTAAGTTTATTTTTAGAATTTTAAATTCTAATTTTTTCCGTCTTCGATTATTATCACAAATATATCGTAAAATGACAGTTATCTTTGAAAAATTTTTGTATATTGGTTGTGTAAATGTTGATTTTTGGTTGCAAAAAAAAAAAAAATTCATCGGAAAGCTAATCTTGTAAGATTGTTTGGAACTAGCCCACCATCAATGATTATCAAATTGACGATGAATGTCAAGGTCACGTCGGTGTTTATTTGAAAATGAGTAAATTTTCTGCAATGGATGGTATCGAATGGCATAGTCTTAAATTTTCTTATCCGAATTGAGTTCTAATTTTTTTTCTTCGTGCTATCAATTTTCGATGAAGAAGAAAAAAAAACAATCTTAAGTGAAAGGAAGAGTTGAACAATAATTCAACACTGCTGACATAATCATAGACGTCTTTTTTTGCCAATGTGTATATCGTGTGTGAACCACATTATACGTTTCATTCATTCAATAGTTGATTCCATTAAAATTTCATTAGTAAAATGTTCATGAGTGAATTGAATTCAATGAATGGATAAACAGAAAAAAAACTATAGTCAATGATTAACTTTTCTTGGTTGACCGGGTTGATGATCATTGAATGACACTAATGACGTTCATTCTATTTGTGCAAATGTATATTTTTCTGGGTAACAGAAGACCAGTGGCAAACTAAATGTCCTTAATCGGCCATTTCCGCCTCAGTATGTTCAGTTGATCATGGTCACATGATGATAGATAGATCGGTTGATTAGTACCTTGGGAACCGATGATCATTAAAGAAAAAAATATATAAACATATAATATAGAATTGAATATATGGTTTAGGTTTTGCGCACGAAAAGTGTTAATTGAATTACTACGTTTTCCTTTCCAATACTATTACATTGCTCAATTTTCAATAATAATTTTCATTATTTTTTTTCTTGAATTGAATTCCCTCCACGAATCGATTACGATTGCATTTGAAAAATCACACATAGATCTAGTAGACCTAATATTCATTTGTGTTCAATGTCTACATTCTCATGTGTGTGTGTACATATCCTATCATTATGATTGTGAGTGAATGACGAGTGAATGTCAATTTTGAAATGTTGTTTGTCCAAATTTAGACAAAAATACACAATCGATTATCAATAATAATAAAAAATTATAAAACCAAAAATTATAGACTATATTGCGTCGAAAAAAAGAAAAAAGAGTCCGAAATGGTCAATTATCCAAAAAGGGGATTGATAGATGAAAAGTATAGACATTTGATTCGTTGTGTCAATAATGAAAAATTTTTTTTTGTGAATCAAACCAGATGATCATGATTTTGATAATGATCGCTATCATCATCAACGAGGTTAATGATGCATAGGATAACGCTAACCGGCTGTTGATACTATAGTTAAAACAATGATCGATCAGTTTCGATTGCGGTAAAAGAACTTCGTTTTTTTCATTGTCCTTTTTCTTTTCCTTCTAATCTAGATTTGATTTGTTTTTTGAATTGAAAAATATCGTGCAAAAAAAGTTTAAACAGATATACAATCTCTTGCTTCGTGTGCAAAATTGGTGATGAAAAGGGAATAGAAACTAACAAAAAAAAAGAACAAGCCGACTGAATTTCGATTCTAGAATTTAACTCATCTTTGATTTTATGAACTTGATTTTCAAGTTTGACAATCCAAATTGTGACTAAATGACTCGCATTGGAAATAGTTTTATGGAAAACACAAACAAAAAAAAAAACAAAACAAATGAGTCGGTTTTTTTCTTTATCAATGAACCAACCACCCCCATTTTAGTGGGGAAAAACAACAAAAAATCACTTCAGTAAAAAGAAAAAAAAATCAAGTCCCATATTTAAAATAAGACAATATTGATTCGTGATGAATATCGTTTCATTTGAAAAACAAATTCAATCATTATCACTACCACCACCACCACCAACAGCTATGGCTAGACCAAAGAAATTTTTTTATTATTATTATTTAATGTAGTAATTTTTCGCGGTCAACAGATCAAAAACTATGGTCAATGGATAATATTTGGGCGAAGGTCAATTTTGTCTGTATTATTTTTTACGAAAAAAAATAATAATAATATTTTGAGACAACAAAAATCGGCGGCAATCGGTGTTGGTCACACACACACCGACAACATATTTGACATATACAAAAGATTTTTTGTTGTTGTTGTTTCAACCTATTTCAAAAAAAGCGAATAAAAAGTATTGTATATTTGTCGTCATTGTGTGGTCAGATGGATGGATGGATGGATCGCTTGGCGGTTTCTAAAGACACACAAGTAGTTCTTAGTATTTTATAAACACATGCAAAAAAACTTTATTTGTTTTTTTTCATTCAAGTGTTCATTTCGTTTATAAAGTATATCAATAACAACAACAACAACAACACATAGTTGTCTCTAAACCACAAATGAATGGACATTTAAAGTGATTCCAACAACAACAACAAAAAAAAATCCATCCGTGAACTAATCAATCGAAATTTTTTTCCAATTGCATTTTTGAATGGTGTTGATTGACTTATAATGGCAATCTAATTTCTTTCTATACAAATTTCTCATTGAATTCACCAAGAAGAAAAAAATTTTGATTGTTCTGATCATTTTGGAACCCGTTTTTTTAATTATTAATAGCTTTACGGCGCCGTCTGGAACCGTTTTTTCCATCATTTTATTATTACTATTTCATAATAAATCCTTTCTTTCTGATTCGAATGACTTTCAATTTGAATTGTATTATTTTGTTGTAAATGTTTTTTTTGTGGATTCTTACTATGAAATAAGCCGACTGACCATCAAAACAAAAAATATTATTAATCGAAATGACTGACATTATACGCGTGTGTGCATATTTGCATCATGTAATGAAAACGACAAAAAAGAGACATATAAATGAGATGAAAAGAAAAGCAAAATTGGATCAGTTACATCATTTTGTTTTTCTCACACAAAATTCAAAATGAAAATCCGAATAAAAATGAAAATCCTGTTTTGTCTTGTTTGATTGTGTATGGATTCAAAGATAAATTATGATTGTAAATTTAAATTGCCATATTAGCAGTCAATTTTTTTCAAATGAACCCGGATCATCACCAATTGTTGTTGTATATAACATAAGCTTCTTCAAAAAAAAAAACGATAAAATAAATTTCATCAGCATCATCATCATCATCGTAAATGAAGAATATTCATAGCTCATGAATATTAGTATCGTTCTCTCTTTCTTTCTTCATGATAGAAAAAACAACATTCAAAGCGCAACAAGTGATTCAACTACAAATACATTTTCAATGATCAGTCAGAAAAAAATTAGGGTAGTATAATGAATTCTCAGCAAGTGTCCATTACATGTCAAGATGAACGATGATGATGATGATCTGGTTGATTTGGAACCAAGAACTTTTTCTTTGCCCTCTTTTTTTTTGTTTTGTTTTCGGCTTTCATTTTTTTGTACGAACTGTTTGGCCTGGTTAAAGTTTGTTAGTTCCAGACACACACATAAATACCGACACACACACACATGGACTTTGGGACACAGAAGCCGTTTTGTCGTCGATTTTTTTTTGTAATCAAATTTTTAGAACAAAAATGAAAGTTTGTTTTACATATTCGTTTCTTTTTTGTGCTCTCATTTCGCCTTCACTTTTTTACTGAAAGCATATGCCGTCTAGGTCTAGTCATTGAAATGGTCACTATACTTTTGTCTCAAAAAAAATTAAGATTAGTTTCGGATACCCGAATAAAAGGGGTTGATTTTTTAAAACTATTTAAACATATCATGTTGTCAATTTGAAGAATAAATGGAAAAAAAAGATCAAGGTCTTAACCAATTGTATTCTGATGATGATCATGTGATTATCACCCAAAAGTCAAATCAAGTGTCAAATAACATTTTTTTTTGTCGTGATTGTCATAGTGTTGATAATGATAATGGGCAAAATCAAGGACATGACACACAAGTTACAATGTCAATGAATATTTGTCTTTATTTTTCGTTTTTTTTTTGTTTCAAACATGTTGGTAAAAAAAATGGTGTCGAATCGATTTCCTAACGACTAACGACCAACATTATTATTCCAGTCAGTTATACGATATCCGATTACAAAGAAAGAAAATGAAGAAATTTTTTCCAAAATAAAGTCAAGTGTATTAGAAAATGATAAGAATAATTGAGTGAAAGTTTTTTTTCGATGTTGGCAATGTTAAATCTATAGGATACAAAAAATTCAGGAACATTTTTTTTCCTGAACCTCATCAAATAATTAGATGACATTTTTGTATCCATCGCTTAAATCAATAGTAAAAATGTACGATAATGATGAGGATAATTTTCAATAAATTATCATTAAAATTAAAAAAAAAACATTCTGATCACCTCCCATTGATCATGATTTTATTGATTTCTTTGATCTGAAAAAAATTGCTGACAATAATGATACTGTTTTTTATTTTATTTGGAACAAACCAATGATCATCATAGAGCACAATCAAAAATCGAAAATAATAATAATAAATATAAATCACACGTGTGAATGATGATCGACCTTCACATTTACTATAACCACGACGACAAAAATGACTACATCAACAATTTAAATAAGACACCGATATATAACCCAAAATGATCTGGCTAGTCACGATATATGTAAAATAAGAAAAAATAAGATGACAAGAATGCAGTAAACAAAACAACAACAAAACGAAATGATCGCCAAGACGTCGCCAATCACCGATCGATGTCATGCATTTTGAGGAGAATGAAATGCAAAAAAAAACAGAATTGCAAAAAAATGAAATAAAAAAATCTTTTTCAAAATTTTCATTTGAATTTTGTTTTTTTTTTTTTTGCAAAGATGAAACAAATGATGATGATAATGATGAACATTTTAGCCAGGCAAAAGAAACGAATTTTAAATTCTCATCATATTAAAGTTTACGAATAGATTGGTAACAACAACAAAAAAATTATGCCGATTTTTTCACAAACATGGCTTTAAATTGTGGTTTATTTGAATTTAAATGATGATAATTGCTTGGAATTCGAATGATGTAAAACATTTTTCTAAAAATTTCTGTGCTTTGAAGATGCGTATTTTACAAATAAATTACGATCAAATTTTTTTCTGGTCCCGGGAAATGCCTTAAAGATGTTTCAATTTTTTATAAAAATAATTTCTGTTTTTTTTGTAGCCCTCTTTGTTTGTTCCAAACAAATATGGCCCTAAGGATACCTTTCAGGTTAGGTTCAGTTGTCTTGAAAAATGATGATGTTCATCAACAACACAAGGTATAAATTAAAAAATAGTTTTGTTCTTGTTTCAACAAGCGTTATGATCATTATTCTTTTGTTTCGATTTTTTTTTGTCCATTTTTGCATATAGCGATCAAATACGAAGAAAAATTGTTCGACCGCATGAAGCCCGGTAAATGGTAAACCACAATATGGTTTACGATCAAGAAACAAAAATTATAATGATAATTATTCGGACATATTGATTGTGGCTATAGAGCTACTGGCTTATTTAAAAAAAACAAAAATCATTTTGCTCAAATCAACAAAAAAAGAAAAACAAAATTTTCATTTCTCTTCAACATTATAATTACAGGTTTTTGGTTCATAAATTTTCGATGGCAGCAGCAAAAAAAAACGCTCTGTTTTTTTTGAATGTTGAAACAAATTATTTTTTTGTTTTATTTTTAATTAGCTTCAGGTAACAAACAAAAAGAAAGCATTGAAAAATAAAATCCAACTACAAAAATGAAAATCATACTAATTGTTCGACAAATTCGGTATACAAGAAGGAGAAGAAGAAAAAAAACGAAATGAAACAATTTGATTTGAATTATTTTGGTCAGCCTGGTTATTGGTTTTCAATGATAATGATAATGATGACTAACAGATTTGATAAACTGATTGCGAGACACACCTCTTATATTTTCAACAAAATGAAACCGGACTTTGTTTTTTTTTTTTGAAAAAAACAATAATAAAATGGCAATATTCATTGGAAAAGAAATTATCTTCTAATATTGATGATCCAAATGAGAAATTATTTTGCATATTGAAAGTGATTTTTTCTTAGATTTTGTTTTTCTACGAAAAAACAAAGCTGTAATCAAACATTTTTTGAAATTTATTGTCATCATTATCAATGAGAAAAAAAAACATCGTCATCATCGTATTTTCTTGCTGTTGTTTATTTATTATTTTTTGTTGAAAATTTCAATTTTTTCGAGCATTAACATTCGGTTGATGTGAAACAAAAAAGAAGAATAACGAGAAAGTAAATGAAAACGAGCATTAAAGAAATTTATTGAGGATAATTTGGTCACCATTGATGATGATTATTAGAATTTTTATTAGTATTTTTATTTCACAAATGTTTGTTGTTGCCGAAAATTTGTTGTTCTTAACATTTTTTTAAATATTTATTTTTTCCAAAGAATCTTGATGAAATAATTTTTCCATCATCATCATTATCATCATGATCCATGTTCACAACCATTTTCATGTTCATTTTTTTTTTTTGCTGGTGTTGTTTTTGTTTTTTTCTGTTTGTTTGTTGAACCCCGAAAAATTGCGAAAATGTCATTTACGAATGAAGAGGAAAAAAAATCGGATCATCTTCATTATATGACCACGATGGTTTATATAAGTTAAAATTTGTTATGTAACAACATTTAAAGAAAATGTCACACCATAATAATATTTGAAAGAAAATCCCGTGATACAAACAAACAACAAGTGCATATGGTGATGATGATAATGTTCGATGGTGTGACATGTCATGGTTCGAGGTCAACAAATAAATATTGTTAAGAATTAAAATTATCAAGAATGTTTGGCCATAAAAACTTTTTTAGTTTGTTTTTTTTTCATTTGAAACAATTACTTTCTCTAAAGATCCTTTTGGTTTTATTTTTGCTTTTCCCTTGATTCCATTCGCAATGACCCAATATTCTAATGGCTAGATATTGAATTTTTTCTATTCACTTTAAACTATAGCGTTAAAAATGTGTGTTTGGGAAAATTTCTAGGACTACTGTACGACGCATTTCAATGTACATTAATAATGGGCGTGTAATCGAAAAAAAAAGATCTTTTTTTTTGTTTTATCAAAAAAAAACCTTAGAAAACTATCTAAAATAGGATGATAATGATGATCAATTTACCATTGATACCATGATCATCATTAACACACACCTACATTCACCTATTAACCTTGTAATCATATAACCATCAATTAATCCCTAATAAATTTCCATGAAAATTTTTAGTGAGGCTTACCACCAACACACACACATAAACACAATTAGGTAAATAGCCATATCATCGCCACCAAAGTGGACCGAAAAAAAATGTTGACCATTTTTAACCTTGATAGTATTCAGATCAATTTTTTTAAGACAAAGAAACACATTTTATATGTTGTAGGCTATAATTATATATTTTTTTCTGGGACAAAGCGAGCAAAGAAAAAAAAACAAAAAACAAATCGAACCTCAAACAAGATTCCTGAGCCCCTTAAGGAACAAGAATTTGATTTTCTTCATTTATTGACGTGATGAAAAATGAATCAAAAAAAATTTCTGCTTTTTTTCTGACAAGTGGTGTGGTGACCGTATTGGTTTGGTTTGGTTTTTTGTGCCTTGATAAAAAAAATGGCACTTGAATAATGTTTTAATTGCTAGGTTAAGTACATACATCATCGGTGTTGATCCTTGATGAATGAAAATTGTTTTTTTACATATCATTTGAATATGATGTTGATTATAACTGTAAATAATAACGAAGCTAGAATAATTTATTGGATAGAAGAAATTCTTTACTTGTTTTCTGTTGATTGAAAATAAAAAACCAAAAACCAGAAAAAAACCAAACATATTATTAAATGTTTTAATTGATTTTTTTTCTGATGGTTTTGTTTCTTGATCATGATTCTCCGGTACATTATGATGATTTGATTATCTTTGAAAAAATTTACCTAAAAATCTTAAAAATTTATGTTATAAATATTTAGAATAATAATCTTTGGGATTGGCTTATTTGCTTTTTTCCGGGACAAAGATCCGTATACGAATGTTATGGTCATTGATGGTGATGGAATAATAACAATAACATCACCAGGGAATCTTCTTTTTCTTTCACCAAAATCGGATACATGATAATCTTATTGTGTATATTCAATGTAAGTGTATTGTATATGCATCCGCATTGCTGACCGCATCAAAATCTGTTTGCTTTTTCATTGATCAATGGTTTTTGCTTTTCTACTGATGATGATTATACAAATTCAAGAAAAAGAAACAAAATCAAACAATCCGAATAAAATAATCTTTTAGCTTGAACAATAAACAATCATCAGATATTTTCAACGCTGATATGCCCGCAAGGAATCGATTTTTTTCGGCATTCTTCTTCATTGATTTAAATATTTCGACATTTACTTATGCAAATTGTTGCCATTTTTCCAATTACACATCCTCTTTCATGATAAATTTTGCATATTTTCCAATTTTTTCGGCTCATTATTGATGACATTCTTGAAAAAAATCATAGATATCAATTACAATTAGTAATTTGATTTATATACGATGTGTGCGGGTGTGTGTGTATGTGTGTTGATATTCAAATTTGTGCCTGTCTGTCTCTTGATATCAATGGTTTTAATAAGAATCGTTGAAATAATCTTCAATGTTATCATCATTATCCATGTGTCATTTTAAAGAAATGTTTGGTTAGTGTCACAAACAACATTGAGATTTTCATCAAGTTCATCTCATTCCAGAAGCAAACAGCATAGTAATAATCAACAAGAACTAATATGAAAAGAAGAAAAACATGGCTATTTTGGCAAGAAAATGGCAAATTATAATGATTATCATTATTATTATTATTATTATTATTCAGGCCATAGATAAGATTCAAAAGAACAAGGTTTTAAAAATTTTAAAGTGAAGTGTTTTTTTTTCGTAAAAAATCTTATCGCTCAATTTTTTTTGCTAGATTTTTCTGAAAATCAACTCAAGACAAATTGAATTTGGTTTCGTTATTTTTTTTCCGATGAAAATCAAAAAATGTAATATGATGATTCAGACAAATTTGAAAAAAAGAAAAATTTTCTTCTGAAAAGTCTGGTTCCTCGAATATGAAAGACATGAATGATCATCATAAGCAGCAACCAACTGCAGCAGCAGCTATAAAGCACCCGATACACTTGATTATTTTGTTATTTTTTTCTACTTCACTGGCAGAAATAACAATAATGGTAATGACAGTTTTTTGTTTCAAATCTTTTACCAAACTAAATATTGAAGGCCACTTGTTTCAGCAAAAAATTTTATGTGATGTCATTTTTTGAGTGTGTGAAACAGGCTGCACGTGATTATATATACTTTTTATCAATTCAAATTATGTGTCTGGTATTCTACAATTTTCTATTGGTTTTTTTACACCATCAACATATCGGTGAAGTGGTACGATTGACAATCCAGAACAAACAAAAAAGTGTCAACAGAAAAAAAACGAAAATGTTTTGACATCCAAAATGAATCCAACAAAAAACAGATTTCTGTTAACCATTACTGTTCGTTTTTTTATGATGATTGAAAATTGAGGGACAGCACAAACACCCAGATGAAAAATTGGAGAGTAAAAAAATGTTCATGTGAGAAACAAACAAAAAACATTGATGGAAAATGATTATAATTAATGATTTTCGTTTCAAATGAACCCGAAAAATAGAAAAAAAAATAAAACAACAACAACAACCATGATCTTTGAACAAATGATATCAATCAATATGAAATGTGTTTGTAATTTCCAGAAAGTTAATCCGAAGAAAAAAAACCTAAAAATATTTCATTTGTAAATGATGAAGATTTGAGAATAAGTGAACATTATCATCATTATCATCATAGGGAAAAAAAGGTGAATGATTTTATTTTTTTCAAAACCATGGACAAATAAATATATCATAAACACTTTGGGAGGTCTTTGAATTTCCGGCCATGAACAAAAATTATGAATTTGACAAAAACAAAAAAAAATTCTCCTTTTTTTCGGATTCACATCCACAGACCACACATAGGTTTTGAAAGAAATGAAAAAAATCAAATTTTTTCAAAACCCTTTTCTTTTATTTGCTTTTTTCCATTTCAATTGATGATGTGTTTAAAAAAAAATAATGAAAATAAATTTAAAAATGACAATTATTTTAAAAAATATGGAAATAGACCATAAACACATTATCAATTTGATACTCTCTCACTCACTCGCACAAAAAGAAATTGCAATTCAAACAACAGCAAAGAAAGAAAGAATAGTGTCTGGCATCATTGAATTGAATTTATTTTCTTTTTTTATTGTTATAATTTTTTTTTTTTGAAACTTTGTTTCATTCATTCAACATATAAGAATATAAAAATTTTTTAATTGTAAACCATTAAATTTAGAGTGTATTCTTAGAAATGGTTTCTGTTTCTTGATTTTTTAAATTGTCATAAAAAAATATTAACCATATTAACCATTGTGTTTTGATATTGTCCAGATCTGTAAAATTTTGACCAGTTGAAAGAAAATAATTTTTTAGTCTGATCACTTTTTTCCCGAATGATGATTTGTCGTACGACCAACAAAAAATAATAATTAAGCAGCAACAAACAACCAAAATCGGATTATTTGAATTTGTTTTTTTATAAAAAGAACAAGAAAGAATTTGAAATGCCATGCGACAAGTTTGAAAACGTAAAGAATAAATCTAAATAAATTAGTGATCTATCCATGTGATGATGATTATGATTATGATTATAAATGATTGAATATTGTCCAAAGCAATGATTTTTATAATTTTTTTCTCGCTCTACAAGATACCAGATTAATATTAAAAAAATGTTCATTATCATCATCTTCATTGATTATCGAAAATCAATCTAGATTTGTGTAATTTACCGAAAATGACAATCAATCTAGATTCAATCAGATTGATTGCTTTAAAAGTGATTTATTTATATTCTGAATCACATCATCATAAAATAAAAAGACAACAACGGATAGATCAAATACAATGTATATTATTTTACAGATTTTCTTAACATAAAAATTTTTTTATATGATGTTTGGATTTAGATACAATTTATATTTAAGATTATAATGAATACAAACAATGTTTAATGCAATATGTCAATGTGATTTGATTTTACATTGACATCATATGTGTGTATGTGTGACCTATGATCTTCAATGAATTCAAAAAAAAATCTGGATTAAAAAATAGATTGTTAAATGCTGTAATTGAGATGATATACGCCTCAATATATTGGTCCAATGAAATTGACTCAATAAACAAAGTAAAGCAGAAAAAAATGTAACAAATGTTTGTCTATCTTACTTATATGTATGTGATTTGACCTTTGACTTGTGTGAAAGCCAAAAAAATATATAATATGAGAAAAATTACAGGTGTTATGTTGTTGTTTATCAAAATGTCTATCTTGACTAATCTAACTGGCATCATACTGCTGATGATGGTGTCAAATTGCATGAATCTTATTCCATATGATCCATTGGTTTATCGGATGGCATTTATGAGGATCTTATCTTATTCATTTTATGTTGTAATCACTATAATCGTCATCATTAGTCGACAATTTAAGAAAATTTTTGTTTTTTTTCTTGATAATAAATGTTTCGATCGATCAATTTGTTGCGGTTGGATGTATCAATGTAAACGAAATGATTTCCAGCTAAGAAAAAGATTAATATATTTTTCAATGACACGCTAGTTATTTAATAGAAAAAATAAATAATGATTAAGATGATATTAATTGGTCAATTTGTAATCAAGCTATAGATTTATAGAAACATTGATGATAAAGAACAACAGGATCTATAGTCGATTGGAATTTTCAATTCATTTCATATACCACCCACGAAACATTGAATCATTACTATTGAAAATTTTGATTATGTAAAGAATTACAAAAGCTAAGGGAATAATTTTCCCTTTGGAATATATAAAAATATTATATGGAAATATGTTCAATGATTTTTATTATTATCGATGATCCGTAACCCGTAGTATTTACATACGAATAACCGTGGGAAACATATCTTTTCTAATGTTGGTAATTTTGAAGAAAACGAAGAAAAAATATTTTCATTATCATTTTAATAATACAGAAATACACTAAGAAATTATTACAATGATGACAAGGAAGTGAATGTTGAAATGTATACAGGAGAAAAGAGAAACGATTGACATTATGACATAATTATAATAATAATTGATTATGATGATGATGATGATGGTCATTCATTCAATAAATTCATTCATAGCCATTTCAATTTATGGAAATAAAGTGGTAAAATACATCAAACAATTTCTTGAATCAATTCAATTTCTTATGTTATGAATCATAATTCAAATTTTTTCTCATAACAATCATCATCGTTTTCAATTGTTAAATTTGTTCAGTCAAATATGAATTGTATTTCCATAAACAATTTTCAACAGACAATAACAAAATTTCATTAGTTGAATAATATCAGTGTTCATAATCATAAATAGGAAACTAACGAACAAACTGATGAACACGATAAGAATGAGATTGAATATATATGATGATCATTGCAAAATTTATTTCTTTTTTCTCTTTTTTGACTTTTAAAAAAACATTATGATTACATTGATGCTTGGATGACATTCAAAATGGCGCCATTTAAATTGATAATTTGATGATAAGCTATTCAATAACGCCTCATTCGAAAATTATTATTCATTTTTTTGGCTACAGCTCATCATGATGTCGCGATTGACTTCTATTTACCTTATTCGATATCTTTATTATTATTATACAATAATTTTTCCTTACTGATTATTAATTATTGAATTCAAATCATGAGAAAATACTTCAAATCACTTTCATTCGTTTAGAAAAAGAAAAAAAAATGTAAAGTATGAGAGAATTTTTTCTTCTAGACATACACATTGGCTATCATATCAAAATCATCAAAAAGTAATGTACAATACAATTAGCAAAAATTTTCATCCAATTTTTTAAATTTAAAATAAAATTGAAAAAGCCTAGACATCCACAAAAAAATTCTTGAAAATATCAGAAAAACAAACCATGATTTTGACGTAAACTAGATTCCATATTTGGTCAATGAGTTTTTTTTCATTCATTCAAATTTTTTCACTGTAGACCTGGCATATTAACTCTGAACTGAAATATATGATGAAAAAATGTAAAAAGATATGTTTATTTGTGCAGATGTTCGAATGACATTTTGGGACTTTCTTGAAAATATTTCGACTATTTGACCTGGCCATTATTATAAAGTATTGCACACATAAACTTATGGATATCGTCATTTTTTGAAAATGGTATAGTTTTTTAAAAAATTCTAGTTCAGGGTCCAATCTTTGTCATCGTTAATATCGTCATCGTTGTTGATCGTGTCTTAATCTTAATTAAGACTGATTAATTGATTATTGCTCGCATAATATATTATATATTAGATATTTTCAAGTATTTATGAACTTCATCACCAGGAAAAAACTAAGAGAAGAAAAATGTTTGCTAAATAAATTTACTAACTTCACTAAAATTAGTGAAAGTGATGAATATTGGCTAAAAAGTGCTCAATATCCAATGATAAACCAATAGAATCAATGATTTATGTACATAACCTATGACGGCGACGACGACGATGACTGTCCAGGATGACACGACAGTGAATAACGAAGAAAAATAATTCACGAGTGTTGTCATCATTGATTTCAAAAAGAAATTCTTTCAATAGTACTAGAAAAAATATATCTTTATTTTATATGAAAATATTCGCAACAACCATTATATAAACATCATTTATCCATAGGTTAGGTCGATTTATTATTATTTTTTTTATCATCATAACAAGAGCAAAAAAATTTTCCTGATCAAATCAAAAATTATTTCAAAATTGCAATACATGCCATCATTAATGTGCCTCTATTATGTGAATGTTAACAACAACAACAACAACAACAAAATTGTCAAACAAAATTGGTGATCGATCGATGTTGTGTACTTGTTTGCCGTGTGTGTGCTTATGTATGTACATAAGGTAAACGCCCAATCATATATATTTTATATTTGTTGGTTCAGTGAAATCAATGATAAATTATCAACATTATTGTTGATCTATCGATCTACCAAACTGATGTAGGACGACAAATAAATGAGAAAACTAAACACACAGATAGAAAAAAAAATGTCGCCAATCATCGTGATTTTAAATCATCAATCATAATATTTCTTTCTACTTTGCTGTCTGATTAATCTGATAATTTCTGTTTCTGATCAATGAATGTGTCTGTGTGCAAGTGAAGAGATTTCATCTATTTATTCAATCTACTAATCATAAATATCAAGGATCATTACAAATATTATTCTTGGATATTATTCTTATGGGCGTTGTTCACTTAAATATAATGAAAATCAATTGTTATATGATTATGAGCTAAAGGATTAGCAGGTACAAAATGGCTTCCTATAAAAAAAATGTTTTAAATATTCTCAAATACATATATCGTTGCTATAATGGCGGCAAATTATACTAATAGAAAAAAAACTTGCATATATTTAACAAATGAAAAAAATGATGTTGATTGAAAATAACCGAATATCGGCAAGACATCAAATGAAATAAATATGGAAAAAAGGAACATTTTCATTTGATAAAAAAATGAAAAAAAAATTTCCAAACACTGTTCTTTGATTATTTGGCGACGTGCTTTATTGTAAGTTGATTTGATGTTTTCTGTGAAAAATTACGAGCTGATGATGATGACGACGACTCTAAAACCGAATCATAATATACATTTGATTGGACAACGATGGATTTTTAATTTCGATAAGACCAAATAAATATACGACACGCAAGCATATTTATTTAGATTTACTTTGCGCAATGCCGCAATTGAATTTTTCTGTTGATCAATTTTTTTTTGGCTGTCATTGTTGTTGCTGTTCAGATCGGTATGACTTTAGCTTAGTTGATCAAGTCAATGCCGATGCCGGTGGTTTTATCTTATTTACATAAGATTGTTTTCAATGCAATTAATTATGGATTTGGCCGTCAATCTTTTTTTTTGGGTTGACTTGATTTTGTGTGGTTGTTATGTCGGTCTTATTAATATATTTTTCTGTTGATGTTGAGTATGTGGTAAAAAAAGATACCTTTTCATCTGATTTTTTTCTCCATCGTTGGTTAGATCAAAGGCCTTTAGCTATATTGTTGATAGTGATGTAAGAGATGAAAACAGCCGCTGATGTTATATGTTTAATAAATACATACTTTGGACCGTAACCAATCAACAACAACAACAAAAAAAAACTGGAAACCGAAGCCCACTTTTGTTTTTGTTTTTCTGGTTAGGATTCAAATTGTTGTTTTTCGGTTGTATCTAGGATGCAAAATATCCTAGACAGAAAAAAATGACAAAAATTTAGTTCCGTTTCAAATCATAAACATCCTGTCATCAATATGATAAGTGCAATATAAATGTTAGGGAGATTTAAATGTGAATTTTTAAGGAAATTAAATGGATTTTATTTATTTATTTTCTGCTAAGTCTATTACTATACTTAAGGAAAATAATTTTGAGATTAGTTGACTATTTGCTTTTTTAAATGATGGCGATGACATCGACGCCGACGCTAGAAATTATGATCCCAGGATCAATGATCGAAAAAAAATTCGGCAAAAAGTTTCACAAAACTAATTTAACCTATGTATATTTGGAAAAAAAAAGATAAATTCATCATTTGCGAATTGATCATCCACGCATTCGATGATCGGAAAATGAGAGCATTGAATTTTTTTTTCTTGCAAAATTCCATAGCAAAAACGAAATGTATAGGCGCCATCCCGATACCATGCACACACGATATCCATTTGTCTTATGTGGCCTGTCATTGTCAAATCTTTTAGACTTTATGAATAACAAACCTGAAGCAAATGAAAAAAAAATATTCATTCAAGCTTCTGTCGCCCCGCTGTCATCAACATCAATATAGCTTGAAATTTTATTTTATTTTTTCTTTCTTTATGAGTGAACAAGAAGCTTCAAATAATTAATTGTATCATCAGTATGGTAATGACATTTACACACACACAAATATGATCAAGCAAGCTTACTGATGATTTAAAAATTCATAGTGAAGGAAAATGACCAAAAAAAATTATACGAATTATGATGATGATGATGATGGAGAAGAAGAACTGAAAACAAAAATGTCAACCGGATTTGTGACATATAATAAACATATAATTTATGGCGAATTTATAATTTTTTCTGTTTATTCTTCTCATGATAATCCCACTAATACTTCATACACTAAGAAATTATGATTACGTAAATTTTTCATATTTTTTTCTTCGTGATTTTCTTGTATGAAAAATATCTAATGTCTCATTTGTTGTCATTAACCTATCAAGAGGGAATTTTCCTTATTTTTTGAGATAAATTCAATCTCTAGAAATCCAACCAATAATACATTGAACCTGAACTTTTATATTTACAAAAGAATTTTATTTATAATTGGTATTGATTGTTATGACAATTTTTTTCTACTTAAAAATCAATCATCAAATACATCATATGGATTGTGATCATTGAAACATTCGTAAGATTACTATTATAATCATTATATCATAATGATATCCTATTCAAATTCAAACCAGAAGCGCGCCTGACGCCTGATCGAAATTTTTTTTTCCTTTCTCTTGTTTGAACCGAATGTCTTTGAAGCGAAGAATAGATTAGAAAAAATTATATTAAGAAAACAGAACAAGAAGTAGAAGATTACCCGAACACGATACTAGTTGGATAACTACCATTTTATTTTTCTTTTGTCGGGTATAAAATATTTACCGAATTTTACATGAAAAGATAAATAGAATGTAAAATACTACTACTGTCTCGAAAAAGAGTATTATTTAAAAAACAGTAAGAATAAATGAAAACACGCCTACAACAATTATTGATTGACCAATAGTAAGGCAATAAATCTGAATGATTGGGCCGGGCTTCTCTTCAGAAGCATTTCGGTTGGTCGATTGATGTTTAGTTTTACTGCACATTTGTCTGTTTTGTGTGCACACACATACGCCATATAAACTGGATCTTGAATATAAGAAAGAGCATCTCGAGTGGCGGTAGCAAATTCAACTGTACCGCTACCGTAAATAATGCATGTGAATAGATACTTACAACTGTAGCGCAGATGCATCGCTTCTGTGAATATCATATTGATCATCAGCATCTACTGGAACTATTGTTTAAAAATGCTAACGCAGTTGTCATTGTTGTTGATGGAAAACACAAATTCAAAGATTAAAAGAGAAAAAGATAAAAAAAATTGAATGGCTAAAGCTTGTAGATCTATTGCATAGTCATCATCATCAGCAGTAGTAGCATATCCAGGCGCCATAAATTGATGATGATGATGTTGAAGAACCAATAATATTAAGGTAACCAGGAGGAACTAGAAAAAAAATATAAAAGCGGGAGCATTGCGTTCATACATACACGCACACAAACAGAGTAAGAGAAATACATGCAAAATAACAAGCAAGATCCAACAACCAAACAAGCAACCAGTTACGAAACAAGAGGAGCAAATCTAAATGAAAAAAAAGAAGGCGTCATCAATTGAGTAAGTACACAAACACACATACATAGACACTATCTTTTGGAATCGTAGTTGATTACATTGTGTGTATGTGATGCTTGTATTTCTACTGTAGTCGGTTGAGGATATGTAAGTGTGTGTGTAATAATGAAAGAGACAGACAGAAAACTCTTCACATATGAATGGCTAGATATATTTTGGATGCTTTGATATTTGTGTGCATACATGTGGATGCTCAATAAGATGATTTCATTTTTTTCATCATCAACATCATCTTCACTATTATGTGACGGCTGCATGAATGGATAATGATTGGTTTTTTTTTGTTTGCGGCTGTTATGACTATATGGAGATATACAGTATGCTGGATGATTTTATTATCATCATAACAAACAACCATCTGATACAATAGCCATCAAAAAAATCATATTGTACATTGGAGATTATACATTATTATTTGTTGATTTTTCTTCGAATTGAAATTTTGCATTCAATAATATTAATCAAGTTTTTTTTGTTGTTCGCCCAAGAATCTACAAATTATTCAAAAATTTTTATTGTTTTTTTTTCTGGAAAAAAATTCGTGTTTACATGGTTTTTTTCTGATGATCTCTTCGTGCAATTTATATTCGTGTATCCGAGTACATATTATGTGTGTGTGTGTCCCAATCAAACCATTCAAGCATATACAAACGTGAATGAGAATAACGAAAACGAAAAATGAGATTATTCATTTGAGTTTGTTTATTAAACAAACATATACCACACTACGGTTCATACTATACAACATATTATTGATATTGACCGTCAAAAACATACACCAATCATCAACGATAGTAACAACCTTACAACAACAACAAAAACAGACAAAGATCATCATCGTTATTATCATTATCATCATCAACAACGTGGGTTGCTTTTTCATTACAGTTTCAAATTGCGAATGAACTTGTGAACATTTGAAAAATTGGAATTTTCATTCAATCTAATAATGTTTATGAAAGAAGAAAATTTTTTTTGCAAACCTTCCATCGATTTTTGAATCATATTGAATCAAAAAACAGATAATTTTATATTTATTTTTGTTTACTTTAAAAAAATCTTGAAATATCTGACTTCAACGAATAAAAAATCATATATTTTTGCTGGATCTCATTCATTTTATGTCATGGATTATTCATCAAATCAACTCCTACGAATAGTATTCAGATTCTTTAATGTCTCATTTGATGTAGCAGCTTGATCTGAATCCGTAATCAACAATGTGCCATATTGCCATTTGTAAAACAAATCGCGTATTGTCTAAAGGTTAAGCAATTATGCAAAATTCGTTCTGTGTTTGTGTTGTGATATCGTTTGCATTAAATTTTATTCAAATTACGACTATTAGAATAATTGATTGATTGATTGATTGGTGAATGAAATGTCAAATTGATAATTAACCGGATGACGAAGACAAATTGAACCATTGAAATTTGAATATTGGACGAAAAGAGAAGAATAAATTTGAATTTCACCAACTGTTTTTTTTCTTTGAACAAATTCAAAGGTTAGTTGGTTTTATTTTTACATTCATTTCTATTTATTTTTCGCATGATATCGAAATTTGAATCAACTTAAGTTTTGTGAAAAAAACAATAATTTAAAAAAAGAATACAAAACACACACCTTTTTTCATCATAAATCAGAAACAAGTTATATTTCACGTATGGTTGTATGTAGTTTTCCTACACAAATCTAATTTATCTTGAACAAAACTTAATTTGTAAATTTTTTTTACCATGATTCCGGTATATTTTTTTCAGAAAATAAAAAATTCAATAGTTTGCATCGGAAATAGCAGATATTCATACTAACAAAATTGATTCATATTTCATAGAATTTTTTTCTCTTTAACTATTTGGTGATTTCATCATCATCATCATCATCATCGATGATAAAGATAATGATGGCCATAAAGTAATCTAACGAAGAGAAGAGAAAAAAAATTAAATTAAAACGCAATTATTACCACAACCACCATCAACACCATTTATGATTATTATTAGTTATGAATTTTCCCCTCAATAATAAAATATAAACAAACACCGGTGAAACAAAAGTAAAATAATAATAAAATAAAAACAAACCTCAAATAGCTTTAGAACAACAACAACTTTTATCATCATTATTTGTTGTTGTTGATGATGATTGCTAAAATGTAATTATTCAATATTGATATTGGTCATAAAACAGTATTTTCATCATCATCATCATCATAGTCAAGGCATAGCAACAAGGACATACAGGTAAACAAACAAACATAAACCATAATCGACAACAACAAAAACAAAAAAGCCGACTTGGGTGCCGATGATTTTATTCTGTTGCTCGGTTTTCTTTCTTGTTTTATTTCATCATATTCTACAAGAAACTTTAGGTTATATTACTAGTTGTCAATGTGTGTGCGCTAGTAAAGGTAATAGTAATCTACCTATGTGAAATATTCATTTGTTTGTTTTTGCAAATTATTACTTATTATTATAAAAATAAATTGCTTTTCACTGATAATTTTTCTCTTCTTGACAATGTCTTTCAATCATTTTTCCATCATTTGCTTCCATGTATCATGTAATAAAGACGCTAATATTTCAATGAAATTGAAATTATTCAATTGAAAAAATCCAAATTTAATTGCATAACAATAAACATCATAGATCAATTGATAATTGTTTTTTTTCATTCAAATTTTGTAATGGTAGACCAAATTGCTAATATGTGAAAGCATGTGTGTGTGTGTGGTCCCTTCAAAAAATTTTCATACTGTGATAAATGAATAGATTCATTTAGCTGGACAATATGAATAAATGAAAAACAATGATTTTAATGATTTTTTTTATATGATCACTTAATTCATTGTCATTTATAATGAATTTTATACCTGTAATAATATTTTTATCATGAAAACAAATTCAATTGATTTTTCAAGCCAATCTTTTTCTTGCTCACAAAAAAATTCATCGATATTCTCGAAAAAACACCATACAGGAATAAAAAGCATTAATGGCCATAAAATAAAATTTAAGCAAAATAAAAAAAACGATTATAATCATCAATTTCATCTTATTTGGTCTTATTTACATTAACAAGAAAAAAACATCTCAATTCAATCCGATCTTTGGTCAAACCAAGAAAGAAAAAACAACAAATCCAATTGCAATCAAAATAAAAAATAAATTGGCTTACAATTCTTATATGGCTGTCGCCGACACTATCTTTAACAAACAATACAGTATTCTCCGTGAAAAAAAAACAAAATCAAGATAACAAATCCGTGTATATGTTATACAGTAATGAGAAAAAAATAGCATTACAAACAGAAAAAAGAAGTAGACAGTTAGAAACAGAGAAATGCAAACAAATTGATTATTCAGAAGCCAGAAATTTTCTATTTATCTAAAATATTTTACTTTTTTTTGTTGGTTGGCGACAAAAGTCATCATACTTATTATTATTACATATAGATTGATGATGATTCTCAAAATCATCGTCGGGTGTCATAAAATCATTACGTTTACCTAAACCTGATAGTAACCTTAGCTTGAATGATTTTAAGATTTAACTCACGATCGATTCTTTTTCGAAAAATATCTTTCAAACAACAACAATAGCGAAAATCTATTCTTGCAATTTTTATTGTTGTTGTTTGTTATTGTTTTTGTTTCACCTATGTAGCTAGTGCGGCTTTTTGATTTGTCGGCAAGATGGTTATTTTTCTTTGTTTTTCTTTTTTTAAGGTTTCTAACCCTCTATACCTAGAGAACATTTACGATTCGGCAACTATGACAGCATAGAATATTTATATATTGTTGGAAGTCATGTTTGATTTTATTTGGATTGCATTGCGATGATTATTTTTTTCCTTTTTCACTTTGGTTTTGTACATTCGTATCTACAACACTTGTTTTTTTTCGGCTAAATCTAAACATCACAACCAAGCAACCAACCACCATACCAAATGTACCTGTCGCGGTAAAACTGGCTTGAGTTTTTTTGTTAACATTTCAATAGGAGAAAAAACCGACTTTGTACGGATTATATTATGCAAAGATAATGATGATGAATTTGATAAATAAATAAAAAACATTGACAATTCATCATCATTTTTTTATCGTGAGGTAATATCCAATTACCCTCTTAGTACTGATATAAAAAAATTAAATCAAATCGAATTTTTATCATAAAATCTTGATTGAGAAAAAATTTCATATGCTAAATCACAGACCAGCAAATGTCGCATTAATACATACACCAATAAAAAGACCAATTGCCTATCTATACAATACTCGAAAGATCCATATGTAAACAAATCTTGGTTTCGGAATCGAAAAGAAAGAGCCATTGAGAAAATATGTATTTTACCTATTCGGCAATTCAAACAGAAAATTTATGCCTTCTTTATTATTTATACATCGACAAAATGACAAAAAAAAGTGATAATTAAACGATATTTGATTTCTCCGTTTATTTGTTCGAGTGTTTGTTTTGTTTTCTATCTTTGTTTTTTCACTATGTTTTTTTTATGCCGATACCTATGATGATAGAGGAATAGAGGATGCGAAATAATTTGATGGCAAAAAAATTAGTGTGGGAAATTCATACAAAACAAAAATGATGATGAAAAAATCGATGATAAGAGGAAAAAAACGGATATTATTGTTCATAGTATGTTGTGTTGACCCTAAAAAAATGAAATTTGCATTCACATCATACACATGTAATGTATAAGAATTGTTGATATTGTTGTGTATTTCAAGCAATAATCAATCAAATTGCAGTAGTCGAATATATGGATGTTTTGTTTATCAATATTAATTAAATTAGAATAATTATTATGTGCCTAGGTTATACATATACACACATGTTTTGATATCAAATTTTTTTTTGTCACATCAATTTTTATCACATTCAAAATGCTAATTGATTTATACATATGCATTCATTGATGAATGATTGATAATCAATTTTTCAGTTTTTTTTCTTTTATTTGATAAATATTGTTTATTATTATTAACAAAATATATTTTTCGATCTTGATATGCGAGAAATCACATCATCATCAAAAAAGTAATATAAATACTGTCATGAATATGTTTATAATAACAAATCTAAACTCGACATAATTAGTGATGATGATAATTATGACGCCAAAAACAGTGAAAAAGAAAAAAAACGATAAAAATCATAGATTTCTATTTCCTTTTCGACATTTTTTCCATGATCATCAACATTATGGAATTCATCATTTTTTGATGGAAAAAATGTTTGGACACACACAAACACAAATATAAATTAAATGTTTGGATTACACTAGCATGATCTTTATGGTTATGTTTGGCCAACAACATAATATTTATTGTGATTTTTTTCTTTTTAACTTTATTTTGTTATCAACAAACACTAGTGATGTTGGTGAAACTTCAAAGAAAAATTTCCGACCATTAAAAATCAAACAGAAATCTAGTGGATATAAATTAATGTTTAAGATGATGATAGTAGAAGCTATCATCAAACAAACACCCAAAGTAATATTTTTATTTTATATGATGCAATTCGATTTCAATTTGATAATTATGATGATGATGATAATTATAATTTATTAGAATCAATTTTGTTATTTAAAGTTGGGTGGCTGCTGGTTACCGACAATTAGTTGTTTTTTTGTTTGTTTGGCATCATTATCATTCTATATGATCATCATAAAAAACATGGCAATGGTGTTGAATCAAATCATTTAATTGTCATACAATTTATGACAGAAATAAAAACTATTTCATCAGATTAACTAAATCATTCTGAAACTAAAAATTGATTCATTTTGAAACAAAAATCTACATCGAAAATTTTTAATTTCAACAACAACTACAATAAATTGTTAGATTAAAAAATGAAAATTTATTTGAAAAAAAAGTCAGCAGCTAATAAATTTGTCATCTATAAATATATTGATTACCCTTGATAACGGTAAGCCAAGTAAAAATAACAAAAACAACAACAACAGAAACTCATCCAACAGCAGCAATCGACAAAAAAAAACCAGAAATTTTATTCTATTTTCTATTCCTGATTAAAAATAAAAAAAAATAGAGATCAAAAAAAGCCGCGATTGATATCATCAAATTATGATTATCATTATTTATTAAGCACAATCATGATGATGATAAACTAGGCAATCCAAAAAAAATTACTTTATAATTTCATCACCAAACCATTTTTTTGGCTGCTGTTGTTATTTGTATGTGTACGTTATAATTTTTACAGTATTAATTGTCAATCATTCAATTAATCAATCAATCAATCAATCGATTGATCGATAAACGGGTCAACTATTTGTCTATTAATAGTCGGCATTTTTTATTGATAAATAAATCAATTGATTTTGATCATTTCTACTCATTAATATACTGAATTTATCAATCAATTAATAAATTTTTTCTTAAAAATAAGTGGATGATAAGATGCATAGTTCAATTTGGTGTTCAAACAAACGGTACTATTAGATATGTCAAAGAGAAAGAAAAAAACCAAACAGATGAACAGAAGCCCGATATTTATGTTCTAAGAATAAATAAGTGAAAAAACTAGAAAAAATAAATAAATTTTCTTCTAGTTTTATCAGTGATGATATTTTTTTTAGTTGGAAATTTTTTCGGCTCATTTGAATTTTTGTCGTTGCTGTTGTTTTATTGATGAAACAGCTGGAAAACTTAAAAAAAATCTCCTGGAATGAAAAGAATGTCGATAAAGATGAGTGAAAAAAAAAGAAGACGAAAAGTTTATCATTGAAAAAATATTCATTTATATTTGTGGTGAAAAAGAATTCGGTAACGGTTAGGTCGGTCCATTTTTCTTTCTATCTACATAATGATATAGACAATGATGATGATAGTAGATGTGGTTCACAGTAAGTGGTTTGTCTTAGGGTCAAAGATTAAGATCAAAATCTCTTGAAACATATTGTGTCCATGCAAACACAAATGTGTAAAGATTTTTTAAATATAAACGATAAACCAATGAAAACAAAATGTATACAATCAAAAGATGTACACATGCACTCACACACAGGTGTATACAATGTCATCACAGGTTCAAATCAAACATTGACAATTACGATTTAAAATGAGCAGCGAAAAAAGATAAAATAAAAGAAAGAAGAAAAAAATGATTTTGGAATTTACCTGACCTTTCTCTTTGATCTTATTCTCACCTGTGTGATCTAGGATCGTTTCTCACACCTGCAATTTTATTTTATTTTTATTAACATATAAATACATCATCATCAACTTTCATGTATGATTGTGTGCGCTAGGGATGTATGGATGCGGTACATCGAAAAACATCTTCAAAATTTATTTGATCAATCAAACAAATTTTCAATCTTGTCCAATATGTTTAGGTCTTATTGTTATTATGGGATAGAATGAATCTAGGTCCAAAATTCTTCAAAGGTCAATCGGTGTTTATTCAAAGAGTTATCGGTATTTTTATTATTATTATCATTAAAATAATCATTTGTGGTCAAGTGTAAACTTGATAAGAAATAGGCAGAAAGGAAAAAAAGGTCACATACACAGGTGATTACAACCCGAATGAACAATCGATTTTTTTTACTTGTCAATTTTCAATGATCAAAATGACATTTTAAGTGGTCAATAACAATGAATACATATTGTTATGGAATGTTAAAGTCAATTTAATGGACAACAACAAAAATAAAACGAATGACAATTGACCGATGACCATTTATTATTGTCTCAAGATGTACATATAAAAGTTAATATTAAATATTGATCAAAAGTATTCTATCGTCACTTGTATGATTCATCGATGTATGTTTATATGTTGAAGTTGACTTTTTTTCTTACTTAAAAAAAAAGTTGAATCCCTGCCGATGGATCGACCTTTGACCAAATAGAAAAAACGATCGATCGATGTTCGAAAATCAAATCAAGTTATTGATCAACCAATGAGCGAGATGAAAAAAAACTAGAGCAATCGATTTATATGAAAGCAAACATATCATTATTTGATCGATCAAACGATATTAAAAATGATCATTCAATATTTAAGAAAAAATAATTCGACCCCCTTTTTGTTCTTATAAGAAATCTATTGTATACTTGTAAACTGTAAATATGAAAAAAAAGATCGATCAAAATGACCGTTCGCTAATTGGCAGACCATTGAACTTGAATGGTCCGAAAAAAATGAACAATCAAATAACAAAAGATTGTTGGAAAGAAAATGAGGCTAGAGACCACTGACCGAAATGCTAATGACTAGTAGCTTCAAGAAGAAATGAAAATGAAATTCCTAAGAATTTTCATTTTCATTACGCTGAATTGCTGTTATGTGGAATTTTTCTTTTATTGGTATTCGAGGCCACCAACTAACCACTTGGCGAAAATTCGTATAAATTTTTTTTGTTGTTATTGTAACCGTATATGAAAATGTTCATAATTTATTTCATGGATACACTGCATGTCGTCAAATAATGATGATGATCATCATATAACAATGTGACAAGCATAAGTTTTCTTGCGAGCTCTTGTTTCTTGTGTTAATTTTTAAAACAAAGATTCCAATGGTGTCCAGTGAAAACATCGAAATAATATTGAATATAAATGAATAGCTCGTATTTATCAAAGTATTGTGTTCCAAAACAAAATCCATTTCGAAAGCACGAGCCAAATCATGTCGTAACATTTTTGTCATGTGTGTGTGAACATGAAAAATTTTCAAAAGAAAACCACCATTTTTTTGACTATTGTTAAATCTTATCATGAGAATGAGGAAAAGAGAAAAGAAAAAGCAAAGACATTGATGATGATGATGATGAACAATAAACCAATGGGGACAATAGAAACAAAATGTCCACTAGTAAAAAAAATATGACCAGTGGTCAGTCATCTGGCTTGCCTGTAGGTTTTTTTCATTTCATCCAATATTGTGTATGTATGATGATGATCATGACCACCATTGAAGTAACCATTAGCGATTAATACCAGATATCCTATGATAACAACTAAAGAAAGAAAATCACTAGTCAGAAAAAAGTCACTCGAAATCAAGAGTCAATTAAAGGCCCATTAAGCTTGGTTTTTGAATACGAGAAAAAAAAGAAGAAAAATATAACAATAGGGTCCTGTGGTCAAACTGACGGTCAAGCCAAATATACCTTTGTATTGTATCAAAAGACGATGGATAAAGAAACATACCTACTTGAAAATTGTTCCAGAAAAAAATTGCAAATTTATTGAAATTTTATTACAAACTATTCCAATTTACATGAAAAAGATGAAAGAAAAAGAAAAAAAAAGAAAATTCAGGAATCAAAATTTAAGATCAATGAAATTATTTATTTTATTTTATTTTTTTTAAGGACCACAACTATTTGATTAATCGTTATCGACGCTGTTGGTAATATTGAATACACAAACACATTAATTTGTCGCTATCGTTTTTCATTATTTTTGTACATTATGATTGTGTGTGTGTTTGTTTGTTTCTGTCCCAATGGTCAGACACATTATCCATTTGATAGACTATAGACCATTTGATCATCTGTCGTGCCTTTTTTTCGCCAAACATTCGTGTGTAATAATGTTATTGTTGGATCATTTGTTCGTTTGTGTGTGTAGGAGGCAATGTGATTATGATCATTGATGATGATGATAATAGTAACTAGAGCATTATACACCGTTGCATTACTACCACCTCCACAATAATCATCATCAATGATCATTGACATCAACAATACACAATATGTCTATCAAATGTCTCCAAGAAGAAAAAAAAATCTACATGAAACAAATTATTATGGGCTCCTACATCTTCTAGTCAGACACAAACACAATTGAAACCTGAACCATTTCTTTTCTTATGTACCGTTTTTTTTGCTTTATTTCTTTCATAAATGAAAGGAAATGACCATTGAAAATAAATGTTTAAAGGTAAAGTAAATTATCAATATATTTGTCTTATAAGAAATGAAAATTGTTGTTTATCCGCGAAGAAAATAAAAATCTGTGGGAAAAAACGACCTATGGATAGAAATGAACAATATTGTAATATATCCAGCAAACAAAACAAAAAAAACCACTTGACATGATATGGTCGAGTGTTTTAAATTTATGAGAAGTATGCATTTTTTCTAATTTCAATATTTTCCTTGCTGAAGAATCCAATGTTTGCGTGTTTGTGTGTGACAAACTGTGTGTAATGGCGGCATATTTTTTTCCATTGTCTTATTTTCTCACTTTCTCATGATGTTTGAAAATTTATTTCTCAGAATTCTTTTCATACAAATAAATGAATTCTTTCACAGTCGATTTGTAAATTGATTGATTTGTCAAATTTAAAATCAGTTTCTTTCCATAATTATGATGAAACGTATGGCTTAAAAATTGAAAACAAAATTTTTTATTATTGTTAAGAAGACCAAAAAAAAAGATAAGATTTCTTTTTCTTGATATGATTCATTCTAAACTAATAACTTGAATTTAAAATTATTAAATTCTAATTCAACAAAACAAACAAACAATTGTTCAATTTAAACACATCTGCTTGACCCGAACAAAAATAAATCAATAATATGAATAAGAATCAGTAACAATAAAAAAACAAAATACAAATCAAGTAGCCTAAGTAATTATAGAAGATTTTGAATTTTTTTTATTTTTATTTCATTTCATTTCGATCTTGTGTTTTGGTATTTTTGTTTTCTGAATTTTAAATACCAATATAATAAAGACATAATAATATTTACCATTGTTTTTTATTTGTTTTTTTTTCTTCTTCTTCTTCTTGTTTCATTATTTATTTTTACTGTTTACAATTGAAATAATCTCATCTGCTTAACCGTAGGAAAGCATAAATAGATAGATAGAAACCGCAAAAATTTCAGATAGCATCAGTGATTCAAAACGATTATGATCGTAATCATCGCACACAAACACACAGGTGGACTTAAAGGCGGTAAAATTTTCGGTTCGCTCGGTCCATAATTTTCTCTTTTTTTTGTTTCAACGATACCATCAAATTATGACTTTGAGAACTTATTATTATTAGTATTTTTTTGCTTAGAAAAAAGAAAATTTCTGAAAATAAAAACAAAGATAAAGGATCGATTTTCATCTCAATTTCTCATCAACATGATGATAACATCATTTGTACAAATTATCATTTGGAACCTTAACAACGTTTATTGACAATAATTTTCGTTAATTTTTTTTCTGAAAAAAAACAAAGGAAATAAAAATGATAGGCGTGGCGCAATTGCAAACACATTAATTCATAATGAAGAAGAAAAACATTAACGAATAAATGAATTCTTATTTATGAATTTTGTCTTTGTCTTAATGATTGTTAATGATTTGACGAATGATGATGATCGGTTGCAACCTTGTTCGATGTAATCATTTCCTTCATCCAATAATATTGGCTATTATCATTATCATTATTTTCAATCTTATGATTATCGATTTAAGCAATTCGTAATTATATTTAGCCACTAAATTTGAATTTTAAAATGAAAAAATTGTTCTTTCGAAAAAAAAATTGTACTCAATCACAGTGATTCCTTCATATATGAAGATACAATCGAATAATAAGTGAACATCATTAAAATAAATTTTTTACCAATTAATAAAATATGATCGATTCGGTTATTTGAAAGAAAAATTTATGATCATTATATATAATGATAATCATATATATGATTGAAATTGATTTGTGATCAAAAGCTATTCAAACCAAACAACCATGCATATAAAATAACGAATTTCTTTTTCTTTAAAAATTTGTTCGTTTTTTTCGAAATGATTTTTTATGACCGTTGTTTTTTTTCTTCTAATTTTTTAGATTTTATCAATATTATTTGATCTCATCCTCCTACATCCGTTCCATCATTGTCATTTTTGAATAAAACAAAAATACAACGATGGTACATGCAACAAATTTGGCCAATCCGACTGCTGCCGTTTCTGGTCATCACCATTTACCATTAGGGCCAACATCTAGACATCATCATCATACGAATTCACATCCACATCATCTTGTTCATCTGACCAACCACCATAATTCAAACCAGCTACATAATCTTGGTCAACATCATTCATTGTCGCCTCCCGTAGAGATTCCTGGATTGTTTCAGTGTAAACAACAACAACAACCCCCACACAATGGACCGATAGTCACAACTGGCCAATTCTCAATGACCAATAGCAATAGTTTTGGTGCTGGTTCACATCGAAATGGTAGCCGTTCATTTGTTCAATCTCATTCTCATCCCCCACAACCGCCATCGATGAATGGCTCAGTAAATCATCAACTACCACTGTCACAATCTTCAACCGCAGTAACTAATCGCACATCGTCGATGTCACCGAATCTAAATGATACATTAGCAATTCAAAATCAATTGTTAACAATGTTACCAAATCATTTAGCATCATTTCTTCCGTTTTTGCCAGCATCATTTATGAGTAATAATGGCAATGGACAACCATCTCATCAATTATCGACATTGATTGCAAATCCAAAAACCAATTCATTTGCACCATTATCATCGCCACCATTTGCTGCCAGTGCAAACGACTTTTTAACATCTTCATCTACAACAGCAACACAATCAACAACAACAACTGGACAATCGAATTCGAATAATTTTATTCGACCAATCATTCCATTACCGCCATCACATCAACAACTTTCATCTCAACAAAATCGATCATTATATTCAGATATGAAGACAAAAGAATTCAAAGTAAATAATCATCAGAATGGACAAAATGGTCGATCTAAATCATCGGTGAACAAAATGGAAAAACAACAACATCATAATCATCATAATCAACAAGCACAAGATCTAAGTCAGAATAATCATAAATCTAACAACAACAACAAAACTATTCATAATAATAATGATAAAAATGATAATAGAAAAATGACATCAAAGTTTGATTTTTCACGTCTGGCCGAATCAGCAACTGAAGGTAAAAAAAATTCAGAGGAAAAAACTGAAACAAAATGTCGAGATAATGGTCCAATTGTTGTTACACATAAATCTTTTATGGCAAATCCAAATGCATTTGAACATGCAAATAAAATGTTAACATTATTGAATTCTGGACCATTTGCAACATTATCACAGGATGGTAAATCACAAACAGTCAATACAACTAGTCCATTCTTTGCTGCTGCAAATTTTAATCCACAAACATTATTATCAACATTACAACATCAAAGTCCACATTTAGCTGATTATTTTTCAAGAAAATTAGCACGTGTAAATAGGATATCATCACGACCTAAAAAAGAATTTATTTGCCGTTATTGTCAACGTCGTTTTACTAAATCATATAATTTATTGATACATGAACGTACACATACGGATGAACGACCATATACATGTGACATCTGTAATAAAGCATTTCGTCGCCAGGATCATCTTCGTGATCATCGGTAAGGATACATAAGTGTTTTGATTTTTTTTAAAAATAAATATCTTGAAAACATTTGAACTTATTTTTTTAATTATTATACTCATTATTTTTTGCATTTTATTTTCCTAAATTTAATAGCTATATTCATTCGAAAGAAAAACCATTTAAATGTACTGAATGTGGAAAAGGTTTTTGTCAATCACGTACATTAGCAGTACATCGTATCCTGCATATGGATGATTCACCACATAAATGTCCTACCTGTGGACGATCATTTAATCAAAGATCTAATTTAAAAACACATCTACTTACACATACCGATATTAAACCATATAATTGTACGGATTGTGGTAAAGAATTTCGTCGTAATTGTGATTTACGTCGTCATATGTTGACACATTCATTCGGTATTGCGAATGACAACAATAATTCTACTACGACAGATACAATGACAACTACGGCGATGACTACAAATCTAAGCGTTGGCGAAAAATCTACAACCACTACAATGACACATGGTGAAATGTTGATGGGCGCTAATGATATAACCAATCATCAACAACAACAACATCATCATCATCAATCGAATAGTCAAAATCCGGTACGAGGACGTCCACCATTGCATAGCTCACGTCAATATTATCAACAGCAACAGAAAAAACCGGAATCCAAATCAACTACAACTACAAAAACATTGAATGTTGATCATGAAGATAATGATTTTCGCAAAAAACAGACACCCAAATCATCAAAAGTACTATTAAATCATCAAACGCCTACGCCTAATGATAATGATCACCGTCGACATCATCGATCATCCATCATGACCACCCCCAATAACGAGATTGTTGATGATGATGACAACGTTATTCGACATAATGGTGGCAATGACAATCATCATCATAATGATGACAAACAACGACAAATTTTAACAACTAAAAGCAAACGCCAACGAAAACGACGAAAACATCATCGACAAAATGGCGATGATAATATTAAGATTGATGTCGATGAACAACAACATCTTATTGATGGTGATGATGATGAAATTGTTGTTGAAGAAATGGTAAAAGAAAGAGATGAAGTAATAATGGCCGAGGAAGAAGAAGAAATCGATGAAGAAATACTTGCTGAAGAAGATGAGGAGGAGGATGAAGATATTGATATCGATGTTAATGATGAAAACAATGATGATGATGATGATGACGATAAGTTGTGGAATGAAGAGAAAATGAATAAAAATGATCAACAACAACGACATCAAAAATTAAATATCGATCGTCGAAATCAAAGACAATCATCAAAGGCAGATAATGGTAAACATCGAAAACTAAAACAACAACAACAACATCATGATGATGATATGAGTATCGATAATAATGGTGACCATTTAATAACGATCGACAAAAATCAACATCCAAATAATAATAATGATGACATTTCAACAACAACCATTATAAAGTCAATAATCGATGATGACGATGATGATGATATTGATGTTGAAAATTGAAAGAATTGGAATTTTGTTTGTAAATTATTATTATCATCAATATTATTAATTCAGTTATAATTCTCATTTTTCATTAAAAATTAAATTAAAATAAAAATTTAGGGAAAATAAATAAAAATTTGTTCAAACAAAAAAAAATTTTGTGAATGATCTCTTTTTCTTTCAATTTTTTACTCTAAAATTTTTCAACTAGAAATTAAACTTTCCGGAATCGTCGATACTATAATTGAATTGATCAACAACAGTGTTTGTAAACAATTCGTGACAATCAAACAAGTAAAGTGATGGGAGAATAGGCACAAAAAAAGTTTTCAATGAAAATGATCTAACCGTCTAGAAAGTTTCAATCCTCTCGCCTCTCTTTTTTTCTGTTGCTATTGCACGATTTCGTCTTCTCACTCGATTTAATATAATGAATGAATAGAAAATTAAAAGATGAAAAAAAATTTATTCTTAAATTCAATTCAATATAATTTTCAAATATTCAACTCACATAGACATTGGTTTTTTTTAATTGATGACCATTCGATGTATGTGTGTTTGTGTATATGACCGAATTCAGACAGGACACGAATCCACGTACATCATCACAATATCATCATCATCATCATCATGATCGTAACACCTAAACTAAAGGGGAATAGTAAATTTCTAACTAACGTCTTTGTCGTCATCATCATCATCGACGACGACGACGACGACGACGTCGGCAATGATAAGCAAAATGTAGAGAAAAAATCAACGATCAAATCGATCACGAATTTAGAAAAGTTTTAAAAAATAATACTTACTATCGACTACTATCAAATTCAAAAGTCAATTTTCAGTTGTTGATATTGCAGTTTTTTTTATATTTCACCGCCGCCATCGTCATCATAGTTGAACGTCAAAAAAAAGTACCAATTTAAGCCATCATTGTGCTGTTCATTCATTCATTCATATTCGACAGAATCTTCAGAAAAGATTCACATCCACATAATGTTTTTGTTTGCCTTGCTAAATGGCTCAAATTGAAACCTCTTAGCACCGACTTAACGATTCGATCGATCGATCGGTTGAACGTACAAATAAAAAACTCGACGAAAATGATCGACGCTCATCTGATGTTGATTTCTTTGCCATAGAAGGAAAAAAACATCACCATTGAAAGATAGTGATCATGTGATCATCATCACGGTCGGTTGAACCTATCGACATCGTCTTCATTTTCGTGACCAAATTTTTGACCAAATATACACTTATTTATGAACACGTACAACGGAAATCACGATCTTTGCGGAACAAAAAATAAAATAAATAAATACTGAAAAAAAATAAAACAACTTTGGTCACCTTGTTCTTCAACATGTTCAAATCTAGCGATTATTATCTATAGTGATCTGATCTCGAAATTTCATGTCCTTCGTGGAACTAGGAACTTTTTTTCCCTCCATTCAACTAATTCATTTGTTATTTGATCATTTTCAATTGCTTAAAAAAAATGCGGCAAATCGCACAAACACATAACAGGAACAACAAAAAAAATCAATAAACAAATCAAATGAAAATGAAAATGAATATATTTGGGCCACCCTTGAAATTGATTTTTTTTTCATTCAGTTTATACCGAGAAAAGATAATTTTTATTTAGGTTCTACTTGAAATCCAGGTAATTGATCACAATAAAATTTATATTGATATCTAAAAATAGAGCAAATTGGTCGAATTGATGACGAAAGAAAAAAAAACGAAAGCGAAAAGTTTTGTATAGCAAATGAAAAGAATGACAGAAATTAAAATGAAAAAAATTTTAAATTTTCTCAATTGGTGACATCTAAAAATAGAGTTTATGTTTGATGAAAGCTTAAATTCAATTGATTGATTTTTACCTGCCCTGAAGAAATTTGAAAAACAAAAGTGAATTTGATTGAGAAAACGGTATCAGTGAAAGTTTTCTTCTCGCTCATTTTTTTATGATCGAAAGATTTGAACTATAGTGAATTTTACCTGTCCAATGTTTGCATTCGAAACCTTCATTTATAGCCCGAAATGATCTAGTTCCAATCAATTGAATCATAAAAACTTTCCTTTTTTTGCAATTCATTTGTGTTATATGGAATCGAATGATGGCCAGCAAATGTATAAAAATTTCAGGTTTTTATTGATACACTAAAATAGTACATTGGATTGGAAAAGAATGGAAATTTTTGTTGTTGTTGCTCATCTGTATTTATCCGAAAGATATTAATCCTGAAACCGTTTTTGGATGAATTTCTAACTGAAAAAGACACCTGGATCGAATACATAGGTGTACATAGAGGTTTATGTATCAAGATAATCATGTATCAAACATTGTTTATCAATATTAGATTTCTGAAAAAAAAAGAATAATTTTTTCGACCATTTTATCCATGTTCATTTGAAAGTTTAAGATTCTATCCATGTTAAATACACATGGAATTAATGTACAGTTTTATCTATTTGTTTGTTTGTTTGTTTGTTTGTTTGGCTTGTTCATCATTATTGTCTATAGATTTTGATGAAATTTTTGTTTCCACTGTCCGATAATTCGCATGTATTATTTATTATATATTTGTTGAAATAAAATTCTATGGCGAATGAATTTTATTCCCATTATATATATAGACACAAACAGCATGCAGATGTATATTATGCAGCTGCTTATGAGTCAATTTGGACAAAGATGAACTCCGGACAACAAACGGACGAACAAACAAAATTTGGGTATTGATCTAATTAAATCCAAATATAGAATGAAAAATTGAGGACATCAACAATAATAACAATCAACAACAACAACAACAAGGAACAATAAGCATATAAACATTCAAAGAATTAAATTGAAATCGACACATGCACATAGAGACATTGATTGACAATTGAATGGCACGCGTCTATTGCTTTGTAAGAATTCATCTCTTCATTTCTAATTTATTTACTAAATTATTGATCATCCTGAATATATATAGAAACCGGACTGATAAATGTTTTCAATTGATATAACTGATGAGAAATCGATAGAAGAGAGGAAAAAATTCTCAATAAACAGTAAAAGTGATAAATATTTTTCTTCCAAATGATCAATGAAACATTACCAATATAACATTCACAAATGTTTAGATTCCAAATAAATATATCAACGCAAACATATATTACCCCGTTTAGGAACGGTTTGATTTTCCAAATGAATTGGAGAAAAATATAGATCAACTTACTTACAGAGGCTAATTTAAGCAATAAAATGATAACAACAACAAAATCAAAGGCCTTTGCGCTTTTGTAGATTTAGGTGTGTGTGTGTGTCTGTTCGACCTAACAAAAATTGAAAGTCCATGGTACAAGACAAAAACAAAATGTTTGACTGTTGTAAATCAGACAATTTCAAACAAACAGATAAATAGACAAACAAACAATGCTTGTCCTTGTCATCAAAAACAAAATGACAATGATCTTCTTTTTTTTATCATGTATAAAAATTCCAGTTTGATTTTTTGAAAATGTCACAATATTTTTTTTCTCCAAAATATTCTATCCACCTAAAACTGGATCAAATGACGTTGTGTGTGGCCATCATCATTTTCTTTCACTAGATGTAAAGTATGCCTTTCCCTTTCAATGGCCTGTCATCAACATTTATTCAGTGAACGAAAAAAAAATAATAAGAATCAATGACAAGACCGTCACACGTCATCATCAAAATGTCAAACGTAATGATCCAATTATTTACAGACCCAACAAAAAATAAGACCAAATGACAGGCTTCAACAACCCAAAGTAAAAAAAAGAAGATTCTTTCAATACAATATATTGGATGCGAGTTAGTAACCAAAAAAAAAAAAAGTTGGTAGATCATTGTACTCTTGTCATTGTCAAATATAATGGACAAATTGGTTCATTATCAATTTGTGTGTGTGTTTATGTTGTTGTTTATGAGCAGATGATATAACAAACATACAAGCACGTGTCCATATTGTCGAACTGAGAACATTCTCAAAGTCAATTTCAAAAAGTGATCATTTATGAAAGAATTTTTTTCAAATTGACCGTAAATGACGTTGATCATTGATAATGATGATGGTTATAATTCTTCTAATATAATGTATAATGTTTTTTGTTTTTGTTGGATTCATAACACACACTTATATGAACAATGATCCTAATTCAATTTGATTTAATGAAACCCTCTTGTTTTTTATTCATCATTCATTAGTATAGTCATAGTTATGAATAATGATGATATTGTTGTTATGTATAATATTCTCTTATTCCAGAAAAAAATGAACATAGAACATTGAAAACCGAAACGATGGTGAAAAAAGTCGCACCTATTTATTGGCTACGGATATGGTAATTTCTGGTCATCATAATCATCATATTCACACCTTCTCCACCCATGAATCATTTTTTTCCATATGACGACGATTATCAATCGATTTGATTGAATATCGATCAGTTGGTATCGATATCATAGCTTTGTCTTTCACTCTTATTCTTTAAATTTTTCTTTTTTTTTGGCTCGATGTATAAACAATGTAAACAAAATTTTATGTGATTTTCTATTTGTTTCAAAACACACACTGCTAAATGTCCCAGGTCTATGGTTATAGAATATCCTCCTTATACCTACTGAATATATTATTTGACCAGGCAGATGTTAAATTTTTTTTCATGTTTTGTTTTTTTTCGGCTATTCAAATTGTTCCTTCAAATTAATGCTAACTGTTTATATTCGTGTGTAGGTGCGTGTGCGAAAGCGTAGGTTTACAAAACAAAAAATAGTAATATTTAGGTGATAATATAATAATCATAAAACACATATCATACACACGCAAATTTAAGTTAGGTAGGGTTTTTTGTGTGACAAAAACAATTTCAGGTGCTTGAATTTTTGCCCAAAATCGTTGTTGTTTTGAATTTTATCATGCCTGTAACATTTGTATTCTGATAATGACAAACATTTTTATGATTTATATGATATATTGGCATCATCACCATTCACATTTGGCTATTATAATAGGATCCATTTTTATTATTATTATTGTAAATCTTTAAAACGAAAAATTTTACAAGTTTTTACCACCAAGTGTTGATCGGAAATAAATCTTTTTGTTGTTGTTGTTATAAAGCATATGAGCTTTATATGACAGACAGTGATATGAATCATTTTTTTTTGCAGCAGAAAACCATCTGTATTCCATCTTTTTTTCGAGTTCATTTTCCATTCGGCGTTTTATGTATCCAACAACCACAACATCAACAAAAAATATTCAAAAAAATAATAATTATAGGAGTAATGTTCGTATATAAGAATGAAATAAGGATGCATATTCATCATAATCATTATTTTTTAAACAAAAAAAACAACTTCGGAAATATGGAACATTTAAAAAAAATGAAACAAATTCAGATGTAGTGGAAATAATTATTCACAAATCAAAATACCGTATCGGTGGTAAATGTGTTTGTGTGTAGGAGAAAAAGAAATTGGAATTATGATGATGATCATCATTATATTAAACATAATACATAATAATTATGAATTATACAATTAAGAAGGATGAAAAAAAATTAATGAATCAATGGAACACAATTTATATGTAATGTACAAGCCCATTATGAATGTATTTTGTATCTATAAAGTTCTAATTAGAATCATTTATAGCAAGAAAAGGTTATTAAAATTATCATTATTTTGTATGATGATGATAATGACACGCAATACCGATTATATTGGTTAATATTAAATGCAAAAAATTATAGCCTCTGACCCTCTTTTTTTTACTCATTATTTGATCATCATCATCAACATCATTGCCATGTAAATGGAACAGGTCAATAGACTTTTTTTTTCTAAAACCGTTGAGTCAATTGACCCAAATTTCATATGGCCGAAGACAATTTAAATTATCAGGAAAATTGTCATATTCTATGGGATAACATTTTTTTTCGGATAGGAAAAAACAATGATGATGATGACAAATAAAAAAAACTATGACAGACAATAAATGAAGAAAACTTGTCAATTATTAAATCAAACAAAACTGATAGTACACGGATATGAATTGTCAACGGTGATCGATCCATATCAATTTCGATTACTAAATTTTTGTTGTTGTTTTTTGCTGTTCAAACAATATTTAACGATGTGAATTACCGGAACTGAAATTTTTCTCTGTTTGCTAACACGAATGCTTGTGTAATGTTTACATGTTGATGTTGATGACACTTGAAGATGAATTTAAGAAATTTTTCCTCATATAAGTCAGGTGTGGTTTAGTTCATTAAAAAAAAGTTCTACACAGATAAAAAACATTACAGTGATTCTTTATGATCGTTATGACAATCAAAATGAATTCGGGATTCATATTCCAATCATAATTGTAATGGGAAAAACAAATGGAATTACAAAAAGTTTGATATTTCATCATCATCTATCGAACATCATAATCCAATACAATGGTTATTCATTTTTCTGATCAATTTGAATTTTATTCAAAATAATAGTGAATATAAATATCGATTTCAATGTAAATGAAGTTTTTAACATTTTTTATCTACATTCAATGATTTCACAAATACGATGCTACCAAATCGAATTTAAATCAACTATTTTTATTTCTACAACACAGAAAAAAACGACAACAACAATTACTACCAAGTCAAAGAACCATTTAAAAATTTAATTCTTATGTTCGGTTGTTATGCATAGCTATTGAGAAAATAAAATATGAAAGTTAACAAAACTAAATATAAAAAAAATTCTTTTTTTTGTCGAAGATCCGGGATCATCATCATCATCAATGCGGTGGCGGTGAGGGTGTATATTTTTTCCTTCTTCTTCTTCTCCGGTCATTCGATTCATCATGATAGTCTTGTACAAGAGAAAAATGATGATGATCATCATCATCATTCTGTTTTAAGTAGTAGTCAAGTTTCGAATGATTGTTGTCGATCATCATGTTGTTGTTGTCGTCGTCATCGTCATTTCAAGCTACTTATGATTATCATTATAATACCTGTGTAGATTGATAAGCAAGTTTTCTCACTTATTTCAATACAAATACAATATTATTGGTATGATGAAGAGAAAAACAAAATCAATACTACATCAAACAAAATGAACGATGCATGGGGGTATATATATGAAAAGAAAAAATCAAAAAACAAAAATATCTACCTGCCTACGCTTATTATTCTTGGTCGCATCATCATCATCATCATTAGCATTCTGCATCATAAGATGATCAGAAATGGTAGGATAAAAAAAAATATAAACCTATCGATGTTGTTGTTGTTGATGATGATGATGATTGGAATCCGGATTTTAGGGGCTTTTTTATTTTGTTATTAGTGTTGTTGTTGTTGTTGTAGATGATTATGATTATGATGATGATGATGATGGTGAATGGCATATAAACAACGAATAAAATTATCATCAAACTATGATCGGTGATTTACCTAAAAGATTTATCAAAATGAAGAAAAAATTCACAATGACACAAATAAATGATTTTATCTATTTTTATTGCCTTGTTTTTTCTTAGATAATGATTAGTATAAGACAATCAAATGTTGTTTATCATTTGAAAAAACTAACATCATCATTTTGATTCAAACTAAAAACAAAACAAAAAACGATCATTCATTGAAAGTTGAAATTTTTTTTCCTGCTTGCTACTTTGTTTTCGAAATGAGAGAATGAGCAAAGAAAAATAAAGGATTCTTAATTTATATTCATTGTTACTATGATGACTATCATCATTGTAGATTGATGATTGGATAATCCTCAAATATTAAGATAGATAAAAGGATTAATCGAGATATAAAAAATTGAATAGAAAAAACAAAAGCTTGGAAGAAAAATAAATGAAAACAAAAATTCAGTAAAATCATGTATGAAAATTTTCCTCTTTTGATCATCATCATCATCATCAGATAATAATCATCGAAAAAAAGTGTTACGATTTTCATTCATTTATGGATAAATAAAAAACAAAATTCATTTATTTGAATAAGTCTCGCTTATGATTATGATGATGATAAGGCGAACAACGAATAAAATAAAACGGAAAATAATAATAGGCTGATCAAATAGAATGAAATGGAAAAATCATCAAACATGAGAAAAAAAATTATTATCCAAAATAATATTTTAATTCAATCCAGTAAGTGAACAAAGATATGGATCAGGATCATAGATCGAATGAATGTAATGTTTTTTGCCTGATGTGAATTGAATTCCATTGAAAATGAAAATCCATAAATGAATGAAGAAAAAAATGAATGTAGAGATTTTTGTTTTGTTTTCCTCTTTTCCATCTGAATGGATAAGATGAATGAACCTGTGCATTACCTGTTTTAGGGAAATTAAAATGATGATCATCATCATTTTAATACATTGTAGTGGTGATGATGATGATGATTATGATGATGATCATTATATAATGTTTTTTTTTCGATTTATGATTTTCCATTGGATGGACGCCATCATCATGATATATAATTTATCTTAAATTTTTTGTTTCGTTTGTTCTTGTGTTAGACAGCAGCAGCTGAAACTTTTTCTTCAGTGCCTCTACAATTGAAATGAAATCTAAAAACAAGGCTTGCTTTATGATAAATTTGAATTAAATGAATGAAGGATATATGGACAAAATAATCTTCATTCTTGGTTGTTACTGTTCATCTTCAGAGATCCTCTTGAAATTTTTTTTTATCGCAAATCGTAATAAAACGGATTTGTAATGAGTGCTGTTCACGTATCGTAAATATAAATGTGACCAAAAACGAAAATTGAACAAAACAAGAGAGGGAACAAAGAAAAGAACTGGGAGCGAATATCCATACATGTTTTCTTGTTGTAATGGAATATATGTAATGAACAATATGAAATGTCGTCATGATAACCATTACAATCATAGGAAAAAAACGATAAGAAAGAAAAGAATGGAGAAAGGGAAGAAAATAAAATTCCCATCTAGATTTCGTGATGTTATTTTTTGTGTCAATTATTGTTATTATTATTTTGATTTTTTGAATGATCGAGAAAAAATTCAAACAGACCAAATTCGACGGCTATCCATAGATCTGAGCAGCAACAAAAAAAAGAAAGTTAATCAGTCAAACAACAACAACAACAAAAGCAGCAGCCATAATGCACAATTGCGGGTGGATCACGATTTTTCTCCTACTCTTCTTCATTACATTTGTACAACATTAGATTCACCTGTGATTATCATCATCATGATAACCGTCACTGCTGCTGCTGATTGATGCTGCCGGATAAAAAAATGATGATAATGGTGCGTGTTCATCGATATCAAAGATTGAATTTTTTTTTATACTAACCACGACAACGATAATGATAATGATCAGAAAGATTTTTCAGAACGAAAAAAATAATGGAATAAGGATTCTCGATCATCAATTGGAGCCAAACATCATATTGTACAATGATGTAAAATTTTTAAACTAATGTAGGATTACTATTATTATGATTGTCCATTTTTATTTCTCTTCATTTTTCTGCTTATATATTGCCTCCGTGCTTGTTTCGGAAAAAAATTTTTCGTTTTGTTCGTGCTTCTTGATTTGAATGATGTTTTTTTTCCTTTCCTTCGAAAAACATGAGAAAAAGAAGAGTTTATATGTAATTTTTATCCGAATAGAATTAATTGAATAAAAAATAAATTCAATTTATGATGATGATGGCCGAATGGCCGAACATGTATTTATTTGCTTCATGTTTGTTTGAATCAAATTGCTTTTATAATGATTATAAATGTATCTGTGTTTGCAAATTTCGATGTTTTTTTCCAAACATATGTATGTTTATAAGTGTGTGAATGAATAATTTTCAATTAAAATTTTAAATGAATCTTAATTAGTGATTGTATCGTAAATTTTTTAAAGCCCATTCGATTTGGTCATTTCATCATGTGTTTGCGACCTTGTCCACATTCAATATTTTAAATTTTTATTTCAAATGAATAAAATATACAAATGTTCATCAATCGAACGGGTTGTAACTGTTTTGTTGCGAATTTTTTATTGTTTTTTTATTAATTAAGTAACTCAGTAGAAAAATGAAAATGAAATGCGAAAAGACAACAACATTGATTTCAATGTTTCAAAATTATTATTCAAGATTTTTTAAATCAAAATAGCCATGTTTAATTGTTTAAATTTTCTTCATGTTCGCATGCATAAGTTGTACGTTTTTGAATTTAATTTTAATTCAAAAACAATGATAATGATGATGATGCTTCTCGAATTTTTAATGAAAAAAAATGTAAATCCAAATTGCAAGGAAAATAAAATTTCATACATTTTAAGATTCGTATCGTCCATAAATTTCCAGTACAAGAAAATGTGTTGGGCGTCACAAATCGGGCATCAAAAAATGAAAATAAACTAGTAATTTCTTTTTTCGTTCATATCCAAAGATGATCAAAAATGCCCATAGTGCACCCATTGTGTTTACTAAATTTTTTTTTCGTAATCAGAAAATAAAATAATCTATCGTTTAGATCTTGGTAGTCACATACATGGATGGCCTTAATTGAAAATGTTGAGATGTATGAGAAGAAGAAGAAAAAAAGCATCTATTTTTCTGTAATGATTTTCATAGTTTAAATGATTGAAGATGATTGACCAACCATAGGGGCCATCATCATCATAGGGAGCCATCATCATCAAAATCATCTTTTCGTTACGATTCGTCATTTTTTTTTGCTTGTTGTTTGATCACTTTGATCGTCGCGCCTTAATCGTAATGTTTATGTGGTTGATATATACATGAAAATGATTTGTTATTTCATCTTGATGATCTATTAATAAACTCGAACAACAACAACAACAAAAATTAAAACATTCTTTATTGTATTTGTATTGTAAAAAGAGTGAGATAGAGAAAAGATAACTTTTTTTGATACACGAAAGATAAATGGGAGCTTGTTTATTTCGATGTTGTTGTTGTTGTTCAATATTTTAATCATTTTTTCCACATGCACATCATGAACAAATATTTTTCTTCTATTCAATCGTAGAATGATAATGATGATCCGGATAAATTTTATTCGATTTTTTTTTTTGTTTTCTTGATAATAAATTCCGCTGCTTGTTTTTTTTTCATTCATCCTATTGGTTTATGGATCACTTTGTTTACTTATTTTTTTTATTTTTTGGAAATGAGAAGGGAAAATGGATGAAAGATAATCGAGAGCATCTTTTGATGGCAACAAAAGAAAAAGAAAATTATCAAAAACTATCATGCACAATATGGTTGATGATGATGAGTAGAACAGTAACAACAACAACAAAAAAGATTTTTGATTATAATAATCATCCAGGATGATGGATTTCAATGAATTTTTTTTTGTTTGCTGTCCGAAAAAAATAGAATGTTCAATCATTATAATAGTGATATAACAATCAGTTTTTTGATTATTAATGGACAATAGAAATGTGCATGTCTTGCATGTTTATGTGTGTGTGTGTACCAATTGGAACAATGGGTCAATCCATTTTGAGAATGAATTGAATAACAACAACAAAAAACATTTCGTAACAAGATTACATCTGTATAAGAGATCATGGATTTTTCCCCCAATGTTTTTACTAACGTAAAAAGTGTTGTTGAACATTAATCGCGCCCAATTCGATTTGATGCTTTGATGAGCATGTAATCATTATTGTTGTGATTGTTTCGTTTTTCGATTATCTTTTTTTTTGTTCAAAAAAATTTCTTCAATATTCAATTATTTTAAACGTTTATTCATTCATATGAATTTAGTTTGTTGATTCTTGTGAATGAAATATCAAAAAAAGGATTCTGATTTTTCGAATTGAAATCAAATTATTGATTGACAATAACATTCATAATCAATAATTTTGAATGATCAAAGTTTAGGTCAAGGCGTCTGTTATTCAACTTTATAACAATTGTCAGTATGTGTCTGTGTTTGAATGAAGAAATGAAAAAAAACATGATGTCAATTGTCAAAATGATTATTATTGCACAAAAAGATAACAATTTACAAAACCATAAAAAATATATATCTGATTGATCAATTGATCGCCCAATCCTGTGGTATAAAGGGATTTTGATTTTTTTTTCTAATTTATGTTTTGATACAAAGCCAACATGACATTGTGTTTATATCATGTGGCATCTTTATCATCATTGTGGCTACAATGATGAAAAGATTATCCAATCAAATGAAATATGATTGTATAATATCGATTGAAATCTAATGGATTTTTTTTTGTTTGTTACACATGATTTATTGATCAATAATTGGTCATATTCGACCAATTGTCAGATTTGATAAATTTCAACTTGATATTTAGGTGAAACACATACATTTAAATGTAACGGATATTATTACGAAAGCAAAGAAATAATTTGAAGATGAAAAAAACACTATGTTAAAAAATAACAACATCATCATATCCAATAGTGTTAACATCATCTTGATAGAATGTTTGGTGATCTATTGTGGCGACCTAATGAATCGTTACCGGATTCAAAGAAGAAATATACAAATCCGTTTTATTTTTAATGATAAGTGTCAGTTTAAATCAATAGTAAGAAAAAAAAGAGAACGAAAAGTGAAGATGCATAAATGGCCGTTCCCGTATATCCTTATTCTAAATTATATTTTTTGTTTTGTTTTGTTTTTTATTTCTGTGCTCTTTGTTCACCGACAATACCAAGGAGTGGTGTTGTGTTGTGTTTGTGTGATGAACGGATCTTCTCAAATTATTTTTGCTGCTGATTGTTGATGAAGATTAAAGTATTTTTAATATAGCCCTAAATTCAGATTAAGTTCAGGTGAACATAACAAATATATAAAACAAAATTGGTCACTTTATCAGTTAGAGAGATCAGAAAATAGAACAAAAATAAAAAAAAATTACACATATGAACAGTATGGATTTGTTTGCATCATTACAATAATCTCTTTTTTTAGCCATTTCAATTGATCTTGTAATGATATTGTATCCAATCTATTCATTTTTTTTGATGAGTTTTTCTTCAATATCCATCATCACCATCATTTTATCATTACCATTATGGTGGATGTGTATGTGTGTGTGTGTGACCAAGACAATCGTTGCCGTTAGCTAAGTAAAAAAAAAGAAATTCAAGGCTCACGATTTTCAAAATTTTAAGGATCACAAAGTCTATCATTTTTCTTCTGTTGGTTTGTAAAATGTTATGTTTAAAATTAAAAAAAAAGAAGATATTCCGTTCTATCTTTCATGGGATTGACCGAAATTGAATTGAATAAATTTTAAATTGTGCGGTGGTTGGTGTAGGAGGTGTAGGTGGTGTCCATACATATGTTTATTATATGTGGTTACAACATGGAATTCAGGTTTTAGGTTAGGTTTTATTATTATTATTATTATTATTTGTCTATACATAGTATTTCAGGTAGTTTTATTTAGAAAAGCAAATCGTGCACGTCATCTTTGACTACCATACTTGTATCTTACCTGATGATGAAGATCATAATGATCAGATCAGTGATGGTAACATTCTTTTTTGTTTTGTTTTTTATTATTCATTTTAACAAAACGGGAGACTGCCAATTACGCGAATTTATTGTCTGTGATGACGACTACCAAAAACAGTAATACCAACAACAACAACAACAACAGCCAATGTATGATAATGATATGTTCAAGAATAAAAATCTTTTTTATTCATATATGATGATGTGGTGAATGATTTAAAAAAAAAAAAAATAATAATAAAATGCATATAAGATGACAAAGATAAAAAAATCCTTAAAAATAATTTTTATGAAAAAAAAACACGGATATGGTTTGAGAAGAGGAAAATGGCAAGCAAAATTTGCATAAATATCAAAAAGAAAATAATGAAATAGAAAGGTGTGTGTACATGTAAGAATTCTCATCACATTTCTAAACTATGTGAAGATCATCATCATCATCTTATTTGTTGAAAACCTTTGTTATAATTATTAATCTTTGATATAAAAATAAAAATTTCTAAAATTCTTGTTGTTATACGTATAAATATAGAGTCAATCTCGATTCTTATGTATAACAGTGATGGGAATAAAACGCAATTCTGTTCCTGTTCACACACGTACACACCATCATCATCATCATCATCAGGTCGTATTATATGGATGAAAAAAAAGATTTGCCACTATATTTATATGGTATAAATGAGTATATATAGGATGTAGGATGCTTGTTTTGTGTGATGATGATCGTTCATGCACGAATGAATTTCTAAAAGAGGATGCCCAAAATTTTCTCATCTATGTTCACGTCATTCAATCAACCTTTTTTCTTTTAAAATTCCTTTTTATTATCTAATAAAAAATAAAATAAAACATTCAGATGATAATTGATGTACAAATCAAATATTAACGGAATCACCTATCATGTCTGAATCGAATGAACAATAAACTATGGCATTAGCCAAATTCAATTCAAACTCTTTTCAAAATTTTTGATTTTGAAAATGATTAAAATTACATATGTATTGTGAATGAAAGATGGGGGAAATATATAAAAAAAAATTCGTATCAAATCTTTTCTTGTTTTATCGAACGCATATTAAGGCTTATACAATAATAGCAACTGTAACAGGAGCATTAATGATCCACATGGATTAAAAAAAAAGAATGGCCAACCAACATACACATTTTTATCTATCCAGATCTATCTGAACAAAAAAACCATTTCAAATAGGATAAAAGCAAAAAGTAGGTGTCTTTTCTGATATATATCTAACAAACATCAATTTTGACTATAGTCCACAATAAATGAACAAAAGATCAATTCGAATAACTAAAGAAAAAAAATTTGTACAAATTGCAATAACTACTACAATTTTTTTTCTTTTCTATAAGATACTAATGATAATGATGAGATCGAATAATGGTCGATGTTGATGCATCAACTAACCCGAAGATATCACCGGCACGACCATCAGATATATATTATGTAGACCAGAGTTTGTTGATGAAGCAAAAAAAAAAAAATTAGACAGCCAAAAAGATTGATTGTATAGACAATGATAATGATGATGATGATGTTGCTGTTACTGTATGGCGCCCGTCGGCTTCAATTGGTTAGAATTTTAAAGGTGGAGTATGCATGTACTGTGTTTCAAGTTCTATTAACTATATAACCATCATCATCATCTTCATAATAATCATTAAAATCATGAACAGACCGAAATGCATTTACATCTATCTTCGTCATTTTTTTGAAATTCTGACATTCTTTTGCAATAATCTTGGCGTGATATTACAATAGCGCCATATTTTGATACTCATCGTGCATGCCAAAATGGCAAAATGGCAATACGATCAGAAGCAGGAACATAAAACATATATCGGGAGCAACGAAATACTGACGACGAGATACAACATATTGAGCAGAAGCCAATAGGGCAATAGCCAAATATTCGTATGATGGACAAGATTAAAAAACAAAGTAGTAGATGAAGCAGAAGCAGCAGCTTACGAATCAAGCATAATAATATGATGTGTGTTTGCAGTAAGCCAAAAAAAATGTCTAAAAAACATTTAAAATCGCTGCTGCATTACAAATACAAAAATTATATAATTTTATATTCAGCCCATATGAAAACAATGCTGATTAATGATGTGGAATAAGTATTGAAAAACAAGCTGCTTCAATCATCAATAATCTTATCGAATGGTAATAATGATTATAAATTTTCATTCGTTTGAAATTATCAAAGATTTCGATAGATACTTTTTAAAACTATGATTGCTTCTTGTTTTTGTTATGAACTCGAATCTGAATTCTATTATGGATTATATAGAAAATCACTTCAATATATAGAATCAAAGAATTGAAATTCGAAATGAGCCATTTTACCGGTTTGAAAGCTAGAAAAAATCATAAAAGGCAGCTTGGAAAAATGAAAAAATCCTGATTATACGATGGTATTTTTGTTCATAAATTTCATCTATCTTTAGATTTATTGTGCTTACGGTAAAACCTGTGAAAAAAAATGGAATCATTTATTGGAACTTCAAAATTGTTGTTTTCTCTGAAATATCATTCATTTATCCATCTTTTTATTTATCAATATAGTTTATTAATGATAGTGTGCGATGAATTTTCAACTTTTGAATTTTCATAACATAACTATTTTCATTCATGATTATCATCACATCCATATATACAATATAATACAACAAGAACATTGTCGTGCATTCAATTTTTGATAAATATCCTTTCATTCGATTTAGGTTAGTTCATTTCCTTTAGATGATGTGATTCTCTAATTACTAATGTTAGTTTATTTATGTGGAGGAGATAGAAAATGCACAATCCGCATATTATTATATGGATCCTAACTTTATATGTTTGGAACAAAAAGAAAAAAGGAAAAAAATTGGCCAAAAATGGCGATGCATTCATCGTTGAACAAAAAAAAATTTCTGGAATGAAATGAATCAAGTTGAATGTGCACATCATGATCATCATTGTCGTGGCTTTTATCCAACAATCCTGTAATTAGATCGGAAGAAAAAAAATCAAGAGTTTCATCATATAAAGTTCTATTCAATAATCATGGAATTGAAATGAAAAAGTCAGCAGTGAAGAAAAAAATAACTGTTTCATAGACTTTTTTCGGATAATGATAATGATGGAAAAATTCACATACATAACACCCGGTGATTATGAATTTTCTTTTTTCATATTTTTTCCATTGCTAGACCATATCCACTCTATAGAGTTTATCGTTGTTATTGATACAAAATGAACAGAAATAATAACAATAATGATGCTGTTATTTATGGCGCCAGGGCACGCAATCAGGTTTTTAAACCAAATAAAAAAATGTATATTTTGTTCATTCAGTGTGTGTCATTTTGCACGAATTTCATTGATTAGATTTTTTTCTCTTGGTTGTTCTCTTCATCGCCAACGTTGATTGTATTCGCTATGGTTGCTGAATTTATTTTTTCTTCCCTCTACTTTTTTTCACTGCTACTCAACCTAGCTTGGTTCAAGAGATTTTCAACTTTTAGATAGAAAAGAATATATACACTGAACAAAAAAAACACGCATCATACGGATTCTTGATTGTTGTTGTTTTGTTTCAATCTTGTTCATGGATCATCATATATTTTATTATAAAAATTTAGCTCAACAACAGCAATAACAAATGATTGACTTTTTTCGACACGCAAATACATAATCATCATCAATGATAATGATGATTATAAAAAGAATCCTTTTTTTCTTCAAAAGTTGATCAGATTTTTATAGATGATACAATGTTTCGTAATGATTGTTCCAAAAAAAACACTATATTTAATGCACTGGTATTATAATCTACTATTTGGATCTTGATTTCAATGCATTATGATTATTGAAAGAAATAGTCTGCAATAGTCTAAAATGGAAAAAAAATTAGGACCCAATACACCGAATCCATTTTATAATCGAAATATTAATTTCAATTTATATAATGAATATTTCATCATTCTAATGATCATTATTCTAATGAATTTGCATATGATCATCATAATCATCGCCATGAATTTTTTCAATTTGAATGAAATGTCATTCGATCAAAAATCTAAGCAATCAGCAAAAAAATTTTTGCATAATTTAACATTTCATTTAATCACTTTTGCCCAAAAGGTAATCGTGTGTGTGTGTTTGTACTTGTGTGGACAGTATCATATGAGAATTTGATTCCAATTTAGCGGTCAAATTTAAAGTTTTTTTTTATTCTATACAACATTAAACTTAACCGACGAAGAATCAAAAGTTGTTAGGATGAATTATGATCTCATTTAAATTGTTGGCTGGCGCCAATAATTTTTTAATGCCAAAGGCGAATTTAATTTTTTTTACAATCCACACAAACATACATAAACATCGAACGCGTGTCCGATTTTGCCAGTATTAAAATAAGAAAATTTATGCCAATTAATTTGAATAATATTCAAGTCAATTGACTAGACACACAATTCTCATCATAGACAGATATTATTGTGCCACTAATGAAGTCAATTAATAATATTGTTTTTTTTTGTTTTCTAAATTCTTCTTAGTTGGATGAACATTGATAAATTTTGAATTCTACAATAAAATGAACAAAATTTTAAAAGAGGCGTTTCTGTCTATACTTATGATGAAGTCGATCACGGTCTATGGATATGGTATATGATGCCGCCGCTGCCATCATCATCACCACCACCACCACTGTCGTCATCATAACTTTTACCTATTGATCAAAAGCCTAGTTTGAATGTAATGGTATAAAAAGGTGTTTCAGGTCACGATTTTTACCATCAGGTTAAGATTGTGCTTTCTAAATACACAAATATATGTACTAAATTTGGATCAATTTAGTGTTTATCGCATAGGTTGTTGTTGTTGTTGTTGATGATGATAATGATGATTGTTTACAAACAAACAACTTAACCGTTAAATTGATGTATATCAAACAAACATTATAAATAAAAAAACGAGGCCATAAGACAACTCCTTTCTTAACCTTTTTATTATTTTTCTTGATCCAGACATGGAACAAAATTCACAAAGTAATACCGCCACCGCGACCATAAAGATCCATGACAATTATGACCATCATGATGATGACCGTGATGGACCATCCCAACATATACGGTACATAAAGATAAAACAACGATTAACAAACAATTGCGGTCACGATTTTTTTCGGTGCCAAGAAAACCCAATGTTTGTTCCATGTTGTCTAGAGCCTTAGGTCTTTGGAAAAGAAACTATAGTTGAGGGGCCATTCTATATTGATCATAACATCATTTGATGAATCCAATTTTTTTGATTTATGTACAAATTAATTAGATTGAAAAAAAGAGTTTCGCAAAAACAGGAAATATTTCCGAAAAAATAATCCAAAAAATTTTTACGAGAATTTTTTCGTTTGTTTTGATTTTGAAATGGGAAATGGCCATTTGTCTTGTCAAGTACAGTTTTAAGAAAAATTTACTCAAAAAGATTCCAAGAATTTTGTTCATCAAAATCTTGTGTGTTTGTCGTTGTTTGTCGTATCAATATTTGTTTGACCATTGTTGTTTTTTTTTCTGTAGGTCGCGTCATAGGAAACAAGTGCCGATGACATCGCTAGGAAGATTAATGACACAGGCCGATCTTATATGGAGAAACCAATGATCATCGATGACAAGTCTACAATTTCCAAATATTTCTTGTTAATGTCCTGAATCATTGAAAATTTTGATTTTTTCGATATACGAAGACATTAATGTTGTTAATAATGATGCTCAAAAACGAAAACAACAACGACATCTCATCGAAAATAAACCATCAAAAACGGACTTTAGAGCAACCAGAAGAAAAAAGAAGACCGACCAAATGTTGTGTAATTTATTTCATTTTTTCTTCATTTTCAAAAAAATTCATGAATGCTAACAAGTGTCATACGATCCTTTATTTCGGGTCATCCATGTGATCGAAATTCATGTTTATTATCCTTATCATCATTATAATATTAAGAATATAAAATATACGAAAAAAATAACAAATAGGCGTTGAAGATACATTCGCACACACACACAAACAAAGTTCGAATGAATTTTGTCGGCTTTGAATGAAATTTTTTTTCACTTTAAATAGCCGTAAAACAAAATGATGATCATCATTAAAAAGAAATATAAAGGAAAAAATTTAAAAGTTCAAGTCCATTGTTTTCAAAAGAAAGAGAACAAAAAATATCCGCACATAGCAAACGAAATGAATAAATTTATGGCTAAAATATTCGGACATGGGTAGAATGAGTCCGAAAATATCATCAAAATCATTATATTGTTCATATAATGGTCATTTCGGGCATTAATCACTTGGACAAAACACAAATACGGATACTTTGTACGATTGTCAATAAAATTTCTCAAATACAAATCTTTTGTCCCACATAATTCAGATTTTTTACTTATTTGTTCAATATCGAACAACCGATTAATAACCGAAACATTCAAATTACAATCAAGCGAGCAATAATCTATTTTAATTTTTGAAATTGAAAAAAAATTCAATCAAAATCCTGAACAATTTACATTGATTGTGTTCTTTAGATTATATTTTTAAAATTGAGAGGTAGGTTTCATTCGACCTAAATTATAATTTGGAAATTGAATTGTTATTTCCGGGTTTTTTCATTTTGAAAAAAATTGAAAAATTCAACAATAACAAGAAGATATTTACAGATGAATTTGGAAAAAATTTTCAAACAAAGCAATAATCAACAGAGAAATACAATTTCAACATCATCATCATCAATAACATTGAAGAATTTACAAGTTATGTCATCATCATTTGAAATATACATTCCATATATCTCTTGGCCATTAAACATCATACAATCACCACAAGCTGTGTCGTTTTTCTTTCTTTGGTTTTAATCATAGAAATTTTTTTTTGTTCATTATCAACAGTGATCATTCTCATTTCATTTGGAAAATGATGATGATGATGTTGACCAAATCCAATCCAAGGGTCGTGCGAGTAAACGATGGACGCGCAAGCTTTTGTTCATCATTTTTTTATCGTTCTTTTTTTCTTCGTTTGAACACAAAATCCGGTCGCGTGCTGAGCAAGCAATGTTGAACGAATTTTTTCTTTTAAACCGCAAAAACAACTGACAGCTATATGCATTAGCATCATATATTTCATATTTTCGAAAATTCATACAAGTTTATGAAGATGATGATGGTTCTTTTTTCTTGTTCTGAAAAGCAGAAAAAAACGTAATCTATTCTTGAGTCTTGCATTAACAATTGCTGCTGTATTCATCAGGTAGTAGTTTAAAATCTATGAAAATGATCGTCATCAGAATTGAAATTTAAACTCTTTGCATTTTGAAAGTTGAAATGCCAACATATAAAGCCAGATGGATGGATTTTTAAGTCGGCAAATCTTTTTTTTTCTCATTCCTTTATCGTTAAGTAAATGGCCACTTAGTACAAGAATTAATGATGTTAAAGAATATAAAAATTCATGTTTGATGGTGCTAGATGGATGGATGAACGAATAGATTGATGGTGTCGAAATCTGTAAGGCACGAGCTCAAACACAGCTGGATATATTGAATAAAAGATGTAATGCAAAAAAAATTCCCTATTTTTATCTTTCTTGTCAGTTTTTTGGCAATGACTTTTTCTGGCTCCCAACCAATGATCGTTTGAAACATCGATAATGATGGAATTTTCGATATTTTGTGAACAGTATTTTTCGTCGATTGATTGGTAGGTCGATGATTAGAATTCTACATTTATACTAAAAAAAATATTAATCTTTATTTTTTCTCGAATTCTATTGATTTTATATCAGTTCAGATTGGTTTTTTTCCGGATTCGTGAATGATGAAAAAGTGTTATGAATTTACTGACAATTAAGCTACAATTAACAATCAACAGGTGGCCACTGACAATCAGAGTTCTTGGTTGACTTTGTTTTTTTTTCCTCTTGAACATCATTCAAATATCGCATTGTCCATCCATTAAATGTTCATATTATCTGGCCAACATCGTCGTTATCGAAAAAAAAACAATGATGATTGATCAATCAATCTAAATATATTAGGAATGTTAAAATGTTTACTTTATGATCGGACACATTACATTTCATCATTCATCAGATACAATAAATGTTTGATCACTAAAATGAACGACTAGAACATGAAAGAAATTTTATTTTAAAATTTGTTATTTTTTTGAAAAAATCAAGAAAAAACTTTTACCTATCGTTCATACAAACAAATAAAATGAAACAGGTTGGCCAATCTATCAATATGGATCACGATTTTCTTCATTCGTTTCGTCATCCAAATAAAACTTGAACAAATTGATCTATCGTAGGAGAAGAAAAAAAACGGGTTAACCATTCATTGTTTTGTTTTGTTTTCGTTCCGTTGTTTGTTGAAATTTATCCATCATCATCATCATCATTATCAACAACAGCAGCAATAATAGATTTATGATGTGAAAATTGATCAGTTATTTGTTTGTATGTTTGATTGATCCATACAAATTAATCGGTCAAAGTTCAATCAACTTTTGATTTTGTTATTGTTGTTGTCATCGTAGTCGTCATCATCAACCGAACAAACTGCCAATTAGATCAATCATACTTTTTGACTATAATAATATTCGACACAGCCCTGTTTTTTTTTCGTTGTTCAAACAAACATCTAACCCCCGAAAATATTCGAAGAAAAAGTTTTAACCATATATGTGAATTATCGATTGTGTGTATGGTTTTCCTCTCTCTCTCCATATATATAAAAATGGATCATATTTTCTTGCTTTTTGGTCACGATTCATTGTACGTTTACGAAGAAAATAACAATAAACTGAAAACATTAATGGAACATCAACGAACGAAGTGAAAAAAAACGATGGGCAATCAAATGAATGAATGTATCGAGATCGATTCATTTCATAACATATACGGTATAATTAAAATATCGTGTCCATCATCATCATCACCACCACCAACTCAGGCTATGGTGATGATGATGATGATTGACCGCATCTTTTATTCTACTCTCGAATTTAAGTGTCCTTCTTTCTCCTTATCATCATCTTGATCGACCTATGATATAATCGGTTCCGGTCAAAGGTCGAAATAGAAGCTACAATAATGATGATGATGATAATGATAAAGATGAATTCGTTCATGTGTTTTTTGTTTTTGTTTTCATGAATGGAATCAATATATATAATGTGTGTGTGTGTGTGTACTGAAAATCGAACGATGATTGAAGATATTGATAATGAACAAAAACAAAACGAAACAAAAATAATAATGAGTGAAAAAGAAAAAAATTTGGAAAAATTGAATGAAATGATGCAGATAACGTAACGTAAAATGAAAAAAAACGAGAGAAACAAAAAATCTCGTTCATCAAATATATTATAACCATATTGATCAATGTCGTGATCGATCGATGTTAGAAAATGATGATGATGCTCATTTCATTCAGACAATTTTCTTTCTTTTTCTCTAAAAAGTCTACTTCTATGGATAGAGCATACAATTGCTGAACTGATGCTATCTATTTCGATCATCGAAAGAAAAATTTTTTTTATTATTATTACATACACGAATTCATAAATCGTAAAATAAAATAATTTCAGAACGGAAATTAAAAATTAGAAAAAAAACTTCATCCATTACAATATTGATTCGACGGATGTCATTACATGAAGGAGAAGAAATGATATTTCGAATAAAGTGTTTTTTTTTTTTGTTTTGTTTTCCCAGATAGATAAAAGGTAGAATTGAGATTCTTGTAAAATAAAATAAATAAATGTGATAATTGTTCACAAAAAATAAATAATAATTTAGACTATTAGAGATAATATTTTTGTTGTTGTTGTTGTTGTTTTTACGTCCGTGTCTTCGATCGAAACAATTGAAAAAAGTTCAACGATTGACTCTTTTTTTCCTACATTTCTCGTTTAAGATGATAGAATGGGAAAAAACCTGTCATTAACCAGGCAGGACAATTGTAAATTCCATTGCGTAGAATATTACTGAGCCAAAACAAAAAACATAAAATTGATGAACAAATAATGCGGGCCTATTTTTCTAGGAAAAAAACTTTCTTTAAATTGAAGAAAATTGTTGCAATTGTAACAAAACTTGAACAAAAAAAACAAATCAAATATCCATTCATTCCAGTTATATATTTTACAAAGGAAAATGGAAAAAAGAAATGACCCAACAATTAAATCCAATTGTTTCATTCTCTCCGGGCACAAAAAATTTATTCTAATAGTTTACTAAATTGTTTCAAATGTCTTTAAATTTAAAGACTATGAACAAATCGATCTGATTTGAAACAAATTTGGGATAATACGCACAGTAACAATTTTTTGAAAAAAATGAAAGAGTAATTTGAATATTATTATCAATTCAAACATTCGAATACAGGTAGATCGCGATTTACGATCAATGTTTTCAGAAAAAATGACCATTTGTTGTTGCTGAAAAAAACAATATCATCAAAAGAAATAGGTTTCCTGTAGTCATACAATTATGACAACAATTATATTGAAGAAAAAAAAGTCAAATTCTTTTTCTTCTGATTATATGATAATTATATTCCTAATCGATCATTGGTACTGGTGGAAAAAAACAAATCAATCGATTGTTCTAATTACATTGGTACATTATCTGTGAAAAAAAACAACAAAATTACTCCAGTTCTCATGATTGGCCATAGCATTATTACCAGTAGCACCAATTGTTTACAGGTGAAAACGAAAACAAAAAGAAAAATTTAACAAATCTCAAAAATCGATACATTTTTTTCGTACACTGAATAACTTTGTATCATTTTATTCAGCTTCATATTTTTTACCAATATATAATCTTTATATTTATAACAACAAAAACAAAATCCCTAAACAATCGATCAATACAATAAACATTTTCGATATATACAGTTTGGTAAATAAGGTTGACCAGAAAAAAACTAAAAAATAACATTATTTGTGTGTAACAAAAACAAATCCAGGTAAATATTCAATCAGAACAGAGTGATGTCTAAGGCTAAATAAAAACAACAACAAAAAATAACACATGAAACAAAGACATTGATCACGAACGAAACAAAAAAAACTAAAATCAGAAAAATGCCGAACCATAAGAGATGTAAAAATCTTCAACAACAAAAAAAAACTACAATCGTTTACAAGTAGCCACTCAATAAAGGACAAAATATGATGATGATAATAATGTCTAAGGAATGGTAAATATAAAAGCAAAAGAAAAAGATCCGACAAAGATTTTGATCATCATCATCATCATCAAATATCATCTTATTTTCAATTGAACAATTGATCGGATTATGGTTTTTGCTTCTTTTCATTTTGCGATTTTTTTGTTTATCGTTAAAAAATTATTACATCCATTCTGGTTTACTTTGTTTGGATTTAAATGAAAGATTCGAATCATTTTTTTCGAAAAAAAAGATGTAAATGTTTTCTCCATATATAAAATTTCAAAAAGATTTTATTTGATTCTTTTTCATCAATATAAACATTGGATAACACGATGTGATAGTAAACTATTAAGATAACAATACATACATTTTGTGTTGTTGGTGTGAAAATCCTTGAAATAAAAAATAAATTTTAAAAATATCTTGTTTTTTCCATCAATTTCAATCTTGCTGCCGCTGATAATAATCATGAATCTAACAGAACAAAAGATGTATCAATCAATCCAAAACAATTGATTGATTGATTGATTGAATCAATAAAACAATCGACATAAACATGCATAATAAACACACATTCAAGACGAAATTGCGAATAAAAAAAGGATTTTACAAAGAAAAAGAATTTCTTATTTTGGTTATGAAAAAAGACATAAAATTGTTTTAGTCTTTCGACGGTACGAAAAGAGTCGCTAATCAGATTGTAATCTAATTCCATATTGACATAAAATTGGTTGTAAGAATTTATCATTGATAATGGTAATAATGACTGGAAAGAAATAGAAAATCTTTAATAAAATGATATTATCATGATAGTAATAATAAACTTATCGATTTATAAAACAAGCAGGTATGATATTTTAATCAAAAACAGATTTTTGCCGATTTTTGTTTGTTTTTCGATTTAGTTATATGGAACAAAAGAATCTCTAATTTTAAAGAATTTAATCAATATACTGACATCTAGGGTCAGGAATCAAAATGTTTTGCACTCATATAAATATAAACCATATAGATGGCAGTATCAGCTTGAAATGATGGATAATTTTGTTTTATTTACTTTGATCAAATAGGAAACATTAGAAACATTATAATCTTGTGTTGATTGGTCTTGATAGTAATAAATTTGGCAGCTATGGAATTTTTATTTTTCGTTGTTATTGCTATAATGATTAACAACTCGACACACAATAGAATAAAGAAAATAATCTCAGCATTACATCGTTTTTCACTTAGCATTGATTAGTCCTAAGTCAATAACAACAACTCTCGAAAAGCACATCGTCTCGAATGACAGAATTAAATGTGATAATGAACGATCAATATTTACGGAATTATTTAACGTTGATCATTATTTTGAACAATTGATGCAAGAAAAAAAATGTAAATAATTTGTATGAAGAATGAAATTCCTATCAGCTAATCATGAACATTTATTTCACATTGTAACTTGAAATACATTCTTGGAATTGGATCATCTTAGTTAAAAATTTTTAAACTTAAAACCAGAAAAAAACGAAGATTAAAATGATGTTTATCACAATCACAACAGCATACAGACCATATATAATCAAGGATGGTCACATTGACTTTCAATGATATTATATAATATAATAATCATAATTCCCAATACAGAAATGGAAATGGATAAAAACCTCCAAAAAAACAAATGGATCTAATTGTACAAAATTGGATAATTTCTTCAATATAATGCGTGTAATATATGTCCATCTTTTATAGTTATATATTAACGGGTACCATTGAATCTTTAATTTATTGTTACATCCATATACCATATCGTTTTCACCACGTCCATCAAATGAATCTATTTGTTCCGAAAACAATTGTAGAGAAAAAAAAATAAATAAAAACGAAACAAGAAAAGAAATGAAAGCTAACACAAGTTAGAAAACAAAACAAAAAACTCTACAATCATCAGTGATGATGATGATGATGTTCAAAAAACAGTATTGAGATCGAAAAGATCAAATAGATTAAATTATTTGTCCAAATGATTCGATTCGATTATTTTCCAGCTACTTTTTTCTTTTTCCATTTTTTTGTCGCTTTTTTTCATTCAGGATTTTTTTGTATGTAAGAAATACAGATAAAAACATTTCAGACACAAATTGATCTATCCATCCATCCATTTATTAAACCAAATGCATTCCCTAGAGCCATTTTTATCGTCATTTTGGATATGATGTTCAGTTGAATCGGTCGATTGTTACCGTTTTCTAATTCATACTGTTATCCGTTTTTTTCATCTATTCTGCCCTAATGGATGCCAAACTTTTCATTTGTTCATTTTCATGAGTATGAAATGAAAAAACCTGCCATCATTATTATTATCATCATCATTTTGAATGTAGTGTTTTAAATGCTTTTTCTTTCACTCACTCACAAAGAAAATATTTTCAGTTCCTAGGTGAAAGGATGGATGTGTGCTAATTCCTAAGGATGCGTAAAAAAAGAAAATAATTTTCCTTTATTCAATTTATAAAAATGTTGTTCATTTTTATTTATTTAAATATTATTTTTTCTCAGGTCGTTATTGAAGATTCAATTAACAATCCTAGACATTAAACGGGTTGTTTGTTTAATGAAAAAAATGAAATGAGAATAATAAAATATGTTTCACGTCTAGTTTGAAAGTTGTGTTTTTGTCTGCATGTACAAATTATTGATGTGGAATTACTCGGCAAAAATCTTGAAAACAAATAAAAAAGTGTTAGGTATTTTTATCTCCATACAAATACATTTGTTATTGTAATCAAATATTATTATCAGACATTGAAACAAGAAAAAATAAGCAATATTAAAGAAAATAATTAAATAAACACTGGTAGTATACTGAAATAATCATTATTTTATTTTATTATATTCCAGGTTCAAAAACACTGAAATGAAAATTTATAAATTCTGTAACAGAATTGAAAAAATGATGTGTAACAATTTAATTTATTTAATTCTTTTTCGTTGTATTATTATAACCATTATACACCGTTAAATGTAATGTTTTCATATTATTCCTTCGTTTATGTGTATCAAAGAGAAATAGAGCCAGAGAGAGAAAGTTAATTAAGCAAATAACAAAAACGCCTACATAATTCAATGAAGAATATTGTTTTTGAAAAAAATGTAGGAAAAAAATCTTACTATCGATTACTACGATTTACATTGCACTTTTCAAAATCTTTTGTTTTTGTTTTCATATATAGGAATATATCTAAGAATTTTCAATGAAAAACCAAATTGAGTCATACGATTCTTGTTTTTCGTATTGCGTGTTATCATTATTATTATTATTATGATCATCATACGTTTTTTTCATTTTCTCGATGAGAAGAAAAAAAGCTTATTCAGCTTTGTCGATGTGTATATGCTTGTGATGTAGTTGATGTCTTAATTAAATAAATTTACGCTTACAATTCACTACACTATATATATAAATATTATATAATACAATGTTTTTTTCGTTCGTTCGTTATTTCATCATTGGAATTGCTTAAGATGATGGCTCTTTGGCTGTTGATGATGATGATGATACATTCGTTCTGTTTGCTTTCAAAAAATGATGTGAAAAATTATAACATTGTATGCTCCGTGCTCTTTTTTTTTCTTTTTGTATATCTCTTAGTTATGTTCCTTGATGATGAAACCCAACAGCTTATTACATTATTATTATTATTATATAAAGACAACAACAACAACAACATCGACCATACATGATGATGATGATGAAATTCTGAAATGAATCTCAAAAAAAAAAAATCGGATAGCAAGAGAAAAAAAATAATGGAAAAAAAATCTTGTTGTTCAGAATCGAATATTCTTAGTAAAAAAAAGTTCTTTTTCAGATGTTTGTGTTCATGTTGATGTTATTGTTTAGTGGTAATCATGTTAATAGCCGAGCCATGTTGTTGTTGTTGTTGTTTGAAGTCCTTTGTCTTTTGGTACCAGAAACAGCTTGCATTGTTTTTTGTTGTTGTTATCGTTGTATACTCATGATTTTTTGTTGAGTCCTTTGGAACAATGATGATGATAATGATGATCCGAGAATAGTGACGACAACCAGATTTCATTATTCTTGTTTTTTTTCTTTTTCATTCCATTTAAATCAATGTTGATGACAAAGAATATATTCAATAAACAACAGAAAGGCAATATCAGTCGGCGGCTAGATTAGTTGAAACTAGCTAAAAAAATTGAAAAAAATAGATTTGCAAATAAAATAACAAATTAATTCATTAGAAAATTGAAAAATCTAAAATAAAACATATAGTTATTCAAAATTAATTCAGTCAAAAAGCATCATTAGAATATTATTTATGCTTTTGTTATTGAAATGAATCATTATCATACAGTGTTTGTTTGTCAATTTTTGTTTTCTCTTTTTAAGATAATTAAATTGTAAAAAATTTATTTTATCTTGGTCTGAAATGTTGTTTGTTTCGAATTTATTCATTGATTCGTAAACAACTTATAACTGTAATTAAATTAAAATCGATTTTCCTCTATAACTGTCAATTATTTTTGCAAAAAATTTATGGTTCAATTTTTTTCAAAACTATTATATTTTGTGTAAAATTATTTATTAAAAAATTCAATTATCGATATCGATAGATCAATAATGATTACTTTTGATATTTTTTTCGAAAAAAATGAAACACAATAATTGAGGCCTAAGTTTCAATTATTTTTCATTCTAATGAACAATGATTGAACAAGGATCAAAATCCGATAAGATTCATTCTTGCACAATAACGACAACAACAACACAAAACATTTTGTTTTGTTCTGCTCATTTTTTTTGGAAATCATCTTGCCTTGAAACGATGGACGATTTGTATTTTTTTTCATTTTCATTCATTACACATTGTCTTGAGTTGTTTTTTCCCGACAAACATTCTTTTTTTCTGTTCACATCGAAAAAAAAACAAAAGCACTTTCCATTTAAAATGAATAGTTTTATGGATTTCATTTCAAATGGTTAAATAAACTATGGCTACAAAATTGCTAACGCTTTTTTTCTCATAGTCATTTGTGGTTCTTTGTTCTTCTTCATCGGAACAATTAATTATTTTTAATGAATAGAAATTAAATATACAACGAATGAAACTCCAAAAAGAGATCTTTCTTTCTTTCTTTTTTTAGGTTTTTTTTTGTTTCTTTTTATTTCCGCGCAAAGATTGACCATCTAAAAGAGAATGAGATGAAGAAAAACGTCAACCAATGAAAGAAATTGAAAAACAAAAACAAAACGGAAATTTTGTTTTTGTTGTTGTTTTTTTTCAAAAAAAAAGGACGAAGAATTTTATCCATTCGAATGGATATGTTCGAATTCAGAGACAACATTGTTTCCGCTTGGAATGATTTCATGATTTTGTTTTTTGGATATTATTCTTTCGATGATCAAAGACAACAATGTTTTGTCACATTTTTTTCATACAAAATTCTAGTTTATTTTCTTTTATTTTTGGGTCTTATTGTTGTTTGATTTGTAATGATCATCATGTGCCATAAGAAAACTTGCAAAAACAGAAAGTCTTTTCGACAAGAATGAATATTTTTCACTTTATTTTTGGTTTTATTTAGATTTATTTGAAACTAGACATTTATAAACTTGAAAACAAATATTCTTTTCGCATTTATTGTTCAAGAATTTCATGATGGAAAAATTATTTTTCCAATCAAATTACCATTTGTATTTACATCATTCATTTTTTTCTCTTTCTCTCACTCCAAAGAATTTTATTGGTCATTATTGACCATTTGTAACAGGATTCTGACAGTTCAGCACACAAATATAAAAAGCACATGTAAGATTGATTGATTTAATTTAAAGAAAAAAATATACAAACCAGAATTGTATTTTAGGAATGAATATAATAAAATGAATTCCAAATACTAGCCATTTGGAAATTATAATTAGCAATACTTGAAAATAATAATAATACTTTAGACTTCATTAAGTGTACAACATTTTTTTGAGTCAATTCTCGTCGGAATTATTCATTCGAATTCCAATTCTTCATGTTTGATTCTATTTCGACAGTAATGTTCATTTCAAACTATAATTTGATTCATTATTCAGTATGTCAATGCTGAATTAACAAGAAAAACACAATACAATGACTAACATGAACAAACCAAAACCAAAACATCAGAATAAATAAATGTCCCATTAGAGTAAAAATAGGAAAAGGAATTCAACTGACTAATGATTCGAATATTGATAATTTTTCTAAAAGTTTTAGATTTATTTTTTAACAAATAAATAGACATCGAAATTCAATCAATTATAGATGTTGACTTAAAATTTCATTAGTTTTTTTTCATTTTCATTCAAACTTTTTTTTCACCTTCATACCTTATCATTATTAAAGGCAAAGTGATCCTAATGGCCAAAAAAAAATACTGACAAAAAATTGAATTAAATTATAAAATTGATTCGTTTACGAGTGACAATGTCCTTCATTGTCTAATAACCGAAGGAAAAAAAGATATTTTTCACTGTAAAAAGATATAGAAAAGTTTTTTTATAGCCATGTTATGATGACAAGTAAAATTTAATTTTTATGTTTCATTTTCAATATTTATTTGGTTGAATCTAATTTTATTCGAGAAAAAAATATAAAGACTTCAAATCGTTGAACCATGAATTTTATGAGAATAGTTTTTTTTATTTCATTGAAAATGAATTTGATAATAATTTACATTTAGATAGATTTGTCTAGTACCATCATCATCATCATCGACGTTTATTCTTTATATAAAAATGAGAAATGTAGTATGATGGAAACAACCGAAAGAGTGAATGAAAAGGAACTTGTTTCGATTATCCACAGCAATATGATAAAAATGAAGAGAAATAAAAATTAAATTCCATGATAAGATAAAACAATTCTCAATTCACCAATTCTAAATCATTAAATCCAATAAGGATTCATCACACACCCGCACAAAAACATAAACAAACAAATTACCAGTACAAATATGACCATAATGATGATTAATCATAAATTTTATGAGACGTAAAAAAATATTGTGTTTATGTGCAACAAAAAGAATGAATGATATTTGATTCTATCAAAGCAAAACAAAAAATTCCATAAACAATATTGTGGTTTGTCCAGAATTGTTTGCTATAGGCCATAATAATAATAATAATAATGATAAATAAAATGGCGAAGAATGAGAAAATATTCCTAATCAAACATTTTGTTGTAAATATATTTTTTTTCAACTGAAATTTTGTTATTGCTGAAAAAAGTTTACAAATTTTTTTTTTCCAGTTTATTTTATCTATCGATATATATCATAACATTTTGTTACACATTGTTGGAAAACAAATTCTTCTTCACTCAAATTTTATATTTATGAATGTTAAACATATTTTTTTTCTTGATTCAATATGAATTTGGTTTTTTTTTCGTTCGGAAAAGTGAAAAAAATCAAACAACATACACTCTCAAATATACAATGAATGAAATGAAATGATGATCAAAAACACATGAATTTTTTTTTCGCTGATGTAAATGAGTTTGTGTGTGTGTGTGTATTTTGGTACATTTATGTACAAAGATTAAATTTTATTACCATCATCATCATCCGATATTTTTTTCATTCGAATTTCATTTCGTATGCCAAACATGTGTTTTGTGCATGTATACCGTTTCAACATTGAATTCCAACTTGTTTACCCACCACACACACACACACCTTGTTGTTTAAGTAGCCAGAAAAAAATCAACAGAATTTCATTCTATTCATTCTATATTTTTTTCAATATTGAACCAAAAAAAATTCTTCAAATCCAATTGTTATTAATATTGATACAATGGTTGCAAAAACACTTTTGTTAGCAAAAAAATTTGTCGGCAAACAACAAAATAATAATCATTGAAATGAATTATTTAAAATGATTTAAGATTTACATGACCTTTTATTGATTTTTGCTTCACCATTTCTCTGACTTATTTCGTTTTTAAAATAATAATAATAATAATAAAATCTTTTCATTGTCCAGTTTTTTGTTGTTGTTGTTGTTGTTGAAAAGAATATGATTTTGATTCCAAACACATACATAATATACGCCCATAAATGATGGAATGAAAATGTATAACATTAAATGATATTATAGTTGATCGACATCAATCACCATCTTGTTCATTGAAGCAGAATCATAAAATTTTTTCCTTCTTTTTTTTGTTGAATCCATTCATCCGATAAAGAAAACTATACTGATTTTTATTTCTTTTTGTGTTGTTGTTATTTGGGCGCCAATTTTCTTGTTTGTTTGTGATCTCAATGATTGTGTTTTTCGTTATATTTGTATTTGGTGTATTTTTTGTTGTTGTTGTTGTTGTTTGCATTGATAATATTAATGATAGTGGACCATAACGGATTCGATTTTTTATTTGTTTGCTTATGATGTAATAATAAATTTAATTTTATTACATTTTTTCCACTTGATTCAACAAAACAAATTCCTGTACGATTATTATCAATGAATTTCTATTGAACAAAGAGATGGAAAACAAAGATTTGTAGTTTTCATCGGAAAAAAACTCATCATATCATTGATGATAATCATGATCACATCAAACAATATATATTGACATTTTCGTTTGAAATCATGACCAAAGATTGTAAAACATTTGTAATAATCAATACAAATTTACACGTAAACATGACCGTAAATAATCAATATAAATTTATAAATTTCATCGAATCTTCGGTCAATGATCAATCAGATGATGAGTGTATAGAAATTGAAAACTTCTTAATATCATGGGTTAAACGAATCGAAAAGAATTGTATAACAAAAAAGAAGCTTTTCTTTATTTTACTCCTCTCTTTTTTATTTGATTTATATTCATTCAAGTGAATATTTATTTTATCGTCATCATCATCGTTGATTGCGATCATCGATTATTTATCTGCAAAAAAAAAGCGGAAAAAACATTTCATTCAAATCATGAGTGATCCTAAATTGTTCAATCTGAAAAAACTCTGAATTAAATGAATCCTTTTTTTTCAGAACAGACATGATGATCCATCCATTATGGTTATTGTTTTTAAATGTTAAAGATTTTTCATTCAGTTTTCAATCGATTTTTTTATGTTCATTTAAATTTTCACTATCTATTCCCGTTGATACAGACTGGATTTTCTGACATTATGCATATAATTATCAACTTTAAGAAAATTTTTAAGCCTTTTATCAAGTAAAAAATTGAATAGTAACTCTTTTTCTCTTTTTTTCCTGATTAAATTCATTGATTGAAACTGAATTTAGTTTGATTCGATAAGCGATCATCATCATTGATGATAAAACAAAATAAAAGGAATATATTTCTCGTGGTTTTTTTTTGAATATAATATATCAGTAGCAAAAGCAATAGTTATCAAAACATCTAATTTACATAATTATCCTGAAACTAAAAAGATCGAAAAGAATTTCGAATAATATACCAAAATATAAATAGATAAAATACAGTATTACAGTATTATCACACATCTTCACTATCATTATTATGTTGATGATGATGTTGATGATAGTGATCTGATCTATGAAACACCAGAATCGTGAACAAAAAAAAAGTTTGCCAAAATAGAATCGAATTCGAAACCGATAGGGAAAGCCAAAAAAAAAGAGAGATAGAAAAAAGTTTAATTATCATTTGCATATTATCGAATCTGAATTAGTTTTTGGCCTCATGCATCGGTACGCAGATAGCAACGAACGAACAAAAAAAAAGATTTTCGATTGCTCAATGGAATTCGCCATCATATATTTGGCATCATCATTATATGAATGAATTTTATCGATATAATCGAAAAATAGAAACTATAACTTAATTTATTTGTGTGGTTTTCTATGTTAACAAAAAAAATTATATTTGCCATAATGTACATCAAAGATTATTTTTACTGAACCAAAACAAAACAAAAAAATCATTTTCAAAACTTTTAATTTTCATAATTTAAAAAATTATCCACCGATAATAGATGGCGCTTTTAGTACTTTAAAAATGTTTTTTTAAAGAGAAAAAGAATTGAATTTTTTTTACAAAATTCACTAATGTAAATGATGATAATCTGTTTGAACGTTAATAACAGAAAAAATACATTCTATTGTAGTGAATAGAAAAAAAACCGATTCTACCACTCAAATCAACAACAGAATTGAATGTTGTTTTTATTGTTGATGATGATCATTCATAACTGTATTCATTCAAAACATTTTCACCACAGCCGTTAGGAATTGATGTAAAAGTAAAAAATGAGAAATTTTTTGTTTTTTTTTCATTGCTGTCCTCGTTTCTTGATTATCATTAACATTTGGAATAAATAACAATAACGATCACAAAGAAAGAAAAAAAAACTTGATTCAAGCCTTTCTTTTTTTTGTGGATTTTTTTCTACCATAATTTTTTTTTGCGTTCCAAAGTTGTTGTATACAAAACAATCGACATAAAGATCATGAGTGAAAGAAACAATTAGTGCATAGAAGCCAACGAGTAACGATCATGATACAATGGCCGCTTCGTGGTCCAGAATTTAAAAAAAAAGAAGAGAGAAAACCGAAACCAGCTTTTTTCTCAACGAACTAACTTTAACTATCAAAAAAATGCGTGGAAAACAATGGCAATGTTGTTATTGTTGTTTTCGTTGATGATGATGATGATCGTTGATAATATAAGTTCCGTAAACATATAGATCCAGAAACCATAAAAAGTTTTTCTTTCCATTACCATCATCATCATCATCATCATCGTTGTTGTTGTTGTTGTTGCACATTGTTTAGGGTCTTTTTCTTACTTTTTCATCTCTTTCTTTCTCACTTGCTCGTTTTTTTCGGACTTGTTTCCTAAATTATTATTATTATTATTTCATCTACGCTAGATGCAAACTAGAAAATCTTGCTTTTTTTTTGTTTCATTTTCTGGGACGGTTGGTATGGTTCGTTTCACAAACAAAATGCTAAATTCTTCTTCTCTGTGTTGTCAATAAATAGTTTTGAGATTTATTTAACCATTAATATTAAACAAAAAAAAAACACTATTACTTTATAAATAATTGGTATGAAAAACCAGAAACGGAAAATATATAATGAATAAATGTAGAATGTAAACTTTTACGACAGCAATGATTGTTTATTATGGTCTGAAAAAATTTTGATCAAATTTATCATCAATGTAATTCATCAATCTATATGATTAATTCTAATGGTCATCATCATCATTACCATAAAACTGATTCGGAAATAATTAAAAAAAAATGAATGAAAAAAAACAAATCATACTGACAAAATGAAAACAAATTTCCAAAAAATATTTCATCATACATCATCATGGCTGAAAAATGCATCTAAACACACTGCATTCATGGTATGGTGGTTTACATAATCATAGCTAAACTGGACTATCTTTAACCACTTTTTTAGGGATGAATCCTTAGAGACTAAAATCTTGCCAATGAATAGGAACATTCACAAGAATAAAAGTGAATTGGTAAAACAAAAACAAACGAAACAAAAAATATTAATAAAGCCCGTTTAAGCTGTTCCATAGCGAAAATTTGCGTGAGTAAAAACAAACCTTTGTCTGGTTGGAAAAAAGTCTGATCCTAAACAATGAAATTTTTTTTTTGTCATGAGAAAAGGATATTCAAACAAATCCCATTCACAAACAACAACAACAGCAACATAAAAATTCATATGAAAACTATAGGATAACAAATAACAGAAAATCCTCTGGGTGTTCGTTCCTTTTTGTTTTCATTGGAATAGATTCTTTTTATTTAACATTTTAATGAATTTGTTTTGGTTGACCTAAAGTTAATTCTGTGTGTGTTTTCACGTAAACAAACTAGCAAAAGACAATGAAAAACAAACATAATAAACCAAAAAAAAGGAAATAAATAAACGAAATCCCGAATTTTTTTTGTCATTCTGATCACAAACCGAATCATTTTGGTAAATGATCATCCTGATTTTTCTTGATTGTACAATGTTTCTGATTTTTTCTTCATCATCCAAACCAAAAATATGATTGAAATTTGTTCTTTTTTCCTTCGATCTTCAGATGTTTGGGCAGTATCGGTTTGTTTGTTCCGGTGTGTTTGTTAAATCAAAGTATTCAATCATTGGATCAATCATCGCATGATAATTTTGATCCTTGATTCTTTTCTATTTGATTTTTTCTTTTCTCTTTTTTTTTTTGATACTGAATTGTTTGATTGTTTCTTATTTTTTATATATATTTCTTTTTCAAAATTCTAATAATCATGGTCCTTAGAATCATTATTTTGTTTATTTGTTTCCTTTTCGTTTTTGTTTCGGGTCCTTGTTGTCATCATTGTTGTTGTTGTTGTATTTGAAGTAATGTTTACTTACGCTTGGTTAATGCACTGGAAATTGTTCATTCGTCATCATCATCAATGTATGGATTGGGCTCATATTCCTAGCCAGTGTTTGGATGTTTCTGTTTTATTCAAACAAAATATTCGAATGTTAGAATCGTTTTCATGATTTCACACAAGAAAGAAGAAGAAGAATAAGAATAAGAGAAAAAAAATCAAGGAATAATGGAACTCTTTTTTCCCCCATAACAAATGGTTATGTTTGTTTTGATTTTTTTCTCTCTTGTTTCATGCATTTTGTAACGAACGATATTCGTTTCAGTTTCGGTCGATCTATTCTATTTTACTATGCCCGTGTTGTTTGAAATGTTGTTCAGTTTGTTTTATATATAAATTTTTTTTCTCTTATTCACAAAGATTTCCTCATACAAGTGATTCTGTCTGTGTGTCTATGTGTTAGTATGTCTTTGAACTATTCAATCGTCATTGATGAATACAATGAAACGTCTGAGAAAGAAAAAAAGTGAATCCATTCATGCATATTATAGTATTTTTTTTCTAATAAAATTTGTATACAATTCAATGACTGTTTCATTTATGGTATAGTGATATTATTTAAGAATTGTAAGCAGTGATGATGATGATGATGATGATCAATGATCATATTCATCAATGTCCAAACATTTGAATTTTATTGTTCCAATTGTGTGTTTGGTGAATGGAATAGAAAATTTTTTTTTTACTTTACTTTTTCTCTTCTCTTCATTGATTTTCCTATGTTGATTTTATTTTTTTATTCCTATTTTTTTGATGAATTGATTTCATGAATGGTGACAAAGACATTTTAAAATTTATTTTTTCCGAAAAAAAATTGAATAGAAATTATTTCCATTCAATTTGAAAAGAATGAGAATACTGATGAAATGTTTTTACACACAACTCTTTCTCTTTTTGAAATCTTATAGATGCAATGAATTTTTAATCAACAATAAACATATCAATTATGTTTTTTTTTCATTTTTTTTCGTGAATAAATATTTATTGTACATGATAATATCATAATCAATGTTCATGAATTCATTTAATAAAAATATTGTTGATCCAATACATGCCAATACAATGTAATTGATTATACTTATCGTAAACCAATGTTCATTGGGTAGTAAATAGAGTAAATATTGGTTTTTGTTCTTTGATCATCATCATCATCATATTTGATACAAGAGGATTTGATCATTGAGATATTGCTCAACTTAGCATTACTGATATATATATTTTTTCACTTGTTTTGTTTTGCTTTTGACGCCATGATGCCACCAAAATTTGTTTTGGCTACAAAAATGATTCAATACATTGAAAAAAGCTTATTCTTTTCTTTTTTTTTCTGTTGGTATATTCTACTATTATGAATAGTAATCGAATGTAATTGTCAGTGATGTGTAAACAAACACAATCACTCACACACAGCTTGTGTTTTAGCTGTTTTTTTCTTTTTTTTTTTTTTTTTTTTTGGTTCACTAAAATTCCAACGAAACCAATACAGAAATACATTCAACAAACGATTATAGCTTGTTTTGTTCGACAATCATGATCGTTTTTTGTTTTGTTTCGCAATCTATATTTTGTTATTGTTTGAAGTCAAGACGCAAAATAAATAAATAAATATATTTATAATCAAACATTACTTTGACAGTTTTTTTTTGCTACCACGAATATATTTTTGTTTGTTTTTGTTTTTTGGATTCTGCTAATCACACACACATGTATCGATGCTAATTGAAGAAACTAACAAAAAAAATAATGATACACAATAGAAAAGCAAAAGTTGTTTTGAAATTTTTTTGTTTACAGCAAATCGATTGTATGAATACAATGTTATTTTTTTCAATTCGATAGCAAAGATGATCAATTATCCATTGGAAAATGATAATAATTTTCATTTCATTTTTTTATTATTATTATCTTTATGAACATAATTTCATATCTAAGAAAATTTAGTCGAGATGGATCGATCGATCCATTACATTTAGAGAAGTTTTTTTTCTGTTTTCTGACAATAAAATTATCGGGTTTTTGTTGTTTTGTTGTTTATCGTATTCGGTTTGATGTTTTTGTCTGTTTGTTTGTTTGTTTGTTTGCTGAAACTATATCAATAACACCGCCTATCGTGAAAGATTTTTCTTTTTCTTATTGATGATTGTAATTTTTTCTTGTTATATTTTAAGAAGAAAAAAAATTAAATGTTTAGACATTTTTTTTCTTGATATTTGTTTTTGCCTGAATCCGATTGATTGATGAGAATGTCATTTTCGATGTATCGGATTATATTGTTTGTAATGATTATTTTAGTATCGATTGTTGATGTTAAACAAGAAAAAAATCTATTTTAAGTTATACTTTGTGATTGAATTTTTTTGATTGTAAAAAAAACATTTAAAAAATTCTACTTTTTTGATATTATCATTATTCTGATTTGTAAACATAAATGTTTTCATTACAAACACGTTTAATTTAAATAAATTGAACAATTTTCATTTAGATGTTTTGTAACAAATTTTTTTTAAAATAATAATAAGTCACTTAAATTCCGGCAGCAACAACAACTACAATAATATCGATCTATTTTGATGAAAATGATGTCATTCATGAGTGCAAACAAAACGAATAAATGGCTGTTGAAAATTTTACTTTTTTCAAACTGAAGGATAAATAGTTGAAAAAACAAGATAATAGCAACATAGAAAAACCAGAAAAAAATGAAAAAAACAAAATTCTCTCGAAAAAAAACCAGAAGCCAAATATTAGCGAATAGAAAAAATAAAATACTATTAGAATAAAAGAAAAATGATGTATGAGAATCAAGAATTCACTGTGTTCATCATCATCGTTCTTAGATGGTCTCTTGTGTGTGTGTGTAACCCCAAAAAATGATGCGCTGAATGTTTTGCCAACCAAATAGAAATGATAAATAAGCTCATTAAGATGATTATTATGAATTTATCATCATCAATGTATTCTTTCTCTCTCTTTTTTGTGTGTGTTTTGTTTTATATTTTTTCCGAGGTTTTCGCATTTAGATTTGTCGCAAAAAAACCCAAAATGGTTGGCATATTTTGATGTTTCAATTTGAATGGATTCAAATAAATATTCTACTACATTAAATATATACGACATACGACCCAAAGATTCAAGAAACAAAACAAAAAAGAAAAGGAAAATATTGCCTTATGGAATAGGAAAAGATCATTTATCTTCGATGATTTCGAGAATATACTTTTGAATCATTTTTTGGATAGTTTTTTAGTTTAAAGCTAAATATGGTTGGTTATTTGGTCTTCTTACACATATAGGTTGACAGAATTTTTTGCTCTATTCACTTTTGCTTGGATGTTTTTACCAATGTAAATGGTGGTGCTTGTGTATGTCATCACTTAAGTGATTACCCAACAAAAAAAAATCCGACCACTATCAGTCATATCATTAGTCATAATTCATTGATCCTCTAGATTTTTTATAAATTTACATATTTAAGATAATAAAATTAAAATTAAAATTAGCTTTTTCATCATCATTAAAATGTTCAATTATTTTTACTTTTTGTTCCAATATAATGGAAGAAAAAAAAGTTTTTTTGCAAGAAACTCATTTTTTATTATAAATAATTTATTAATCTCAATGTTTAGACTGGATTAATTTTCTTTTCATGAAAAGATAAAAGTTTTCAAAATGATAAAATAATTAGCTTCATCTTTCTATTTAAAAAATAATGAAATCGATTTTTTTTTCAATTCAATTTGATCATAAAGTTTTTCAATTTCCAAAAATGATCGAATCTTCTTCCCCCCTTACAACAACCCTTCGATTTTCAAATGGAAAAGCAGATTGCAATATTGATTAATATTCTTGATTCGTAAATTCGATGGAAGAATATGAACATACCAGAATGTCAAAAAAAAATATTCACACATTGATTACATTGACTGAATATGATGATGATGATGTTGATGACATTCAGGAAGTGAAACCAATTTTCGAACGGAAACCCGTTCGTTCACCGGATAACGACATTATCATCCAATATGTTTGTATTATATTTTGTTACCACAAAATTTCATGTATGTATGCACGGTTAACCAGAAAAGGAAAAAAGAAAGAACAAAATCCGAATATAACCCATGATAAAAAAAACAGGCCTAAAGCTGATGAATAAAGAAAAAAAAGGAAAAAATTCTCAACAAAAGATAATGAAATAATTAATATTAAGGCATTTTTCATTAATATTCTTTAGCTTAGGTGTTAATTATGAATAAAAATTCAAAGAATTTTCTTTATGTAATATCCACATTCTGATTTTTTTTTTGATCCCAGACAAAAAATATTTTATCAATTTTCAGCCAAATACAGAAACAAACACAAAATTATCAAATGAATCATATTCATTCATCTAATAATAATTTGAAATAATTTTGCTGTTGTTGTTGCCAAAAGAAAAATGTGAACAAAGTCAAAGCTTTATCAATGAGGTCCAATTCATTTATTTTATGTTTCGAATTTGAAATTGAAAATCATCAGGAAAAAAAACCTCAGCCAGCAAGGAAAAATACGCTGGAAGCAATTTATAATTCTGTGACAAATCAATTTTTTTATGGGTCAAAGAAAAATAAATTAAATTTTTTTTGAAAATAAAATTTTGAATAAGTTTAATGATTCGGTGAATACATTATTTCATTCATCATAGGATGGTAGAAAATAATTATTTTGAAAATTTTCAAAACAGATAGAACGAACAAAAAATGGACATAGTTACCCTTGGGGAAATCTGTTTGAAGAATGAAATTCCGAAAATTTTAAGAAAGAAAAAAATTTTCATTCTGGTATCAATAGTCGATAGTATCGTAATATATCATATTTATGGAAAAAAAATTCTCTTCATGCGTAATCATCAAATCGGTATGGCAGAATATTATTACTAACCATAGAGATTTTTGTTTCCTGCTGGTTAATAAAAATCATGAAGATGGCATTGGTTTTGTTATAATTTATTCGAGAAAATCTGGAACTCAATATCAAGAATAATGATACCCGAAAAAAACCCAAATAAACAAACGATCATTCTAATTGCTAAATTTGATGATGAAAAAAAATCCCTAATTTGTGTAACTAAACCGGTGGATAGTTATCATTTATCATCAAGCTGATTGAAGAAAAAAACATGCTAAGTTCATTTTGGGTTTTTCTGGCTCCACATTCCGTGTGTGTGTGTACTTTGATATTTGGCTAATTACTTTTCTTGATCAAATCTTTTGATTATTGGCATTAATTTGTTTTTAGTCAATTCATGAAATATTTATTTGTTCATTCATTTGTTGTACATATCTTTTCTTTTTGATGATGATGATGATGATGATTATTCACATGAATCGAAATTCTCTTGTCAAGAAAAAATACCATTCTAATCAAAAATATTTTGATAATAATTTCCATTTTCTGCAAATCATTTTCAGCGAAAATTTCCAGAATCAAAGTTTGTTTCAACAATTTTCTTAATTTTTGTAATTTTAAATCAACATTTATTATTCGATGATGTTAGTGTGATTGGTAAATGTTTTTACATTATTCACTATTAGAAATGATGAAATAAATTAATATCGTTTAATGGTCGAGTTGTATTTGTTCATTACATTTATTTTTCCTGTTTGTTTTAGTTGTTGTTGTTAATTAAAAACTGTTCACTGAATGAATTTGAGAATAAATGAATGTCCAAATATTTAGAAGAGTTGACTAACATCAAAAAAAAACTTCAATCTATCTTCATTCATTTATTTCGTATAAATTTTATCGAATAAATGAACGTTTTGCCCAAACATAACATTTTTATTTCACTTCATTTACCATCATCATTTATTCGTTTGAATTTGCAGCTTTCATTTAAGTTAGCTCAAATAGAACAAAAATCACAAATCGTCACAAGTGGATCCCAAATGCATTGATGAATAAAGTAGAAATGAGAAAGAATTATAGAAACAAACATTCCAAACATTAACAACAACCAAATTATCATCGATAAGATGATTACACTTGAGAAATGGGCGTTTTTTCTTTGGTATGGGTGTATTTAAGTTTGTAATGATAGGGGTTTTGTTTTTCTAGTGATCAAATGAATTTCTATTAATGTCTGTGTGTTTAGAAAAGTCGGTCGATCTTTTTACTCGTTTGAAGGACCTTTTTTTTGGAATGTTAATTCTAAATTGACTATCATCTTATCTGAATAAAATTTGAATTGATTCAATGTTTGACTTGATGTATTTCTATTTAATTCATTGATTTTCAGAATATTTTGAAGCAGAAAAAACAAAACAAAACAAACGAAAATGCCTTTCACCAATTATGTGTTCAAAAAAATTCTTCTCATTTTAGCATTAGAGAAAAATTTTGCCATTTTCTATGGAAAAATTTCTTATTATTTTCCATTTGGTTTTAATCAATTTGAATATTTTCATTTTCTTAAAAATTGAATTTCTTTTTTTCCTTGAATTCATGAATTGCTTTCAGATTTTATTTCTCTTGAGACGAAAAAGGAACAAAATTACCATAGAACAAAAAAATTGGACAGATTTAAGATTTAGAATCTGGAAAGAAATTTCTCTCCATTATTCAATGATTGCATAATAATAATCTTTCATTATTTCAAAACAATTGTAAGATTTTTCGAAAATTCTTAACTACCCTTTTTTCACCAACACAAAGAGATTTTACTTTATACAGATTGGCCTAAAAATTCTTCAGATAGAAACCAATCACCGGCTAAACAAAAATTGGAAATTTAGGAAAATCATAAAACCAACACGGTTACATTTTATACACACAAACAAACAGAAAACAAAAGATATAATGTAGACCAACTATGTTCAAATCTAACAAAAGTTGAAAAAAAAGTTTTGAAGCTTTATCCAATTCATTCATTCATTCATTCAATGTTCTTCGTTCTGGATTTTTGTTTTGAGAATTCTAATCCCAACATAATAGTCATACTAAAATATTACGCTTTGGGACCTTTATTATACATACATACAAGTCAGAATAAGCCAATTAGCTCAAGAGAGAAAAAGAAAAAATAAAAATAAAAAAAAACCATGGACCCAGAATCGGGAGCCTGATTATCCTGATGACGATGACGACCGACAAAGCAATCAATTCAAGAAAATTTTTTTCCTTCTTCATTGTATTTGCTTCATAAATCAGCATTTTTTTCTGGTTTCCAACGTACATGTAACGTTTTGCAAAATTTAATACAACAAAACAACAATTAATCCATCTATTCAGGGAATTCTCATTGTAAATATATTTGTTATTGTTGAATCTCTCTTTCTCTCTATTCTATAAGTTTTGCTTACACTCACACAACCATAAAACATACGTAAGGATATACAAAAATCTTTTTAGCATTCATAATTAACTTTATTCATTTATATTCCATCGGTTTAATTGGTAGTAATAATAATCATCATCATCATCACCTTAGGTTAGTGAAATGCACAACAATAGCAACGAAAATAAAACAAACCATTTATTATTTATTCTACCGGTAATAATATTCCATTGATTTTCGTTTTTTTTTCACCCATTCATTATATTCGGTAAGATGTAAATCGATCGAAATAAAATGTTGTAAAAAAGAAACAGAATTTTCATTCCAAAAAAATTGAATTAAAATAACTCCACTATTTCTATGTTTGTATGTTTTGGGAACAAAACAGGATTCCCATTTGTTCTTCAAAGTTTTTTTTTACTTCAACGACGCAATTTGAACGACGACGGCGCCATTGGAAACCAACAACAACAAACCAAGTCTAAAATACCAAACCAAACCTTCAAGCAATGTAAACGTTCCATTCATTGGGCGTCCATGTGTGTGTGTGTGTGTGCGTGTTTGTCTGTTTTTGAATCAGTTCTATGTTACTTGAGTGTGGATTATATAAAAACTGGTACAAACTATTATCCGGCAATCCATTTATAGCTTACAAACTGGTTATGATTCATTCATGTTGGTTGATCAATATTATTATTATTATTTATATTCAATTTGTGTTCATTTGTTTGATTTTGGAATATTTTTTTCCCTGATTGCTTTACTGTGAATGATTTTTTTTCCTCACTCTTTTTTTCACAACAGACAAACTTGCACACACACAATTTTGGTACCGAAAAAAATTCTGGTTTTAGGCAACATTTTTTCTGCATAAATTCTTTTAGAACAAAAAAAAATATTTCATTGAAGTTTTCTTCATTTTGTTTTTTGATTCGTGATTTCTGGTTTTATCATTTCAATATTTAGATATTCAACAATTGTATCGAATTCTTCATCGTTTTTTCTTCCTTTAAATTCTCACCATGTGATTGTTGATTACTGTTTTTTTCTTTCTCTCTATTTCATTTATTCATTCATTTGGCCATGATTCAATTCAACGCATCATATTACAAATTTATTAACCTAGAAAAAAATGAATAAATGATTTAATTTTGAAATTGTGAATGTAAATTTTTTTTCGTTCATCCGATTCCGGATATAGACAAGCAATTCAATTGATTTTTTTGAAAAACCAGAATTCGCTGTGTTTTTGTATATGTGAATATATGTACATGTCTGGTATTTTTTTTTGCATAAACTTTATTTTGCAAAGAATATTAGGTTTCTTTTTTTTTTTTTTGATTGGTTATCATCAATATTGTTGTGAAACTGGGAAAAAATAATTAAAGTTTAAATTCAAAAACGTAATTTTTTTTGGTAACATTGTATCTTTCTTCTGTAGTTTGTCGTTTGCTATTGTTGTATAGTTCCAGGAAATTGGTTTTTCTTTTTTTTCATCAATAAAAGTGATTGTAATTTTTTTCCATTGAATCCACAATAAAAAAAGTTGATTAATAAGAAAAATCATGAATAAAACACGTGACATGACTTGATTCAATCGACGTTGTCATTCAAACAGGAAGCGTTAAATTTTTGTTTTACAAAGATTATTAATACACAGTGATTTCAGAACAAAGATTTCTCTTGATTGTCAAAAAAATTATCTGGTGAACAAAATGTAAGTAGAATTTTATTGTTATTATCATTTGTTTTTCATGTTTTCTCATCAGTTAATTAGTGGCTATCACGCAAATTTTATTTATCTTCATCCCTTCATGACGGAATTTTATGTCTTGTCTTGTTTTTTTCTTGCTTTCCAAAATCGTTTTATCTTCTATTCTGTAATTTTTCTTTTTCCCAAAAACTATCCTTATCATTTTCTTATCTCATTACGTTGTTTCTTTGTTTATTTATTTTTCCCACTAAAATAATCAAACAAGGATCATAAACAAATAACATGACCAATGAACATTTTGACAATCAATATTTTAGCTTATAATAATAATAAAAATGATAATTATAATCACCGAAAACAAAAACAAATCCAACTTTGTTTTCAGACAAAATAATGATTTTGATATTTTTTGTTGTTGTTGTTAGTATGTTGTTTGTCCGACAATAACAACAACAACAACTGAATAAAATTATGTCGTTTACAGTATATTATTATATAACAGTGTGTTATGAGGAATTTTTTTTTCGTTGTACATTCGGTTCAATCAAATACATGATATATAAACAGATAAACAAACTCAGATAGAAATAAAATCATTGATCTAGCCGATGATTCTACATGCCGGTCATCATCAAATGATGATGATGATGATAATAATCATCAACAAAATCGCCGCTTTTTTTGATTATGTGATGATGATGATGATGATGAGGAGGATTTAGAGATATTTTATATGGAATAAAAAGAAGAAGAGATTTTATATGCGGTCATATTGTTTGTTTGTATTACTATCATTCTCTTGATTCTCTGTTTTTTTTCACTTGCCTCGATTCGTTTGCTGACCAAAAAAAGAACTACAAATGACTTTTTTTGGCTCTCCCAAGCTGATCCAAACATACCCTAATGTACAATTGCCCAAATGGCCGATCATCGACCAACTTTTTATCATGTGTGTGTATGATACATGCATGTAGAAATGACGACAATTTGAAAGCCTCCTAAAACACAACAAAAAAACAAACCAAAACGAAATAGCAATGAATGAAAATTCACTTTATACAATGATTTCGTTTATTTTTTTCGATCGTTGTTTCTAAATTCTTGATTCTTGTTTGTCAAAAAAAATGAAAAAAATGCAGGAAGAAATATGAAAAAAACAAAAACAAAATCGTATGCCATTCATGGATGATGATTGCAAATGGTGGTAGTAAATTTTTCTTTTCTCTTTTTTGACCATTCATTTTCTACAACGTTGATGATGATGATCATCATCATAATAATCGTTGCTTGTTTACTGCTGTATAACAATGATTATATAAGACTATGGGTGTGTACAATATGAAATCTTTGATCATTTTCTTTCTTTTTCACTGATGTTATTTATTTCAACATTTTCTCCTTGTGTGTGATACCATTCAACTGAATCTAGGGTCCGGCAATCTGACTATTTCATTTTTTGTTTTTTTTTGTTTTTTTTTTTGTTACTGGATTTTATCATCTCTGTTTGTCTTTTATTTTTTGGGCTAGTTGATTCTTAATTTGATTTGTTCATCGTCATTTTATTCTGGTGAATGGACGGGTGGTTGTTTTTACTAGTTATTCTCTGACTTTTTGTTTTTTCAATGACTGGTTGTCGTTTTATTCCCCTTTTACAACTTTTTTTTTGATGTTGTCTGCTTATTTTTTTTACTTCAATGATTATACTGTGTTTGGTTGATATTTTTTTTCTGTTTCAGTTTCAAAATGAAAATAAGAAACTTTAATTTGATTTGTATGGTTATTGGTATCCAGAGCACTCATTTGCCATTTACTACTACCATCACCATCATATAAATGAATGGTTTTGGATATTTGAGACTTATGAAAAAAAACAATTCAAAAGTTAAATATACCAGATACCAATCCATCCATGTTTGTGTGATACGAAACAAAAACCAGGGACAAGAAAACCAAAAAAAGAATTGCCAAAAAAATAATCGGTGAACCAAAAAAAAGACTACTTTTTATGAGAATTACAATGACAAGTGGTCATAAATTAGCAGCCTAAAATTAAGATGAAATTGCCATACATTTAAAGAATGATATGAACTCAAGCCTAAAACCACTAACACTATCCAAAGACTGTTACTATCTCTGATCATGATGATGTAATTTTGAATTGGTTGTTTGAGTTGAATTTTTATTTTTATTTATTTATTCTTTCGTCATTGTCATGACTTTTGAATCATTATCATTATTTTTCGTTCGTTAATCCCTTTTTTTGGTTTTTTTTTACTTTGGTTCTTCTCGTTAATTCTATTTCACTGATGCTTGATCCTTGTTACATTAATTTAAAATTATATCATACTATCATTTGAAAAAAATAATGTTACTGATTTTGTTTTTCTTGGGATTTCAAATCTAAGAAATTGAATTGAATAAATCCATTTACCATGAATTTCCGATTCAGTACTTTTTTTCACAAATTTCTTGGATTTATTTTGTTTTTCTACAATTTTGTTTTAATTTATCAAAACAAAAATCGGAGAAAAAAATTAACAAAGATGGCGGAAAAAAATCAAAAATATTTCTTGTATGTCCACTTTCGAAATGATTGATCTTGTAAATTTTCTTTTTGCGTTCTATCCTATACTGCAGCCTACTCGATCAATCATCAATGATTTCCCATTTTTTATTTTCATTTTTTGGCAAGAGGTCAGTGTAAAAAATACAATGTTTTTATGGCTTTATAACGAATTTTTTTTTGTTGAGATTCTCTTATATATTCTCATCATCGTTACACCATCATACATTCCTTTAGTTTTCAATTAAATTATTAAATCATCATTCATTTGGATGTTGTTGTTTTTTCATTCAATTCATTTTTTTTCTTAACTATAGCCTCTGTGAAAAGCGATCTGTCAAAATATTTCTGGTTCATCTGATTTTTGTGTGTGTGTCCACTTGAACGAAAACAAAAATTATTTCACGCATGATACCTTCCGATCATCATCATGATTTACCAAGAAAAATATCACCATCTCAATTTTGATTCAATATTCTTTATGAAATTATTTCATACTAATCATAATAATTTTATCATCAGCAACAACAAGGCAATAATCAATGCTATGTTGAAAAAAGTAGGAATAGATCGACATGTTTTTGCTTTTGTGGGATGATTATTTTCATTTTTTATCATTATTCGGCTTTCTTTATAATATAAAATGAGTTTCTTTTTTCTTCATTCATCTTTGTCGCTGTTGTTGTTGTTGTTGTTGTTTTTCATCTATTACGAACGACATTCTATAATTTTTCAATACTCATCGTTGTCGTCATCCATGAGTTCCATGCTTGATTGACTTTAATTGATCACATCGTAATTTTTTTTCGGTTCGATTCTGTTTTTTTTCTTCTTCTTGGAATCGTCGTTTGACTTTCGGTCTATATTCTTGCTTGCTTTTTATTATTGGTATTTTTTATTCGTTATGGATAGCCATTCTATATGATGATGCTTTCCTTAACATAAAAATTGTATGAGAGAAACAATTTTTTGCTTCATGTCAATAGGGTTGAAATAAAAATATCAGAAGAATATTAGTTTTTTCATGTGTTTGTTTGTGTATCAAACAAATAATCTTAACATTTGTTTCGAATCATTTTGAAAATCTGGCAATAACAATCGTGAATATAAACGTTTGAATTGAATGTTGATTGAATGAATATGATCAGACAAAGAAAAAGAAAAAAAAATGACTACGATGATGATGATGTCGATTTTTATTTTGGCCTCTAATTCAACGACTATATCCAAGACTATCAATCAGTCCACTAAGATGATGATGATGTTTTTGCGTTTTCTTTTGCTAACCAATCTTTCATCATCATTGAACAAGCAGAAAAAAAACAGTGGAATAAAAAATGAAATTCATTCAACCAATATTTGATATCATGGTCGATGATCAGGAAAAAAACATACAGAATTTTTATTAGATGATTAAATATGATGATGATGAAAAATATCACGACAACGATCACTTGAAAGATAAATTCCAAAAAAAAGATAAGTTGATGGAAAATGGGAAAAAACTACCGAAAAAATATATAATAATTTGATCACTAATTCGATCCATGTCACAATTTGTCTAGGGAAAAAAAACACACACACTGTTTCTATTTCTTTCTATTTTCAATTGGAAAAGACAACAGAAGATTAAATTACATTAAGATTTCTTTTTGTGAATCAATGATAATGTTTGATTATTATTTTTATTATAATTATGATGATAAGAATGTCATTTTGATCAGATTTCTTTTCATCCACATATAATCATCATTCATCTGGAAAAATTAAATTTCAATAAATAAATTTTCAGATTAAAATTTAAAAAAATCAAGAATCACAATCACATAAGTTTTGTTTGTAAATACATCCAAATTCTATTCATCATTATATTAAATGTACATATTATTTCATCAATATGGATTCATAATATGACAAAAAAATCATTTTTCAATATCGTTATCAATGATAATTTATTCAATCATCATTTCGTAACTTATTTTTTTGTTTTGTTTCGTTCATATAGAATGGCAAAAATATTACATTTTTGATCTATATCTATAAATTTAAATTTTCTTTTTATTTGAAACATTCGTATTTGTATTTGCAAAAAAAAGTAATTCGATACACAAAATACTCGGAAAATTTTCTTTTTTCCATCTTTTCCGATATTTGTTTGTTTAAAAAATTTAAATTTTTTTCCTTACACACATTTTGTGTTCAGCTCAATTGGGATTTTTGTTTGAATTCAATTTGTTTTTTTTCAGTTTTTTTTTGTAACGGATTTTTTTTCATTTTGTTGCCTGAGACAAAACTTTTTTATCATTGTTATTATTTTTGTTGATTCAATCAACGGCAAACAGCAACGTGTGATAATAATGATCATCATAATCAGATTTAAAGCTTATGACAATCGTTTTTTTTCCTCCTAAACTAAAACAATCACAAATTTCCAATATTTTGATGATTTTATATTTCAGTTTCAGCATGAAAATAATTTTGATTTAAAACCAAATCTATCGTCATTTTTTTGTTGTTGGCCTAACGGAATTCTGATTTTTTAAGCTTAAAAATTTTGAAACGGAAAATTTCAACGGATTGACAATGTTTTGTTTGTAAATTCAATCGCATATCTTGTTCCATTTATGTCAATCTATTTTTATTCTCTATCTCTTTTTTTCTCTTTCGGCATTCTATTAGCCAGCTTAGTGATAAAAAAGTATACGAAAAGCAGAATAACATCACACATCAAAGCAATTTCGGAATCTGTTTGCTCATTTTCTTTTTTTTCTTCAGTCACCCATTATATCATTGAGCTTACAATTTTTTTCCATTTTCAACAATTGTATGTATACTGGTCTTTTATGACAAAGACGTAAATGTCAACAATATTAAGCTTCTTGTTTTGGATATTTTTACACACTTAGTTTTTATTTATATATCATCATACTTATCAATGATGTGTGAAGAATATTTTCTTGTTATAATATAATGGTTATATTAAAGATTTCCTGTATGCGTGTATTGTATATTATATGATTATTTTGGTTTTTTCCATTTGTTGTGTTAAGTATCAATTTCTTTGAGTTTTTTCTGGTCATTTTTTTTCTTGTTTGTATTTCAAAAACATTTGTACTAAATTAAACAGTAAAGCTAAAAAACCTAAGCCGGATCAGAAGCATTATGAATTTAATTTGTCCATTTTTTATGAATAAATTCGAATACAGGTGTATATGATAAGATTGAATTGATATGTTTATCGATTAAGTCATTTTTTTGCAATTTATGTTTAAAATTGAGAATTTCTCATTTTGTAATTTAAAAATGCAAAACACACAAATAAAAATACATGTCAACAACAGATATCGCCCTTAATTTTTTAAAATTTTGTTTTGCATATGCATTATGTTTGTTCAATATTCGAATATTCTGTTGTGTATCTGATGATATGATTATTATTTTTTTTCTTTATTTGTTTGAAGGTTCAAAATAAATATTTTGGAACAAAATATGAACATGTCACTACCATCACTACCATCGACCATTATCATCATAATCACAGTGACAATATCTGAACACTAAATATAAACATGTCCGAACAAATAAAAAATTTTTGTTTGTTCCAATCTTAAATCTGTTCAACTTTTTTTTTTGATTATTATTGATTGTTTGTTATTGTTATGGGAAATTGAGTTTTTTTCTTTGTTGATGATTATATTATGAAATATATGTGTGTGTTATTCAAGTACATCAAAACCAGATATATTTTGGAAAACATTTTTTCCTTACAAATAATTTTCAATTTTTTTTCATTTTTTTGTATTGTTATGCTTCAAATTCAATACAATTTTTTTTATTTTGATTATTATCGTTATCAAATTCAAATGATGATTAGCTTATTGAATGAATTCTATTATGAATGTGCTATGAATCCGGTGAATTTAATTAAATTTTTCATCAATTCTGATGAAGAAATAACAAAACAAAAAGATGAAAGTGAAGGTAATAATTTTTTTCTTTGTTTAATCAAATAATGATTTTATGAATTTAATTTTATTCGAGTTTTTCAATTATCAAATGAATGAATGGCCATAAAAATAAAATAAAATATTCAAAATGAAATGCAGTGAAGCGCACATTACAAGGAATTATAAGAGAAAAATTTTTTGGCAATAATCAGAATGATTTAAAATAAAAAATCAATAAAAAGTTATGCTTCAATGGAAATATATGACTTCTCATTGTTTTGAACCACCAATGGGAAGATGAAATGCTAAAAAAATACATTTATTTATTTCGGTTGATCGTTTACATAAATTACATTTTCATGAATGTTTGTATCGGTCCTGAAAATGAACAGAAAATCGAAGAAACATAAAATTGTACAAGATAAATAATAAGAAATGATGATGATGATGATGATTATGAATAATTGATCGAATATGCAAATTCATTCATAGTATAAGCATAGATTATTTGAATTGACATATGGAACGGACAATGGCATAAATGTATAAATATTGTAGGTGAAAAAAAAACGAAGGGAATACAAAAATAAAACATCTGTGCACTCCATGTATACACTGTATGTGTTGGTAATGATTATGACCATGAATTATCAGCTCATCAGTCTGATACTGAATTTATCTATTTAATAATTAATAATTTAATAATGATTACTTTTTTCTGGTCCGTTAATTCATTCAACATTTTCATTCATGTAAATGTTGCTTTTTTATTATTAGTTATCATGTTGGTGGAGAAAAATTTAGCAAATTTGAAAAATTTTCTTTATTATTAGTATAGAATTTGATTTAGCCGAATATAAATACAAATGATTAATTCAAATACAGTGATACAATATCGGTATAACAATGATCATTTTTCTTTTTTGGAATTTTCTTCAATCGTTGGATTATTGTACAAATAATAAATATGATGTTGATGATGATAAACTTTTTTCTTTACATGAAAAAAACTTTTGTTCTTTTTATACTTCTTTTATTTTTGACCTTTTTCTCCGAACTGGACATTACTTTTTTCTTATCTTTTATCGAGAATTTCTCATGGCAATGTTATGATGTTGATAAACTTTTACTTGTACTATTTGTTTTTTTTATTTAATTTGCAATAGAAAAATTTTCATTATTTGTTTGCCATCAGAATTTTTTCTGTTGAGAAAATATCAAAGATGTTGACCATAATATGGAGAAAGAAAAGTTTCTCTCTCTCTTTCTCTATTTGATCATTGATCAAGCCAACTACTGAACATGAAAAATTGATTTTTTTCCAAATAATTTGGATTTATTAGTATGTTGGTTTTTTTCAATTCAGTACCTCATTCTTGTTCAATTTTAATATCATCATCATGATCGGTTCTTTTGAATCTTCTGCACTTATTAATTATTAATCTTAATATTGATAAAAAAATATGTATTTTGTATATACTGTTTTTTCCTAATCATCTATAATCAAGATTTTTTTAATATCATTTTTTCCCTAAGCTCTACCAGAATTATTGAGAATTACATTCTGTCCATATATAAAAATTTACTAATATGAATAATGTTTGTTGTGGTTTATCAAGTTCATCATCATTATATGAGAATCGACTGACGATGATGATCCATGTAACCAATGAAATGAATCCATTTGTACATTGAACATTCCATTAGAAGAAGTGTATAGAATTGTATGGTAGCTAATATAATAGCAATATTTCATGTGTATTTATGTTATTTGTTCATTTATTCATTCAGTAATTTGTATGGCAAAAGAGATGAAAGAATGAAAAAAAAACCACAAAAAAATGGCATTGCTAAACATATAATAGGATCTTTTTTTTATTGTTGATTTTGATGAACAGAATATACTTTAATATTTTTTTAGTTATTGTATTCATCGATATTGATGATGATGATGATGATGATAATAATAATAATAATTTGTACAAATGAAAGTTAGATATTAGTAGAAAAAAACTTTTCATACAATTTTTTTTGTCCTAACCTCAATCCTGATGTGGGAGACCAGGAAGCAACAAAAAAAAACACTTTTATGTTGATGATAATGATGAACGACAATAATCGACATATTGAACCAGTGACCGAAATGTATAGAATTGATTCTAAACTTTTTTGTTTGTATTTTTTTTGTGTCATAATCTATAATGGTCCTTATGGTATGGATACTCCCATTCTTTTTGTTTCTTTGATAAATTGAAAATTTTAACAACAAAAATCATGAAAAATAACCAATAGAGTTTTTTATCATTAAAAAAAAGATAATAACGTATTTCTTGGTTAAAATGAAAATTCCTCTTGATGATTATGAAATAAAATGAAACGTTTGACATCTAATAAGTAACCATAAGTTATATAATGGTGGAACATTTTTATAAAATAAGTATATTTGTGAATTTTTTTTTGTCCATCTATAATCATCAGCATGGCAACATTGAAATTGTTGAATTTATCTTTGTTTTCCTTCTTTTTTTGTTTTGTTTCACATTTCGTTGTCCAAGATCATCATCATGTCACCGTTGAACTAAATACACAGTTTCCTATTGAAGATTGTCATTTATTTTGTGTCTTGTATCCCAACCATTAATCTTTTGAGTAGTTTTTTTTCATTTTAAAATAAAACTATCTGGTTCCAGATTCTAAAAAATTTAAGTTACTTTTTTCAATGCTTGATTTTGTTCACTGAAATAAAACTTTTAATTCAAAAGTGATGATCTTTTTTGACTAGAATTCATTTTCTTGAAAAAAAGGCGGAAAAAAATATTCGATACTTGGTCGATTTAAAAATTATTCTTGCAATGCTCAAAACTTGACCGATCATCCCTTTTTTTTGGTTTCTCTTGTTTTTTCAACATCATTATCAGGATGATCATAATGGTGAATGTGTAACCAAATGAAAAAAATAAGAGAATCTTTTGTTTGTATTCGAGAAGAATATATTTGTTCAAGAACGTTTGGCCCCATTTGGTTCATTGATTTTTATTATGCTTGTATCTATTCATTTGAAGTTTGAATTTCAAAGAATTTTTCAAAAAAAACGGAAACATTATTGTAGGTATTGAATACAATGATAACTAAGTGAAACAAAATTGTAGATAGCCATTAAATTGATGACGATGTTGATGATCATCATCATCATCTGCACGGACAATGATCAGTTTGATAATGTTGATACATATAATCACTATATGTTGTTGGTCGATTTGACAAGTCAACCGCATCAACTCTTTTTTATTCTAGTTTTTAATTTAAGATTTTTTGAAGATCTTTTAGAAAAACGAAATCATTTTGTCAACAAATAATGGTCAATAATGAAACGATTAGTTTGACTTGGAAAGCATCGTCAAAAAAATGTTCATTATGTTTGATTGAGAGTAATACTAATTTCCGATTCTTTTGTTTAAATTGTTTTTCTCTCTTTTATAGTGAATTGAATCGTAAAAAATGGCTCATCAACTCAATAATGTTGAAATAAATGTTTGTTATGTCTACCATCTAAAACATTGATGATGATAATAATAATGACTTTATCATCAAAATCGTTGTGGTTATATTTGGCCATTTTCATTTTACAATCATCATCAAGAATCGTCAATGGCTATCTGTTTTCTACGAATTCGGGCCAATCTTTGAGCTTGTCCTCGTCATCATCATCATCATCATCACGTTCATCCGTCCATCGTTTCTCGAATCTTTATGGAACTATCATCCATTGTCAAGATTATTTACAACCTATTACAACAACACAAAATCATCTTCATCATCATCAACATTGACCACCAATTCCATTAATCATCATATGAGTCATTTGTTGCCCAGGCCATCATCATCAACAGCTAAATCATCATTATTAATGATAGAAAATGGATTGGAACATGATCTGCAATCGATGCTTGATCTTGCCTATCAACAATATTCAAATAATATATCATTTGAATGGCAAGTTGGTTTTCAACAACAATCATCCCAACAATCATCATCATCATCATTACAATATCAAAAAGCAATCGATTTAGCGCAATTACGTTCAACCAATCCAAAAGATGGTACATTAGCATTATCACCATTTGGACTGGACTCATTCATACCAGATGTACATGATGCATATTATCGATGTTTATTACATATGCCCAATGGCTATGGTATTATTACAAGTCGTGAATTACATTTACAAGCTGGTAGGTCTTAAATATCTAATGAAAAATTTCTTTTTCTTTCTTACATTTGCAATTGAAAAAGATAATTTGAAATTATAATTAGATTTTAACCTTAAAAACAATATTTAATCAAAATGATATGTAACTAAATGTAATAAAAATGAATTCTATCATAAACTTCAGGTACCATACATTTATCTAATTATCATTAAGATGTTCAGTATAAAGAGATGTGATAATTATTCGTGAATATTTTTCACCTAGGTATGCGTGTGTGTGTGACGCATTTGTGAATTAAACGAAGCGAAAAAAATGTATGTTTTCTGCAAAAAGTTTCGATTCTTTCAATCGTGATGTTATTTGAACAACTTTTTCAAGAGAACTATTTCGACTTGTATGTGTGTCTGTTCGTATGTTGATAATAAGAACAACTTTTGATATCATTTTTTTCCTTTTTCTCCTTTAACCGCAATGAAAACCCGAAAAATATTTCCGATCTAAACACTGAAAAAAATAAATGAAAGAAATTGGGCGCCAATGACAAATGACATCCATTGCTCTCACACGCACACGAATACAGGAAAAGAAATGAAAAAAAAATTAATTAACTAAAACACATTTGAAAGCTTGAAACTTTGTCTTTATTCTTTTTTTTCTCATTGACGAGCCATTGCATCTTTAAGCAAGAATAGACGACGACAACGACGAAAAGACGATGATGACAAAAAAAAAGAAAAGAATTGAAAAGAGTTTTTGCAAAATCGAATTGTAAATGAATGACTGCGTGTGTGTATTTTTGTATTAATTAGATTAGATTAATTAGGTTCTTTGTCTTTGTTTTTATTTTAGTTTTTTTTTGCTGGTCGATTTTTTTTGTTCGCTGTTTGAATCATCATGTATTATTGGTTTTCATTCACAAATAACAATTTGTTCATTTACGACGATTTAGAAAAGGCGTATTTGTATGTATTATGAATCGAGAAAAAAAACTATTGTGCGTTCTGAATTCTAAATCAACTTGTCTATATGTATTTGTTTAGGATTTTTCTTTTGTCTTTTTTCATTGGTTGGTAGGCTGGTGGTCTGATATTTAGATAGATTTATTCAGCTTTTCTGTTTAGTAGCCGATAAAATTCCAACCGTATTTATTTCCCCACATGAAGATTCATCACTATTTTAATGATGATGACCATGATGACATACATTTACATAGGTACAGAATGGAAATAGATTTTTTTTGTTCAAAAATTGCTTTTTTTCTTTGTTTTTATTGGCTTCAATAATATGATAGTATAGTATTTGTATGGTATTAATAAATTTGTGATTGACAAAATATTTATTATTTAATCAAATTTAGCTTTTAAAGTCGATTTTCCTAGTTAAAAATAAAATGGAGATAATCTCATCATTTTGTCATTATCATTTGAAAAAATATTTTTGTTTTTTGTCTTACACTTATCGATAAATGAATGTTGAAGAATTAAAGTAGTGGAAAAATCCATTGATTATAATCATTGTTCAGTGTTGGTCGGTTTTTTTCTGCACACAATTTATCTTGATCACAATTCTTGATCTCATTACTCTTTACCATCGTTCTTTTTTCTTTTTCGCCAGTTTTCGACTTGCAAAATTAATGAGACTTGTCAAGTGATTCAATACAAAGCAAGAAAAAAACTATGTTCCAACGAATCTGAAGAGCTGAAATAAATGGAAAAAGAGAGGAAGAGAAAAAGAAAGTAAGAAATTAGCTCAGCTAAGCACAATTAAACCTGTTCAACCAATGACTAAGTATGTGATGAAGTGTTGTTGTCGTTTGTATTTATGATTGAAAGTATTGAAAATTGGAAAGAAAAAAATCTTGTATTCTTTACAACAAAATGTAAAAATCGGTAGAAAAAATCGATCCAATCATCATTGTTGTTGTCCAAATTCCAACAAACAGCTGATAATTTCATTTTCTGCCTATTATTGTTGCTGTCATCATTATTATTATCATTCATTCAATGACATTTAAAGTGAATGGGGAAGATAGCGAGAGAGGAAAAAGAAAATACATTCGATAAAATTATTCGATTATAACATTATAATATTTTGTGGTTAAAAGATTTTTTTTTAATTTCATTTTTCTTTTCATATTTCATTCATCGTTTTCGTTCCTGATCATTGGTTTTATTTTATTTTTCATTTTCGTCACTCTCACTATTCCGTGTGATCGGTGGCAATAATGACGTTTTTGTGGATCATTTTTCTTTTCCTATGTCTATATTCAATAACATACTTTATTTCATGACTAGTGGTTTTTAACATTTATTCATCCATCGAATTCATGAGTAAGGGAGAATGAGAAAAAAGCCTAAACATTTCCTTATTTTTTTCAATAAGAAAATCCATCGAGAATTGAAACATACATATAAATATAATATATATTTAAAAACCACATTTTCTTATTCGTATATTATGCGTAGAATTTCATATACACTAAAACATATTACAGTAATAATAACGGTGAACCAAGAATAGAACCATGTGAAAATGGTGAAGAAATTGTATGTGTTTGTTGTGCGAAAAAAAATTGCTGATGATAGCATTATACACACGCATTGATGAAATGAGATGATCACGAGAGTGAAAAGAAAAAATGGCAAAAAACTAAACGCTGGACGAGAATTTTTTTTCTTTCCTACATTTTATTCTCTTCATCGACCAAAGAAAAAAATAACCAGAATGGTTATAATGGCTTTCAATCTACATATATGTAAGAACGCCATAAACACATTGAGTATAATGGCTTTTCGTTTTAAGCGAATTACTATACTGTGCTTGGACTCAAAAATGAGCACCAGTAACCGAAAAAAAATCTTTGCCCATACAAATATGTATAATGGACACATTCAAAATCTTATTTTGCTTAAATTTTTTCATCCTTTTTTTTGTATAATCTGTGCTGAAAAAAAATATAAGGGAAAAAACACATAATACAGCTACGATAATGTGTTTGTGATTGGTCATTTTTTTCATACAGACAACAGTTAGAATAAATGTATCAATGTTGTCAATTATTATGAAAAGAATAGCCAATATGGTGATGATCATAATAATGATGATGATGATTATCATGAGCATCATTTTGCATTTATTTTTTTTGTGTGCAAAATTTAGCGGCATCAGACAAAAAATGTAAACTGATAAATTGAATTTTTTTCTCTGCTTTCATTCATACATAAATTTTGTAGGAAAAAAAAATGCAGAAATTCACAGTTTTTTATGATAGTTTGTCCAGTATGATAGGTTTCAGTTTACGTGGCCAATCACTGATATGGTTTTTTTCATAGTTTTTTTTGTCGTGGATCGTATTTCGATCTTTTCCATTTTTAGAAGAATGGTAGTTGAATGAGATGACAATTTTTTGCTTATTTTCACACTGTAAATTCAATGGACAAGATGCAAACGATAAAGAGTCAAATTATTTAATGAAAAAACAATCATAATAATCTGTACAATTATAATCTATAGTAAAACCAATGATTATTTTCAATGTTTTTTTGTTTCAATTTACCAAAATTTTTTGTCCGAACAGACTATAGAATAAATGAAAAACATATTTTTCTGGTGAAAATAATAATTTTTATAAAGTTTCATTTGAACATCTTGTTTTTAGATGAAAAAATTTTTATCGGAAAAAAACTTTCCTGAAAAAAATAAATGACACCATATTTTAAAAATTAAATAACTGTGTAGTACATTCTATTATTGTTTGTAATTAGTTTCAAACAACAACAACAACAAAATAATATAAATTTTAACCATCAGTTGTTCTTTTTTTCCACGAACAATATTTGCCTGCAAGATATAAAACTAATTCATTTTTGACATTTTTCTCATCACTTGTTTGGAACATAAAGTTATTACAATTGAACATATTTTTAAAATCGAATCGAAAAAAAAGAAAATCAATTACAAGAGTCATCTGGTTCCATAATTTGAACTGTAATTTTATAACATAAATTTCAAACAGAATTTATGATGCAAAAAAATGATGATGATATTGAATGGATCAATTGTTATCATGAATATATCGTATTTCTTATTGGTAAATTTTTTCGATTTTGAAAATTTGTTCTCGTCCATTTTTCTTTCTTTTGTTAAATAAAACAAATTTTTTGTTTTCTTCAATTTTGCAATACAATATATCAATTCTGAAATGGAAAAATAAAACAAAAACAAATGATAACATCTTTTAGGATATAATAAAATGAAAACAAAACATTTGAATTGATGGAAAGAATTTATATAAGATCAACTCATCTTTAACATGATGATGATATACGGTCTTTAACGATTAAAATAGATCGACTGTCATTGTTTAATATTCGTTTGTATATTTTTTCCTACAAATATAAATAAATAAATGACATTTGTTTGCGAGAAAGTGAATAAAAGTAATTCGGATAGTGAAACTGTTCGTTTTTGTTCTTTCAGATCATTTACCATCATCTTTTATTTTTTCATTCATTTTTGTTGCATTCATTTCATATGTACGTGGAATAAGTAAAATGCGGAAAAAACAAAATTGAGTCCAAAAATTATATTTTAAAAAAGAATGGATAACATTGAAAGCAAAGAACAAGAAGAAAAATTAAAATACAGTAGATATTTTTAAAATGGTCAATATGTTTGTCCGTTTTTTGTATTTGTTCAAGTTCCAGCAGTTTTTAACCAAATGATTAATGATTCTACATTGCATTCTTGTTGTTAATGTCGGTGGTATTCATCATCATTGTCAGTAATAATGTGATAGAAGTTTTTTTCTCTTATCATATGAAATGTTTGATCGTTTTTCGATGTTCCATGTTTGAAATGATAAAAAATCCATTTAGATCATTTGTTTGTTATTTTATAAAATAGACATAACATTAGTTTAGTTTAGTTATAATAATATTTTTATTTGTATGTATATACGGGCAATTTAATTCCGTAAACTTTAAACTTCTCCATATTTTTAATCTTTTTTTTTCTCATATATTGTTTGTTCTCAATACATAAAAACTTATTTAAAACAATGGACGATAATATCAGGTATGTACACCATATTTATGATGGCTTTAATCCTATTCTGGTTTTAATGCAGTGAATGACTGAGAAAGAAATAAAAAAGAAGATAACTTTCATTTATTCTTCGGAAAAAAAATTTAATTGGATTATAAAACAAAAAATATCAACTTTTTTTATATCATAATCATTATGATGAACAAAATAATACGTGCCTAAATTTGAATTAAACCGTACATATGTTGATGATGATGATGATCATCATCATTAAATTGATTCAAATTCAATTTGAAAAGTTTTTCCTGTTTTTTTTCATAACTGGAATAAAATTTTTTGAAATCATCAATGTCCATATTAACCCACAATGGGTGGTACTAGAACCAACAACAACAATAACAAAAATGCTATTGTTTGTTTGTTTTTTTTGGAACTGATCTTGCCTTAATATTTACAAATTTGAATTGATGTCTTCATCATCAATTTTTTTCAGGATAACTATTATTATCGTCATTTTTTTCTCTTCAAGTTCATGGTTGATTTTACGTTTGATTCAATGGTTCAAAAGTTAAATCATGAAATATTGATCATGATACACACACATATAAAAACAATGCCTGAAAATTATGGGAAATATTTGACGGAAAATTTATATTGAGTTAGTGTTTACGTCAACTATATTGTGTCTCACATTCGCGATGCTTTATGTCTAAATAATTTATCTTAATCAATTTCTATCTGTATGATATGTGTGGCTTCTATGTTCTTGTGTTTCACGGAAACAATAACGAACTAACACCGGGAACTTTGTTCATTTTTCTATCTTGTCTTTTTCAAATGTTTTTCTACACACCACATGCACTTGATATTGTCATGTATTTTATCCAAATACAGATATACACACAGCATGTGATGCCCAAAATAATAATACAAAAAAAAACGTTGTATCTTACCGTGTAGTTGTATTATTGTAATCATCGTCTTTACAAAACGAAAAGATGAAGAATGAAAAAACGAAAAATGAAAGGTTAATTTGGCTAAGTGGTTCGGATTCCGTATTTACTGTATTCTTATTCGAATACATAGACATTATCATAACACACACCCGTGTTTATTGCTTAGATGGACGTACTAAAAAAAACTTTTTTTTTCTTATAAATTAAATGTAAAATGAAAGAAATAAGTTTCATAAAATAAAAGAAAAAAATAACAGATATTGCAAATTGAATCGTAAAAAGATGATAATAATAGAAACATTGTCACATTTCTTTTATTCATCTTAAAATCATTTTCAATAGATTTACGAATTCTATACCCCAAAAAAAAACTTTATAAAATATTCATAAAGTATTCATCGTAAATCTACGGCTTTGTTCACTTTTTCTTCAATCTTTATTCATGAATTTCGAAATGATTGTTTTGTGTGTGTGTGTGCCATTGTCCATCAAGAATAAAAAAAATGATTTGATAAAATTTTTTCACTTTTCAATCGTATTTAATAATATTCTTTTTTTTTATTTTAGTCGACGACCGGCCGCACAAATTATATCAAAATCATTTATGAATTTGTCAAATATCGATACAAATTGAAAATGAAATTGTACAACATCTGGCCATTTTCGGATTTAATATAAAAAACATTATAAAATGAAACAACAAATAAAAATGAAAATATGGTCTTTTTTTTTGTTGCCCATTTTTTGATGAATAAACAAATGAATTTGAATGAATACACCAAGCTATGATGATGATTGTAATAGAAATTCGATGATGCCCAAACAAAATTGATTTCTTTTCAACAGAAAAGTTTTTTTTCTAAAAAAACGATGATCAAATCGAATAAAATTCGATACAAAAAAAAATATGCATAATCGATTCTGTTTGAGAATCAATGATGTTGATGACCATGATGATGATAAATTTTTTTTTGTTGTTGAAAATTTTCAACATTTCAAAATTTCAATACAATAAACAAACAACTATTTTGTCATTCATATTACTTTCAACTATAGGTTCTTGTCATATGCAAGTTTTTTATCCCCTTTTAAAGTTTATTCATAGTTTTAATGCATTCATTCAAAATGAATGAATGATGGATTGTTTTTTGTTGTTTTATGGATCGAACTTCAATTTTTTTTTCATCTTATTTCAGAACAGAAATAAATGGAAAGAAATTTAAAAAAATATTCTAATAATAGTTGCCAGAACATTTACTTTCAATCAAATTCAATTGTAATAAACTGAATTCGGACCCAAATTGATTGAAAGAATTTGTTTTTTTTCAAACATGAACACTGTAATTGTTTCATTCATTTCCTGTCTTTCTTTGTTGTTGAAATGTTTTCAAAGAAATTTTCCAGAAATATCGGAAATATATCATCTTCAAAACGTTTTGAATTGAAAATGAAAATAATAAATAAGTAACAAAACAAACAAAATGTGTGATCATCATAAATAATATTTTTAGGTTTTGAACAAATAATATCTCTGGACGGAAACCAGGTTGTCGGCCATCATAATCATCATGAACTGTTTCAATTTTTGATGATGATTCAAACATCAAAAATCGTTTATTTTTTTGTATAACTTTTTTCCAATTTTCCGTTTATGAACAAAAATGTTTTAAAACGCAAAGTCACGTAGGTTTTAATTAATTTTTCCCCCATTTTCATTTTTATTCTTGTTTATTTCATCAAGTTTTGTGTTACTTCTTTTTCCTGTTTTTTATTGTTCAACATTCGAATGTTGAAGCTTCGATGACATTGATGATGAAGAAAAATGACATTTTTTCCAGAGTTTCATTTTGGGTAAAAATGTTGATTAAATTTTGAGTATAAAAACGAATTTAACGAGGAAAAATGGAAAGACACATGTTCAATATTAAATGATAAAATGTCATATTTTTCATCATTCAATTCGATTTGATTTGAACCGGATCCAAACGCTTTCCAAAGTCATTCATTCTTACTTGTTCTTTTTGTTGTTGTTGCTCTAATCACATATATTCTTTCTGTTTGTTTGGTTGAAATTCAAGCGCGTCACCAATTTTTTAAATTTCATTGGATTTTGTTTCATTTTCTTTTCAAGTTATTTTTTTCAAAACAGAAAAAAAATCTTTTCAAAACAGAAAAAAAATCTTTTCAAAATCATTTTCATAGTTTTTATTTCATCATCTGAATTCTCTATCAGTTGTAGGTTTTAGCTTTGTTTCCACATGATTGGCCTGTTGTAGACAAAGAAAAAAATGAAAGAATTATATTCGTTTTGAAGGAAAACTATTTTTTATTTTGGTTGTTTCACGGTAAACAACAACAACAACATTTTCCGTTTTTGTTGTTGTTGTCGTTTGTTTGTTTGTTTGTTCATTTAGTTTAAAGAAGAGTTTTCAGTATGTTGGAAAAAATTTCCGTTATTCTTGGAAATGTTTGAAGTGAATATATGTGTGTGGAGAAGAATGAAAAAAAAATTCATTCGATTCTTTTCCTCTCTCTCACTCATTCACTCAATCGTATTTAATCTTGATTCTCTCTCGTTTTTCCTGTCAAAATTGAAAGTTTGATTTTCATTTGCCCGTTTTTCTATTTTTTTTTTTTTTTTTGCTTTTTACATTGGCGTCCATTTAAACGGAAACATCTTAATCAAAAATTTCACACTTACAAAACAAAACAAAAATACGAACAAACAAACAAACACATACGGTTCACAATAAGTGTGTGTGTGAAAAGTGAGAGAAAAAAATAGTTTAATTTTTCAAAAAAATTCTTTCAAATTGTCAATGATCGCAAAAGGAAAAAAAAGAACGACACAAGTTTAACTGTGATGGCCTGTTCTGAATTTGACATATAGTGATCAAAGTGTATAGAAGAGAAAAAATGAATTGAAATTATATCGGTTATCGAGCATTTTTCATATTTTTTTTTCCTTCGTTTTATTCTTATGTTGGGATTGTTTTGTACATGTCAACATCATGATGTTGATAACAATAAACCAAGAACAGATTCTCCATTATGAACGTAGAAATAAATCGTAACAAACGGCAGCCAAATTCTCCACAATAATTATAATAATTATTTTTATTCAATTAGTTGAAAATATTTTTCTACATTTATCAACTCTTTTGGTTGTATACGAAAGATTTTTTTCCCAAACAATCATTTGAATTTCCTATTTAGTTCAAGAACCTTTTTATGTTTTTTTGATTACAAAAAAAAATTGCTTGGTACTTGAATTAGTAAATGAATTAAAGATAGAGTGAGGACAAAAATTAAATTTTCGTTTCGAAATACCACTCACACTTAACTTTGTTCTCATCATCTTTTTTTCAAAAAAAATGTGAACGGAAAAGAGAAGAATATAAGTTTTTTTTTGTTGATGACAAAAATCCAAATGTTTTTTCCTTTCTGCAAAAAAGTTATTCAATCTGATGTGGTGGTGATTCCATTCGAAATGAAATTTCATTCTGGAATCAACAATATTTGCTTTTTTCTCTTAAATAAAATCAAATTTAATTGAAAACATACAACGATCTCTTTTTTGGTATAGTAATATTACAGAAAAAAAACTTCTAGCGTAAATTTCGAGAAAAAAAATATTAACGAGATTTTTATTCTCTCTTTCCATTCAACCAATTTATATTCGTCGTCGTTTTCATCATTATATCTTTTTCAATTCGGTTCGTCTAATTTTGATTATTATTAATATCATATTTGTATAATCACATACAAAAAGAAAACACAAAAGAAAAAATTCCATAAGAATGGATAAATCCAATTTAAGATGATATTAAGACATTATATGTTATAATGATCATCATGATAATAATTATATTTCGGTAATAATATCTAATTAAAAATTATTATTCAATTTATTTTTGAATAAATTACATAGAGGATTATGTTCAAAAGGAAAAATTAATTTTTTGTAGATATTTGTTTGTTTTTTTGGTTCTCTTTTTGAGATAAGGATATATGATTTAAAAAAATCAAAAATCCAATAAGATTTGTATCTGAAATTTTGGTATTTATCATAATCATTTTAGCTTTAGGGCAAAACAATAAATTGAATAATTTTTCATTGAAAAATGATATAAAGATTTTGAAATTCTAAAAATCAGTCTAATTTGGATAATTAAATCAGTGAAGGAAAGACATAATAGAATTCTAATTCTGTTGGAATGTTTTGCTGATAAAAAAAATTAGCTCGTTATGGAAAAAGCCATATTTGTAACTATAAATAATTTATGTTAACAATATTAAAGTGAAAAAATAAAGCCGTCTGTATTGAATTCGATAAACATAAATTAGTCTCTTTTTTTTTGGTTTTCGTAAATAAGTGATGTGAGTTGTGAAATCATTGAAAATAATGGTCAAATCACGAAATGTTGAAAAAACAAACAAACAACACAAACATTGAAATCAAAGTGCAGAAAATTTATTGTTATTTTTCAGTTGGCCATCATTTCAGATATCGGGGATATATTTATTTACGAATTTTTTTATTTGGTTTTTCATTTCATTTCATTTATTTCAAGGCTGATATTTCACAATGATCGTGTCACCAATAAACAACAAAAAACCATTTTGGTTCGTTAGCTTGATTTTGTTGTTATTGTTATTGCTTGCTGTTGTTGCTGCTGTCGTATTCGAGAAAATGACAAATTGCCCGAAAAAAATGAAGAAAAAGAAAACTTTTTTCATTTAAAATATCGAAATATTTTCCTTTTTCCTGATGTTGTTATATATGGATTCTGTTTTTTTTTCATTCCATCTTTTTTTCCTTTTTATTTGATGATTTTCGTAAATGCCTGGATTTTCTTGTCTTTATTCTAATAAAATTGAAACAATTAAGCTTTTTGAAGGATTAAGTTTATATTGAAAAAAGACTAATCTAGATTACTTTGTTCATGGTTTCAGTGAATTTTTTTCATATTCATTCTAGCATTTTGAATTTGAATTTTTTTTTTGGGAAAATAGAAAGAAATATCGTCTCGCTTTAATTTTCACGAGAAAATATCTTTTTTTCATTTATTATTCTTCCTACATTAATCTTTCTTTTTCATTGTGATTAGTAAATTCTTGAAATAATTAATCTAAATATGATTCATCTGCGATTATATTTATGTTGATTATCATTTTCAATTATTCAATTGATTGATTCTAATCTATATCTGATCACGATAATCTGACGATGACTTTATTTTGACAGTTTTATTATTTGTTTCTAACGAATAAATTTGCTACAATATAGCTGTTTTTTGCCTGCAATTTCCAAAAAGATGCCCATATTGCCGATGATGATGATGATGATAATGACAAAAAGGAAGATTGTACATCAATTTGATAAATTAAAAAGTTTAATCGCAAAGTGTGTGTGCGTGTGTATTGATTGAACAAAAAAGAGACTAAAGAGACAAGGAAATTTTTATTAACACTCAATACTCAATTAAAGATAAAGCATGATAAAATTGAGTTCAAAAAATTCTACATCAAAATGAAACAAAATGTTTAGAATCAAATATTTTGTTAGTATATTGTGACTATGATTAATTAATGACTCTATTTTATCCCATCATGATGATTCTATTTTTTTCTCGTTGTTTTTCATCTTTTTTTCTGTATCTTCTGATGTACATTTGGTATATGTGTGAATACAAATTTATAGACATCATTCAACAAAAAAAAATGAAGTAAAAAACGGGAAGATGTACTATGAACCAAACACACATAAAACAAAAACAATTTCATCTGGAAGAATTCCAAGTAATAATTGATGAATTGACCAAAATTCTTATTTATCATTCGATTCATATGTTGGTATTTTTATTTCCGTTTGGATAGTTAGTAAATATTACGTATTTTCCCGACCAAATATAAAGAAGAGAAAAATGATGATGATTTTATACAGTCAAAATATTTTGCATTGTTTTTTTTCAAAGAAAAGAAGATGAATCTGTCAAATTTTTTTATTAATTATTATTTATTGATCGTCATCATCTTCATGATTATTATTTTTCATTATTTTGATTATTGTGATGTCTCTATTTGTTCCGAATTCCGATTTTATCATCGAAAGTTGTTCTTATTTTGATATCTTTCGAAAACCCAAATTATCTTGTTTTGAATGCCAATGCTAAAAATAAAATGATTCATCATTTTGACTTTGATTTCGTTCTGGAAATAGTTAGCTACTTTCACGAATCACAATCCATAATAATTTCAAACTTTTGTTTCAATCATTTTTTTCAATTAAATTTTATCACCCAATATTCTTTATTTTTCGCTTCCAAAAAAAGATGACGAAAAAAATAAAAAAATCTTCAATTGGAATTTTCTCATAGGATTTCCTATAGATATCAGACAACTATAACAACAAAATCAGATTTAAATCCACAAAGTGAATTTTCAATCATGGATGAAAATAGTGAAATGAAAATTCATCATAGTTGAATACTTTCAAGTTTTGTAGATGTATAAACTTAGTTTCAAAGCAAAAACAAAATCGAAAACAATCAATCATTTTTTTCTCCTTTCATTCACGCACAACAATTGATTCTACATTCCGTATAGATGTCATCTTTATATTTTGTATGCATATAAAGACCGTTTTCAATGATGAATATTATCATTATTATAATGATTATAATAATAGAATATTCAGCGCAACAAGAGCTTATAATTTTGTTTGAATATTCTGTATACGGCGTGTATGTGTGTGTAAGCTTATCAGCTAGAATACGTTTAAAATGAAATTTTGAATAGAAATAACAAAAGAAAGACAAAAGAATATAAATGAAAAAAAAACAAAATTAGACCAATTTTGAAACTATGACAATCAATCATGAATCAATTGAAAAAATTGATTTTTTTTTGCAAATCTCAATATATTTTCAAATGTCTATTTCTATTTTGGTACAGTATTTTTATTCTCATTCATTTCGTTTGTATTTGTTGGCCAGTTTTTTTTTCGTCATCCATGGAAAATTAATACATTAATTCAGTGCACAAAAAATTTAGCATAATTTTTTACTGCCAACTAAAATGAATTGAATGTGATTAAAAATGGTAAATTTAAGGATACTGATATTCTGCTATTTGTTAACCTTGTCTGATTTTTTATTCTTCATTCTAATATTTTTATTATTATCATATATCTAATCACAATTAACTTGATTAATTGAAAGCATTTTCTTTTTTTTCATTATATGATTACTTGATGATACTTTTAATGATGATGATAATGATGATGATATAATGATGAATTTCAAATGTCATTAAATTTTATTCGCTGAAAATTACGTCAATCTCATTAATAAAATTCTTTATACAAGAACCTTTTTTTTGTTTACTTATACTATCTTTTTTTCTACTGCCCTAATAATCTTTTCATGAACCACAGTCTCGATGTTTTTATCTATTTTTTTCGACGACTATTTTCTTTTATTCTTTTGTTCGATTTTTTTTCTTGTGTTATCGAAAATTTTTATCCATTTTGACAATGAATCGATCATCAACCATTTGGGTCATGGTTGTAGAGTAACGATCTTTAATGATTTCAAGATTTCTGATTGAATTTTGTTTTGTATGGTTTATAAAAATATGGTGCTATTCATTTACATGCAAATTAATCTCTTTCTTTTTCACTTTTTAAAATGTTAGCCTGCAAGTTTTCGGATTCAGATACTGATTCAATGCTTTTTTCTTGATTTGACCATAATGAATGAATGAATAAATTTTTCGGTTTCTCTTGGGAAAGATATCTATGAAATGTTTGGTATGGATGATCACAACACAACCACTGTGAATAATTGTAACAAGCAGGCTAAAGTTAGCTTCACTGCCATAAATAGCTGCATGAAATAAATGTTGTAAACTTCGATTTTGTCTACACACAAAATTTTAACACGAAGTTTCAGTAATGTTACAGTTTCAACATTTAAAAATTTAAATTTCTATCTTTTTCTCTAAATTTTGGTTTTCAAAAGTTTTAAATAATTTTTTTCCATTAAATATTTTTTTCGCTTTCGTTTTAAATTTTCATGATGAAAAATTCTTTACATTCATTTTTGTTTTGTTTTTTTAAAATTGTGTTACATTTGTAGAATTTAAATCCTTGAAATACTAAACGTTAATTAACATAATGACACAGAAAAAAGTTCGTCCAGATTTGAATTCATCTCGAATTACATTCTTTGTTGTTTTTTTTGCTATCTTTCACATTTTGATGATACAAATGTAATTGAATGAATGAATACATGTAGGAAACTTGTAATTAATTGTTGATTCTTTTTTTTGATATTTATCAAACTGAAATTTGTTTGATTATTTAATGTCATCACAAACCCACATGTACACAGATTGAACGAAACAAAAAAAAAGCATTTTTCATTACCTTCATGATGATGACAAGAAATCAAGCAAAAAAAAATATGTTTATATGAATACACGTCTGTAACATTTTTGCTTCATTTTTTTCCTCTCAAAATTCATTCATTGTCATAAGTTCCAAGAATCCATTAAATTCATGAATGCTTTCATTTTAAGCATAGCTAATAATGTTCAATATAAATGCACGCAAAAGCATTTTCTTTTTTTTTCTTTTATTGTTTTTTTCTCATTGATTCAAAGCAAATCAAGGAAGTCTTTGTTTTTTATTATATGGTTTTGAATTTATGTTTTAATACTTGCAAACGAATTACCTATGTAAATTGATATTTCAGTTCTGGCTTGTAAAAAAAATAAATATTCATTCTAATGAACAAAAATATAAAGAAAATATTCTAGATTCTATGCAAAACATGTAAGAATTTATAGTAGTTCGGGTTAAATAAAAATCACAAAAGTGAACATACACACACGCACACAAAAATCACATTTGATCCAATTTAAAACAATTTCTCATCATCATCATCATCAGGCGATAAGAGAAAAGTCATTATATTCTCACTGTATGTGTCTGTTTATATTCCTTGCGATTTTTCTCATTTTTGTTTTGTTTCAATCATGATTGCATGTTTGATTTTCGTCAACGGGTTGTCGTCGTGGTTGTTGTTGTTTTTATGAAATTTCAGGATATTCCAAAATCATATTAAATCAAATGACTGGAATAAGAACCAGAAAAAATTTATAGTTTTTTCTCGTATCCTTGGTTGCTATGGTTTTTTTTCTTTGGTTTTGTTTTTGTTTTCCGTTCAATTCTATTTGCATCCAAAATCTTAATGTAACAATGGTTTTAGCTCCTGATCAAACCATATCAAACAAAAGGAATATAAATTTGCAACCAAAAGACTTGAATGCATAAGGAATGCCAATTTACATAAAATTTAAATCAATTTATATCTATTCAAATAGCAATTTTTTTCTTTTCTTTTGCTATTTCTTTTTTTCATTCGGAGTTTGTCGGTTTTGTTGTTCAATAGATTTTTTTTCAAACTCATCTCACTTGTATTCCATCATCATCATCATCATCATCAGCATTATTGGTTTTGATGATATACGCATATCTTTCAGATTTCTTATTCATCAATTCTGGAATTCAAATTCAAATTTTTTTTTCATTTTTTACTTTGTTCTGTTGCAATATATAGTTTTTTTTGTATTCAAACGAGAACAATAACATCGAATGATAATGACGAAAAAACAATGCTGCTTAAATTGAACAAAAATTTCTATTAAGAATGAAAGAGAAAAGAAAAAATATCATCATTATTATCATTATAATTTTGATCTGCATCTGATTGTTTTATTTTTAGATGATTTTATTCCATATTGTTTGAGATTATCTGATCATAACATTAGAATTTTGTTGTTGTTTTTTTCCTATATATCTGTAACGGATTTTCTTAATTTTTCTATCATTTTTTTGGTGTTCATAGTTGACAAAATAAGAAAAATTTGGGCTTCGAAAAAAGTAAACATTTCAGACAAATATTCTCACCCAAAAGATAATGGTCGATTAATAGCCATAATATTTTTGTTTATGTATGTTTTAAACAATTTGGATTTTTCACGAATCGTAAAATTTTTTCACTTCTATTTTTTTTGTCAATTCTTTTTTTCATTGAATAGATGTCGTTTTTTCCACACACATGGAATCTAAACAAAAAAAGTTTAATTTGAATTGTGTGATTAGGTTTTTCTATATTTGAATTGATACAAAGTCGGGAAGAAAACAATACTTTGTTCAACCTAAACTTTTGACAGGCAATGTAAAAAATTTTTTCGTATTCAAACCAAATCTACCGAATTTTCATTGCTTTTCAATGACAAAAAAAAATTTCTTTTTTTTATTGTCACTGTTGTTGACAATAATTTCCATTATTTTTCGAAACGAAAATTCCATCGATTTAAATCATAAAAAAAACTACAGGATAGAATGGATGGAATGGATGGAAATAAATCGATCAACGATTTGAAATTGCAAGTGAATTTTCTTTTCTTTTCCCATCCATTTATTCAATGTTGATCGGAATGCTATTCGAATGAAATATAGAATTTTAAATTTTGAATAGCAACCATTGGATCGGATTCAATAAAACATTAAGAAAAAAAGCAATGGATAATAATATCATAAAATGAAAATGATATTAGCAATAATGGTAAACATATAATCGTAAAGTAAAACCGGAATTGTAAATTTCTATATTTCGATGTATTTTCGATTCCAATTCAATTCAAATTACCAGAAATTTATTGTCATTAAGCAATGACAATTGGCCAATTTTTTTCGAGTTTCTTTGATGTTTATATTTGAAAATTTTGTTATTATTGATGGTCGGTCATATTTTAAAATGAAAACTATGAAGGTTTTTTTTAATTTTTTATCAACAACATATATGGTTTTTTTCTTGGTAAGAAAATGGTTAGGTGAGAACAGGAAAGAAGGGAAAATATTTTTTAAAAATGTCAATATAATGATCATGATAATAAGTATGCATTTAAAGAGCTTTTTTTCTGATATTGTTTTTGTGTTGTTCGAATATTTTTGTTATTTCTCATTTTCAAGACAAAATATTCTTTTCCTGTTGTTGATGAGACGTATTTTTTATGTTGATGTTAAGCGTGAATCGATTGACATTCAATAAAAAGCCAATTTGCTTCTGTGAGTCAGAATAATTTAAAATATTTGTTGAAAATTTTGTCGGGAATTTTTTTCAAAAAAAATGCTAATAATTTTTTGCTTATCCATTTTTACATTCAACAAAAAAAAACATTAACAGGCAATGTTTCCGGTTTTTTATTTATACTCGTTATAAAGTGTCATATTATTCAATATATGAATGTGTTTGATGATTATATTGCAAAAAAGCGAATATTTGAATTTGGTTATAATTGCAATTGAAATACGTTTATGGATTCGAATTTATTGAAAAAAATGGAACTGAGAATTGATCAATTTTTGATTTTCGCTGTCAAACGATGAATATTTTGTGTGTGTGTGTGTTGTTCTTTATCACTGTACAGAATGCAAATAAATATACGAAAATTTTTATAATAATTTGAATCGAATATGAATATATTCACGATTGCCTTAAGCTATCAATAGATTTTTGTACTGGAGAACTTTATCATTTTTTCTTAGACGACAATTCAAAGAAGGTTTTTACTTTTATTCTCGTTGTCATTCATGATTTTGCTTTTTCAGACATCAAGAATAAGTGTAATAATTTTGAATGAAATACATTTTTTTTCTTCCCGATTTATTTTTATTTTTTTGACGAAAATGAAAAATAACTTCAATCATTATTTAAAGTTATACAATATACACATAGTGAGCCGAATAAAGTCAATGAATTTACAGAATTTAAGAAACACACACACCTTGTCATTTGTCTTATAGCCTAAAGCATTTTGTTTTTCTTATTTTTCTTCTCCCTTTTTTTTGGAACATCATGTTTTTTAATTAAATTTTTACAACTTTTTTTCATCATCAATTTTCCATCATCATCATCAATTCAATTTGATGTTATTTTTTCTCTATTCATCATGAAAAAATACAATGGATGCTTTTTTTTCAATTTGTTAAAATGAAGCTTCGATCATTCATTTTAATTTAATTATGGATGTCGATTTTTTTCACACTGTTCCACTCATCATAAATGATTATAATTGATATTATTATTTTTTTTTTATTTTAAAAAGGATACTTTTGCCCTCATCTAATCTGCAGACAAATAACAAATAACGGTAGCAACATTTATTTTTTACATTCATCCTATGTTGATGATGATGATGATTGTGATTAGAATGATAGTCTTGCTTTTTTATATAAAGAAACAACGAATTAATTCTTTTTCCAAATACATATTGATTCGATTTAGAATTCTATCATCATCATCAACATGGTAATCATGTGAAAACACACATACACACAAACTCATGAAACATTTTATTCGAAAAATCTATATTGCAGTAGCGAAACGGAAGAAAAAAAAGGTCGTCAATTTTTATCTTTTGGATATTAGGAAAAAAATGGGCAAAAAAAATATCAAAAATAAAAAGAATCCCATAGTTGAAGTAGAAATTAACCTAATCATTATGATGATGATGGATGACTGATGATCGTGAGTGAGTGTATGTGTGTTTTTTTTGTATGTGGTTGGTCTGATCCTACTGATCGCATCGACGCCCGAAAATATAAATTCTTTTTTTTTGGTTTAGTTTTGGAACTGAACCGAAAAAAATTTGGTTTTTTTTTCATTTCCATTTTTCTTTCTCTGGTTGCCTTTATCACTTAACCAAATTTGAAAAGCAAAATTTTTGCTAGTAATTTATTTCTGTCTATATGTGTGTTTAGAATACGGTTGATATTCAAATAAATGAGAAATATAATTGTAATGATAATGATTAATAAAATAACAATCACAGAACATGAAAATCATCAATGATTATTCCAAAAGAGCAAGAAAAAAAAGGTCATCAATTTTGTATGTATGTGTGTTTTGGAGCTGAAAGTTTTTCTCTAGCTCTCTTTCTTTTGTTGCCATTCAAAAATTATCATTCAATACTTTTCAAATTATTTTTCATAATTTATCGTTATTTGATTTTTCAAATGAATATTTTAAAATTTAAGTTTTTTTCATTTTCATAAATGAAAATTTTCTTGATTAATTAATTTATTCATCTTATATGATGATGAATGTGGAATTTCCAAAATAATTTTTGACCAGATATTTTTTTTTGAATTTCATGAAAAAACTTCAAATGTTTTAGCTAAATAATCAAGAAAAAAACCGACAGCCATCATCATGATAATGATATTAGTGGTAATCAACCAAACCATCATCATCATCATCATCACTATCAATATACACAAATTTGCATTTCTATTGGAATAATACGTTCATTCATTCGTTTTGTTAACCGACGACAGGGAGAGGAAAAAAATGCCGACAAAGAATGGATATAGATTAGAATGAAAAAAAAGGAAGCGATATAGATGAAAACGATTGCTGCACACAAACACACATTTATACTATCAGTTTCTTTCGCATCGTTTGAGCTTTTTCAAAGTTGATTTTTCCATTCGTAAGCAAACGAGAAAAAAATCTTGGTTTATGATGAAAAGAAATAGTACTAAAAAAAAAATCTGAAACGCTTGTCTGAACACACTTGAAACGAATTGTGTATGCATGTATTACATCGATTCCTTCGACCAGAATGAAAATATAGGGAAAAAACTTGTACATCAGATACCACATCATAGATGAATTTTGTTGTTGTTGTTTTGCATTTTTTATTCCAACAATACGATAGATTCGTTTCGGAGAAAAAACACTCGACTTTTGATGATGATGATGATGGTGATGACGATGTGGATAAACATTTTTAACGACCGAATCCACAAGACAATTACTTGGGCTAGCAAATAGACAAAAAAAAATTTTTTTTTTTTTTGGTCAACACAATAGGGTGCTTGTGATGGAAATTCATTGAAAGAAAAAAAATGGATAAAGTTTTGAATTTGAAAAAAAACGAAAATGCTTGATGCGGTTCATTTACGATTTTCTTTCTTTTGGATGCCTAAAAAATGAAATATGTTTCGATGACGGCATCAATGAATGAAGAATTATCATCAATATTTTTTTATGAAAAAAATTAATTTTTATTCCAGTAAATTTTTCTTTGTATTCATTTCGATCATGTTAATGATTTTGGTAATTATTATTATTTTTTTGTTGTTCTTTATTTTAACAGTGGTCGAACGTTTTACAACTAATAGAGCATCAACAATCAAATCATCTACAAACACTATTAATATGGATCATCACACAAGTGCCAAACAACGTTTAACACACGAACAAACATTATCAATGGATGATCAAATGATTCGTGTACGAGTATTGAATTCATCCGAAGTATATGAAGGAAATGATGCAATATTGAAATGTGAATTCAATCGTTATAATTCGTTATATGAAGTAGCCGCTTGGTTTCGTGATGATGGAAAAATTTATTTACCATTAGAACGTCTTGTATCTAGTATACGTCGTACATTGTCCGGTGGATTATCAACGTCATCATCAACATCATCATCATCATCATCGTCATCATCATCATTATCGTCCAATACAGTTCACTATGGTAAGTTCAAAACTTTATTTCAATCATTCCTATTTCTAAGTTAATGGCCATTTTTACCTACAAAGAAATTTGAATTAATTAAGAATTTTTTTATGCTGCATTTTTTTGAAATTCTGAATCCATATTCGGGTATTTTGCTGTTGTAAAATACTAAGAAAAACAAAACATTATTACTCAAATTTCTTACCAGAACAAATTAGCCATTTAGTTCGCTCTAATCATCATCATAATGATCATTCGAAACAAATTAAACGGTAGCAAACTCGATAAAAAGTGCAAGAATTTTCTCCTTTTTTCCTTCTCTTTCCTTTTTTATGTTAAGAAACAAACAAAAAAAAACAAAAAACGGAATAAAAAGCGGTAAAAAAAACTTTGCTTTTAAAATTCATTAAGAATTCATATAAATAGAAATAAAACTCGAAAAGATTCATTTGGAATAAATTAGTATTTTGGACTTTGAAAGAAGAAAAATAAAATTATTTCATTATTTCTTTCTTTTTGCTATAGGGAATAAACCCATATAACGATGTGTGTTGGTGGGAGGAAATTTTTGCTTAACATGGAAAAAATAAATAAATATTTGAATCTTGAAAACGAAAGAAAAGGAAATCATTTTTAACACTCATATTTTGGATTTAAATTTTTTTGTTTTTTTTTCTCTTATTTCTTGAATCATATTTTTTCATTCATTCAAAACAAAACAAAAAGAAAACGCATATCCAACAATCATCATTTGTTTTTGTTTTCAAAACATCCGGAAAAAAATTATTTATATAATTGAAATGAAAAACAAATTTCAATTTCAATATGTGAATTTTTTTAAATTGTTTTTTTTTCTTCAAAATGTCGATTCACCAAATGTCCATTATTATTGTTTTCCAATTCCGAATGGTCAAAGATTCTATTTTTTTTCTTGGTTGGTTATTATTTTTCATTTTTTTCCACTTGGGCTAGAATTGTCGTATTATATAGTAGATAAAATACTAGAAAAAAACTAATAATAATGGCTTCAGAATGGATTAAATTGAATCTGTATCGAACATACATACAATTTCACGTCTGTTTCCATTTTCTACTATTTATTTCATTTTCATTTTCGTTTTGATCCTTTATGGATTGAAATGAATTCTTCATTTACCATTTGGAACCATTATAGCTATTAGCTTCCATCGTTCGTCTTGTTCGATATATTTATATATGTTGTCGTCTAGTGTTTTTTTTTGTCTGTATATATGTGTTTTTTTTGTAGCGGCCAGTACGTGATTGTAATCAATAAAATGGACACCACCAATGTCAATGTAGATGAACGAATAGCGAATCGTATATTTTATGTATAAGGAGAACCAAAAGAAAAAACGAATGCAATGAAGAAATTTATTATTCAATACAACAAATGATTGGAACAAGAGCCATTCGATTTTTCTTTTTTTTTCTTTTTCGATTCCTACTTTTCATTGGTTCAAGCTCGAATACATCGAATTGGTTCAGGCTGCCAATGTATATGGATTGTCATTTCGGAAAATGACAGAAAAAAAGCTAATCAAACTAATCATATCACATACACACAAAAAAAACACATCAGATCAAAAAAAGAGAGGCAGAACTAAATCGAATTTAGAAACAAACAAAAAAAAACAATGACAACACGTTAATTTCGAAAACAAAATAAGATAACGATGTGAATTAAATCGATATTGAATGGGAATACAATGTTTATTTAAGAAATGTTCATTTCGATAATAATGACCAATGTTTGAAGAATTTGTTTTGTTTATCCATCGTATAATAATTTGTAATGTTTTCAATAATCGATACCGCGAATGTTTGCAAAGTTTTTACCTATTTTTTCAATTTTATACAATGCTATAATATATTGTATCGACTTTTTCACGCACACATACATTGATGAAACAAAATGAATAGAAACAAAATCAAAAACTTTCCTCACTAGAATCATTTTGAGTTGGAATTCAAAAAAAAATTGTCCCATATTTATTGTTCAAATATTTTTTATATTTGAAAAGAATTTTAAATATCTGAAACCATAAAGTTATTCATGGAATGTTTGCTTATACACACCATGATATTTATGTGAATATACTGAACGAAATTTGAACTGGAATACCAAATACAGAACCAAATCAAAAAGATTGGGACCAATTTTTTCATGAAAATTTCCCGACACATAACTATGTTTGTTATTTATATTTTTTTCTTTCCATTTTGAATTAATCAAAATTTTAAAAAATATGGCTTTCTTTCAAATGCTTTTTGAAATTCTGATAAAGAATTATGGCAATATAAAACTATCATTTTTATCTTCATTTGCCTTACATCGACGTAGTTTCCGTCGAAGAAAAAATTATCTATCATACAAATTTCAAAGGAGATAACTGCTAATTCCGTATCATTTTTTTTCTAAGATAATCAACAATTTTGAAGATAATTATGTCAAAATAATTAAATAACATCATTTTTTATGATTCAATTCTAGTGAATTTTTCTACAATCAGACATTTTGTTTTACCTGGTAGTGGAGATTTGCTCATCTCAAGCGTTAGCTATCGTGATGCTAAGCATCGTTATCGTTGCCAAATTCGTCATCAAATCACAAATCATCGTCAATATTCTCAATCATGGGCACACATTTTATTCAAAAGTGAGTGTATTTGGGATTTTTTTGATACCTGTATCCTAAAATCGAAAACTCAAAATATTTTTTTTTCTTCAAATAAAATTTAGAAACAAATGATTTTTACAATTCGGGTCCAAGACTTAATCCACAATTACAAAGTCGTCATACAATTGCGATTGATGAAGGTGAATCAGCTTTCTTCTATTGTTCATTTGATGGTTATCCAACACCTATGGTTGAATGGTACCATACTGATTTGAAAACTTTAAGTACTTTTGGTCCTGAATCTATCGCCCAATCAACATATACGATCGGTTATGAGCCGTATGTTGCTCACTCATCATCAAATAATAATGTGAATGGTGATCATAATGAACCCGTTCAAATTTCGAAACAAATATCAAATCTAGCCAATGGCCAATATATTTATGGTCGTAATTTTCTTGTAATCGAAAAAGTTTCGATTGAAGATACAGGAATCATTTCTTGTGTAGCTAACAATTCTAATTCCATCATACGACATGAAATGTTTCTGTTTGTCAAAAGTAATTTCTAATTATATTCCTAAATTGATCTAATTAATCGTTTTGATTGACATATTGATCATTTTTTCTTGTATAGGTTTCTTACAAGTTTCACTTCATACAACATCTTCGATTCCATTTCCCGGACAAGATGTCACATTAAGCTGTAATCTGACAGCTGTATCATCATTATTTTCTAATGTTCAATCGAGTGCCTTTTCTAGTTCAAATATATTTGCTACTGAACAAAATTCAAATCAAAATAATCATCATTTTCATGATCAACAACGACAACAGGAGAAACGTTTTCGAGAATTAATTAGCTCACATTTTATGCTCAACATTAATTGGTATCATAATGGACAAATGATCAATTATGATCATCGTAAAAGACGTTCAGCTGAAGAACTTTTACTAATCAGAGATTTCCGTGGACCAGAAGATAACGGTGTATATCAATGTTCAATACGATTGACTGCTCCGGATTATGATGATGAATCCTTTATGGCTGCCATTCACATCAATTCTATTGGTTAGTATCTGAAAAAATAAACTTAAAAAATCAAATCAATTAGTAAATAAATCACAATTCTAATAAGTAAACGTTATTTATATATTCTATAGAAAAACCACCAGAGTTTGTCGATATTTTTACGGATCAAATAAAACAGATTGATGGTCCGAAACGTGATTTTCTTTCATTGAAATGCTCCGCTTACGGAATACCAGTGCCAAAAATTAGTTGGTTTCTCGATGGCATAGAAATTTATTCCAATGGTCACGTTCGAATTGAAACTTTCACTGAATCATACAATGGTATGGCTCATTCTCAATCATCATCTTCTTCCTCCACATCATCATCAGCATCCTCATCGGTAGCATCACGATCTATGCTTTCTGTATCCTATCTTAACATAAGTTCCTTACATTCTAATGTAAGTTGTAGAAAAAAGTATATTCATTTGATGGAAATTCTAAATCCTTTCCTTTGTCACTATCAAAAAAACTATTACTTTCATTCAATAGGACGTTGGAATATATGAATGTAATGCTGATAATTATTTAGCCACCATATCACATAGAGCACGAATCAATCAAATGGGCTCACCTTTCATAAAACCATTGAGTAATCAAACTGCAGTACTTGGCAAACCCTACACTATTAATTGCACGTACGGTGGATATCCGTTAGAAGAGGTTTATTTTGTTAAAGGGAGAATTGATAATAATAATGATGGTAGTGGAAAATCATCGTCTACCGGTAGTTTATCATCCAGTAGTAATGGTGGATTAAAACGAATGCCATTTGATGAACGACATTTAGTTCCAATGCTTGGTTCAATTACAATAACTGTAGTGGAAAAAAGTGATCAAGATTATTATCGTTGTGTGGTTGTGACCAGTAATGGACAAAAAGCTGAACAAGAATTTTATTTTCATGTTGCTGGTAAGTTTAGAATTGTGGATACAGTAAAAACCAAATTTTTCAATAGAAAAGAACTTAAACCCTTGTTAAATCTTCCGCCCATTTACTCATAATTATGATTGGTATATGAATAGAATGCTGAAATAGTAATCACTCATCTTTTCATCATATATTTGTTTTTTAGTTGCTCCGGTCATCAGTCCAATTGTATTTTCGGATAATTTTGAAGAAGGGAAACGTGGATCAGCTGTCTGTACAGTAACTTCTGGTGATCCTCCTATACAGATCTCATGGTTCAAAGATGGAATACCATTAGAATCGATAAAAACAACAAGTTCATCAACGCATGTTCGACCAACTAAATCTCATCATTATGCTCATCATTTAAATCAGATTCAAATTGTACCGATAAATGAATTTATGTCATCATTGATAATTGCCAATATTTCTCGTCATCATCAAGGCACTTATACTTGTGTGGCTTCATCACCGATTGCAACGACAAGTGTATCAGAATTTTTGTCAGTAAAAGCAATTCCACAATGGTTATTGAAACCGGTAGATCAAAATTCTGTTTCGGGTGAATCACTAACACTTGATTGCCAAACTTCAGGTCAGCCACCTCCTGTAATTCGTTGGAAATTTCTAAAAAATGAGGTAAAAATGAAAAAAAAATTAGAATATGTTGTTGAAAATTATATGACTAAATAAATGAATTTGAATTTTAGCCTTATCGAAATGAACCAATTCCTATATTGAGTAGCCAACAGATTCATGTATTGGAAAATGGTTCCTTATTTTTACGAGCTTTAGAACCAAAACATTCAGGAATTTATATCTGTGATGCATCAAATGAAGTTAGCAAACATCCGATCGAATCTCGTGCCTATGTAACTGTCAGCAGTTTGCCAAAAGTATCCATACAGAATACACTGGGTAATGCAGCCGCATCATTGCCAAATTTAATTTCAAAAGGGTCAAATTCACTATATCGTGGCTTCACAATGGATCGATTAGTTTTACGTAAAGGATCGCAAACACAGTTGATGTGTTCAGTGATTGGTCTTGAACAACCAATGGTTGCCGAATGGTTACGGCCTAACGGCGAAACAAGTGATGAATGGAATGAAAAATCCAAAACAAAAACTTATCTTGATTCATCGCGTATAGTATTACGAGAGGAAAGTAAAATGAATGAAAAACGAGCTTATCTATACATTAGCCATGTTGGTCGTATGGATACGGGCATATATTGTTGTATGGGTATCAATACCAATGGTTTTACAGTTTCATTCATCGAGCTTCTAGTTCAAGAACCACCAGATATGCCTGTCAATTTTCGTGCACAAGAAATCAATAGCCGTTCGATTACATTGAATTGGTCGATCAGTTTTGGTGGCAATTCTCCAATCACTTCCTATGTGGTTGAATATCGACCAACAACAACGTTTGACAATGCAAATACAAATCATAATCATAATCATAATAATGATAATAATAATAATAACAATATCAAGAATAATAAGAATGGACAACAACCGGATAGCAACGATATTGAAACGAAAAGTAAGTGTCTCATTTTTTCCATTACATTCTTTTTTTATTATCAACAAAAAAAAGCGAAAAAAATGAAAGAAAGAAAAAGAAAAATCTAACTTATTTGAACCATCCATCAATAGAGTTACACTTTTACTCACTTCTTGTCCGATAACATTCATACATTCATTTAACCGAAAAGCTGTTTTTAATGAGCCAGATTTTGACTATTTTTTGAAAGATTATTTTGTTCTAAGTCAAATATGAATGTTATAGTATGATCTTTATTTGATTCTTCAATTGACTTGGATTAAGACCATTAGTAGAATTTATCAAATAGAAATGTAAAATGAAAATAAGATGTTTAAGATCCATCGTTTATGGTGGTCACACACAAGCACACTTATACTCTTGAATCTCTATGGACCTTGTAGGAATTTTTCTTGTACTGTAATGATAATGATGATGATTTCCAACACCAACAGCAATTGTGAACACACTAGAAAACAATTGAATTATTATTGCTTCGCAAATTCATTCATATACTAATCAATTATATGTTGCTATTCGATGATTTAACATGAACATCATTTATTTATTCAACTTATTTATTCTTTATTATTATTAAAATTGAAATAGTTCTAACAGCTAAATCATTGACAACGACCATTACAATCAATGCTCTAAATCCTTTAACGACATATGAATTTCGTGTTTGTGCAATCAATGAATTGGGTGCAAGTCCATTTTCAGATCCATTAATTATTACCACCGAAATGGAAGGTAAGTTATTAATTTATATTTTCTTGTTTCATTTAAATCAAGCAAAAAGAAAAAAATCTCCAATATTGAAAAAAAGCGCAGAATCGCGCAATTCGATTTTGATTAATCATCCCGAATCGATCCACTTTCATATTCCTTCTTTGTGTTCTTGTTTTCTTTCAAGAGTGAAGAGCTTACAAACTTGATAAGTGGCTCGTTATAATAAGAGTAATGATTATCTTTCATTCTATTTTCCGGTTTTTTTCTTCACTTGTTTCGAAAAGAAACGGAAAAAAATTCCACTCGAAAAGAATTTTATCGATTGATTTTTTTTATTCTATCATGAGGTCTCTGTGTATGTTTTTGCTAAGTTTATGTAATCAAATATGATATCGACTTATATAATTAGCTACTGCCACTACTATTATTCTGTGATAGAGTTCAAGAATGTAGTAAATTTAAGAATTTCATTGTATTATTACACACATCAAACAGATTTTTTTTCATTCATTGTCATTTATTTCATGGAGATCGAATCGATTGAGAAAATGTATTTAAATAATCGTTAACGTTGAAAACATTTTTTATCATTAAAAATAATATTAAACAACGATGATTATAATATTTGGAACCGAAAACTTTTCAAATTTACTTTTCATGAATGAATCAATGAATCATAGGAATTTTTCAAATCAAAAGTCCAAAAAATTAGTTAGTGTTAAAAAGTTTTTTTTGTAACTAAACATGTCGAGGTAAAGTTTTATTTTGTTAAAAAGATCAATTTGCCTACAAACGATAGCTCAAACCTATTCATTAAGTTTGATCCAATAGCTGTTGAGCTGTTTATATGCTAATTCTTAGTAGTATTTTTTTCTTTTAACGTTCACATTTGTTGGTAAATTTTCAAAATGGAATCGTTTTTTTCTCTTTTTTATTTTTATGAAACAAGCTCCTTCATTGATTCCACTCGATTTGCGAACATTGGTGCTTGGTTCTCGGTCGATCAAATTGATTTGGTCAATTGTACTATCAACGGAACCATCAATCGAACAGATCGATGGATTCTATATAGGATATCGACCTGTCGTTTCATCATCATCTACAAGTAACAGTGTTACAACAAACAATGTTGTACAATCAAGTGGATCAATCATCGATCCATCTACTGGTATCATGATGATGATTGGAGTCAATGCTGCTGTTGATGGTAGTATTGGTGTTGGACGAGGAACAATGATGGATCAATCAAATAATAGTGGTGATCAAAGTACAAACAATAAAAACAACAAGCCCGTTATAATTTCTAACAATGGTGCAGTCAATAGTAATCTAAATAATGGAAAAGTAATACCATATACGTTTAAAACTATGTATGAAGATCATTCAAAATTTGTATCATCATCCATGTTTTCAATGGCCATCAATAATAATGGTTCACAAAGTGTATTACAACGATCAAATAACAATATGACGACATTTTGTGAAATAATTCATACGTCATCAGAATCAGATAAAAAATCAAATAAATTTTATTCCAACAAACAACAACAATGGTCGACAATGACGACGCATCAAAAACCTAAATTCAGTGGATCAAAATCCCGTAATGAACAGATTCGTTGTGTATATGAATTTGTTGTTAATAATTTACAACGAAAAACACGATATGGATTTATTATTCAAGCATTTAATAGTAAAGGAACTGGCCCAGTCAGTGCTGAAGTTTATGCACAAACTTTGCTCAAAGGTAATTTCATTATATTAGTTATTATTAATTTCATTCATTTTTATTTGACTTTTTCTCTTTCAAAAAAAAACTAGATCCACCAGGTAAACCTTCAATAAAATTGACTAACGTAAGCTTATATGAGGCATCATTCATATGGTCATTATCACATATCAACCATGAAAATGAAATCGGCAATGAAATACTAAATGATTTTGATATGGAACAAAATTCGATCAATATTGAAGGCTATATTATTTCCTATCGTGCATTGATTAAACGTGTGACAACATTTTCCAGTTCATCATTAGACGAATCATTCGATCAAGCTGAATTCATCCATTCCGATTCTATTGATGATGATAGTGATGAGCAACAATTATTTGGTCGTAAATATCAAGCACATAATTGGGAGACAATATCCGTTTCGGAAAAAATTCTAGGATACACATTACGTAATCTTCGATGTGGTACGTTATATCAGGTTCGTGTGGAAGCATTCAACGAAATGGGCAGTGGTGAACCATCGGATGTATTGCAATTTTCTACACTTGGACAAGGTAAACAAGAATTCGTCATTCCTGTTATCAAATTAAAATGAAAAATAAAAATAATTTTTTCAAATTTTTTTGATTTTTTCACAAGAAAAAAAGATTGAACAAAAGGCTTAAAAGTTGATTAATTGTAAACACTTACAATGAATGGAAATTAAAAAAAAGTAGAATAAAATGAATGACAATGCCACTTGAATAGATGATTGAAAAGCGGATCAAATCGCACATTCACAATTCATCACTATAGATCGGATTAAATCAAATTAATCAAAATTTTGATTGAATTTTCCAGTCTTATCATCATTGTAGAAATATGCGCATATATAGATGCTTTTTACAAAAAAGATTTTTCATCATTTCTTTTTAGTTCAAAAAAAAAGAAAGCATATAAACGCATCAAACAATGTGTTATCGATTCTCATGATTCTTAATCCTATTTATAAATCAACTAGAAACTAGGTTCATTCTGATTAGATTCTTTCTCCCAGTTTCCAATCAGACAGTATGAAGACAATAAAAAAACAAATTATCTATCCAATTTTTTTTTGTATTCACTAAACAAAAAACTCGTCATTGAACAATTTTGATCGATTTTTTCTTGCTTATGCTTTTGTTGTTGTTGTTATAATGACCATCATAGGTGAAGATTTTTGATTCAGTATATTTGATGCATTTATTTTGACAATCAATTCATCATTTTTATTCATGATCGTTTTTTTACACACGCGATAACTATGTTAGAAATGTTGATTCTTTTCGAAGAAATGATTTTATGTATGAATCAAATGCAAGAATCAAAAATATGAAAAAAAACTGGAACAATCGCGATTATGTAGATAGAATTTTTTCATTTTTTTCCTGATTTGATTGGAATTTTGTTTTCTTCACCGCTATTGAAAATAATATTTTAGGAAAAATGATGTGAGAAATTTTGTTGTTTTTTTCGAGCTGAGCTGGGCAATTTTATTTCCATTTTATCTGTGTGATGAAATCAGTAAAATTTCAGAAACATTATTGACAGAATATAATAGTGGAAAAGAAAAAAATTGGTTTTTGTAATTTTTTGTTGTTTTTGATTTTATTGGATCATTTGATCGACTTTGATTTGATACGAATTTTTTTTAGTCGAGGTTAGAATGATAATTTGTTGAACGAAACGAAATTATCTATTCTTTTTTTAAAGATTTTTTTCATTGTTCCAGGAATATTTGTCAAAATTTTCGACACACATTGAATGAAACAAGCCAAAAACAAAAATATTGTTGTTACACATTGTGATCTTGTTATTTCAAAAATAGATTTCGATAAATTCCATTTTGTTTTTTGTTTCTTAAGAAGTGTAAATTAGATTTTTGTTTTTTTTCAGCAAAGTTTTTATTCTATGTTGAGATTTACGATAGAAATCAAATGGAAGCATCGAACCCATAGCATTGAATTACTTGGTCATCGCATAGCAATAGTAAAGACAACCAATTTCACTGAAGCTTGAACTTATTCATAGCGGAATAATAAAATATAAAAAAATATATTTTTCTATGCACTTAACTCAATAAAACAAATCATGACGCCTTTCAAATCGTAATGATGATGTTTTCACGCAAACAAATAGACAACACAACGAATATAGACTCTAAATGGCAAAAAGAAATTGATGAATCTTGACAGTTGACATTAAATTTAATTTATAATCTAATTTTGTCTTATTTTATTCCTCATTTTTTTTGTTTGAAAATGGCTAATGTAGCACCAGCAGTTCCAAATAGCAACGCATTTATCATATCCAATATAACTTCGGTTATGTTAGATTTGGATCGTTGGAATAATGGCCTTTGTCCCATAATTAACTTTGCATTACGTTATCGGATAAAAGATTCGAAATTTTTGTCATCATCAAACATCGACAATGATAATTCACGTAATACGAACAACAACAACAACAACAATAACAATTGGATAACAGTTTCAAGCTATTTAAAACCAGAATATGGTGCAATGTATATTATTCGTGAATTGATGCCAGGTACTTGGTATGAATTAAGTATAATCGCTACTAATGATGCTGGAGAAACTGAATCCCGTTATCTATTTGCAACATTAACATTGGATGGTGCAACTGTCGAACCATTATATGCATCTGATTATAATCGTAGACATTTGGGCGTTATTGGTGGCGTTAGTCAAACGGATAGTATATTTGAAGATCCAATGATATTGATACCAGCTACTTGTGCCATACTCGTATTGTTGGTTATTGGTGCTGCAACCATTTTCATATTTATAACACGAAGTAAAGAAGCATTATCGCGAACTGAACATTGTAATTGTTTTAATTAACATTTTTATAAAATCTAATTAATAATCATATTTTTTTCTTTTTATTTAGTTTGTCGACATCGAGAAAATAGCCGAACTGACCAATTATCATTGAACTTATTTGCGAAAAATTATTCCAAATCTGATTTGATACGTTCATATAACGAAGGTGGAAATAGTGGCAATTGTGGTGATCCACATAAATTAACTCAAATAGAAACGCTAAATTGTGGACAATCAACGGAAATGATCAATGGTGGACCAATGATGAATATGACATCACAATATGTTGAGGGACCAACTTCGTTGACATATACCACCAGTGATTGTGATCCAAGTAGTTTGCCACCAATTATGGATAATGTTGGTACACCATCAAATAGAATCGGTAAACTTGGCAATAATAGTAAGCCTATGGTCGAATCATTTTATTCAACACCATGTATTGCTACACAATCGAATTCAATGTTGAACACACAAACCCAACAACCTTTGCAATCAGCACAATTAACCAATTATTGTACACAAACATTGAACAAACCGAAATCTGCACAAATTTCAAATGAATTTCATCATCCTCATCATATACATCATAATCATGGTGAATCGGTAATTATCTATGATTGTGATCCGAATAAACAAACGTCACAGTCGATTCAACAACAACAACAGCAACAACATCCTTATTATACACATTCACAATTTCTTAATCAATGTCCTTTAAATTCGAATGACACAACTACGACCAGTACTGCGTTACAACAATTATCAAAGAAAAAATCAGACAAAGATCATATCTACGAACTTCCAAAACAGCAACAACAACAACAATCAAATTCATCAACTAAGATTGAACAAAATGTAAATGTTCATTAAATTCTGGAATTTTCCCCTTTTTCTCATTAATCATTATTTATCCTATTAGGATGCGAATTTGGTTATGATGATGATGCAACAACAACAACAACAATCGTCGATGGGAACAATAAATTGTAATCAGACATTACAAAGCCCTCATCGAATAAGGTGACATTTGAATTGAATTGATGAATTGATTTTAATTGTTTTTTTTCCTCAATATTTTTTTTTAGAACCGATCAAACAGGAAACTTACGAAGTTTTCATCAAGCAAATTTTTGAATTTGATGAAAATTCGCAAAACGTCGGTGATAATTCTGAGAATAAAATTAATGTTTTTCCTCGATTATGATTGAACTTATATTTCCTTTTGATTAATTCTGGGAAAATTCTGTCATTATTATTTTGTGATCATTATAATTTTACACACATATACAACAATTCATTGTGCCTTCAATTGCATTTATTAAGTGCAAAACATTATCTATTATTGTTTGTTTGAATTTTTTCCTTTTTGAATGAATTTATCGAAAATGATTATTAATATAATAAAGTAGCGAATGTAATTTTAATTGAATATAAATAAAAAAATCTGTGAATTTCTAGAGTTGATATGCAATACTTATACATGTAATGAACAAATGAATTTTATTGAAAACAAATTGATGTATGAGATAAATCTATTTAAACGAATCCTTTTCAAGTGATTATCATGATCATTTCATTTTACTTTTCTCTTGTTTTTTTTGCTAATTCTCAAATATGACAAAGTTATCGGTTAAAGATTTTTACCAGAACAAAACATTATTAGTGACTGGTATCACCGGTTTTGTTGGAAAAGTTTTATTAGCGAAATTGCTTCAAAAATTTTCTAAATCATTAAAATGTATCTATGTATTGGTACGAGAAAAGAAATCTCAAACAGCTGAACAACGATTGACTCAATTATTTCTTCAATCACCAGTATTTGAACGGCATAAAGACAATATCAAACTCGTCCATGCAATCAATGGTGATATCACTGCCAAAGATATGGCAATATCCGAACATGATCGTCATAAATTGATCGAAGAAGTAAATGTCGTAATTCATTGTGCTGCAACTGTCAATTTTACTGGAATTTTTGAAAAATTTATCCAACAAAATATTGATGGTACAGATTCATTGTTGCGATTGTGTGAGAAAATGAATCATCTTGAATCGATTGTTTACGTTTCAACAGCTTATGGTAATTGTCATTTAAAGGAAATTGAAGAGAAAATTTATCCGGTAATTCCAGGCGAAAATTTCGATTCATATCTCGAATATTTGAAACAAAATTACAGCAATTTCAATTTCAAAAAAGGTCATCATGCATTACTTGGTCGACCCAATCCTTATACATTATCGAAATCAATTACTGAATGGATGATACAAGAACGATATAGTTCACTTCCTGTGATAATTTGTCGTCCTTCAATAGTGAGCAATTCATTCGAAGAACCTATACCAGGTTGGTGTGATTCAGTAGCTGGTTGTTCCGGTGCAGCTATTATGACTGCACTTGGCATAGCACGTTCAATTATATTCGATGAAAATTGCAAAGCCGACATAATACCGGTGGATATGGTGGTCAATTCATTGATAATTGCAGGAGCATATCGAGCATCCCCATTGTTCAGTGAAGATAAGCAAGTCATTCATGTTACTTTGGGACAAAATCAACTCACATGGGGTGAATTTTTTCGAATTACAATTAATTTTTCCGATACTTTACCACCAATGAAGTTGATTCGGCCAATCAAAATGAGAAGCAATAAACATCAATCACTTATGGATCGTATCAATTATAGATTTACAATGATTTTTTCACATTATTTGTTTGCATATGTTATTGATTGTATCTGCATTGTTGTCGGCCAAAAACCATTTATGATCAAATTGATCAAACGATTGAATGATAGTTCTCATGTTTTAAAACCATTTTCTTGTAATGAATGGAATTTTCGATACGAAAATCTCAAATTTATTACCAATCTCTTGGATAAATGTGAACGTGATGATTTTTGTACTGATACTAGTATCATTCATTGGCATCCATATTTATATAATTTTATTCTAGGTTGTCGAAGATATATACTGAATGATCCAGATTCAACACTACAATTGGCCATAAATCGTCAACATCGGATTAAGTTTCTGCTAATTATTATGAAGATAATTATTGCCTTGCTTTGTTATTGGCTAATACGATCGTCGATTCATTCGGATATTTTTGATTTTTGGCTTGTCGATACATCAATTTCCATTGCTATCAGCTTATATTTCTCCAATTTTTATGATTAATTCAAAATTCAAATAATGAGTAATTAGATTTATTTCATACAATAATAAAAAATAATAAAATTAATATTTTGAATTTTGTTCTTTAGAATCATTAAATCATGGAATTTTCATTTAATTTATTTGTGAGTCAATAGATGGCGGACTCTATTCAATATTTTAATGGATATTTATTTTGTTTCATCAACGTTGTGTGAAATTTTGTCTGTTTGTTTCGGATTAGCGAAAACGAATTAATATCGAATGTTTTGTTTCGAACACATAATAATTCATTTTTTTTCTACATTTATCCTCAACACAAAATTATTATTATTTTAGATATTCAGATTTTGACAGTTTAATCCTCGAAGTAAAAAGTGATTAGTAATTATAAATGATAAAATCCAAATCCTCCTCAAATTATGAATCTCTCCTAAATTCACAATAAACATTGATCGATCAAGATTGATGGATCACAACAACAACAAACTGTACACGATAATGTTTTTTCGTTTCAAAAAAAAAAAAAATATCTTCAAGCAATGAAAATCTATTATTCATCATCATGGCTACTGTTTTATGCAAAACGGATATAGATTTTTTTTAGAAAGATAGAGAATTTTTTTTTCTTTATTTGTTGGTCCATATCCATCAACATTATGGTGATGATCATTCATCTTGCCAATGTTTTGGTGTTTGTATATTTGATAAATAAAATAACATTGAAATCCATCATTCATCACACATTGTTAACAATCACAAATAATTTTGCTACTAAATAAAAACAATTTTTTGTTCTGTTTTGCATATTATTACGTATTGATGATGATGATAATAATACTATATTACTATTTAATTCTATTTGATCTACAAAATCATATCACACAAAATACATTTTCTTTTGATACACACATTGATGCAGACAAACCCTTCATTCACCATTCATTCATCATCATCAATCAATCCTGAATACTATCTATATTCACTACATTATTATTATTATTATATGGAATTCAAAAACAAAAAAACATTTCAAAATGTTTGACATGTTAAAATTATCATTATTATTATTATTATTTTATGAATGTTCGAATCGATTTGAGAAAAAAAATATGTAATAACTTGTTATTATCATCATCATTGTAAACTGATATTAATATTAATGATAATTATAATCAATCCAATTGGTAATCGAATATTAATTGACCGATCAAAGAATAGTAATAATAGATGTATTCAATATGGCCAATGTCAATGGACGTAAATTTATTTATGCATTTTTTTTTGTTGTTGTTAGATCTATCATTTTCTATCGTTCATATTCCTTTATTATATGATCATTAATATCCACCCATTTGATTATAATCATTCATTTTTTTTAGTCTCATTATTGTTGGATCACATAAAATTATCAATTTTTGTTGTTGTTGTTTGCTGAATTTTTTCAAATAAACTAAAAATGTTATGATAAAAATTTATTTAATTGTATTTCCGTGAAACTCGATGATATTTATCCTTGATATTTTTGGCTAAAAAAAATCGATGTTTATGATAATGTTATAGACCACGATTTAAAAAAAACGCTTAAAATATTAATTGCCATTGAAATTTGATCATTTGTTTTTCCTCCACTTTTTTACGATGCACAAATCATATTCCATCGATTTTTTTCATCTTGCAATCAACGCACTGATCAACCACCATCATCGTCATGATGATGATAATGATCATCATCGATAATAATAATGATGTTCCAAATTAAAATCATGAAACTTAAAGATGATGATAATGATAAAATGTTAATCATGAAAAAAATGAAATGCCAAGCCGTATGGCCCATGTATCTGATTTGTATTATAAACATTTCTGATAATTGCCTGATGAAAATGATACCAATGATGATGATGATGAGAGAAATTATTTGAAAAAAATATTTGTCATTAAAAAATTGAACAGAAAAAACATCGTCATCATCATTTTTATCAAATTGATCTGATCTTTTTCAAGTGAAAAGAAACGAATTTTCTAAATTGAACTCTCTTCAAAATGATAACGGATTTCTTAGGTTTTTTTGACGATTATTCCTTTTAAAATTTGATTCATAAATAGCTTCATGATATTATTATGTGTATTTTGACATTTTGCATAGATGTAGGATGTTAAATAGAAAAAATGTAAAGTAGTAAAAAATAGTGAGAAATGGATTGGAAATTTATAATCAAGATCAATAATTTGGATTTTTTTAAATTTAATTGATCATTGGTGTTGAGGAAGTCTTTTTTACGAGAAAAAATGAAAAAGTTTTCAAATCATTTTAAATGCTTCAAGGCTTGAAATTAATCTTCTTTGAATCCTCATAGGAAAAAATCACATGCTAACAACATTTATCGTAATCTATACGAGAAACAAGTTGTGAAAAATTATTATTCGATGAAAATTATTTTTCTTTATAATCAAGAGAAATAAAAATCAAAGAATATCAATTCAAGTTCAAATTTATGCCAGATTTATTTGCTACGATTTTTTTTTGTTGCTTGAAAATCAATGTTTTTCAATATATATTGATAATTATAAATAACGACAATGATAATGATCTAAGTGCAGTGTGTATATAAATTAAGAGCATTTAACCTTACAGGTATGGAGAAAAATTTTATTTTCTATATTAGAAAATAAAATAATTTCTTTTAAAACTAAGATTTCTTTTTTTTCTAGGTTAGCATCGATGTTTATTAGATTACAGACAAAAACAATGTTTCACAATTGATTTTTTTTGTCATTCATTTTGATAAAAACCAAAACAAACAAGGAAAATTTGAAACAAATAGTTTACATTAAGAAATACATAATTTCCGGATATTTAGGATGATCATAAATTCCATTCACTTTCTCCAAGGAATCATTGGTTATCATTATTATCTTTATTAATTTTCTGTAAATTTATGGTTAATCAATCCAAAATAGGACAATCATCAATTCAAAATATATTCAACAAAAATTTGCTAACAAATATTTTAAGAGGAATGTGAAAGGCGTCAAAAAAAAATTTATTGTCATGATTGTCATCATAAATTTGATTAAATCATCATCAAAATGTACTGAAAAATTTTCTGTGTCAAGGTTCATCATAAATGGCTTGAATGATTAAATCTACAACCAGAAAAAAAAGTATCTATCCCGCGAGGCGACCATCAATCCAGCCAATAAATGTCCGAAAAAAACGTTATAAAGCATAGAAGTAAACAACAAAAAAAATGTTAAAATCGTCATGATACCAACAAAATACATGTCATTTGACAAAATTAATTTAAAAAAAACAAATTTCCCTTATATTTTCCATTGAAATCGATTTTTTGTAATTTAAAAAAAATTGTACAAATCCATATATTGATTTAAATACTATGATCATCATCAATGACAGAATGTTTATATTTTTCATGAACAAAAATCGATTCAGTAATAACACAAATTTATTCACACACATTATGATTTATTTGTAATATTCTAATCATATAATAACTTGATTAATGATTTAAATCGGAAAAAATGACAGCAAAAAAAAAAACAATAGAAAAACAAAATTTGTTTGATGATGATTTCATTTTTCATGACACTGACACATGTACCTATACAATAGATTCATTGTATTTTACCTAATGATGATGATGATGATGTAAAATAAAACCAAAACAGAATAAACAAAAGAGAGAGAATTTTAACACAAATTATTATAACAGGATATCTTTTTTTCAAGCTTATGGACATCATAGATGATGATCATCATCATCACAATGACGATCATCAATGATAATGATGATGGCATTTTCTATTGTTCTTTTTATTCCATTCATTTATTCATTCATTTATTCTGGTTCATTCGGGTTGTTCGTCTTTATCATTTTTGTTGTTGTTCGGGATTTCTTCTGTAATGTATAATTTCATTCATTCAATTTCATTTTCATTTTCAAACATGTTTATTTATTTACATGAATTTGTTTATGTAATAAAATATCACATAAACATTTGATTATTATTAAATGTAGTGTCATTAAAATAAAAAAAAATTTAACTTCAGCAATTAATAATAACAAGACTTGTTTTTTTTCTGAGAAAAACTGTATTATTATTGGAATATATTTGAAACAAACAAAAAAAAAGGTTTGCGATAATAATCATCATTGTTAAAAAGATAGGGAAAAAATTGACCTGAAAGATCTATTACCCTCAACATGAAAAAAGTGAAATAAAATTAATATAGATAAGAAAAAAAATTATAATGTTGTTTCTTGATAATATGATTTGATTTTTGATTTGTTTTGTTTTGTTCTAAATGATGATGATCGACATCAATGAATGATTGAAAAGAATTACAACAGATGTTGTCAAAATGAATGATATTAAATTTTTGTTTCCTCCTTTTGTTTATCATTTTTTTTTGTTGATCGTGATTCTCACAATAATCGTGACTTATGATATTATTGATACAGGTATACAAATCATCAACATAACCAAAAAAGAAATAGAAAAACTGATTATTTCATTTGAAAATTCTCAAGAATCATAAGATCATATATGATTTGGTAATCAACAAATACTAAAAATGTTGAATATGATAATAGTTGTATGTGGAGGTGACAGACAAGACAAGACAGTATATTTCAAATATGACATTTATCTGAACAAGCATTATTGTTTTGTTATCTTTTGTTTGGTTTTTTCATTTCTAATCATTGAATTAATTCAATAATTTGAATGAATTTTCTTTCTTACATGCTATTGGGTCGACTTTTTTAATGGTTTCCCTTTTTTTCGCTTCTTGTATATGTTTTTATTTCACTTAGATTCAATTTGATTTATTTTGGATAATAAGTGACATTAGATTTCAATCAAATTGATTACTTCGTCATCGATGTATGTGCCAGTTTGTGTGTGTATGTTCAAAATGTTTACGCGTTTTGTTTGAAATAAATTCAATTTTCCAATTTTTTTTCTTTCTTACTGTTTTACTTAGCTTTTTTTCCATTCCAAAATCCAGAGCATATTTGGCTTCAGGTGGGAGAAAGAAAAAAAGAAGAAAATTGAAAGTGTTCATTTTTGTTGTTGTTTATGTTGTTGAATGGCTGTGAAAAAAAAACAAATTTTCTTCATCAATTTCAATTACGTAATACAAAAACTGATAATATCAAATTAATGATTGGAAAAAAAATTGCCATTACAATTTCTTATTTATGCGAAATGTTTATTAATATGTTAATAAAATAAAATAAAAATTGAAATTATGATGAAACTAAGAGAAAAAGGAAAAAAAATATTCATATTGGAAAACAGGAAAAACAACTAAAAACAGAATTTTTCTTTTTCAATTCATCAATTCTTAACGGACAACTAAACTGATACACTGGATGTAATATCGTTCCATTTATTATTCCATTTATAATGTTTGGAAAAAACTGTGCTATAAAAAGAAAAGAATAAATTTTTTGGTACAATTGTACTTTTATAGCATCCATTATCATATAAATCAAATGTTGATCGTCTAACTTTTGTTACGATTGGATTAAGATTTTCTTTCAATATCAGAACAAAAAAAAATATTCAATTTCAAGTTTTAAGCAATGATTATTAGTATTGCTGTATATATCTGTATCGGATAGCCATTATACTTAACATCATAATGTGATATAACTAACGTATCACACTATCAACATCATCATTAGATATAAAATATAATTGAAGATAAATCAAAACAACAACAAATGAATGATAATGATGATGATTATTTTAATCTCATAGCATACATAGGAGCTGTTTAGCTTTTATTGTTCAGATTTTTATCATTGATGATTGTTTGATTGATTCAATGATGTTTTTTTCTTTTTGTTTTGATAAATTATATGCAATCATCAAAAGTTTCACCTAGAATACTCGGATACTGAAAATTTTCTTTATAATAATAAATTGTATTTGAATCATGGATCACTACTATATACGCAACAATACATACAGGCACGCATATATGCGTTATATATCAATGAAAACAAAACACAAAATTGCAATCATCATCAAATAGGTCAATAGCCCAACATCATCCAATTGATGATGATGATGATGATGATTCGAGCCAACAAACAAAAATTTAAAAAAACCAAATGCCAAATATTTTGATGGAGCCAAAAGTTGTCATTTTTTCAAAATTTAAAAAAAATTAATAAATTTGATATTGATAACAAGAAAAATTGATAAAATGAATGAAAGAATGGCCTTCAATATAGCAAAATTCAACAAAATTTATTGATAGATGGATGAATGGATTTACATATAATTTTATTTTGTATTTCCTGAAAAATAATTTGACAATGTTATTGTTTTTTCTTTTGTTTTGAAAATTACTATAATACCACCACTTTGTCACCAATATTCAGAAGCCATAATCATTTTTTGAATATACAAATGTTTTTTGCTGAAATTTTTCATTGTATCCAAAATCAAATAATTATTACAAGATAGAAATATCCATATGTATACAAATGGCAGCTGCTACTGATACTGGCCACAACAAATTTAAAAAATTGCAATATTTTGATTCATTCTAAATATATAGTTCAATCTCTAGCTTTCTCTGTCGTTTTCATATATATTATCAAAACGAATACAAACATTATTATTTTTTTTGTTAGGATATTGAAAGATGAAACCATACCAAACCAAACCGACCGCAATCAAAAGAAAACAGGCAGCAATGTTTTAGTTATTTTTTTCAATGAATACCCTTAGTTTCAGATCACTTGCCGCTGCTTCTTTGGATTTTCCTCTCTCGATTTTCCTCTCTTTCCTTTTTCTTCCAGTTTTTATTTCCAAATGTACTTATAGATAACGACGACGATGACTTGAACAACTTTTTTTCCATTTCATAGCTACGTATAGTCAAAAAAAGGAAAAGCAGTAAAGAAAAACAAGCCGATTTAAAATCTTGTTTGAAAAATTATTTGCGCACACCACACAACACAACACGACACTTTCGGGTCCGATCTTACCATTTCGAGATCTTCGATGAATCTTTATTTTTTCGTGGTGATGAACTTGTCTACATGTTTGTCTCAAATGTATTTTAGTGTGTATGATGTGCACATTTATGAATGATTTATTTTTGATTACTAGTCAAAAGAATTTTCTCGCTGTTGTCACATCCAATCATTTAAATTTAATGAACTTAACAATTTTAAATTTTTAAATATTTCATCATCATTTATTCATCATTTGTTACAATATATTGCATCGTTTGCTGATTAATAACGGAATAACAGCAATGTGAGTGCATCGATTGATTCGAATTGATCAATTTGTAAATTGCCAATCATTATCATCATCATCATAGTTTGAACAAACAACCAAAAAATTGTCAATGACCTTTTTTTTCGATGATACTTCATATATACATGTGTATTTTATAATGATTTGTGTTGTTAAGGATATTTATTTTTTCATCACATTACTTTCGGTTAATTTATTTCCACGAGAATTTCAATTTTACATCCAATAAATCTGTTATTTGTATGTTTGTTTGTCTCATGATTCAATATATCATCGCTGTGTTATTAAAATAGAGTTCAGATTCTTATATAATCAGCAGATCATTCAACTGATTATTTCTTAATATTGATATATTGGGTATTTATAAATTTTTTTTTCAATATTCGCATGATCAGAATTGAAATACTTTGTACGATAATTGGTTATTTGTAGATGATTCAACAACAACAACAATAAAAACAGACAACAATTTATCTTATTTCTCTCTTGTGTATGTTGATGTTTTAATGTTCAGATTTGTTTTTCTTGAATTTCAATCAAAATAATTTGTATCAAAATAAAAAATATATAAATTCTGTCTCTATTTAATGACCATGATTTTTTGCTTCATGTTTCTTTTTTACTGTTATCCATTTTTCATTTGTTATTTTTTGTTTCGTTGTTATTTCAAATCAGTCGAATGTATTGAAAACAAAAATGATTCTTAACTAATCTTCCAATGAACAAACAAAATGAATGGAAATTTTTCATCTAAATTGATTTCAATTCTATCTACATAGTTTATCTTTATCTGTTTGATTGATAAGTTTTTTTTTCTCTCTCTCTCTCTTTCTTTCACTTCGTCAAAACTTGCTATATTGATTCGTGAGTTTTTCCATCTTAATTTTATATTTGTATATGTGTGTTTCATAATGATAATAATTGGTATCTGAAAACACTAGTGTTTTTTTTGTTAGTTAATCAATTTTTTTCTTCTTCATTTGACCAACGAACCATTCAGTCGATCGGTGATAATATGTAAAATTTTTTTCCAGTTTTGTCCCGTTTTTCTCCTTGGAGCATCATGTTCAATAAATAGGAATGATTTAATAAACTAACGATAATTTCAAAGTTTTCTGAAAGAATGTGGTTGGTCGTATAATTGAATTTGATAACCTTCATTCGATTTTCAGTATCATTTTTTTCATTTTTCTTTTATTCTTGGACACTCTTTTTTGTTTGTTCGATCGTATCCATTTGTGCTGCATGCATTTAAACCATAATTTCATTTGGTTTTTTTCAGTTTTGATAAACATTTTTTTCCTCATTGATTTCCAGATTTAAAATATTGGCCTCTTTTATTCCTATGTCTATTGGACAAATCGAAATTAATGAAGAAAATTAAATGAAAAACTTTTTTGAAACAAAAAAAAAGACAAAAAATGCTCATTGTGGATTTAGTGGCCAGAATTTTTCAAGTTTATCAAGTCCCATCGGGAATGATATCCTACTTGAACTTTTTAATTATATAACAACATAAAAAACATTTCGCATGTGAAAATGGCAAAAAAATTTATTTTCAATTCGTTGATCGTGGTGACTATTTAATTGAATGAAAAAGGAATTCATTTATTTCATATGATAAATTCTTTTTATCTTTTAGCATTTGATCGGCTTGGTAATGGAGTTTTTTTTTCTCTTCGAAAATTCTTCATTTTTAATATCTGCAATATTTCATTCTCCATTTCATCTTATCATACCAACAAAATCCATACTTAAATTCGATTGGATTAGTGAATAAAAATATTTGTTGTCATTAGCATTAAACATTTTTGGCAACAAACAAACAAAAATCTGGAACATATTTTTTCTATAATGATGATGATTATGATGATGAAGATAATCATGATCATGATATGATGTTGATTGAATTGAAAAAATTATCCGAAAAGAACTTTTCGGGTCAAGTCCGGTTAAATCCAGTATTCAGATATGTAAAATGATTGTATATGACAGCTATATGATCAATACGATATTAATTTAATGTAAGGCAATGGTAGATTTAGAATTGAATTTTGAACGATAATGTTGGTTGATTGTGTTGATGATGTAAATGTCATCTGTAAATACTGGTATTTTAACGTAATTAAATTCATTTCCAACTATTTTGTTGAATATATTTTGGTGACTTAGTTAACGACAGAAATAAAAAAACGAAAATTCCTTTCTGTCAATCAAAAACAGTTTTAAGTTTGAAATGATTTTATATTGCGTGTCATTATCATCATCCCGTTATAAAGATCATCAAGATTCAAATCATTATTGACATCTGTTCTTAAGTGGTCGAAAAGATACAATCTAGCTTTTTTTTGTGGTACTAATCAATAAATAGTATTCGAAACACATGAATATAGTTATTTTTTCCAATATAAATTATATTTAAGATTTTCTACAAAAATCATGATAATGTAGGAGGTTGATTGCAAAAAATGAACCGAAATGCAAAAAAAAAATCTTTTTTTCCAATTAAATCAAAAAGAATTCTTCACCACCTCCTCTCACTGCTTCTGCTAAATGCTGTTGAACCGATTTATTCAATCGAATAATGTTAATCTGTTTTTCACTATCATTTTATTTAATGGTGTTGACCTTCATTTGAATTTTTTTTTGTTTTCTTTTTTCGGTATTCATAATTTCAAATAATTCATTATTATCGGATACAAATAATTAAATTAATGCCGCCTTTGTTTGGTTTGTGTGTGTGTGTGTTTAGGTCAATAGATTTAATTCTCTGGCTATGAAACAAAAACCCCATCGAATTAAGAAAATAATGGGCAACAAATTTTCATTTCGATTGATGGAAAAACACAATTTAATTCGATTTGTTTTCGTGATTGACTTTGAATGTTTATCAAAATTAATTTTGATTAAATTCACTATAGTGAAAACATAATGTGTTTCTCTATTCGATTTGTATGATTAATTTTGGTTTTTGCTGTCTTTTTTATCAGTTTGTTTGTTTGGCAATATAATTTTGTGTAATGATTGATCGAATGAATGAATTGAAAAGCAAGAATGATGATTGACAAATAAAATTCGTTGCAATTTAAAAAAATTTATAATTTTTCTTCAAGTTTTCCGGTGATTGGTACGAAACAAATTTCGTATGATTATTTTCAACAAGTTATTTTATGAATGACAATAATTTCATCATTGATGTAAAAACAATCATGGAATCGATCCAAAATGAATTGATATTTCTATTTTTTCACTATAAATCCTGCCATAATGTACTTTTTGTTGTTGTTTTTATCAACAATGTTCCTTTTGTATCCAATCATCAATTTAGATTTTTATCTTAGTTCAAATTTATGTTCATTTCTTTCACATTTATTATTCTCTGTACCAATAATGAATTGTAGTCATACATTTTACATCGTCATAAACAAATTTCAAAGTGAAGATGAATTCAAACAAAATACATTTTAATACCAGCTGTTATTTATCAAAACTAAAGGTAACATTTTCACTGAAAATACAGTACACAGAGAGATTATTTTAGAATTCTAAAATTCTTCACTAAGAATCTTCATTGACTGCGAAACTAATTTAGTTCTCTCCATTCTTTAATATTTTGTTGTTATTGTTAAAATGTTATAGAATTCCTTGGAAATTGTATGAATAAATGAAGAAAGAATGAATCCAGTTGAAACTTCTGAATGAAATTCAATTCTGATGTTTATGATCAAAATTAATAATATATTTTTGGTATATAAAAGGATTTTTTCCAAAATAATTTAGGTCAAAGTTATAGATACTAATTACTACTTCAATTTCTAAAACTACTACATCACTATCACTATATAAATACTATATATTGTCATTAATTTTTACCTTCTTTTTTTTTGATTAATACCAAATAGAAAAAAAATGTACACAAACATTTTCTCTGGTTTAGATATGTATGTGTGTGTATCTGTTTTATGTCTACCTGTATATACCTGTCGAAAGATCATCGGTCTCTAGGTCAATATATAGTTCAAGCAAAACAAAAATATAAAATTCAAATGAATGAATGAATGTTGCTTTCTATTGATAGGAATTATATAACAGTTGCATTAGAATATAGAAACATAATCAAGCACACACACACACACGAAACCCAGACACGAATCCTAAACACCAAAACAGAAAAAAAATCTTCACAACTTATGCTTAATTAAAAAAAAGGAAAATAAATAACCAATGAAAGCCATTCAAATTCATTCAAAGATTTATATTCTTGATACATTTCATTCATAGATAATTCATCATCATCATCATAATAACAACAAACGAATGAATTATAATAATAATTTACCATTTGCAATCCATATTTATAATTCATAATATCTTTCTTTTTTCTTTCAACATTTTTCATTACAACATTTTCAACATTTGATATCCATGTCCATTAGGAAATTGTATTGTAAAGAAAGCTTGTCATGTTTTCAAATGTTTAAAGAATACACGCTAACATACACACACATGAATGAATAAAGATTCCATTTCAAAGTCAGTGGGTTTTTCTTTTTTATTATTATTATTATTATTATATAACTTATCTTCCTATCTCTCTTTCTTTTATTCACGCGACGATTAACTAAATTTTCTTTTAACCTACAGAGGAATAAAATACGACTAATATGGACTTGTTTTTTTTATTTTCGCCTTGTTAACAATAATTTCATTAAATATTTCTTGAATTAAGCAAACTGATGGAGGGAGGATGGCTGTTATTTATTATGAATGTTTTATCATTGATTTTCACTTTAACAAAAAATACAAAGATGCTTCTGCTTTTTTTCAATATTCGATATTTTTTTCATGAAACTCAAGAATAAGTTATTCGAAAACAAAGACAAAATAATGGAGAATTCTTGGACACTTGAATTCAATACCCGTTAATATATTTTTCATCGATAGTGAAAAGAAAAATTGTTATTATCTAAACTTTTCCAATGTTAATTATTATGAATTTTGTAGTTATTAAGTACCTAGCATTATCATTATTGAAAAAAAGGCGGAATTATTATCATCCATGGTGATAACAAAATATTTATGTCATTCATCTACAAATACACATTAAAGTTAATATACTTTGCAATTGTATATTAATGCAAATGCTGTTTTTTTTGGTAATTTTGTTTTTTTTTCTCCTCGTTTGACAAGCTTAACGATAACATTTATCCTAACCAAAAGAAACAAAAACAAAACAAACAGGAAAACGTTATTCGTGAGGGCTCATCATTAATTGTTTCTACATCTTGTTGGTGGTTATAGAATTTATTACTATCATGATCATTCTAGATTATAATCATCATGAGAGAAAAAATGGGATGATAATCCCTTAATTTATTGAATATTATCATTTCTTTTTCTTTTTTTCCAGAAAAAAATCATCATTTTCTTAAATCGATAAATTTTTTCGGATTCGGGTCTTTTTTTGCTGACTTTAGATTTTATCCACTGATTTTTTGTGTTTTGTTCGATATCATGTAATATTTGATTCTGTTAAAAAATCGATTTTATCGATTATTTTTGTCGATAATCGATTAATTCTTCGTCATTCATGTTCGCAATGCATAGATTGACCATTTTTTTTAAAAATAATTGTCATATAATCATATATCTTTATATCATGATCACCGTGCAAAATGAATTGTTGTATTTTTATTGATTCAGTAACATTTTTTAAAGTCACGTTAATTCTTTGTTGACCAGAATCAAAAGAATATTCTTTAAATGTTAGTAGGAGGTATATCATTGTGGTCATATACATAATTTTCTGTTGATTACAAATAGTTTGATTGAATCACTATTATAGTTTTTGTCAATATTATTTGCTACAATGTTTGTTTATTTGTTTAATCATTTATTCAAAAAATTACATTCACATACATCTATTTTGATGATGTAATTCAACAATCGATTTGTATGAATTTATGATTGAAATTGTCTGGAATAGTTCTTTCATCATATAGGATTTAATCCCTAAACACTTTTATTGTAATTTATTCAATTTTTTTCACATAGATTGAATCAACTTCAAGGTCAATCGATTTATTTGGTTATCTTTTATCAAATAACGATTGTCTATGTTAAAATGATTTTATTCTTTACAATTTTTTTTATTCTCCCCAACACCATTCTTCAATTGAATTTGTAGGCAATTCTGTTTTTTCGAAAACTTTAGAAGAAACAAAAATTGAATTGAAATTTTTCCAAATTTAAAATTCATGAGAAAAAGAATCCAAAAAAAATATTTATTTTTAAATCATGTTTGATGTTAGAAATTAAATTTGATGAAAAAAGTCTTTGAACGATGACAGTTAAATTTATGAATTTTTTTTTATAAATGAAATATGAAGAATCATAGCTCAATTTTCCATATGTTGTTTGTTCGTCGATTTTTTACAAAATTTGCATATCAAATGGTGTTGCTTTACGGTTTTTTTTCGTATTTGAATTCATTTGTTTGTAAAACATTATCATTGACATTTTTTGTTAAAGTCTTCCGATCTCCTTGATTTTCTAGACTGTAATATTTTAGATTCGGTTCGGTTATGATGACTGATGATGATGTTTTTCAAACTGTTCATTTGATTTTCTTTTTTTGTCAAAAAAAACTATTTTTCACTTACAAGCTAAAGATTTCTGATTCAGTTCAATAAATAATGATGAAAAAATTGAAATGAAAAATCGAATTGCATCTCATATTGCAGCTTTGGCTTCCATCACGAAAAAAACTGAAAAGGAAAAAAGTTCTGTTTTTTCAATGTTATTCGCATTACTTTTTATAATTTACCGTAACAAACAACGATTACGGTAACGATCCATCAACAACAACAATAATATTGAAAAAACCGAACTAAAGAAAAAATCTTATCGATTACCTGAGAACAAAAAGAAAAAAATATGAAAATAAATGTTAAGGGATCGAAAAATACACTGAGGAAAACCATTTCATTATATATGATGAAAACACAAGACCTTAAACCTTAACCAAAATCATCTAAGCGATCGAATGTGAAATCGAATCAAATTTCATACATCCAAACTAAATCCACGAATCACACCTCATCCAATACACACATCATAAATATCACGACCACTACTATCATAATCATATTGTTGTTGTTATTAGGTTTCTTATTTTATTCCAAGTTTTTTTATACATCCATCCATCTATTGCTGTTCCAGATTTCCTGATTCAAACAAACGAAAAACAAAAAATAGAAATGAAGAAATTGATCTTTCATCCATAGATGATGATAAGCCTATAGGCAAACAAATCCATAAAAATGCTGTTGTTATTTCGTTGTTGTTTGCTGAATCCAAAATATACCAAACAAAATGTTCAGAGAGTAAAAATAGAGTGAATGAGAGTCGAATGACAATGAAAATATAAAATAAGAAATATTAAAATGGTAACGAACACAAACGTATACATGGATGCATGGATGGATGGATTGGATTGAATCAAACAACCAGGAATGGTAAAATGGTTATGGTATACTTTCATCTTGTATTCTTGTTTTCCCTCTCTGGTTTCCCTATTTTTTTTCTTTTCTACCGTATTTCTTTTTTTTTCTTCGTCGTCTTTACAAGGTTTTAAACCCAAAATACTACATACACAAAGACATCGACAAATGCACAAAAGAAAGGAACAAATGAAAATATAGATGGATTGAATTGAATTCATTCTCATTGAAATGAATGAATGAATGAATGAGCTATAAGTCATGAGTGCATGTCGATCTTTTCGCTCTAAATCATAATTTCGCCTTGTCATTGTCATCGAATTGATTGTCTACCTTTGCTACCTGTCTGTCTTGTAGTTTGGTTGGTTGGTTAGCTTATTTGCTGGCTGACTGCTTGATCTTTTTTTTTATAGAAAACAGATGAACGAATTGTCAATTGTTATAATTCCCAACCTGTGGGCTTTTTTCCTTTTACCAATTTCTTACTCATTCACCCCAGTAGTTGGTCGACAATCTGGTTGATCGTCAACAATGACTACCTGGATTCAGATCTTCGACAATAACAATAATTCCATGTATAACCACATAAAAACAATGAATGATGAATAGACAAAAATAGTAGTGGACTGGTAAAAAATAAAAAATTGAAAGTGTGCGACCTTTGCCCTGACTATGATTAAATCCCACCATATTTTTTTATTTTAATCTTTGATTTGAATCTTTTGATCACCAGTTGTATATGAAAAGTAAATGTATTCACCAAAAAAAGGAAGTTGAAGCCTCTCATTTTTTTTGTTTTCTATACTTTTTCCGATGATTTGTTGGAAAAAAACGGTCTGTCTGAAGTGATCCAATCATTATTATCATAAAATTGTCAATGATCTTGAAAGTTGAATTATTTTCTTTTTCACAATCATCATTCAAGTGGTTTTTCATGTTTTATTTTTTCTCCCAGGTGATATGTTTGTGTTTCCTCTTGATACTTTTGATAATATTCCAAATCAATTTATTTTCATGGGTTTTTTTCTCAAATAAACAATATATAATGATAATTGTGATGATTGTAATGACAGTGTTGAAGGAAAACCAGAATTTCTATCACTTGTCGGTTTGGCAAACAAAAAAATTTTCGCTAGATAAATTGTATTGATTTGAAAAATAATCATTCTATCTTATTGTTTGTTTTTTCAGTTTGTTTCGGTCAAACATTTATTTTATTTCATTCAAACAGTCGAATAAAAAAAAACAAAAAAGAATCATCATGATAATTTTGCACAGCATTTTTTGTTTTTTATTCTAACAACAAAACCGAAACAAAAGTTTTTTTCATTGACATGATCGGAAGATGATAGAAAAATATACAAACGCCGGAAATTCTGAAAAAAACCTGACAAAAATTTGACAAGAAATAAGAAATGAATCGATGATGTTTTATATTTTTTTTTGTGTCAATGTCTGTTATGTTGTTATGTTTATCATTGTCGTATAGGCGACAATGTTATCGTGTACGGATGTCAAACAAACAAACAAACATTGAAAAAACCGTATTGTCATATTATGACAAGCAAGAAAAATAAAGTGTTTTCCATGTGTGTGTGCGTGTATGAAATGTCCGATAAGCAAATATAAAAAAAGATATCGTTTGTATATATATGAATGCCATATGTCGTTATTACTCACCTGTATACAGACATACAACAATCAACCTTCGTAAGGACATGAAAGAAAAATATTCGCTTCAACCATTTCTTTTTTTTTCGTGCCTACCTTCTACCTAAATTCGTGTTCTAGGATTTTGCATTTCTCATTTCCTTGTGTGATAATAAAAAAGGAAATTTCAATTTCAATCGATGAAAAAAGATCAGTATGATTATGATTTGTTAGATGTTGGATTTGAATTAGATTTCTCTGAATAAGTATTATTCTCTAAAGTTGATTGATTGCTAGGTTGAGAATTACCGTCAACGGATTTTAGATTCAATCTAGATTGGTGGTCTATAGATAAGTTTTCATTTTTATTCATTTATTTTAGACAATATAATTAAAACAATGTCGATCTCGATTTTGTTCATGCTGATGAATTATTGTTGTTGTTCAAATTTAAACTTTTCATTCAAGAAAACTTGAGATAATTTTTCTTTCGAGTCTTTTTCAAGATTAAAATGAAAAAACTCGAAAGAAGACTCCGGGATGAAATTGGATCGTTGAATTTTGTTTTGGCCTCAATTTATTCACAGTCACACAAACTTGCATACAGGAAATTTAAATTTTTTTAAAAATTTTCATTTTTTTTTAAATTCTTCATTTTTCATGTATTAAATAACAACGACAAAACCAGACAGAAGCCTATTTTTCATTTCTCAATGCCATTTGCCATAAGAGTTGTATGATTCCAACGTTTATTTTCTCTCTTCTCCAGGATTTCCAAGAAAAAAATAGAAATTCATGGAATTTATTAATTCTAAGCACATTTACTATCCTTTCATTTTGGTTCTTGTTTTTTTTGATGATTGCCGACAAAAAAATATGTGGGTCATTTTAATTCGAATAACATTGTGAGGCGAAATCGACAAACTATTTAAAATGGAAAACGAAAATTCGATTCATCCACGAATTTTTCTTTGCATTTTCAATCAATCAATCCATTGAATTTTCTCAAAAATATATGCTCGGTTTTTTTTTCTAGACGCTGTTATTTTTTTGGTCTTATGTCTTAACCACATCATTATCGGCTTTAATTTTTTTTGGGTAATCAATTCGTTAATTGGTAATTTGTAGACTTTTTTCTTAAAAAAATTAAATATAGGCTAAAATCCTTTTCGATTATTTAAATTTGTTCATTTGTAGTCAATTTTTTTTACAAGAATATCAAAAAAATAATATTATTATAATGAATATCTGAAAAATTACGAAGTTTCAATGATGTATTTCTGTATGGATCGATGTTTTTCTTTATCCTAATTGGTATTTACATTTAATTAACAATGATAATGACCTTATCACATCTTTCATGATCTTTATCTCATTTTTTTCATTTTTTTTTGTTTTTGTTTTTGCAAAGAAAAGAGGAAAATGTTTTTTTTATTCATACTTTCATGTTCATGTAATTGTTTAATCACGATTCACATGTTAAACATAAATCATTTTTCTTTTCTCAATTCGATTCGAAATATCTTGAATTTTGGGTTATGATAATGTTATATGTTTGATGATAATGGTTAAATTTTTCTATATTTCTATTGGTTATCATTGTGTGTTTATAGCAACGTTTCTATCATCATCATAATGATGATGATCATTGATCCTTAATTGTCGTTAATTATCGACCACAATTAAAAATATTTCTGGTATTGAATACTTTGGAAAAAGATGATGTGTGAAAAAAAGTGCTTTTTTTCACCCTGATCTATGTTTGTATTGACAAACATTTTCTATCATTAAAACGGAAAAAACATAATGTTTTTTTTTGTGGTTCGGTAATGTGTTTTTTTATTCCATAAGATTTTTAACATTTGAATTCGTCAAAAAAGCCAATAACGATTACGATAACAACAATAACAACAGTGACAATAAATCTACCATATAGATATTTGAACAATGTGAAAGGCATTGTATTGAAATTCTTTTTTTTTAATTTCCTTTTTTTATTTCTTTGCAAAAAAAAATTTAGAATTTTTTTCTAACATTTTTCATCATTTGTTCAAAATGATGAAAAATGGTATTCGGCACACGAACATGGCAAAATAGAAAATAGTCGACCAACCATAATTGTCATTTTATTCCAAAATGATAATAATAATGATACCGATGATGATCATCATCATTGCCGTAAAGAAATAATACACAATTATGGCTTTATATTCTTTTGCATTTTTTTTCTTCTTCAAGTATTTCAACTCTATGACAATATTGTGTGTTTTAAATTTGAAAACTTATTTAAATGTATGTATGCATCCTGTGAACGAAAAAAATATATATGGCCACTATTTGTGATGCCAAGATGATAATGATGACGAATATTATTGGTATGTAGAAATGTATGTAACCTGTGTGAAATATACATTTCTCTACCTATGGCTGTTTGTGTGTATGTGTTTATATACGAATATTATTTGATGTCTTTTTTGTTGTTGTTAAAGAAAAGTACATTTTTCACTGTTTTTCTTCATGCAAATATGTGAAAAATTACATTTGAAAGAATTGTATGATGTTTGAAAAAAATCCGAAAGAAGAAAATGAAAAATAAAATCATATCCGTGTGTGTGTATTGTTTGATGATGATGATGTTGGTTGTTGGTGTTGCCGGTCGAGCTCGTGAATGTATTCGATGATTATGATGCTCGAAAAAAACATTAAGGCAACATATTTTAATATGAAAAAAATAAATTGAATTGTTTTTGAATGAATTTGAGAAATTTTTGTTTTTAATCAAAAAAAAGAGCACAAAATTCCAAAAACATTCAGTTTTTCATTGAATTCATTATACTCATTAATAAAAATTTAACACTTTAGTGAAATTTTTCATTGTTCCAATGTAATCATCACGTGAAGACATTATGACAATTTTTCATCATTTTTATTTTTTATTCATGAATCGATCATTGAATCGTGAATATGAACAAAACGATGTCTTTTTGAATTTAGTTTTTTTCTTTCCATTTTGTGCAATTTTAAATCAACGAACCGAATGAATATTTTTCATTTATATATCCAGCAGCTAAAATCAGGTAGTAGGATCTGAAAACACACACGTAAAAAGGAACACACAGTATTTCTTCATCAGCTCTGATGCTCATGTTTGAAATCAAAAAAAAAAAAAAAAAAAAAAAAAAAAACAATAACCATAGAAGAAATAGATGTGCAAAAGACAAATACACACCATAATAATCCATTGTTCTCCATATTAAATCATTTAAATTTTCATTTTTTTCTTCTTTCATTCTCATCTTGTTGAAGAACATACTTTTCATTCACTTGTTGAATTATACATTTTTGTTTGGATGAAATTTTTCATCATATCGAACCACCCAAATACATTAGAATCTTTTTTACATCATTTTTTCTTTCTCACTCTACCAAAATTACCAAAAGCATAACCTAACTTATTCCATTAGTTTAGTCAATTGTATTGTGTCGATGTATGTATGTTCACACCATTTTTCTATCTCTCTCTCACTTGTTTCCCCTGAATAAAAAATGAAAAGAAAGTTTGTCCATAATATAGTTTTGGCTAATATAAAATTATTATATATTTACCATTTTCTCTCTCTTCTTATTCAACTCTGTAGTGCCTCTTTTAAATCACCCTCATTCATGGCATCGTTTTGTTGTTGTTGTTAAGGGTAAAAATCGTTTTTTATTCTTTTTTATTATTTCACTGATTTTTTTTTTTTGATGAAGGCCACCAACCGATTGTTTGTGTATGTATGAATGGTTAAAGATAGAGTTGGTTACCTGATTATTATTATTATTATTATACAACATAATTTAAAACTAACAATTCAACCTGTATGCTACCATTATTATACAATTTCTTTTTTTTCCTTTTTTTTGTTAGAAAACCATACATGCATTAATCATTGATTGGTTGAATTTTTTTCTGGTTAATTTGATCAATCGATTGATGATTATCGAATCGTTTGATTTTCCCATTGATTTTTGTTATTTGATCTCTTGCTACTTTTCTCATTTTTCTTTCGTATATCTATATTGTTCATTATATTTTTGCCTGTTTTTGATTTGATTAATTCTGTTCTACTCCGTTAGATACAGTTATACGACAAATTTCATGAAAATTTTTTGTTAATTCATTTGGATCCACAATCAAAATAGCCATTGTACCAATTTTAAATCTTTTATTATGCAAGTCAAGCAAAGCGGTCATTTTTTCTACATTTCAAATTTTTCCAGAAATCTATCATAGAATAATAGAGCACTTGATTATAATTATTATAAAAGCTAAGTAATGGTAGATAAATTATCATAAACTACAATCATCATCATGGTAATCATTTCGTTTCCTGTTACGATCATCATCTTCATCATCATAAGAAAATTGACAATCAAATTAAAATGATAATCTTTATATGCACTATGTTTTGGAATTTCATTCTATTAATATTTGATATTTTCTTTCTTTATTATTTCGCACTTATCATCATTATTGTCACCAGGATTCATAATCATTATTTGTATATAACATTGATGACAACAATTACGTGAGGTAGAATGAGTTTATCACCTAGTCATAATGATAATGTGAATAATCAACTTCCCATTGAAAACAAAAATTTTCCCATTTTGTCTTCAAAAGATTTATTTCTTGCAGCCGATCTAACGCTTCGTTACGACAATGATTTATGCAGGCACAATGTCAAAAAAATGTTTTATTTTTATACATGTGACAATTTAGCGCCAAAATAATAACAACAAAAACAGCAGTAAATCATGAAATTTATGAGAAAAAAAGTTATTATTATCATTTTTTATTGGTCACTTGATTTTTTCTTTGATCTACCGTTATTTAATGTTTATTATAATTGATTTTAATTTTAACAATTTTCCTCTCTCCCCTCAAAATCAAAATGTTGTTGATTTTATATTGTGATTTTTTTGTTGAAATCAATTTCATTCATATAATGAGATAATTTACATTTTTACATTTGATTCTATTGAATGATTTCCATGTTTTTTTTGTTAGTCTAATGTATGATCACGATCATTATTTGGTTTCAGGTGATTATCATGATGATGATGATGATGATGTCATGTTTATGTTTATGTTTTTATACAATGCATACAATTTCATTTCATTCATTAAATTATCATAAAGTTTTCATTCATTTATTTAACCTGAAAGAAAATATGTTTCTCTACAACATATAATAATTATTATTGTTTTCGTTGTTGTTGTTGCTATATAACTATAGTGAATTTATCATGATAGGTAATTATTTCGAATGAAATGAAAAAAACACCTGATGGTGATGATGATGTTGATGTTGTTTTTTTTTAAAAAAAAGCTTTGAATCTTAAAATTTTTTTCAATTTTTTCAAAGAAATTGTTTTTCTCTGTTTCAAACATTATGATGATAATAATAGTATTTATGTAATATTAGTCCTAATATTATTATTAACTAACAAATAAAAAAAATGAATTAAAATTATAAAAGATATGATTGTGATTTTTTATTATGAATGAATTTTATTTTGTTTTGTAGTCGTCATGTTTATTAGATGTTTGTGATAATTGAATTTTTTTTTGTCTTGAATCCATCGATTGTCTATGTGTGTGTGTGAATGATTCTAATGTTGATTGGTTAATGAGTTTTGGTCTAGGATCTTGATTTAACGGAATTTTTTTTTGTTTGGTTTCGCATTAAACCCTAATATCTCATTTCAGGAAAAAAAGAGGCTTGTTCATCTTTCAAAGATTCGGAAATATTTCAACGTTTTTTCTGCTTATATCATAAAATATATTTTGTTTTCGCCGAGAAAAAAAGGACGATTAAGAATAGTGTAGAAAAAGATAAACAAATCGAGTAAATATACCAATAAATATAAAGATTTTTTTTTACCTGAAAAAATTCCATTCATTACTTGATTCAAATCTTATCATATGAATTTTATTTGATGACTTGTTTTTCTTGTTTATCATGGTTTTATAATGATAAAAAATTCTTTTATAATATTATGGTTAAATTATCCATTCTTTTAAACAATGATATTTTTGTATCAGTTTTTTTTGTTATTTATTTTGTCTAATTTATCTTCTTCTTTCTTGTACATTTGTTTAAAAATAATCCTTTATATGGATTCCGTATCAAATGAATGATGCTTCATTAAATCACCACCACCACCACCAACAACAATAACGACACCATCTTGATCTTGAATGATGAAAATGTTAGTATGTCAGTTTTTAAATTAGATTTTTGTTGTTGTTGTTGTTCAATTTCCGTTTTCGTCTCTTTCCATCATTTTTGTCTAGATAATTTTCTTTCTTACTTTTTCTGCCTTCATCCATCTTTCTTTTACTCATGAAATCTTATGGCATCTATTTTCCGTTAGTTAATCATCCTGTCGTTACACCTTATTGCTGACGATCATTTCATTATAAAAAGATTATCAAAAGATAATTTGATAATTATAATAATGATGATAATAATGATAATCATTTTTATTTGATGACAATTAAATTTTTTTCATCTATTATCATTATTATTATTATTATGATTGTGATCATTGATAATGATCACAATAATCATAATGATTATAATCAGAAAAGAATATTGGTATTCAATACTATTCTTTTCTAATGATAAATGAAATGAAAACAAAAATCATCAAACATTATTCATTTATTTTTCAAATGCCAAACGTCATTGGCCTTGGTCATTGATTATTATCAACAAATTTTTAATAAAAAATGCATAGCCGTTATTCATCTTTTTCACTCTTTATAAACAATGATGATGAAAATAACGAAAATTTCCTAATTAAAATGATCTTTTTTTTCAACCAAAATAAAAGATCCCTATTCATTTGTAAACACAATGAATAGAATCGATTTAATGAAAAACATAAACAAATAAAAATTGATGAATAAAATGTTTGTTTGTTTTTTATTTGTATTTTATTTGATCAACATTGCCTCAGGATCATTTGGTTTGTCATAGTGAATATGATCAGAATTTATGGATAGAAACAAAAATACGATTTTTGTCTCCTTGACATTGATCTTTTTCTTTTTCACTCTCAATAGCGATTCTGGAATCAATAAATACCATCATGTTTTTTTCTGTTTTTTTTGTTTTGTCTTGAATTTAAAAATAGAAATTCAATCAATCATTATGAAGTTAATAAAAATAAGTGAATAAAGTTAATTATGAGATTTTATTGAATATTTTTTTTTCTTCACAATCGATCATTCATTACATGCTTTAAAAATAGGTCAACCAACTTTATTCACTTATTATTGTCATGTTTTTTTTGTTCATTTTCTATTTCTTCTTCCCTATGAAACAAGAATGTTTTTTTATTTTCATAAAGTGTTGACAATAGTTTTTTTTCGATCTCCTTCAATTCACAAAAGATAATGATGATCTAATGATAATTGAATCGATAATTATTAATTTTTAATCGATAATAATTATAATGAATGTTTGTTGTCACCATCATTATCATTATCAACAACAACATGGGTAACATGCATAAATTTTCATTACAAAAATCTACCTGTCTTATAAGAAACATTTTCTTAACATTTTGAATAAGTGAAGAAAATAAAGAGTGAGAGAGGTTGCCATAATCAAAATTAAATTTATGGAAAAATAAATAAATTTCAATTAAAAATCAAAAAAATTGGAACATGGGAATCATCATCATGAAATAATCACTTTTTGATGAAGGTGGCAAAAATTTTTGTCCAAATTAAGAGAGAGAGAAAGAGAAAATCGAATTATAAAGTTGATTTAGAAGAAAAAACTTTTCGATTCATCAGTCACCATGATATTGATGATTTGATCATCAGAATGACTTAACGTTTTTTTCTCTGGTCATGCTGGTCATCACCATTAACCATATAAATCACTAATTTTCATTCAATCATGATGCATCAACAGGTGAAAAATGATAAATATTATTCAGGATAAAATAAAAAATAAAATTTTTTTTCATTCATTTTTAGATGACATTCAAAGATAGATAAACGGATAGATAGATGTATAAAGTTACCTGTGCAACTTTTGATTCAATTTCTAAATAACAAATTTGAACTTGGTTTGAAAGTCACTGCAGGCAAAGTCATATGGTCAAAAATAAAAATGAATGTTCATAATCTTGGTTTGTAATTTTTCTCTCGAAACATTCCCGTTTATTTTGTTTCATATATTATTTTGCTTTAAGCGACAAATAGATTTTATATGTTTTTTCAAGCTTTCATCATACACGAATTTCGATTTTTTGATTCATTTCACGCTATCCAACTATTGATCTAGCTAGCAAGCGGATTTTATTTCTGAAAAAAAACAAATTGGCCAAAGTTTTTTTTTCTACTTTTCATTCTCTATCTTTCTTGAATTTTTTTTATATAGCTCGGTCAAATATTATCATCAGATGATAATTTTTTCTATGATAAATATGCAATGAATTAATTAAACTTAATGGTATTCTATTGGAAAAAATATGCAAAAAAAAATCCAAAATCTGAACCTATCGGCTTTTGATGTATTTAATGATGATTGGATTTCGATCAATCCACTCTTTTTTGTTTGACGGATTCATTCAAACGATACGCCTACGGATTGTTCATTACTTAAATCATATAGAAAAATAAAATGATTTGATGTAACCATGAAAATTTGCTTTCTTTCGCAAAACAAAAAATCATCTATGAATCTTCCATTGATCAATATTGATCGAATAATTCAAAACAAAATGATCATAATCGTTCGAAATCAATAAAAATAATTTATAATTTTGTTTTCATAGAATACTTGTGTATTCATATAAACATAAACATCTCAAGTTTTTTTTCGAAAATGAAAAACAAAACAAAACAAAAACAAAATCCACCCTACCCTTTACACATTTAATTCTTTTTCTGTTTATATAATAAGAGATATTAGGAGAGAAATAAAAAAGGAAAAAGAAAATCTAAATGTTGATTTTCAATGTTGATGCACTTTTCAACAAACACAAACACACTTACATAACACACAACATGCGTAGTAGGCAAACACGCCAACCTTATAATCATCATCGACATAATTTTAAGCATCATAATCATTTTAACCAGAAAATAATATAGATGAGCACAATAGCCTTTAGTTTTAAATGTATATCGAAAGAGGAAAAATTTATCCTTAACATTACATAAAATGTATACAAATATATAAATTCACGAATCGACAGATGCTCGCGGGTTGTTCGATAAGATTTGATGATGATGATGATGATCTGATCGGGGTATTTCGTGTTTGTTATTTTTTTACTTTGTTTTTGTTATTCTTTTTTTTTGCAAATAATTATATTCGTTTTCAAACATTGAAAATAAACATTACAAATTATTATCATCTTCATCGATGAATGGATTGAGTAACAAAATACATAATTTCATCAAAATTATTGTCTGTTTTTTTCCTATATAAATATCTGTTTTCTTACTAAATTTTTTTGTATCAAAATAAAATACAACATTTCTTTCATGTAAACGATGCAATTTTATCAACAATATGTTTTTTATATTCACGTTATTCTGGAAACCAGTATTTGTTTTTTCTTTCTTAATTTAGGTAATCAATTACTGCTTTCGCTGTCACTTTTTTTTGAATTCAATGGAATTTTGATCAAAATTCTCATCTTTTTTGTTTGTTTTTTTTTGTTTTTCGTTATTATTTTTTCTGGTCGTATCAAGGTTTTCTATCATTGATTCTGTTGATGTTAAACATCTGTCCCAATTGAGTAAAAAAAATCAAATCTCTAAATAATTAAGCTTTTAACAATGTACCTTTGTCCATCTTTTGTATAAAGAACCGTTGCTTTTTTTTCTTTTCTTTACATACAGTTATTATTATGTTTCAAACAATTAGAATGTGAAAAACGATTTCAATCTATAATTAAAATGATTGATGTCAACAATTACAATCCTGTTGTCCTTTTTTTTGCTAAAAGAAGTTTTAATCTTTCGATTGAATCAAATAGTAATTTTTTTGTATTGATAATGTGAAAACAAGAAAAACGAAATTCCATTTATTCAATTCAGCTTGAAAGAGAAAAGTTTTCTCACTAAAATATTTGAAAAAAGTTCAAATTTGTTGGATCGAAATGATAAACTTTTTGGATTGTTTTCGTTTGTGTATCTGTTTCCAAAATGAAATTCAATGATTATTGCTTGAAGATTCTGTGAAATTCTTTTCTTTCTATTTTGTTCATCTTTATCGTTGTCGTTATTTTTATTATCAGAAAGTTTCCAAAATTTAGAGGGAAAAATGACAACATTTAATTATGATTGCAAACAGAAAAAAAAATCAAAGAATAGTAATGATTTGCTTGGTTGGTATAGTAACCTAAAAACGACTATCAATAATACTAATTGACAAAGGAAAGCAAAGAAGAAAAGTTACAAGTTCAAATGGAACATAATAATGTTAATGAAATCCAATGCAAGAATTTTAAGTTTTATTTTTTCACAATTTTCATTACTATCATTCACTTGTCAAATGGCAGCAATAGTTCGGGTCGTTGAATTTTAAATAATGGATTGTTTTTTCTTTTGTTTGTCATTCGGCAAAAAAAACCCATAGACTAACAGTTAAAAATAAATGGGAAAAAATTCTTCAATTCTCTTTGTTTCCTTTTGGAACTGAATTGAAAATAATAAATTGTAAAAAAAATAAATTTCTTACTAAATTTCTCTTTTTTTAATCTAATCTTTTGTTTTTAGGTACATATAAATGTCATTGACTGATTGTTCAATGTAGGTGGAGTATGTTATATCGAAAAAGAATCATGAAATTATATTTTCAATTATAATTTCAATTTTGGATCAGAAAAACAACAACAACAACTATACAAAAAGATTACGAAAAGAATAAAAAAAACGCAAATATCACATCACATCAAATTATCATCACAATTCATCTCTCATCATCATAATCATCAACAAACACAAATTGTCATTGAACTTAACAACAACAGTTAAATCCATACCGTTGATTCGATTTGTTTTTGTTTTTTTTTCATTCGTCATTTCGTACTGAAAAAAATTGTAATGTGTATTTATGACAAGTGAAATCAAATAGACGAATACCTCGATTCTATTGTTCTCGAATTATCGTCATCATATTTTTTTTGTTAGTAAATGTGTGCGTGTATAAAATGTGTATCGGTTATTGTTTCAGTACCGGCTGTTTATTTTGTCATCAAAAAACAACATACAACATTTGACGATTGTGAATACTGATATTTTTGTTCTTATTTCTCGTTCGCTATTTTTTTTTGCTCATAAAACAATGCAACAAGAAGAAGAATTTGAATACGACAAGTTGATTATCAACATCATCGTCATCATCATCAACAATAACAAAATGTATAAGAAACAAAACATACAAAGAAAATGAAACAAATAAAAAACAATAAATGAATGCATGTCGTCTCCGACAATTGTCACATCATGAATAACGATGCTGTTTTTTTTTATCAATGTATTGTGGTATTGTTTTGTTCCATTTGAAATATATCTAATATTCATCCATTACATCGACCAAATAATGTCAACTTGATGATAATATTGTTTGGCGATGATTGTGTTTTCACTGTGATATATCTTTTTCATCTTATTTCTTCTTGAAAGAAAAAGAAAAAATTGATGGCCAAAAAGGAAAAATTTATTTTTCCTCAAATTCATTCACATTTATTCTAAATTTTTTTCTGATGATCACGCCGAAGTAGTAGTTACAATCGTCGTGTTAATGGTGGTGGTGGTGGTTGTTTTGGTAGTTATATGGATGGTGGTTATATCCAGATATTATATTTTTTTCAATAGGATCCTCTTTCCCTCTCTCTTTCTATCTCTCATCATTCGTTTCGATCATCAACATCATCATCGTCGTTTTATGCTATGTGTTACACAGTGTAAAACGATGCACATCAATACACACGCCAGTGTGGATGATATTGTCGACTCAACAAAATCGGCACATTAAAATCATTGCATCGGATCCTTTTTTCAGATTTTAAGTCAGTCATTGTCATTATCGGGTTAATGTCGGTTTCGCTATTCAATGCTTATAATTCTTGCTGTTGATTTTCTTTTTTTTTGTTTTGAAAAATTCCTGTTTAAATTGTGAAAAAATCTGTACGCAGCTTGTTGTTGTTATTGTTGCTTAGTTTGTCGATCTCATAATTGATCGAAATTTTTATTTTTATTTTCAAATTCAATATTTCGATCTCATTGTATTCGTGTGTCTATTTTATAAAATTCGTCTATTAAATGAATCTTCAAATTGAAATCTTATCAACAACATTAATGTCATCTTTATCAATGAATAGAATAAAATATCAGGAAAATCATCGAATCAATTCGATAAAATTGATCAAGAAAATTTCGATAAAAAATGAATTTATTGCCGCCGGTTTCAACATTATCTGTAGGTGTTACAAATGATGAACATAAAGGCGGTGTGACCAGTACTTTAGTTGGTCATCGTCATCACCATCATCATTTGTCATCACGATTACCAACATCATCATCATCTTCATCTTCAATAACAACATCCACAAATACTACAAATATTAATTCAACAAATAATCAATTGATCGATTTTGATCAATTGGATCAATTTTTTGATGATCTCCAACAAGATGTTGATAATTATAATAAAAATAATGATAATGATAATAATAATATAATCAATGATGATCATCATTACTATACTAGTTTAACATCAGATCATCAACAACAATCAACAAATTTCATCAATATTGATCGTCAAATATTGGCGGTTAATTCGAATTCAATTATACAATCTATGAATACAACATCGCCAGTATCATCATCATCGTCATCATCGAAAATTGTTAGTAAATCAATATCACCCCCAACAACAACAGCAACAGCTACTACTACTTCAGCAAATTGTGATTTTAATTTTGAGGATCTCGATAACAATGTCATTCATAATAATACCAACAACAACAACAATAACAACAAAGACGATAATAATCATCATTGTAGCACATCAGATCATCAATACTATTGTCATTGCCCTAGTCGTAATAACAATAATTGTCGTTGTAATAATAATTTGGAAGATTTTGATGCCAATGTCAAACATCTACAACAAAAATATAGTGACGCCGACAATGGACAACAACAACAACAACCACGATATCAACAGCAAATGTAAGTTGAAAATTTTCTTTCAAAAAAAAACATAGAAATTCTTTGAAATACGAATCTTAAAAGATTTTCAAGAATATATGACAATGAATGAATGATTGACATGTAGAATTGTATTACAAGCACACACAACAAAAAACACAAAAAACAAACACAGCCATGAACATAACCAATCATCCGATTTATTTTTGTTTGGTTTGGTATTTGTTTTGTGGAAAAAATGTAACATTTTTTTCCCTTCATCATGAAAAAACCGGCAACAAATTTTCTTTACTCATAATATTTCAATGCCTTCTTCCTTTAAAAAAAATTAATCTTCTGGTTTGATTTTGACTTTCAGTTTTTTTTCCATTCGTTTGTAGTTTTTGTTTTTTAGGTCAAGTCTAATGATTATGATGATGAGGATGGTTTATTGCACATCTCCATCATCATCAACATTTGATCCTATGGACACTATCGAAAAATATTGGATTCTTTCATTTATTTTTCTCTTTCTTTCTTGCCTAATCGTTTGTATTATGTGTATGTGTGTGTGTGTGTGTGTGTTTCTGATGATGATTATTTTTCATTATTATTTGCTGGTTAGTTTTTTTTTGTATTTGGCGTCATCAAGAAATTCAAAAATACTAATATTGCTTATAAAATAGGCTTATGAATTATCGAAAAAAATGCCATACACACACGCACCATAGGAAAATTTGTACGCCCGTTTTTTAGTGTTTATGTATGTTCTGGTAGTATAGTTTGTTCTTTGTATTTTGGGGTGCATCATCGTCATCACTAATACAGAACTTTATGTAGGTCAGTCACATTTTTTTTATTTCTTTTCTTTATTTCTTTTAGGTACCATACAGTTTTTTTCTTTTCTATTTCTCTATTTCGTTATTCTTCGTTTCTATTTTCACTGCTATGCTATTTTTTTAGCCAGCATGGTGTATATGTACACAAAAAAAAATACAATTTCAAGTTAGCGGCCATTGAAAATCGAATCCAACTCGGAAGAAAATAAAATGACAAAAAAAAAAAAGAATAACATTGATGAATGGATGAATGAATGAATGAAACGGCAAAATCTTTATCGACAGAATTAAATATACATACAAGAATGAATATTAAGAACCTGACCCAAAAACTTCATAGAATTTTGTTGTTGTTTGTTGTTCACTTCACTTCCCAGAAAGATAGATGGACCTTTTTTGTTGTTGTTTCCTTTTTCTCTATCTTTTTTGCTTAATTGTTCGTTTTGTATTCACTTACATAAATGTCATTCGTTGTTGTTGTTGAGTAAAGTTTCTAATTTTATTCGGCTTTTATATATCCGCAGGTTTTCTATTTCCATGTTTTTTGTTGTTGTTGATATTTTTGAAATACCACACATAGTGTTTTATTCATAAATGATTGTTTATGGATGATGTTTACATTTCATTTTTTACCCAATCTTTTTGCACTATTCTGGATGTTATCTTATTTCTACTGTAGGCACTTAATTAATGTATTACTTGATTCATTTGATTTCACTGTTGTGGCTGTTATATTTTGTATTTTGTTTCTCGCATCAATCTTTTAATCAATAAGATTCAATTTTCCATTATTTTTTTGCACAAATCAATCAAGTCAAAGTTGATTATTTTTTTCAAATATAAATGGTCATTTCTTGTCCATTTCGATTTTCGTTCATTACGTTTTATTTCATATTTAGAGAAATTTTTCATAATTTGTCAAAATGAAAAGTAATATTTACAGGCAGACAAACAAATCAAAAAAATTGTCATGAAAAAATGTCAAATTAAATGTGTAGACAGAATAATTCTCTAAAACTAGATACAATGATAGTCAAAAAAAAATGATGAAAAATTTACGAGAAAAATTCCCAAGATCATTCATCTAATCAACCAAACCAACCACTCAAATCAAGTACAAACAAGTTACAAAAATCTTAGTCACATTATGGTGAAATGATTTTTCACATTTTAAATAATAGTTGGTTCAAAATCAGACTTGCATATACTTTTTTGATTTTAGAAACAGTATTTTTGTTATATAAATATGTTTATCTTGTCAATTTTGTCATTTTAATCATCATCATCACGATAATGTAGGATTTTTGTTTTCTTATTTTAAAAGAAAAACTTTCACTTGAAATTTTTTTCCTATTTTTCCAATTCATTTTTTATCTTTGTTGATTATGGAGTACACAACTAAATTGAATATGAATGAAAGTAATAGGTAACGATTTCTTTCTTTGGAATGAGTTGAACAAAATATAAAATGATCCTTCATTGCTATTCATGCGAAAAATTTTTGAATTATTATTTGAAAAAAAGGGTAGAGAAAAAGAGAAGACAAATAAAAAGAAATTCTTAGGCTATTTTAATAACAAATGTGATTAGAAGACGAATGAATATTGTTCCAAAAAATTAAAAAAAAACAAATTCAAAATTTTAAATGAATAATTTTGACAATAGGGAAAAAAATCCACAAAACAAATATAAACAATTCCATAGAATCTTATGAAAAGTTATGCAAACAATTTATAAAATGATGATCAACTTTGTTTGTGTGTGTGTTTATTATTCTATTCGAAAATTGATATAAAGGGGGTTTGTATTTTTCCATTGAATGACAGTATTTTGTTGTTGTTAATGTTCGGCAAATGAAATAACACACAAAAACATTTCCATCAATTTCGGTTATGTTGAGTTGTGTGTTGGAATGATATGATTTTCGATTCATTCAATTAATTCTATATTTATACAAATAATGAAAGAAATAGAGTAAAGTGTATGTATGGTGTGTATATATAATCTTCATTTATTCCTAACAGTAAAATTGTCATTTTTGGAGTTGTGATTCAAAAGAAAAAAGAATAACATTGCTTCGATGCAAATTTGATGCACACAACAAAACAGATCAAAAATAAAACAAGAAAAAAAATTTATTTGTCAAAATAGATTCAATGAACTCATTTATTTGTTTTGTGTATGTGTGTAAGTTGATTTTTATCATTTTCAACAATGAATAATTTCGTCATTCTATAATCATTCTTTTTTTTCATTTGTCATGGTAACCTATCTTGTTTTATCAACAACAACAACAATGTATCATCAGTAAATCACTCGGGTATAGATGACAATGACATACAATTATATATAAATATGTGTGTGTGCCCGTCATTGAATTCGCTCACAACAATATCATAATGCTATTCGATTATTGTTTGTCTTGGTCGATTTTTTTCGCCATTCATCATTAATTGATAAAATTCATTTTCAACGAATATAGATGAGGGAAAAAAATTCTGTAAAGAAATATTCATCAATTTTTTCTTCAGTTGTATAAAAAATTAAAAGTAAATTTTGAGTAACGTTATGATAATTATAAGCAATTTTCAAATATTGATTACAAAAAAAAAAAAAATGGTCGAAACAATACAGAATATCCTATTTCATGCCAAATACATCTATTTTCTTCGTTTTTTATGATTATACTATCGAAAAAATATGAAACCAAGACAAAATGAATAAATGTATCTGGTTCTGGCTTCCGAATAATGATAATGACAAAAAAAAAGAATTTGGCACATCTGCAAAACAAGCTATATCATTATAATATGTTATTATAAACATTTGGCGCGATATATTCTCTTTATTTTTTTCAATATACTGTTCACATCCGTTTATCTTTATATATATAAAAATATGTCTGTGTGAATCTTTAAAGTTCTCATTGGTGTTTAGCTTTGTTTGTTGATTACAATCACAAATACAAAGCAGCCAACCAAATCATATTCTCATGCATATATTTTTTTATTTTTGTTTGATAATGATGATGATCAAAGAGAAAAAAACAAATCAATGCCAAGGGTAATATTATTTAGTATTAAATCAAATAACTCTTGATGACAATAGTGTCTTGATATTGAATCATGTATTTTGAAGAAATAAATAAATAACATAGAAGATGACATAAACGCACACAAATTGCCATAAAGAGAAGCATTATATTACAACAACAACGAAAAAAAACTGATTTCGTATTTAGGAAAAAATATATCTTGATAATTTCAATATTAAGGTTTATTATCATCATTTTTTGCCCTTAACTTGTTGTATCCCATTAATATTTGATAATTCAATATTAACTAATTTAATGTATTTGTTTTAGTTGTCTTCATAATGTAATATTGAATTTTGATCATTTCGATCTCAAAAAATATGATGCCCTACCACTTATGGATGAGCTTATTTTAATGATGATTATGATACATACATGTTTGAAATTGTTAACATGTGATCCACATAAACATCACACACACACACACACACACATCTACTGATGGTAACAGGAATATTATCTTGATTTGATTGTTATTTATGATGTTTATACCTGTGTTTTGGTTTGTGTGTGTTATCAGTATTATGTGCACAATATTTATAAATCACAAAAAAATGATGATTAAAATTGCTTTATAGTCAATTTTTATTTTGAAAATGGATAAACGAAATCGAAAAAAACCCTCGCCCTTTCTTTTCATCGTCTTAATCATAAGGGTTCTATGACCTAGATTACAATAATTTTATGTTCAAAATATTATTGAGAAAAATAATAAAAAAAATTTTATTTTTATTTTCCGTGAATTTTTTTTCCGAAAAAAGTAAATAAAAATTTTATTTACTTTTTGTTTTGTCATTCACAACGTATCGATCGTATAACGTTATTATGTTTTTAGGATAATCGACATTATCGTTATAATGGCAATTTCAATTTATCTGTATTTTTCTTCTAGATTCTAGAACTAATCTATTCATTATTGGAACAAACAAACGAAAATTCAATCAATAAAAAAAATTCGTATCAAATTTTTCCAAATTAAATTTTAATCGGTGTGAATGTAAGAGAAAAAAAACCTTGAATAAAAAATCGAATAGGGAATTCGAATTAAAAAAAAATCGAATAAAATCGTATCAAATTTTATACACTTTTTCTGATTCATCATAAAATAATTGTACAGAGAATTGATTCCGAATCTATCTTCATGAATCTATCTGTTGCAACACATCATCAAATAATCTAAAGTTTGTTATAATAATAAATTAGTAATAAAATCAATTGTAGTTTATATTGTCAATTGTCTATAACGATGTCTATAGCTTTAAAAAGTAGTATAAAACAAATCAAACCTGAATAAAATAAGAATCTTAGGATTGAAATCTGAGAAAGAAAACAAAAACAAAGTAAAGTTAAAATTTCTGAAAAAAAATAAATCTTAAATTAATGAATCTACTTTTCTTATTCGACTTATTTATGTTAGCTTCATATATGTGAACCATAAGATGATGTTCGGTTATTGAACGCGCTTGGATACTATCATCATGATCATCAACAAAAACATAATCATCATTGCACCCACTTAAAAATGTATTCGCGCCTTGTATATCCATTACTTAACAGCCGGAATATCCAAAATGAAGAATGATGATGATTGCAATGAAAACAAAAAATATTTAAAAAACATTAAAAATGGTTCAGACAAAATGTTCTTTTTTTTGCATTTTGTATAATTCTTTTTTTTTACTTTCTTCAAAAATAAATAAATAATGTTTAAATTTGAAATATTGTATTTTTGATAATCGAATGTTTATTCCGGTTAACAATTTATTTTGTTATATAGAAGAAAATAAAGCCTTCTTTTGTTGTTTTGTTTACTAATATTTTTTCATTGATGGATGTTGTTGTTGTTGTCGTTCAATAGTGGTTATGACGTACATTGTTATTCATCATTATTTTTCATATATCTCATCTAAGAATTTTTAACGGAATTTACATTATTCTAATTCACCAAAAAAAAGAGAAAAAATTCATGCATATATTATATAAAATAACCGGTGATAACCGGGTAGTTTTTTTTATTAAGATTCTATGATATGGAAAAACGATAAAACATTGAAACCCAAAACAATTACAACAAAAAATAAAAATAACTGTTAAATCCATTCAACTCCAACTCTCTATTTTTTTTCTCAATGAGTATAGAAAAAAAAATTAATCCAATATTGATCATGATCAAAACAAATCGATGATTCCAAATATAATCTAATGCTATTACAAGATGATGATTTTGATAGGTATGCCGTTGCCTGGTTAATAACCTTAAATTTATAGTAACTATAGTCGATAAGCTATGTAGAATTTTGAGAATGGATGTGGTGTCGCTATTGTAAATACCATTCGTTGTATTGTTGATGCATATTAATTTCGAAAATATTTTTTGATAAAATTTTCATAAACAACAACAACAACAAAAATGGAAATTTTATCATTCTTTCTTTGAAATCAATCTGATTAAAACATCATCGTGGTTATTTTTCTATTATTATAATTTTTGATTCTATTGAATAGAATGATGAGAGAAGAAAAAAATGTCATCGTTGTGATGATAATGAAAAAAATTCCCGTGAAATATTGTTTTTTTTCATCAGAAAAAAAATTCAATAAAGAATATTCCAAGTGTTTTTGACCTAGAAACACCAGCAGAGAATGAACTTTTGTTATGCTAAAAAGCTTAAGAGGTTGTTTATGTTCATAACTACTATGGTTTTTTCTGCTTTGTTAACATGGCAACCATAGAACAAAAAAAAAAAAAAATAACGAAAGAATTATCAGCCATCAATTAGAATCTGGTTTTTTCTTTCTCTTTCTCTCTCACTTATTATTATAAGCTGTGGTTGGTTGGCGTTGGGGTTCGATCAGTTGATATCATTCACCATCCATCAACAAATATATCGTACCTATACAAAACGTCATTTAAAATGAATTTCACTAACAATCTGTTTTTGTTTGTTTGTTTGTTTGTCTGCGAAAAAAAAGTGGTGAATGAACGAAAGAGAAACCGGTCGAAAATGATGAAAGAAATATATAAAAATTTCTGTTTTCTTTCAACAAGAAAAAAAACATGGCGCCTTATTTTAAAAATGGCGTCGTAGTTCGAAACAAAGAATCATATTCTATTTCTTTTTTTTCTTCCAACCAATTAGACCGGTAGTTCATGATTATGAGCCTCTGATATTTGAATATTTTATTTGAATTTCAAATAATACTGCTGCCATACATCATCAAAGATATAAGCTTACTTGCAAACTTAAACCTAATCCCAAATGTTATCCAAAACAAAAAAAAAAATCAAAGAAACAATGGAGCCATGAACAATATAAAAAAAATAATGACAACAAAATTGTGCCAATGATCTTGGCGCCATGATGATGATTGTTGATGTGTGTGTGTTTTGATACAGCTGGTTTATGCTATAGCAAAGATTCGTCATGGTTTTTGTTTCTGTTGTTATTGTTATTTTTGATTGGTTACTACGACTACCTGTTCATTGTTATTTTGCCAATCATCAGTAAATTATCATCACAAAAAATACCCCTTTTCATCCATTCGATTTTTTTCATATTTTTGAAAATGTTGTGGTGGCAATAACACCAACATTTTCATATAATATTTTATAATAGTAGTATAGAACCATACGTAATCTGAACGTAATCAATTCGTTTACATTGAAAGATTCCAGTTTATTTTTCAAATCGAATCTATTTCTTTCCAACACTTGCCATACACAATTTTTCCCTCGAAACGATTTTGAAAATCATTTTAGATTTTAAAATTGTTCCTTTTGTTTGGTTCCTACCATTTACAGCAAATTTTAGTTCAAAAACTTTTACATATTTTGAATTCAATTTTCAAATTCCATGTTTTTCGTAAACGAACTTCAAAATGAAAATAAAAATAACATTACGCTTGCGCATTTGAAATGGGCGATTCTTGTTGTTTCAATCCCATCATTACAACAACAACAAAAACATTCGAATTCGCGAATATTTATCCGTTATGGCCATAATGATTGGCGTCAAATTTCTTTTTTGGATAAATTTAATGCTACTACTATTCAACGTATCATGATATATACATGTGTATATTGGTCTTTTAAAAATATATTGTGACCATTTTTTTCGTTATCCATACATAGCACACCTGCTTATAATTTTGTGGCTGCTACTATATTGTCACCATTTATGGTCCGTATATCTGTGTATAACAACGAGAGGATATTGTATCCTTATTACCACATTTAGATATGTACAGTAATGACAGCAGTGGCGGCGCTCTAAAATCTTTTTTTTTTTTGAAAGGATCTTTTTCCACACACAAACAGATACTTAAATTGTAGTAGTCAAATAATATGGATTCACATATGGTTTTTTTTTGTTCCAAATCATAGTAGCACTAACTATAGAAGTATCCATCGTAAAAACAAAAATAATGGAAACGTGTATTGGTATTTTTTTTCCTTTCATTTCTTTCATTAAAAATGCCATCAAAGTAGCAGTAGTAGTGGTATATCCAAAACACCTATACAAAGAGGATATATACTTGGAAAAAAAGTGAAGATAATTCAGAAAAAAAGGGGAACTTCAAAAGAAGTAGAAGGAAAATACAGAAAACGAAGAAGCAATACAACTACTTCCATTTTTTTTGATATTTTCAAGTTGGGTTTCACTTGGCATTATTTTTTTTTTTTTTGGTTCTCATCATTTCATTTGTCCTGTGTGTGTGTGTTTTTGTCCAAATTTCCTTTCAATGATCCTCAAAAAATCCGAGGAAATTTTTTTTTTTTTTTTTGGTTTCAACAAATGCTACTCCAACACTATACACACAAAGATATATATTTTTTTTTATTAATAAAGGAAAAAACTCAAGATGTTGTTTGTTGTGATGCTGATGTTGTTGTTGTTGATGATGATGATCCGAATGTGGCAGTCATATAATGATGATGATTGGTGATAATAGATAAATCTACGAGTTTTAACCCTCATAATAATAATAAATTTCAATTGATTGAATTTTGTTTTTTAAAGAAGAATGGTGATTTATTGTGTGTTTGTGTTTTTGGATTATTATTAGTTTTAGAATGAATTTCATCAATGATTATCAACTGAAATTAAACTCAAATTGAAATTCTGCATAGTAAATATGAAGAAATATCGCCGCATCTGATTCCATTCACAATTTTCTTCAGGATTTTTACTTTGTTATGATCTTATTGTTTTTGTTTTATTAAAAAAATACATCAATTCTAATTCATTATTTTGTTTTCAATGTCTTCGATGTGTTGATTTATTTGATGCAACATAAACACACATCCATCTAAATGTTGTGTATAGATGATTTTAAGAATGACAAACAAATATATTTAGTGAAACAACTAATTAAAAGAAAAAAAAATTAATTATTTCGGTGAAAAAGTTTCGATAAATTAAAAAATCATTGTGCTCATACTCAAACTACTGCCGATTATTATCTTCAAAAGCCATTACAATTGTTCTTTAGGTGAAATGGCATAATAACAACTTATGAACATTCTTCTGGAACGTAACTTGTTCGTAAATTGAAGAATGACTGTATCATCAATTCAAAAACAAAAATATTGACAACAATCTTCTTTTATCATTCAACGAATAATCATTTAATGACACAGAAATTCTGTAAGTAATTCTTTTTGGGTAAAAAGTTATCCAATTACAAATCCATGTTCAATGTCGATTGTCATCATTATGATGAAATTGGTTACAGTGTTGTGAAATTTTCATCAAATAAGTTTGTGAGAAGAAAATGTATGTCGAGTATGACCCGGTTGAATGATGTGACTAATGGTGTTGTGATTAAATATTCCGATTCTGATCTTATGATTTGCCATGCCATTTTCGTTATCAGTCATCAGGTCCACGGCTTATTTATTACGGAAATATGACTGATTTCCTATGGTATCTTAAGAGGCCTTTCTCTACATTACATTACATATGTATGTTATATTTGAATTAAAAGAAAGATATGTATGATTTTTATATGATGTTGATGAATGATAATAATATACAAACTGTATGTCGTTAAAAAAAAGTTGCTACTTCTTCGAATGACAATTTATTTTTTTTTACTCGGCGTCATCATACATTCAACGTCACCACCACCAACAACAACTCAATGATACTGATCATCACATCGACATTTATATTTCTGAGATCAAAACAACGAATGTCTTATGTATATTTTTTTCTATGTTTTTTTTTGGTGTGATTTCGATGTCACACACAAATAGTGTGTTTCTATTTTTTTTAAATACTTGTTTTGTTTAAATTATTTATCGATTCATAAACTGAAAGATTCTCTCTTTTTTTTCGGAAAAATTGTCTGTCCCCTCTAAATTATCATCGTTAAATCGATCATCGATCGATTTTTTGACAGTTTTTTCTTTAAAAAAAAACTGTAATTATTCATTATATTATGTTGTCCAATGAGAAAACACAAAACATAAATTCGTAATAATCATTTTGTGTGTGCGTGTAACATCATTTTAATTAGATTTTAATTTCACAATAACATTGTTGTTTGGATTTTTTTTCTGTGTCACACATGAAACAAATTTAAAGAGACAATATTATGTGAGTGTGTACATCATCACTAAGCAATTAAATAAATACGGTTGTTTTTTTTTGTTCAAAATAACGGAAATTCCATCATATCTTTTTTTTGAAAAGTAATGAATGAAAAACAAACATGTTTAACTTGATTGTATAAATAGAAAAAAATAAGAATCAAATTTATTTGAAAAACTATCTAATAATCATTCAAAATAAAATGTTTATATCCACCAATTTATAGATTAATCGTACACGATTCGATTAGATTTGAAATTGAAAAAAAAATTTTCTGAAATACTATTAACAAACATAAAGATGAGGGAAAAAATTATCATCAAATGTAAAATCCTATCATCAATTCATCAATTGAATTACTATTTAATTATCGATTTAAAAAATACTGATATTTATTAAGAACAACAAAAACCTATCAACTATATCAAATTATACTCATCATCATTTACTAGATTGTTTTTTTTACCAAAACAAAAATATGATTTTTGATTTTGAACTTCATCTAAAGGTGGTGTATCCTACGCATAATATTCAATCATTATTTTCATTATCAATTTGAATTGATGAAAATATTAAATTGATTTTTCTTGAGATGAAAAAATTTGAATGATATGATGATGAATATGATAATAAAAATCATGAAATAAACCAGAATCAATTTTTTGTTTGCTCGATTTTGTGGATTCCTTCTTTTTTCTCTTCATATTGTATGTTTTATTTGTATTACACAATATTCAATCTTTTTTTTTGCTGATGAATCAAATGCCATCGGTCATGATAATGATGATGATATATTTTTAATGATAAATATAATGATGAAAATTCCCAAAATCCCAAAAAGCTTTTCATTCATTTCATTTTATGATGATGTTATACATTAGAAAAAACAATATATATGCCCTAAAAGCAAATATATACAAAAACATTCGTTGAATTCGAATCTTCCAATAAATTTATTTTTTCTTATTCTGTTTTTTTTTGTTTCCATAAGACAATATGTCAATCGACTTGTTTGTATTGATGGTGGGTGCACATTGACACAGAATAATTGTGTTGAAAATCATAAATTAAGTTTTTTCAAATATAAAAAACCCCTTTCGATGAAAACTACTAGAAACATTTTGTCCATGACATTCATAACTTGTAACTTTTATATTGATTTATCATTATGTTTGAATTGGTGAAGATATTCAAGTGGTTACGATTTTTCTATTTTTTTCATCAATCAATTTCTTCATTCTAATCGAACAAATTATTGAATCCTTATTATCTTATTGATTTTTCTATTTACCATGATGTCCTGGTCTTATAATCTAATCAAAAAAACACAAACACGTTAGAGCTAATCTTTTGATTGGTTGATTGATTGATCGATTGCTGGGTTAGTTGTTTTTTATTTTGGGTTCCAAGCTTAATGTTTTATAACGACATCAACACCAACAATATTGGGTTTTTCTTTTTATTTCTTTAGATCAGGATCAGTGTGTTTTTTCATCATCAAATCATAATGAAACAGAAAAATTTCAATTTTTTTCATTTTCTATCTTACCGCTTTCTTCTGTTCATATTCATTGATTACAAATTCATGTATACAATTTTTTCTTTTCTATTCGTCTGTTTGTATGTTTCTTCAAATATATTTTAAAAAGATATAGATAAAAAGATTTCAAAAAAAAAAGTTTTCGTCATATAAAAATGTCGCCCATCATAATGAAGATGATGTTGATTGGATTGATGGAAAAAATAATCCTCTCTCCATTATCATCATCATCATCTTCTTTAACGTTTCCATCATCTTGACCATCATTTTTTCTGATGATGATCTTTATATTTTGTTTTTTTTCTTACAAAAAATAAAATCATCAAACATATTGGTATAAATGATAGAAAGGCAAGTCGCCATTATCAACAGTAACATTATTATGTAATTCATTGATTCATCGATTATACAAACACAAACGCAGCTTTTTAAATGAGATTAGATTTTTAAAATGTTAAATTTTTGTTTGTTTCATTTTATATTTTTAAGCTATTTTTTCTGGTCAAGTTTTTTTCCATTTAGAATGAATTTAAATTGCTACGTAAGATACCTGTTGCAAGTGTAATACGAATTCGTATTTGTTTCACAAACATATATGATTCATAAGAAATTCTCAATGAATTTTCACTTTGGCCCATTTATTCATATTCTATATTGTCTATATTTGTTTTTTTTTGTTTGTTGTTATATTAATGTCTATTTGTTTTACTTTATGTTTCTAGGAACAAGTGCCTCATTCTCGATGAGAACTATCATAATCATCAACAGCATCATCAACGTCATTATAATCAACAGCAACAGCAGTCACATAATCAACAAAATCATCATCATCATAGCAGCATCAATAACCACGATCATCATCAAAATCATCATCATAATAATAACGACCAACAACGACGACGACAACAAGAAGAAGAAGAAAAAGATCAACGACATCAACAACAACAACATAAAGAAGCTGAAATTGAAACTCGACAACAACAACATCAGCGACGAAGACGACGAGAACAAGAAAATCATTGTGAAAATAGTGAAAAAGACAGCGAAGACGAAGGAAATTATATTGAAGAGTTAGCAGAGCTGATCTCGGCAGCAGGCAATTTTAATGAAATGAACTCACTATCGGTCAAGCCGGACAAGTGTGCCATATTACAGGAGACTGTTAAACAGATACAGAACATCAATAAACAAAGTGAGTAAATAAATAAATGGATTAGCTAGATCCTTAATTTTTTTCCCCAAATTTATTATATCCATTATAAATGCTGTTATTAAATGAAATTGAAGATTTAAAAAGATTTTCTTTGCGAAACACCTTTTGTGTATTTTCAATTAGTTTTTTTCTTTTGCTTTCTATTTTTTAATGCAATAATTGTTATTATTTTTGATCGTTATTTTATGAATTTTTCTGTTTTTTTCTTCTTTTTTTATTTGCTTTGAATTTTGCATCATAAATTGTGACATTATAATATAGATTTAACAACCGATGATCTTCAAGCATCGGAAGTCTCCTCATCCAAACCCAACATATTGCCACCGGATCTGAATTCATTGCTATTGGATGCATTGGATTGTTTCCTATTCACATTGAATGCCGATGGTTATGTTGAATATATTAGTGAAAATGTTAACCAATATCTTAAATTCACTCAGGTATGTTGTATTATTAGTTAACAAAAATAATTCAAATTTAATCGATTCGTCTACCAAAAATAAACTATCTTAAAAATCATTTATTATCGATTCTATTAATTTTTTACAAGCTTATTAACAAGTTTTATTAATCGATTTTTGTGTTTTTCATCGTTTTTTTCACATAAATTTTTCTATGATGTTACTTATCGTCGAATATTATCATCTTTATTTCTCTACTTTGGAACTATTAATTATGAAATAATGCAGAGTGAAGTGATTAACAAGTCAATATTTGATATTTTGCATCCAGACGATCATCCACGTTTCAATGCATTATTATTGCCAATGGCAATTGGCAACAATGGAAGACGACTATCTTTGAATAATAATAATGTTAATAATTCTCAGTGTTGGCCATCTTCAACCACCGCCAATAATAACATTAATTCTGGCACAAACAATAACAGTAATTCTTCATCATCCTTGCTTGATCAATCACAGTTAATTCGAAACAATAATAATAATAACAATGAAAATTCATCATCAACATTGACAACTTTTTCCACCAACTCTTTTTCATCTTCGTCGTTGAATCAGAATTTATCGACAACGTCATCAAATAACACTTCCACGTCGTTGTCTTCAAATCAATCGCACCAACAACAGAATTCCATCCATTTAACCGGTAATTTAGCTACATCCGGTACAACTAATGTGTCTTCAGGTTCAACCAATCAATCTGCCAATCAATCATCATCTTCATTAAATCCTAATACTTGCTCAGGATCAACATCATCATCATCTAGCTCATCATCATCTTTGATTGGAACATTGACTAGTTTGAACCAAAGCAGTAACCACAATGAATTCAATTCATTCAATTCAAGATTTTTGGTCAAATCCGAAGGACTAATGCATTCAAGTGAAAATGATGATGATGATTATGGTGATGAAAACTTTGGTGATGATGAACTTTCCACTCGTGATAATGATGATTTTTTGGATAGTTTAAATTTCGATGATAATGAAGCATTGGCTCAAAACGATGATTCATCGGTATTAGATTCGGATCTAGCTGCTGTTTTAGATGCGGCACAAGCCGAATCATCGTCATCATCAACAATGTCAATGGCAAAATTAAATCATAGTAATCAGGTTATTGCTAAACAAAAACAACGTCTATTGTTGCTCAAACAACAAAAACGTAAACAAAAATTGCAACAAAAAGAATCATCCAATCTAGAATCATGTTTACCTCAATACGAATTGATGCAAGTGAATACCAAGTTTATTTCGAATTCTGAATCCAAACAAATCGATTCACTAAGCACGACCTTGAGTTTAAACAATTCTACATTTGTTGGATTCTCTAGTCCTGGTACAGCTGGCGGTCACCAAATGACGGAAGACTCACGCGTACTATGTGTTGCACGTCGTCTGCCGAATTCGGAGCAACAGTCATCGGGAAATTCTGGTCAAACAAAATGTCAGATAAAACATTTCAGTACACGTCTGGATATGTATGGATGTGTTACACATGTAGACTGGTCTACATTGTCTTCGAATAATATCCAAATACAGCGGCAAATATCCCATCTACAAAATAATTTAAAAGCGAATCGATTATTTCATGATTCTGTGCATAAGGACGATCTGAATAAAGTTCAACAACATCTTAAGGACGCCATTATTAATGCCGGTGGTTCATCGCCGGCTGCTGTATCAAAATCTTATCGTCTCAAAGTTGGTCCAGATCAATATGCAAAAGTTTTGACCAAAACAAAATTATTAAAAAATAATTTCATGATGTCAAAGCATACCATCTTTTTTGAACAGAATTCATTATCACCAGTGAAAAAAGAGGAAGATGATCAATCAATAATTGAAAATCGTTCAAATACGAATTTGTCTGGTAATTTCAACAATGTTGGTGGTAATCACAATATTGGATCTTCACCTGCTGCAACACAGGTTAGTAATGAACAGCCAAATCGTACAACCAGCAGCAACGATTCTCTACAACAAACCACATCCTCTTCATCACAATCTATGTCGACGACAAATAATCCTCAACAACACGATTCATCAACAACGCAACAAAATTTACATCAGCAGCATCAATTCTCATCATCCACTGCATCCACATCAGGATTATCTGCTTGTGTAACATCATCTGGGATGTTAAATTCAAATCATCAAATCACTACGAATCCAATGATGCAAAATCATCAATGGTCAAATAATCAATTTCAACAACCTCAGGCTCCACCAGATTTATCATCATCGTCATCATCATCAATGCAAATGCAACAATCAAATGGTAAGTAATTATATTTTTTGTATTTTTTACAATATTTTTCATATTCTAAAATCAAAATAGTTGCCTATTCATCAGCATCTCAATTTAATAATCCATTGACCACATTAACCTCATCAGCATCTTCATCATCTACTGCTGTTTCAGCAACACCGACAGTGATCGATTTGAATCTTGATGATTTTGATGAAATGTTTTCGAATAGATGGGAATTCAGTGATACAAATCCATCATCAAATGCAATGATTCGACAGCAAGAAGAGCCAACAACAACTGTTGAAAACATTGCCTTATCATCATCATCATTATCATTTTCATCTTCTTTAGTGAATCCTCGTCAAATTTATACATCCGTTCCTTTCACTTCATCAATGTCGATGATGATTAATACAAGTGCCGCAAATGGTAATCCACAACAAATGACGATGATCTCATCACAGCCGCAAATGTTCTCATCATCTAATTCAACGATTGGTGGTAATAATTCGGTACAGCAAGGCATAACTGTACAATCATCCTTTGGAATTGGACAACTAGGACAGAACAATCAGCAACAGATGATTATGACCTCTGCAAATAATAGTGATCAACAACAGCATAGAGTGATAATGGATGATAAGCTCAGAAATTTGCTCACTAGTGGTCCAAATTCTTCATTAGGTATTGGTACATTAGATAATGATCAGGTTTCGGAATTCTCCTCAAACGACAATAATATTCTAAGTCATCAAAATAATAAGAACAATAAAACTAGTTCAGTACAACATTCATCAAACAATAGTAACAGTAGTGATAATATTTTGCGTGAATTATTAGATAATGCAGATGATCTAAATATTGGTGCTGGTGATTTAACGGGTGATATTCGAACGAGCAGTAATGATGAATCGGAATCCACTTTATCACATTTATCCGGATGTAATAGCTCATCTACGACGACGACAAACACCGCATCAATAGGATCAGCGTCAAGTTTTGTCGATCTATTGAACGATACGAAATCTATGATTGTCAAGTCAAGTAATCAATTGACAATGACAACCGCCACCAATACGACTGCTTCTTCATCATCTAATAACATGTTACGTATGTTACTAAATGATGATGATTGTGTCAAATCGACCACAAATCAATCAACACGCGGAATGAAATTAGCCAATGTGAATAAAAATTCACAAAATGATGTGTTAGTGGAACATTTGTTAAAAGATCAGCAACATCTGCCTCAGGATTCATCCAACACCACTCCTGGTAATAATCAGAAATCAACGTTTGGTATGTTGTGTTGAATTTAATTCGAACATACTATAAATTTTTTAATTGATTATTTTTTTGAAATTTCATTTGACAATTACAGAATTGAATTCTTTGCTTTCATCCAACAACGAAAATGGTTGCGCTATGCAACAACAACAACAACAATATAATTTCAATCTTAATAAAAGAAAATCACCGTTTGATCAGAATGAAGTCTATCAGATGCAAGATTCTGAATCTAAACGAATGGCAATCGGTTTAGCGAACATTACTACATCCACTTCATCGAATAGTGTTGGTGTTGTTAATAATACTAAAACGACACATAAATTATTGGCCTATCAGAATCCAATGTTAGCTTCAATGTTGGCTAAAACGCCTACATCATTACCAGAAGAAAAAATTCAAACAATTCCACCATCAATGATCTCATCGACACCGGATATTAAATTACCACCTAATCTAGACAAAAAAATTATACCAACACCACCAACTACAGGGACAAACACTATTCAGTCAACACAACAAATACAACAAACACATTCAAATCAACATCAACAACATCATATTACACTACATCAAGCGAATTCAATGCAGCAACAACAACCGATCCAAAATATTCAATTACAAATTCAACAGCATGCTCAACAGCAACAACATTTAATTACAACAATTGTTCCGGGCAGTTCGACCAGTATGGTATCAGCACCTATAGCTATCAAATCTGGTCAACAGCAACAACAAATTTATCATACTAATCAAAGCCAATTACAGCAACAGATTAAGCAGCAGCAACAGGTAAGCAGCAATTATCAATAGACAAAATGTTTATATTTCATGGATCGTTGAATTTACATTTCCCCTTTTACGTTTCGTTTGAATGATCACACACACTCACTCCCTAAACCCGAAAAAATGTAGATTGCTGCAGGTGGAAATCTCGTTCAACGATTACAATTGAGACAGCAACAGATCAACAATAATTCAGACTTACAACAATTGTTACAGCAACAACTACAACAACAACAACAGCAGCAACAACAACCCGTTCTTCAACCGCAAACAACAATGTCGGTTGGTCAGCAAATCGTTCAACAGCAACAGCTTCAATTAAAGCAACAACAGCAGCAACAACAACAAACCGGTACTGGTCAACAAGCGACAAATTTTTTGACCCAAATTTTGACAACTGCATCAAATAATCCTCAACCAACATCTAATAATGTACTAGGTTCTGCTAATAATTGTGGTACAATGGTTGGTAATACCATGATTTCTAAAGGTGGTATGTTAACATTAACAGCGACCACGAATCAATGTGTCACCATGCTACGTAACGTATCAAAAATTCAACAACAGCAAGGAGCTACAATGACAATTCAACCACAATCAGTAACACAACAACAACCGATTGGTGTTGGATTTATTCACACATTATCCGGTGGACAACAGCAATTATCATCACAACAGCATGCGATTGTAACTCATCAACAACAGATTTCAACGAATCCACAACAACAAATTACGACAACGGCCCCTGTGATTGCATCTCAATCGAATCATCACAATCTGGCTCCAAATAATAGTAATAACAATGCTGGTCTAATGAATGATTCGATCGATCTGGAAGATCCCGCTTTGATTTCACAGATTTTGGATGAAGTAATAGAACTTCAAGATGATACAATGATTGGCGTCAATGCATCATCAACATCTTTGATCGTGAATAATGTTAATCAATTGAATAATAATCCTAATAATAATGGTGCTGTTGGTGTTGGAAACGTGATGAATATCAATAATCAACCTTCATTGAGTTCATTGCTCTCCAATACGGCTAATATGGCAAACGTTAGTGGTGGCAATGCTTGCAACATTACTACCACTGTCAATCGTCGTATCAACAATGATATCGGTCTGATTGCATCAGGTTTAGCCGATTCTACTGGCAGTCTTACTCAAGTTAATTCTATCACTACAAACGAGCAACAAGCTATTAGTGAAATACGTAAAGAATTGATGAAAGTGGAAAATCAACAAAACGTCAATACAGCAAATCATCAGATATTTTCATCGAATAATTCACAGCCACCTACACCTCAATCACCGATGTTGACGAATGTTATTGGCAGTCAATCATCTATTCAACAACAACATTCTGTTCTATCGGCTGGACAGCAACAACAAGTACCACCACCGAATTATCAACCACCTCCATCCTATCCTCAGGTATCGAATACTTTCATCAATAATAATCCTCAACCATCTATCAGTTCACAGGTATTTCAAATATCTTTACGCATTCAATTATTATTCATTGTTTTTATTTCTATTCTAATCTCACATAGGTTAATCGTGTGATGTCTCAATCGTCGGCAACTATGCAACAATTGATGCAACAACAAAGAGCCAATGTTAGTATGATGAATTCTCGTATCGGGCAGCAACAGCAATCGAATGCTGCAGTTATGCAAAGAGTTGCTGCCATGCAGCAAGTTTCTGGAACCGGTAATACATATCTTGTCGGTCCGACAACAACGGCAACAAACACGGGTCAACAACAGCAAATTCAATTTGTGCGAATGTCCAAAGGAGCGGTTAATTCTGGATTGACCGGAACCCAATCTATTGTTCTTGGCCAAGGACCTCCTAATTTAAATGTCGCTCATAAACGATTATTAATGCATCAAGAACAACAAGATTTCAATGTTAAACCATCAGATGGAGGATTCGATATAAACGGATTGAATTCAATAAATAACACTGTAGCACCAAATGTTCAGATTACCGTCAAACCTCGACAAGCCATGCCATCACAACAACAAGCGACAGCACAACAAGATATAATTGTTACACAAATGTCTCCAAGATATGTCATTGGCAGTAATAATAATACCAGCGGTAATATTCAAGTGCCTTCTACACCTCCAATACTACCTCAATCTCCAGTGCCGGGTTCTACACAAGTTCTTAGTCCAAGTCCGGTACAAGGCCCAACTTCTACAGGTGTTGTATCGCGTGGAAATAATAATGGTCCAGTATCTTATAATCATAGCGTTTCATATACTACAAGTCCGCAAACCACATTAGCAACTGCCAGTTGTGGCAATGGTCAACAAGTTCCATCGCCATTTTCTTCTACGAATCATATGTCACCCGGTCATTTTGTTACCGGTAATTCGAATATGACTACATCAGCATCACCATCGCCAGCACCACCACAATCGCCAATGTTGGTGCCATCACCACAATCGGTAAATAATCAACCGATTACACAGATTAGCTGGCAACAACAAGCATCACCAGCTGCATCTGCCCCTAATCGAATTTCATCTGGTAATCATAACGTACCATCACCAGCTCAACAAGTATTGTCACCATCAGGACCACCTACAATGCCTAAATCTCCAGTTACAGCTCCTAATCTTGTATCTATACAACAGCAAACTAATCCAATGCTGAATGCTCAGCTTTCATCAGGTAATTTTTTTGAAGCTGAATACTTTACGTATAATATTAAAATAACATTTTTTCTCTGTAGTTGGTCTTCAAAGATTTTCTCGTTCTACTCGACCGCAAGGACCTCGATTTTTTCCATCAAGACAAGGACAATTTTCAATGCAAGCAACTGCTGTTCAACAACAGCCACAAAATAATGGAGATCTAACACAACAATTCATTAGTCAACAAAATCATCATCAACAGCAACAACAACAACCGATGACCATATCAAATATTCCACATTTAGTGCAGCCGCGACGTTTGACATTACGAATGCCTATACAAACACAGCAAATTCAACAACAGCAACAGCAATCGTTTACCATTAATACTCAAACGAATGTCAAATTATCCATACAATCACAGCAACAAATAACGGCCAGTGTTGTTGATAATAGTTTTGTTGGAATCAGTGGTGCCAATAATGGCAATAAAATAAGTCCCACCTCGGCTATGTTTTCTCAACAGCAGCCCCAAATATCCCAACAAATCAATCTCAATGATCTATCCGGATTCGACAATCATGATGGATTGGTAAATGTTACATCGAGTGGAAATAATGTTTTATCAATAAATGATAATCGTCTATCGACCCAATCAAATACTAAGCCAACATCGGATTATGTAAAACAAAAATTGAATTCATTCGTTAGTGAACGTAGTAGTAATGTGCAACAGCAACAACATCAGGTGATATTACAACAGCAGCAATCACAAACATCCGTGCCAACATCACAACAACAGATTCTAATACAACAGCCCAACACGCCGCAACAATCTACTCCGAATAATTCGACATCATTATCAATGGAAGAAGCATCATATGTAGAATTTGAGGATTCATTTTTTGATCAATTTGTTGAAACATCCAATTCAGCTACAACAAACAGTATTAACATGGTGACAATCACCGGTAATCAATTAACGCAAGGACAACAAATAGTTGGCACTAATAATGATTCGACAATTGGTCGTAGCAATTCTATGGTATGCATTTTTTAAGCGATTCAGTTTTGTTCTAAATATTATTTGTCTCAAATTATAGGAAAATGATCAAAATCAAGGATCCAGTTTATTACAGCAATTGTTGTCACACGACAGTGGCAATAGTTGAATTATATCATCACTCATAAACATCCATTAATTACCTCCTCACTCGATTGGATTTTTTTTTTCTCGAAATTTTCAAATTTCATTTTGCTATCAAATAATTATAATATAAATCACCATTATTATCACCAAACATCAATTGACAATTGGATCGTTCATTGTTGAATGATGCAATAGTTTTCTCTTTGTTTTTATTGCCTTAAGTTTTTTCCCTTATTTAATAAATTCTGTTTAGATTCGTAATTTATGTGTGACATCATCATCAATTTAGTTTATAACTGATTGATTGAGATTAATTCAATTTCGAATCATGTGCATACTTTTCTAATTTTCTTCGGATGTGATCATTATTTTTGTTTCGATCTTGATTGTCTTTTTTTTAATTTCATTTTTTCCGCTAAATCTCATTTTTGTTCAAATCTATCTGTGTTCTATTTCTTTCTTTTAATTTGTAACATTTTATTATTATTGAAATTTCATTATATCATCCAATCATTACCAACACAAGCACACACTCCACATCCACATTTTATCCATAATATTCAAACAATCTATTTCATTACAAACAAAATGAAACGATTTTTGGATTTGTTGTCGTTTTTATTATCAATTTATGTTGTTGTTGTTGATATTGTCATCATTGTTGCTCGTCTTGGTCTGTTGAAGAATAAAATTAATCGAACAAGATCCAAGCAAAAAAAAACTGATTTCTTATCAAAGACTAAATATTCATCACATACACTTTTTCTTGTAAATCATCTATAGAATTAATGTTTTGTCAGCCTTTTTGTTTGTTGGTGTTTAAAAATTGTTGTTTTCACTATTCAAAAGCTAACAAAAATTGAATCATTTTTAAAAATCTACAAAAACACATCTTTCTTACATATATTTTGTAATCATGAATCATAATGAACCTGAATCTCAAGAATTTTTTTTTGTTGTGTTTCAAAAATTATCTCAAAATATGTTTTCAATTACTTTTGGTACCTCAGAAATTCATCTCATAAAAAATATCATTAAACCAACCGAAATCGAATCCATCCACATTAGCTTAAAATACAACATCAATATCTTGATTGGATTTTGATGTATTGTTTATTTCCTCACCATTTGAAGATGAATTAATTCCTTAGCGAACATATTTTGTAACCATCGTCATAATTACCATCCCATTTCATCTAAAATCATTCAATATTTTTTTCTGAGAAAAAAAACATTCGAAAATTTTTTATCATCTATTATTACTGATTTATGAAATTGATTATTATATTATTATTCACATGATCTATACACAGAAAATGATTGACTTTTGAATATATATTTCCGTTATTTGAATGTTGTTTTTTTTGCTCCCAGATTTGACAAATTTAATGAATATCTAAATATTCTTTTATTATGAATCATTTGATGAAGAGATTCTATATTTGAAACATGATAAACAAAACAAAAAAATCTATATGCATTATTGATTGGTTATTTGAAAAATTTTACGATTATTTTTTAAAAAAATATAGACTTTATTTTTTTTCGTGTCACAACCATACAAACACACCATATACCTACCGTACAAATAAAATTGTAATATAATTCATATTTTTTATTGATTATTATCAGGAATCCTCACTAAAACACACACACATAGAACATTCATGTGTATAACACATCCATATTTGCCCATAATAATAATAATAATGACATGACAAGGATCTCATCTATTTTTTTTTCTTTCTCTTCTTTTCTTGACATCTTATTATTAATTATTATTATCTCCCATTTCCAGTCATTTCTCTACATTCTCATGAAAAAGCATCTCATTATTATTATTATTATTATTATTATTATTTTCGTTTTATTCATTATTATTTTTCTTGATGATTTCTTTTATTTTGATTTACATAAAAACAATTGACATTTAAATGAATATTTTAAAAAAATGAGAAAACCTATATTATTATTATTATTAAATTTGAAAAAATAAAAAGAATGGCTATTATTGAAATGAATCTTATTTTGTTTTGTTTTTTGAAAGAGAGGGGTTACATGAACTTTAATTGGCATGAAAAGAATTTTGTACTCAGTATTGTCAATGGATTGTCAGATCGATCTTTTTTTTTGCCACCCACAAAGAATGGTACTTGAGAAAAATCAGTCGATCATAGATTGATTAATAAAGATTAGAACATTGATTGCAATAATTTAATGTAAAAGAAAGAACGTAATTAAGGCATTTTTTAAAACATTATCTTAATCGTAAAACATTTTTAAGATATAAACATCAATAATATGAACTAATTGACATTAGTTTGAGTGACAATGCCACCAACGCACAATTAAATTTTAGGTTTTATCTGTAAACAAAAAAAAACATGATTTTTGCTTTACACATTGACAAATGTTTGACAACGATATTATCGAATCATATTTAGCAACTTTCCAGCGTAAATTTCAACGATTTCGCCATTGGTTATCACAATCACGTTGGATATTATTGATTGCTTTCATTATTTCTTCATTAATCATAATATGTGTCATCATGGTAGTTTGGTCGATTATGGGACGACAACACTTTCAGGGAGTTGAAAAGGATGAAATAATGAGAATCAATTTCAAATCAACAACCATGCGAAGTATTGTACGCCAAACGACGACACAGAAATTCAGTACTGAATTCGATTTCAAAAATAATCACTTTAAAATGAAAAAAATTTGTGATTATTTATGTAAACATGATCCAGAATTGGGTGGAAAACTTTGTGATTGTGATGAGCCACCATGTTCAGCCATGAGAAACTTCAAAAAAATATAGAATCGTTTGCAGAACAGACAAATATCAACATGTGTCAGTTTGTGAATTGAGAATGAGAAAAATTGTATTAGCTGAAGAATCAATGTTTTCGAGTTCAGATTTTTCGGGTAATTTCATAACCATGGAAGAATCTTCGTCAATTGTATTATTGTTTTTTGTTGTTTGCTCGATGAAATGTTGGGATATATCGACAGAACAATCTATTTCATTATCATTATCCTTATTGTTGTCTGTTGTTGTTTCTTCCTTCACTGATTTGCTATCGAATTTCAATTTATAATATGTATGATCACGATTTTCTCTGTATAAAGCCCATAATTTTCGTGCATCTTTATTTTTTACTGTTTTAGATATTAAAAAATTTTAAAATTAAATCTCATTGAAACTAAATTGTTGATAAGACTTACGAGATTGTCTTTTATTGCCAATATCAATACCATGTCTCCGACAAAAACTAAACACCCAAGTAGGGCGAGCACAAAATTGTTGAGGTGTAAGACCAAATTTATTACGAGCTAAATTCAAAGCCAATCGACGAATATCACAAGTTCTTATTCGATTTGCTTGTTCAATTGTTTGTCGTTGTTTTTGCTGCTCTAATATGATTATTTTCAATTCTTCTTCCAATTGTGGATGACGAGCTCGTGAATATCTTAATGATCGTAATGTTTCCGGCATAGCTTCGATAATGGCTTTATTTTTTCGCCAAAATCTTATATTAGATTCGGCTACGCTGAATTGTTTTTCGGCAGCACGATTACCAAATTTTTCAGCATATTCGATCACTTGACGTTTTTTATTCGCAGTGAATGAACGTCGTATTTTGCCCATTAATATAAAGTTTTGAAAAAACTAATTAAAATGAATAAAATTTTTAAAAATGTGAAATGTTAATTGATATGAAATATTTAATCGATTATTATCGATACAATCGATGTGCGTATAAATGTTATCCAATGGAAATAAATTATAGTGAAACGCCCTTCACTTTGTTCACATGAATACCTTAAATATATTTTTTCAATCTGTATAAATACGCATGCTTGTAGCTGAAAATAAATGGTTCAATGAGCGATTGCGCAGTTTAATGTACCGGTAATGTTTAAGCATTTGACTGCTGTTTTAGCTGCTACTTTCACACGCTTACAAACGTGTTCGATCAGTCATGATCCACACAATAAAGAGCCATTTTTCAATCTTTTTGAAAGAAAAAAAAACAATTTCTTAATCAAAATCGGTTTTTGATTTCTTTTCGCTCCATTCGTGAAATGCATAAATTTTGTAAATTTGATTTATTTATCTGATCAAATATATTTTTTTTTGGATATATCATCAGAATTATCGGAATTGTTTTCGATAAAATGATACGTCGTTTAATGACGGACAACTGACGAAGCAAACAAAAGATTTAGCTCAACATATTTTTTTTTTGGAGGGGATCATTTGCAGTGAGTATAATTGTGTTTCTCGGCTTTTTTCGTCAATAGTGAGGTTGAAACTTTTTAAATTTTTGATTTGGATAGCATATTTCTATCTTTTGGGACTATTATCCTTTCATAGTAAGAAATCTGCGAATACTCATCATTGTCAGATCGATTCGGTGGTCGTATATCGGTGTGTGTGTATGTGTGTTTATTGGAAACATCATACAATATCCGTTATTATTGACATTTCATTCGGTATGTGATGTAATTAGGTCTTTCTAATTCTCATTAAATTTTTTCTAGAATAGTTATATGTTTATAGTTAATTGATTGATTTAAAAAATGGATGAAAATTCAAATGGTTCTCAGGGTGCACCGCCTGTCTCATCACAATCTGGTGTACCGCAGCAACAACCACAACCTACACAACCATCTCCTGGACCTTCTCCATCATCGATTCCTGCTTCTTCGCAACAACAGATAATACCACATCATGTTAATGCAGGAATGATGCCACCCCCACAACCTGGACAACATCCCCATCAATCGTTACCCCCACCTCACATGCAACAAATTCCTCATGGTATGAATCATGGACCACAACAATCGCACACACCTCCTCAACAGCCATATTCCATGGCACCACCAACGCATCAACCACAACAGCATCATCCTTATGGCCCATCACCTCAACAAACTTGGTTGCCACCCCCTCCTAACTCGGCTATGGCGCCATCTCCTCAGCATCGTAACATAAATCATCATGGCGTATTAGGTCCTCAACCTCCGATTCAAGGAAAACCTATGCCGCCAATAGCTGGATCGCCACAACAACCTGGTCCGCCTCAGCAACAACCTTCATCATCGCCATCTCCGCATGGAAATTACTCCACACCACCACCTCAAGGTGGAACTGGAGGATATAGTTATCCTGGGCAACATATCACCAATGGAGAATATGTACAATCACCCCAACAAGGTGGTGCTGGTAATTATCCTGCACCTATCACTGGTTACGGTGGAATACCGAATCCTGATGCAAAATTTGCACCTCATCAATTACATCAATTACGTCATCAAATTATGGCATATCGATGCTTGGCACGTAATCAGCCAATACCTGATCATGTTAGTATTGCTTTGCAACATTCAGGAAAACGTTCCATACAATTCTCTCCTCAATCACAAATGCATCAACAGCAGCAACAACATGGTGGATGGCCGCGTCAACCAGTTCCATCCACACCCGATTTAATGCATCATCAACAGCAACAACAACAAAGACCACAAACTCCACAGCAACAAGGTCCACCTAATCAAATTGCACCATCATCAGGCAGTTATAACATGAATGGCGGACCAATGCCGATTAAATCAACGGGTATGGTGCCGTCGCAAATGAATGGTCCACCTGGATCAGCGATTGTTCCTTCTGTCGGTTCTGGTTCAATGATGAATGGTGGCACTGGAATGATAGCAGGTCCTGAACAGCAACAACAAGTTGTTCATCATGGTCATCATTCTGGATCACATCAATTTCCACCGCATTGGCGACCAGGGGCAACAACAAATGGTCAACCGCCTCCCCAAGTCCATCAGCCACCAGCTATGAATGAACGTGATATGAATACTTATCATGCTATGGCATCACAGCTTCAACAGCCTAAGCTAACTCGTGTAACTCCAGTGGCCAAGCCAGCTGGTCTGGATCCAATTGAATTGAAAAAAGAACGCGAAAGCTGTATTGCTCAACGTATTGCACATCGTGTGCAAGAATTGCAAAACTTACCCGGAAATATGTCGGAAGATCTGCGTATGAAAGCTATGATCGAATATCGAGCTTTGCGATTGTTAAATTTTCAAAAGCAATTGCGTGCCGATGTAATTGCTTGTATGCGTCGTGACACAACACTTGAAACTGGACAAAATCCAAAGCTATATCGTAAGCCTAAACGTATTGGCCTTCGAGAAGCCAGAATCACTGAAAAATTGGAAAAACAACAAAAACTTGAGCAAGAACGACGTCGCAAACAAAAGCATCAAGAATATATTAGTGCTATTCTGCAACATGCCAAAGATTTCAAAGAATATCATCGTAATATTCAGGCCAAGATCGGTCGGGTCAATAAAGCTGTGGCCGTTTATCATGCAAACACAGAACGTGAACAGAAAAAAGAACAAGAACGAATTGAAAAAGAACGTATGCGACGTTTAATGGCTGAAGATGAAGAAGGTTATCGAAAACTGATCGATCAAAAGAAAGATAAAAGATTGGCATTTTTATTATCTCAAACTGATGAATATATTCGTAATCTCACTGAAATGGTACGACAACATAAGGAAGAGCAAAGAAGAAGAGGTAAAGAGCGACGCAAAGTTCGAAGAAAGAAGAAGAAGAATGGTGTCGAAGGTGAAAATAATAAGGAAAATAAAGATGGAACGAAAAATTTACCGGATGGTGCTATTGATGAAAATAGTCAAAGTGGGGAACTTCGTGTCAATGTTATCGAAACTGAATCTGGCAAATTACTGACCGGGCAAGATGCACCATTAGCTTCTGAATTAGATCAATGGCTTCAAGAACATTCCGGATGGAGTGTTGCACCTAAATGCGAAAGACAACCGGGCGAAAGTGCTGATGGTGGCGGTGATTCGGAATCCGAATATGAAGAAGCCACCGAATCTGAAACTGATGATGATGAAAAATCGAATCAAGATTCTCAGAATAAAAATAATGGCGATGGTGAAAATAGTTCTACAGCAACATCCAATCCAACTCCTCAGATTTCTCCTGAAGATGATGAATACAAGGGTGGTGATGATCAAATTAATTATTATAATATTGCTCATGGTATTCGCGAACGTGTCACCGAACAATCATCATTGTTACGTAATGGTCAATTGAAAGAATATCAGATTCGTGGTCTCGAATGGTTGGTCTCATTATATAATAATAATTTGAATGGCATACTTGCTGATGAAATGGGTCTGGGTAAAACCATCCAAACAATTGGATTGATCACATATCTTATCGAAAAAAAACGTAACAATGGTCCATATCTAATTATTGTGCCATTATCGACAATGTCAAATTGGATGTTAGAATTTGATCGTTGGGCTCCTACAGTCATCAAAATCGCCTATAAAGGTAGGAAATTTCAGTCCTTTTAATTGTTTTGTTAAAATTTGTTTTTTTAGGTTCACCCGGAAATCGTAGAGATTTATGTGTTAATTTGAAATCAAACAAATTCAATGTATTATTGACTACTTATGAATACATCATCAAAGACAAAGCGGTACTAGCTAAGATAAAATGGAAGTACATGATTATTGATGAAGGACATCGTATGAAGAATCATCATTGTAAATTGACACAAATTTTGAATACACATTATACCGCTCCTCATCGAATTCTGTTGACCGGAACACCATTGCAAAACAAGCTGCCGGAATTATGGGCATTATTGAATTTCCTTTTGCCTTCAATCTTTAAGTCATGTAATACATTTGAACAGTGGTTCAATGCACCGTTCGCAACTACTGGTGAAAAAGTTGAATTGAATGAAGAAGAAACCATTTTGATTATTCGTCGTCTTCATAAAGTATTACGTCCATTTTTACTACGACGTTTGAAGAAAGAGGTAGAATCACAATTACCCGATAAAGTTGAATATGTAGTCAAGTGTGATATGAGCGCACTTCAACGTTATTTATATCGCCATATGCAAAGTAAAGGCGTCCTTTTGACCGATGGATCTGAAAAAGATAAAAAAGGTCGCGGTGGAACCCGTACATTGATGAACAGCATCATGCAACTGAGAAAAATTTGCAATCATCCATTTATGTTTCAACAAATTGAAGAATCTTATGCCGAACATTTGGGCTTAAATGATCGTATTGTATCTGGTCCTGATCTTTATCGTGCTGCTGGAAAATTTGAACTTCTTGACCGTATCCTACCTAAATTCCGTGCTACTAATCATCGCGTTCTTCTTTTCTGTCAGATGACTACTGCTATGACAATTTTGGAAGATTATTTTAATTATCGTTCTTATCAATATTTAAGATTGGATGGTACAACCAAAGCTGAGGATCGTGGTGCCCTGCTAAGTAAATTTAATGCACCTGGTTCTGAGTATTTTGTTTTTCTTCTGTCCACTCGTGCTGGAGGTTTGGGTTTGAATTTACAGGCCGCTGATACTGTCATTATTTTCGATTCAGATTGGAATCCACATCAAGATCTTCAAGCTCAAGATCGTGCCCATCGTATTGGTCAAAAGAATGAAGTACGTGTATTGCGTTTGGTAACTGTAAATTCAGTTGAAGAACGTATTTTAGCTGCAGCTAAATATAAATTAAATCTTGATGAAAAAGTCATCCAAGCTGGCATGTTTGATCAAAAATCTACTGGTTCAGAGAGAAAACAATTTCTTCAGGTTTGCTCATAATCATCATTTAATTTATTCATAATTTAAAGTTTTTATTTCATGAATTCATTTTACAGGCAATTTTGCAACAAGATGATGGCGATGAGGAAGATGATGAGAATGAAGTTCCTGATGATGAGACTATCAATCAAATGATCGCTCGTACAGAAGATGAATTTGAATTGTTTCAAAAGATGGATTTGGATCGTCGCCGTGAAGAGGCCCGAAATATAAAGCGTAAACCGCGATTAATGGAAGAATCTGAACTGCCATCATGGCTGTTGAAAGATGATTTTGAAGTTGAACGTTTGGCAAATGAAGAAGAAGAAGATAAACTATTCGGTCGAGGCTCCCGACAACGAAAAGAAGTTGATTATTCTGATTCACTCACTGAACGCCAATGGTTAAAAGCCATCGAAGATGGTAACTATGATGAAATCGAATTCCATACTGGCATTAAATCAAAACGACGCAAATCAAAAAGTGAATATTTTTAAATATGTTTACAATAAAAAAATTATCAATTTATTCTCCTCGATAGGTGGCAAACGACGTCGAATCGATGATGACGATGATGATGACGATGAAGAAGATGATGAAAAACCTAAAAAGAAACGTGGTCGTCCAAGCCTTGAGAAAAATCCTCCGAACCCGCCTAATTTAATGAACAAAATGCGACGAATTATTCATGAAATTGTGAACTTTAAAGTTCCAGATCCAGAAGCTTCTCCACACCCAGAAGATGTGGAAGATAGTGAAAACAAAGATAAAAATAATGAATCTGGTATGGCCTATCGTCATATTGCCGATGCATTTTTAGAACTTCCATCCAGAAAAGAATTGCCAGATTATTATGAACTTATTCGGCGACCATTAGATATTAAAAAAATTCGTTCGCGTATCAATAATCATAAATACCGTTCGTTAGAAGAACTTCGCGAAGATTTTATTCAAATGTGCCAGAATGCACAAATTTATAACATGGAACAATCACAGATATATGAAGATTCGCTAATGTTGCAGAAAATATACGATGGAGTTGCCGAAAAAGTTGAAACCAAAGAAGCAGCGGCCGCAGCAGCAGCTGCCTCTGTTAGTGCTGGAGCATCCGGTGCCAACACGACCGGTGGTGACACCGATCAAGGTTATGATGACGACGATATGGTAAGTTTTTTAGCTTTAAAATATGTTTGCATTAGTAATTAAATCCTTCTATTCAATTGATAGATCGATGAATCCGATGAAGATGAAGATGACGATGATTTGCCTAAGAAAAAGAAGAAAACATCATCCACTGGTCGTACACAGGGTAGGCCAGGAAGACAAGCCAAAACGAATTCTAAACGTTACATATCCGATGATGATTCGGATGATACTGACGAATAATGTGTTTTTATTGTAAATTGTTTAAAGAATTTATTCATTAGATAAAAAAATGCCTCATCTATCTTTGAATTCATTTTTATTTGCCTATATTATTTCCTTTCATTTTCATATGTAATCATGAATCGCTTTCTAAGACAAAAAAAAAAATAAATAGTCTAGGAAAACATTGCTAGAATTTATCGATTGTGTGCTTTCTAAAAAAATAAATTTATCTTTAATCATTTTATATTTTGTAATATACTATCTAATTAAATACATTTTTCCAAACGTACTTATCTTGTATCTAAGAAAACTAAATACGCAGCATTTTTACAATATTTTTCCATTGTTGTTTTTAGATAGATTATTAATCTATGAGTTTGTTTTCATGTAGGAAAGCGCTTTTTTATCAACCAAAAATGCAATTTTTCATTTTGTTCGTTATTGTATTGTTTTCATTTGTTTTCACAGAACGATTGATGGTTCGAGCTGATGAAAACATGAGCAAAATATTCAATCGTTATCAATCAATTATTTTGACCCAAAAAGCTGAATTCATAAGGAAAGCAATTAAACCTTCCTGCCGAATGATGATGAATCCTGTATTGGACTCATGTATGGCTGAATTCAAAGTTATGGTGAATTTTACGACAACAAATCTCTACAGTGATGATCACCGTGATGATTTACGCGAACATTATGAGCGATCATTCTGCTATGCTGCATGTCAGTATAATGATTGTGTATTGAAATCCATCCAAAGAATCAGTGAATATTTACTGGATTTTTGTACCGAGACTGATGTTTTATGTTCACGATCGATTCTGAATGGAATGAATATGCACTTTGAAACTCGAAATTCATCGGATAATATTATGAAATGGTCAAATCACCTATGTTCACAAACTGAATGCAAACATTTTGCATTTAATCGCAACTTTTTTACTTTGTTGATTTCATCCCTTGCTTTAATTACAACGTTATTAGCATTATTGATTTCGTCTTATTTTTTCTATATAAGTCGAAAACGTCAATTAAAATTTCGATTCGACCCCAGAGAATCGACAACTTTAATGAGCATGATTAATTAAACAATACATTTTAATAAATAATACAAATTACATTTTCAACATTCTAATCCATTATTCTTTGCAAAAATTCTCGAATTTTTCAATTCATTTTCAAATCGTTCTTGTAATACCGAATTTGTTTGATAAAGTGGAATGAATTTTTCGGTCATCCATTGATACATCCATCTCTCATCCGAATCCAGTGATCGTTTCCCGTCTGAATCCCGCTCAATCAATTGCCGATAATATTCAGGCACATAATATTTACCACTATTGATGCTTACTATATTAGGATATCGAATGCCCCGTAAACAATATAGTTCCCATAGCTCTTTCTCATTTCGACCGGATGGTAATGAAAGATTGAAATTTTGCTGCCATACTTCTGGATGTTCGCAATCACGTCCAATTTTTTTCGCATACAAGAATGCTAATGATATTTGTTTATTTCTTATCGATTTTAGTCCATCACTGTTATTCAAAAAACGGTGGTATATCCGAACAAATCCATCAATAATAGATGTATCCGATAAGGTCACATTTGTTTGATTTTTAATCATTATGAATTGTTGATACAGATCAATAGAATGTGGCCAACAATCTTCATCATATAAAATTGGATATTGAGATTCATCAACACAATAATGATAAAATAATGATGAATCATCTTGTTGATAACAATTTGAAATATTTAAGGAATTTAACTGTAAATGTTTTAACCATTTAAGATCGGAACTCATTAAAATAAGATGTTCATCATCATCTGAAGTATTAGCTTTATGACGAATGTATTCGACACTTGTTCTGATAATTTGATCCATGTGAATCCAGGAATCATCTGAAAATCGATCAGGCACGGAGTTTGTAGATATAATCAATGGCTTGAGTATGAATGAATGAATTATGAATAGCAATAAAATCAAAACTAATGCTCCTAATAATGAGAATATGATTCGATCTTTTTGATTCTTTTTCTTATCAAAAGAAAAGAGATCATAATCTCTGTGGATTACGGATACGGCATTTCTTTTCATCCTTGGGAGAGGTCGTGGCGGAATTACGGCCAATTCCAAGGATGATTCAGAGGATTGACGATCATTTGAAGAATTTGATTTTTTTTCCATAGTTTTTGATGTCTTATAATGAATACATTCACTCATGATGAAAATCTTTTTTTTGATTGCAAATGCGCATCCTCTTCTATTTCAACCATTATTTCAAAACAGTATTCTATGCCAAGCTTAAAATAGTAAAATTCAACTGTTGCTCATATCATTCTATTTATTTGAGAATATAATATTCTTTTATTCTTCAACACTATGAACCATAATGAATGTCTAATGTTCTTTCATTCTTCTTTATGTGCAACCAAACATATGATTTAGGATTATGGAGAATTCTGAGACGAATATCTCCAGAATTTCTTGCAAATTTATCCAAGTTTTATCTTTATGGAATGATTGGTGGTTCAACATTATTGTTCACACGAGACAATCGAGTGTTTGCTTATGGATTCAATGGAAATGGTCGATTAGGTGTTGGTCACTTTCGGTTAGATGTTTCTGGACAACCGGAAGAGATTGAAGAACTCCGAAATGTAAAAATTTTTTCTGTAGCTGGAGCTGATTTTATAGTAGCACTTGTTGAAGATGACAATACTCATAAATGTTACTTGCTGACCTGGGGTTCAAATAACCATGGACAATTGGGCATTGGTGATCAAGAAGATCGATGTCAACCAATTCGAATCCATAGTATAAACTATAATATCGATAAAGTGGAATGCAGTCAGACTCATGTGATGGCCATTGATTGTCAAAAACATTGCTGGTGTTGGGGCGATAATCGATTCGGACAAGTGGATGGAAACATAACAAATATATGTTATTGTTCACCGAAATTAATCCGCTTTCAAGATGATTCAAAAATTATTGATATCGCCTGCTGTGAAACTGCATCGTTAGCTTTGACTGAACATAATTTTCTTTACATATGGGGCAAACTTGATAATTGTATTGTTTCTCGGCCACTTCGAATCGATTTGATGAATAATATGCGAGTTAAAAAATTATTGGGCATGTCGAAAGCATTTGCCGTACTTACTTATGATTGCCGGGTCATTTTAATACGGCAAAAAAAGGAACGTTACAACCGTAATCTATTCCAACAAATGATACAATTTTTGACAAAATGTCTTGACGAATCGTTGCCTTGTTCCGTGATTGACATTTATGGATCACTAACATATGATACGTGTAATTTTATACTGTTAACCGAAACTGGTTGTTGTTTTGTTTGGGATATGATCAAATCGAATGCAATTCGAACAAGCATGACATCAATACCTGACGTCGCTGCTCTTCACACATGTTATTATACAAATATTCATGCGGAAATTCCTCCGGAATTGGTTACGAATGGTTCACTAATACTTTTGGGCACATTTAATAATGAATTTCAATCCGACTTATGCATTAAAACTTATACATATTCTCATTTTGTGCGAAAAATATTTGTACAGCAAAGAAAACTCGAAGAACATTCAGAATATCTTCGTCAGTTATGTCTTAATCGAATCGAAGATGATAGTGAAGAGGCATGTGGCAGAAGATTAATCATTCGCCGCCACACCTATCTGATTGTTTATGCTTATGTTCGCTATATTTATACTGGCATCTTACGCATCGATCCGCTTTATACAGCTGAGCTTTATGATTTTGCTCATGAATTCGAAGACAATCAGTTGATACAACTGATTCCAGAATTTTTGTATCATCAAACAAATCTTTGTTCATTTTAAAAATAAATTTATTTCTGATACTGTCAAGCTACTACTTTTTGTCTGTATCTTTTTCGTCGCCGAAGACTTTTGGCTTAATTTTTTAGATTTTATTTTGTCATTTGACTGTCGTTGAGTCACATTATCGGTATTGGTCAATGATGAATTTTTGTTTAACTTTATTTTTTCACTTGATTGTCGTTTAGTTTCCTTATCGGTATGATTGCTCGAAGACGATTTCTTTTTAATGATTGATGATTTGCTTTTTTTAATGCTTTCGTTTGACGATGAATTTTTCAAATTATCATTTTGCTTTTTATTAAGGACCATACGAAATCCGATTCGACTGATCCACCAAAAAAAAATTAACAGGAAGAATATGAACGTAAATGATACTATATATAGAATATTCGACCAAAATCCCATACGATTGGATAAATAACTGCATTCTTTGGTATTAAAAGCTACCTCAATTAATACGATATTACAAAGTTCTTCGATCATGCAATAGTGTTCTTTTAAATTACACCAAGCTGAAATGCGTTTCCACTCTTTTTTTGAGCACTTTATAGCCAGACAATAACATACGAGGGCTTGGCTACAACATTTGGCGACTTGTGTTTGCTCTTTACCGGCAAGCCATTTTAGGCGTTCACCATAACAAGCTTTTATTACTGGATCCATTGGAAAATAAGTTATACTCATGTTACTTTGTTCCATGACTATCATTTTTGTTAACCATAATAGGTTAATCAAAATGGTAAACAGTACAACTCTCATTGTAAGTACTCGACAATTTTATTCTACTTGTGTAGAATTTATATAGTGAATTTTTAAAAATTATATAATTTAATTATTTGAATTTCAAATTCGATTGAATATTGATTTATCAAATTTTTTTCCAAATCAGTCATAATTATTTGTTGTAAAACAGAAAGGAAAAAATGAAAAAAATATTATAACAAAGAGAACTATGAATCATAAGAAACGATACATAAGATAACAAAAAAAAGGTAATGTTGTTCCAAAATAATAATAATAAAATGTGAGTTCGCAATATATTAATAATAATTTCATAGCAATGAAGAGTTAAAAATTTACAGGAAACAAACATTATCCTTATTCATTTTTAGTTTTGTATACACAGATAAATAGATTCTATGAACAATGATTGAACACATAATTTTTTGTCAAATGTGGATAACCATTACAGAATTTCTCTAAATATAAATCATTTATTTATATAAATTTTGTCATCAAGATTTAAACAATTATCAATCAAATTGAACAGGTTTTTCATTATTAACATGTTTTTTGGCTAAAACCTGTGTTAGGTCGATGATTTGTCCGTATAGGTGTTTGTGACTGTTGACTGTTAAGTGATGTGTTACTATTTGCTAAAGATTCTTTATTGGTTATATGTTGTGAACTGCGTAGATAATTAGCATAGCGTCGCATTTGTCCGAATTCAGTCGTTGATCTAGGTATCATTGAACGTTGTGTGTATTGGGTCTTGCCATTGTTCAATGTTTGCTGGCGTAATTGTTGCTGTTTTATGTATGTTGAAAGTTCCTGAGATGATGGTGATATGCTGATTATGGAACTGGTTGATCGTAGTAATTGTTTAGATGATTGCGATCCAGCATCACAAATCATCATTGGCAATCGTGACCGCAAGTTTTGTCGTAATATGGGAATTTTAGTTTGTGAGGATAATGGTGCAATATTGGTAAGTATAGGGCTAGTTGCTAATGATGAATTGTATGAGAGTTCTGGACTATCAGCTACATATGATGATGAAACTGAATTACGACGACTGACAGGTGTCGAATGGATTGACATCATGCCAACATTTCTGCTATTTGTCGAATTGAATTTCTGCTGTCCGTAATTTGTCGATTTCAAAAAATCTGATGTTATCGACGATTTTCGTGCTGAGACTACATTATTTGAATTAGAGATGGGTGTTGTTTTTGTAGTCGTAGAAATGACTAGAGTATGTGTTGTACTTCCATTATTAGTATTATGAATACGATGACTATGATGGTGACGATTAGCACTGGTCGTTCTTGATTGGTAATTCATTCCCCCATTCGGGCCATTCATCTGGCTGGATTTTGTATCTAACGGAAGTAATTCATCAGGCAATATTTGTTGATTCGGGTCACCACCATGACGTGCAAGAAAATGGCTTAGCGTTGTCCATCCACCACCGACACGAACCATCACATGACGAGCTTTTAGTAGCTATGAATGATGTGGAGAAATTGACATACATAGAAAGATTGAAAAAAAGGCAAGTTAATTAAATTAATCAAGCTTAGAATACGAGAATAACTTACCCGAACAAAAACAATTCGATTGGCAATTTTGTATTTACCTATATAAGATTTAAAAAAACAATAAATAATAAATACATGGATAACAATACACAATGTAATTTTATGAATAGACTTAATTAATTTTAAAAACAAAAACAAAAAACTCGTTTCATTCGAACAAATGACACCAGCATAAAAGTGGAAATATTCAATGATGTCTTTCGTCTACAGGAGACAAAACATAATTGCTTTATTGTGAACAAAACATCAAATGAGAAGTAAAAATAAAATAATTTAGTGAAAAATTGTCATCAATTCAGTGCTTATATACAAAATTAATAAGTCATTTACCGTATCATGATAATCATAATAGTACTGACAGCAGTTTGTGGGAATCAGATCATCAGAAAAAAACAACATAATCATTATGTTGTACATATCGAATGAAAACTGAATCAGCTTAAATGTTGAACCTATCAGTTATCATCTGAAAGCTACGTCGTTCGTGTCCATAATCATAATCATCATTAATATCATGATGTGATTAGCCTTAGAACAATGTAAGACATATTTTTTTCCGTTTGACACATTAAGGATACAAGATATTCAGTGTGAGATTTTTTTATTTTGGACATATGAGATAAAAAAAATGATAATGTGAATTATCTCGATTATGTATATGTCAACCATTTTCCCTCAAACATTACCCTTTTCCCTTCATCTTTGACACATTTGATGTTTGATATAAAGGTTAAAATTTTTTAAATTAATAAACTTTTCTCTCATAAAGGTTGGAGATCACCGCAATAAACATCAAAAATAATGGATTTTGTTGCCATATTGAAAACTCCAGCAAAACTTATTAATAAATTTTTAGTGAACTCATGATCTATGCCTCCAATTCTAATAGTGATGAATGAAGTCCAAACATCTAACTAATCAACGAACTAAACATTCATTAATAGCTTTTCGATAATTAAGATAATGATAGCCTTTAGCCGTAACTGTTTATATCTTTTCCAGTATTACCAAAAAATCCTACAATATGATTGATACAACGTTTTATCAATGTATTGTGTATAAAGGCAGAAAAATAGCCGAATATTATATAAGTTATGTATTGAAAAGATTGAAAGAAAAGAACTTTAGTCAAACGTACCTTCGGAAAGTCTTTGTACACCTTGACGAGCTTCTTTCCCATAATAAGTTTTGGCAATTTGCATAACCTAAATATGATGATGGAATGAAAAATAGCAGAAAAATAAAGTAAATGATTAGATAAATGAATCAAATATTAATGATGACATGTTATACAAAAGATTATTTTAAAGCATGAATGCGTGAGAAATGTTAATTAATAATAACGGCACATGTAAAATTAATCACAAAGAACGTTGAATAGGCATGTTTCATACATGTTTTATGTTCTATATTTCAGATAATGTGATTACCTTATGATCTAGTTCAGAGGTCATTGGCGTAGGTGTCGATGAACAAGTTGATGATGTTTCGGTTGTACAACCACCATGATCACCAAAATATGTAGCAGATGCTGCTGAACTCGATGCTGAACTCAGCACAGAATTCGAACTAGGTGATCTTGGCAATACAGAATCGGAATGATTAGATGATGAATAAGAACAGCCAGAATCAGCATCAACAAATCCAACATCTTTTGAATCATTTTGAGCAGAAATAAGAGTGATATCTTCATCATCATCTTGACATTCTCTGTTGATTGACTCGTTAGAATGTTGATTGACTAGCGCTAACGAAGTTGTACGGATATTTGTCGAATCAATGGAATCGATATCATCTCGTTGAGTAGCTGGATCATTTTCATCATCGGGCCATAACTGTCGGCAAATATTTTTAGAATTATGTTGAGCAGTTCTGGATCGTAATGCAGCTGGCTTATTTGGAATTTCAGGCTTTCGGAATTTGTTTCGATTGTCATTGTCAATTACTTCGGCTTGTTTCTGTATTTGAAGTTCACGTTCGATTTCACGATCAATTTCTTGTTCCAACTCGACTAAACCGGGCGCGGGACTGAATGAATACTTAGTACATGCTATTCGTGCCACTTCTAATATGCAAAGAACAACGTTCCGTTGATTTACATTAGATACAAGATCCTCACTAATGAAAAAAGAAACAATTTTACAAACAAAATATCGATCTGATCAAGCAAAAAACTTACGTTTCAAATAGGACAGCATCTTTCACACCAAACCTACGGCACCATTCAAGAAAATTACTAACATTATCTCTAGCAAAAAATGTATGTGGCTTAGCATTTTCCCAGCATTTCATATGATGAGCACTTAAAAATCCTATAGAATTAAACATTGGCTGTGAACCCGTAACATTTCCATTACCAATCGGTAATGAACATCGCCGATTTAATGAATTTGTCGCACCAATATTTTGCGAATGGCCATTAATCTTGTTCATTGTGATGAGTTCCTGTTTAGTGAAAAAATATTGAAAAATGACAGATCATTTTTATTTTGACTAGTGTTTTTGTTTTGGTAAGAACAATAAATTAGATTTCTATGCAAAAAAAATCTCATAATCATGATAACTGTGTTTTGGTTGATCAATCAAGCTTGTATCTATGAAAAGTTTATCTAGAATTATGTTCAATGCTCATTTCCTGATACCTACTATCTTATTATGAAACATAACAAAAAACCTGAAAATATTCATGCCTGACAATGAATTCCTGCTGTTTACTAAAAATTAATATATAAACAATAAAGGAATGTCGAATCATTGATTTGTCTTATGTTTTTTTGATTTTGTATATAAAGTCGTCTCAATAATGACTAGTCGAAGCAATTTCGAAAGTGTTTGATAAAATCTGTAAAATTGTACAGGTTTCTGGGCAAAGAAAAATTATAGGAAAATCAGTGTTGCGATGACAAATACAAACCTTGGTGACTGATTGAGATCCATTCAATATTCGTCCGGTATCGGTAATTGGTGCATCATCAATCATGTTCCCTTCAGATTGATGTTTCGCACAGATTTGATCTTCAATCACACGTATCAATTTACACACAAGCACACCATTCTCTAGACGTTCCATAAAATTATCTATGTTGATTGATTCGTCTAAATCTTTTAAATTCGAATCACAAGAAAATTTAAAATTATTTACAAATTGGTAAAGTATTATCAATAATAATTGATTGATACTTACTAAGGATACGATTAAGCCAATCTTTTAATTGAAGAAAAAAAATTTAATAAAAATCGTTAATAAAAATAGCGCTCTAGTGATTAAACGGTTATTGGCCAATTATAAGTTATCGAAATCATCATTATCATCATATAATTAATGTACATCAAATCATTATCAATTCATTCAAATTTTTTCCAATCTATTCACAATTTTTCATTTTTAAGCTTAAAATTGTCTATAATTTGAATATATTTTTATTTGAATGATCAATAATGATCACTTCTAGCAAAATTGTTTACCATCTTTTGGACTGGCAATTAAACTAAATGGCAAATATGATTAGAATTGAATAAATTAAACGTTTCATTTTCGTTTTCATTTTCGACTTTCGAAGAAATTACATAGCTCATAATAATTGCTGGTCTGATCTATTTTTGGATCGATTCCGGATGAGTTTTTATTTTATTTGGAAAAAAATGAGTAAAATTAGCTATTAAAAAACCTAATAAACGATGGATGCATTGAACAATTAAAAATTACTAAGTTGATAGAAACACTTTGGTCTGAAGAAAAAACTTTTTTTTTTTAAATTGAAGAAATTTCATTTATTGATATTGTAACTATAGAACATTATCAAAACTTTTAATCGTAAATGGCCAGTACGAACAATTAAGATGAACGATTGTCAAAACAACTTACCGGCAACATCTTCTTTGAGTGGAATCAAACTGTCCATCTGTAATTTGGCGATATAATCCAGATAATCTTTGTCGGTTGTCAATTCAGACATAGTTGTTGCTGAACAATCAGAAGATTTTCGTGAAATAGGTACCGTATTTGTTGTCATGAAATTATCATCGTGTTTAAGTATTGAAGCCGAACGATGTCTATGTGATGATGAAGACGAGCCATTATGATGGCGGCGACGACTGTGACGATATGAACTACGTTCGATTAATCGACTGGTCAACGTGTTTATGTCCTGATCATTATTTTCATCTCTTTGTGAAATGGCAGGTGGTTGTTGCATTAATGTAGATGTAGGTGAATTGATGTCAACTAAATGATCATTCGATGTCGTTATAACATCATCGATGTTGGTAGATTGCTCAACACCGGCTTCATCGTCATTATCCTTAAAAATAGTTGGCATTTGTTGTTGGTCATGTTGATGATTGTTGCCATTCATGGTACACGATGACAACGATGATAATAATGGTGATGATGGCATTTTTAGTGGTTGAGGTATGTATGAGTTAATTTAAAAAAAATTCCGTAGAAAAAATGAACAAAATAAAAATCGTGGCAAATTAAAAGAAAGTTGGTATAAATCAGATGATCCAACTTTGTCATTGAAAAATGGGCAATATAAGATTTTGTCGAAGAGTTATGGCTTCCTTTGCGATATGGAAACGTTACAATATGGTTGAATGTGGCAGAGTATTCATCACACAACAATTAAAAATGATGTCAAAATATCTCCGATATAAAGAACGATGTTCATTTGTAAACACAATTTAGTGTCATATTAATTCACATCAAATAAAGCAACAACAACAAAAATATATAAAATAACTTTCAGTTGTTAAGAAATGTTGAAGAATTGTTTGTGGCTTGTTTGTCCAATAATCTTTTAAACAAAACAAAAAAAAATCATTTGTCGTGTGCCACATATATCTCATTTCGCTATTTATCTTGTTCTTTTATTTTTTCTTCCTCGAATTTGTGCACAATGATGATGTTTAGATTTAGAATGATGATGGAACAATTTTCTTGTTGTCGAAGCGGCCGCCTGTAGAGAAATAGCCATTGGCCACACTTGTAATGATTATTCAATTTTGGTCACGCGTGTTTTAACCTGTATTTTCTGTATATTACTTAGTTTTTTTCATCTTCAAATAGTGATTGTGTTTATGGTCAAACAATGTTTATTATATACACAACATCATGTAACATTTAGTAAAACAAGGTAATATATTACCAATTTTGACGATATACCACTTATTCAAGCGTACACTTCCGTCCGTTTGCTTGTTATTCAATTGGTCGCGGTAAATTTAGCCATTCCAATTATAATCATCGAGACAAGCCTATCTGTAAATAAAATAAAGAAAATGATAAATAAACTGGTAAAAAAAGATTTTGTTTTTTTTTTTGTTATAATTATATTATTGAAAAAGAAAAAGTGAACATTGTTATCATTTTAATGAAAATTTTCAACGATGTTCAGTTACGAACAAAATTCTCAAATTTTTTTCGAAAACGTAAGAAAAAAATATTTTTGATTATCGATAATTTTTTCATCTGTTTGTGAGTTGCTATGAAAGTTTTGCTATTTTGAACATCAAGATCTAGGTGACAAGATTCAATACAGTGATAATTATTTTTAATTAAAATATATTCATTAATATTAATAAAGAGGGAAATTGTTAAACATTGGTGTAGTGAATCATAAATATTATATAAAGATGACAGGAAAATATTTGTCAATTTATTCTTTTAAAAAAAGGATTAAGCTAAATTAATATTTGATTGATTTGGCTAGCAATTATTGGTAATCGTTTTGGTAATCATTACTTTAATCATTACTATAATTATCATTACGAGAATTTTGGAAAAATTCTCAACTAATGATAGTCATTAGCTTCCAAAAGTAGCAGAATGATAACAATACAATTCTCTGCACCATAATCAATATTAAGCATCACCAGTTTAATCATTAATGGCAATAATCAAATGCATAGACAAACACAAACAAACATTATTAATTGTTTCGAAAATCATGTTTATCTTTCATGTTTTGGATTATTCGAATCGAGAATCTAAAATGTCACATTTTTTTGACACCATCACGATAAAGATGATGATGATGATGATGAGCATAATCATTAACAAAATAATTACCATCGTACTCTATGAAACTTTTTTCAAACATAGTTATATAGAATAATGGTTTGTTAGACGATAATAATCGTAATAATTAAAATGGCTACATTGCGTGACATTTTGTTGTCTATTACAGTATATTTTAATTGTTTTCATTATTTAAAATCATTCATAGAATCTTTAAGTGTCGTGGTGTAAATAGAGAGAAATGAGAAGAAAAGAACTCTCTCACATTTTTTTACTTTTCATTTTATAGATTTTGATTTGGGTGCATTATTTATTCAAATGGAACATCTAAATTAATAAAAATAACTAAGAAACAGAAAAAACAATAAGAAAATCTTTCGACCGATATTCGCGTTATGTGCATAAATGTGTGTCTATAATCATCATTGTGTCCATCCATGCATCCATTTTATCCATTCAGCTAACTATTACTATATTATATTGATGATGGTGATTGCAGTCATTAAGTTAGAAAACCTGACAATAAACAAACAATATGATGAGTATAATGATAAAGATTCATTACCATAAAAGTATATACAATTTGAATATATATGACAAACACAAACATAAACAGTAACAAAACAAAACAAACGATAATAACAATGAAATTCAAATGTGACAACCATGTTTGTTTCCGTTTCGTTGAAGTTTTAGGTCAATTTCAATAATGATGATAGCTATTAACGATGAAATTTACAATTGAATTTCATCCTCATATCAAGAACAATATTGACTTTTTTTTGCTGAAACTGAATTTTCCATTTATATTATTGATTTTATGAATATCAATTTCTAAAGAAAAAATCTCCAAAATCGATAAGTTTTTGGGATATTATTTGTTTATATTCAAATAAATTGAGATATATCTTCTTGTGTTTTCTTTCAAATTCAATTTGATGATGAAAAATTGGTAATGAAAAAGAAAGAGGTTTTTTCCTTTTCAATGATTAATGCCCGTAGGATGTATTCTTTATGTATGTGTGTGAGTATGTTATAGTGAAAAAGAATCCTGACGAATAATTTCGATTGCTTGGCATCACATTTTTCATCAACACATCAAGTTACATCATCATTTAATTAATAATTTAGCCAATCATCAGCTCTCTCTATCTTTGGCTGTTTTTCATCTAACATTTTTTAACCATCTTCATCAATTCGTTTCATGTGCCATTAAATAGTCATATATCAGATCAAGGTCTAATACATTCGGATAGAAGACATTTAGGCACTCATCATTTAGGGGTTTCAAAGATGAATACATTCATTAAAACAAATAAATGAAAAAAAATTCATTTGATGGCAATACAAACAACCGACCAACATTAATGATAATAATAATGAATACAAATGTTAAAAAACATCAAAAAACTGTGAAAGAAAGAGAAAAATGATTAAAAGTAGCCTGAAGGAAAACGATTGGATCGACATTTTTTTTGTTGCTCCGTTGCTTTGCCTTTTTCTGTCATTTTCAAAGGCCAAGATATACTGATGTGAATCTTTGCCGTTTTTTCAATTTTATTTATTACCAGCATTACTAGCTTCAATTTGATAATCAAAAAGATTTCATTCGTGTGTGAGTTAGTGGGACATATCGAGCAACAGAACAGGATTTATGATTGCTGTTTTGAAAACAAAAAAATTTGAATTGGGTTACTTTCTATCATTCAAATGGATGGTTTCTTTAATCACAAAGTACCTAAATAATTTTTTCTTTTCTAACTTTCTCTCATCATCATCATGGCATTAATTTCATAATCAGCTAACCGTAGATTTTTATTTCATTTTGACATTGCGTTATAAATGTCAAGTATAAGAATTGAAATCATATATGAACTTGTCAAAATAAAACAAAAAAAACAGAATAAAATTGAGCAATTTGGTTCAAAAAATTTGATCAACTTTAACATATGTTACTGATAGATAAATATAATATGCAAAAATAATGAATTAATGAAATAAGTATTGTGGCATGATATAAGACATCATGACATTGATATGATGTTTATTACTTATTCATAATGAAGAAAAAGCAACAACAATAACAACAAATTTTTAAAATGAATATAAAAATGTCTACTATTATTTTCAATATAACAATCATCATTATAAAGTGAAGGAATTTTTTTTTCTTAAAAAAGTCTTCTTTTTCTATCTATCTCTCTCTCCCTCTCTTTCGATAAAGAAAAATATGCATCACCATAGCCATAAAATGGGTTGACATTATTATTATTATTCGAGCGAATAGAATGAAGACATAGAAGAAATTTCAAATTCGTTTCATCCATATTTTTTTTTCATTGGCAATGGTGATGCATTCATCATAAAAATTTAGATGAAATTTTTTAAAATGCTCTATCACATAACTATCCTAACATATCTTACTATAATATGACGCCATTATACAACAATTGAATGTGGTTTATTGTAGTCATTAAATTGTCATCATCATTTTTGGTCATTATTGTTTGACAACTATATGTTTATAATTTAAGTAGTGTGTATTCCATATGGCAATTCCCGGTTAAATGATGATGATGATGATAGACAGAATAGATCATGAAGCATCCTATTCAACAAATAACCGGGGGTCTTAACGAAAAAAAATGTACAAAGAAAATTTTTCAAAATTCTTTCATCGTTAACAAATAAAAATTTTTCATGTGAAAAAAATAGTATGAAAAAAATCGAATCAATTGGTCAAAGCTATTAACCGTGATGTTGGTCGAACGGTAAAAAATTTCCCCGCACAAATCATGATGTGTGGATATGGTATACGATGATTGATTGGTCATTATTTTTGAAAAAATAAAATAAGAAATATAAATGGCATTGAAAATGATAATGAAGATAGTACAATTTTTTTCAATAAAATTCTTATCATATTACAATCTAATGGTTTATATTTCGGGTCAAAATAACAGGTCATAGTAGAAGAAAAGGGTTAGACTACATATACGATTCAAGATGTGACTGAAAAAATCTTTTCTTTTTTTGCTCAAATCTTTGATCATTATTGAAATTGAAAGGACAATCCAATTCGTAAAAAACATCATTTAAATTGAGTATTTCCTATGTAAATGTATTATATTAGTTATAACAAATGAAGAGAAAAAACATCAATATTTCCATTTTGTTAATCGAGATCGATAAAAAAAATCTAGCCACAAATAACATGGCAATCATGGTGAATGTAGATATAAAAACATCCACCAAAAACACAGACATCAACAATGTGTTGTCGATATTTTTTTTCTCTAATCAATATCAATTATTTGTAATATGATATGGTTACAATGATGATAATGACAAGCTTGATTTTTTCCAAGAAAAAAAAACATGCAAATATAAATCAAAAAAAAAAAAAAAATAATAATAACGAAAAAATTCAAGATAATTATAAAGATGATAATATACCGACAACAGTAACAAAATTACTGAAACTCTTTGATAATGTTGTACAAAACGTGATACTTAGAATCATTTGTTATCCGATTTTCAACAACAAAAAAAAAAAGAAAAGAAAAAAGAAAATGTGTGAGAACACAAATATTTTTGGTTTACGAACATGATGTTGATCAACTATAATAAGAATAATAATAATAATAATAATCTTCGACATATCAATCATCATTGTATTGAAATTATTATTACTTTCAATTAAATACAGTGAAAATTATTATTAAAAATTAATAAGTTTTTTGGCCAATGTATTTTCTTAATGACAATCTTAATAGAAACAATAATAACAGCCGTCTAGATAAATTTCAACGGAAATCATTGATTTATTTAGAGCAAACAAAAAAAATTATACATAGTGCTTAAAATAGAAGTGAATGCAAACACATCCAACGGATAAAATAATGTTTGAAAATCAATACAATCCGTAGGTAAAATAGATCAATTTTCGATAGTTGATTATTTTTGTTGTTGTTTTTGTTTTTCACACAACAAAATCATCGCCAATTTTAACTCATTTTAAGATAAATAGATAAAGTGATGTAAAATCAAACGAAAAAAATGATGAATTTATTTTTTTTCGGAAAAAAGTTCAGAAATCGACAGATCAAATAATTGAATCGATATAAGGGTAAATAATGAATAATAATAATAATAATAAATCGTAAAAAATTGAAAATTTTCTTCCTGAATGGATTTAATTTTCATTTCGTTTTGATCGTTGCATGTTTGATTGGATGATTGATCGATCGATTCGGTCGTTCAATTGTTTGGTTGGTTGATTGATTGATTGAACGATTTTTTTTTGATTTAATTTTCTTTATTTTTTTCGAATTAAAATATGTTCAATCAAAACAGTTTTTTCGTTTTTCGATATTATTATTTTTTTCATTTCCTATATGTTTTGATTTGAATTTTTCTTTTTTATACTCAAAAAATGCAAGAGTTTACCAATCATACACCTACGACTATATTTCAAACAATTGATTGAAAGATTTCAAAAATACAAGATCAATCCCATTTCCTTTGAATAGCTTTGAAATTTTAATATTAGAACTTTGTTCGATGATAAATTTGAAGAATAAAGATGCCGAATAAATAAACAGAAAAAAAAGAATTATTGACGTTATATCGTTATACTTTATATCCAGTTTTTGAGACAATTTTTAACGTCTACATATCATCGTTTTATCATTTCTGGCTGAAAGAACATCATATTACAAATAAAATGACTATATCAAATAATAGTAAAATAAAGTAATATTCGCCGGTTTCAACAGAAACATCATTGCAGTTTTGTTTTATTTTGTTTTCTATGGAAGAGAGTGATTGAGTGCAAATATTGTTGTTGTTGCTGATGTTGTTAATTTGATGCGGAACACTGAAAAGATCCCAATTCATCATCAATTATTTATTCACCATTGTAATCTTTTGAGCAAGTTTACATTTTCATTAAATTCAATTTCCTTTTCACTTCTCGTCATCATCATCATCATCTTTTAGTTTTAGTTTAATAAAAGATTGATGAAAAAATTCTTTTTTTCATCATCAAATATAATAAAAAAATAAATTTTAATGATAAATTTAAATACAAGATTGATTGCTTTTTACAATATGTTCTAGTAATATTATTTGATGTATTTTGGTGTGGAAATCATTAAAATTAAAATTAAAAAAATATGCAAATTTCATGCGAGAAAAAGAGCATAACGGAAAAGCAGAATGAATGAAAAAATAAAGAAACGAAATATGGATCTGATATCCGTTTATATTCTCGGCTCTCTGTTTTGTTGTTGTCACAACGACAAATTTTTCGATCGAAATTCATTAGAATAAAAATTCTAAGTATAGAATATGTTTGAGATCCAAGACCATTAATAAATATTGAACGACGAGAAAAACATTAAAAAAACGAAATTCAAATCTATTTGACAAGAGATTTCATTTTTTTTCTATGTACATAATTGATGTTTGTTGTAGGATAATGTAAACTCAAACAAAAACATACATACATAATTTAGAAACAAGAAATTCTTACCACACGCAATAATTGACTAAAACAAATAAATATTTAGAGAGGAAAAAAATTACATATGAAATTTTCGTGTCAAACATGATTACCATCATTTTCATTTATTGAAAAAAAACGAATCATCAAAAACGAAAATTGATTTGAAATGAAACAAAAAAAAAAATGCTCTATTTTCAGGATTTAGTAATGAAAATAAAATGGAGGGAAAAAATTCGTGAATTGTGTTTTGCTCCTTTGAATCTAACCGTTTTGCCATTTGGCAAAATTGATTGAGATGATTTGAACTTTTTTTCCCTAATCATTTTGCCTTTAATATTTTTATCCTTTTTTTGGAAAGATAATTTTGGACATTTGAAAGTTTATAATCAAATTGATGATTGTTCTAGATTTTTGTTGTTTTTGTTCAGATGTGTGAATAAGTAACATTACATAGGTGTGTTTTTTTTGGAAAGCATTTATATCTGGTTATTTTTTTCTCATTGCTGATCATGATGATGATGATGATAATGATGAGATACAAAAATGGGATAAGTTCTTGGTCTTAATTTTTTTTTTGTTCATCATTCCAATGTGAGTGTTTAAATCAATCTATCTATTTATTTCTATATATTTCGAATGTGTATTTGACATGTTTTTGAGATTATGATCATTAGAATTGAATACAAATCAGAAAGAAAAATCAGAAAAAAAGAAATAATTTTCCATTGCCACTAAATACTCTTAAATATTTTTTCTTTGATGATCATGTATGACAATTACTGACCACCAATGATGATGATGATTGTTATATGTTGGTGATTATTATTATCATCGTCATAATCATACAAAAATGTCCAGCATAAATATTTTTCCTTTCAGGAAACGATTATTTGATCAATTCACAAAAAATATGTAGCGATGATGATCGATGGCGATGATGATCATTTTCTTCCTGATTATGATTTATCAATAACTATTGGCATACTTATATATCTTTAAGCTGTGTGAAAAGATGAACAGAAGAGTGAAACAAAAAAAAAATTTCATCTACTATTTCGATTAGAGTATATAACATTATTAAGTATGCGAAAAAAGATTGAATAAGAAGAAAAAAGACTGGTCAAAAATTTATCTCACCTCCAGTTTTTATCATCAACCATCATCATCATCATCGATCATTGATCATAATAATAATAATAATAAAAAGTGGCTGTAAAGATGATGATTTTTATCTCTGATGCTTATGATCACTTATCAATTGTGATTGTGTAGATGAAGAGAAAAAAAAAGATTCGAAAATAACTGTGAAGATGTATTAATGTCGTTATGATATGGTAAGCCATATCAATCGTTTTTTTCATATTACAATCGATTTCTTTTCTTTTTTTTATTATCAAACGAAAAAGAAAACTAAAATCATAAAATATCTTCTATTCAGATCAAAATCGTTAGTCAGATTTTTCATTTTGACTTATTGTGATCACAGAAAAAATATAAATATAAACAATGAAAAAAAACGGGAAAAAAATTTGGGCGTCATATACAACGTCCGTCCAACAACAACAACAACAAAAACGGACAATCCTAAAGGAACAAGGTGGATATTATTCATCTTTTTTTTCTCTGAATATCTATTCTATTTTACTCTGATATAAAGATTATCAGCTATTATTGTTAAACGAATTAGGCTAAACACGCGTATAAACTTTGAACAAAAAAGAATAAAAAAGAAAAGAAAAAACAATCCATAAATCTATTTGGATTGAATGTAAGCATGTTGTTTGTTGAGTCATTGTTAATTTGTGAACATAAATCAAAATGTAAAATGGGTAGTTAAAAAAAATCCAACATCAAAAATGATGGAGATCAATTTCAAGATTTTATTATCATATGGATTGGTGGTCCTTCCCATTTATTATGAAATAACAAACAATAAATGATCAGAAATAATTCAGTTGCACAAGATCTGCTAAAAAAAACAAATAAGAAAAGAAACAAAAAACCGGCTTGTATTTGAAATACAATAAGGGACCGCCAAAATAATCATGATTTTTCCCGCCATTCCTTTTATTCATATTCATAATAAGCATTTTTTTCGAGTAAACCAGAACTAATCATAATAGCGAGAATGATGATAATAAGTGTGTGTGTGGTCAAGCCGATAAAGCAAAAAAAAAAAAAAAGACAACAAAACATCAGGCGCCAACAACCAGAATGTTCAGCAATCGATTTGTACGACAATAATAATGATAACAACAAGTTCATTGTTTGTGTATAATTGAAATTGTTTTCTTTTCTTTTTCCTCCCAAAAGATATTTGTAACAAATAATATGAATGAATGAATGGACTAACAAATAGAAAAAATGAAAAAAAATTCACCTGAAAACCAATAAATATCATCAAGATGACAAAAGGCATACTTCATTCGCTATCTTTGATCAAATTTGACAATTGATTGAAAAAAATAGAGAAGAGCAAACCATAAGTGTACAACATTTTCCAACCTATACCTTGATATAATTGGCTCCTGAATGAATAAGCAAAAAAATCACCGATTTCACATCAAGATAAGTATCAAGAGAGTTGAAATATAAAATGGCCATGAACTTGTTGATACTTGTGATATCTATCAGGGTGGTTGATCAATGACCAGTTTTTGTTGTTTTTATGGCAATGATAATTGATATTGTTCATGACAAATCATAATTGATGCTTGTTAGTATAGTTAAAGATTGGAAAAAATATGAAAAAAACTGTATATTTTTTTCAATGAATATTTCAATGACCTAAAAATTAAAATATCAACGATTTGATACATAGATCAAGTACAAGCAATTTTGGTTTTTCATAAAAAATCAAACACAAAAAAACTATTTTAACCCAATGAAAGCATTAAAAAAAATTTCAAGTTTTCATTATCAAATTCAAATCTTTACTCTAAAAGATTAACGTTATGAATTATTGTTAATTAAAATAAGTAAACAAAATTAGAGCATAACGAATGAAAAATGATTATTAGCCATTTTTTTATATTTCCAAACTTGTTACTATTACAACTTTATTATAACCGGTATTGCACCATTCATCTGTATTACATAACCTCGATTATTATAGCCATTTTCATACATTAGATAACTATACCTGTAAAATCGATTTGTTCATCTAGTTAAAAAAAAAAATTTCTTCACATTTTCTTCTTTTTTTTTTTTGAAAGTAATATTTCCAGATCAACTTTGTTGTCGTTTTTATTTTGTTAACATAGTTAATCGGTAAATTCGCTAACAATTTAATTTATATTCCTCAATGTTTTTTTTATCATCTAATCTCAAATCATCATGTCACCATAAAAATATTGGGAGAAAGAGAGAAAAATATGAGGTAACGACATATTTAGAAACATTGATATATCTGGATATTATAAATGTTATTTTGGAAAAAAAACCAAAAATGTAAATGCAAACCACCACCATAAACATACATATAGGATCAATGTAATAGAAAATAAAAGAAAAATTTTGTCGAATATCTTTATGGAGAAATAAAATCCAATCAATCAAAGATAACAGCAGCAGTCACAGCAACAATATTAAGTGGCCATTCATCAAATTAACTACAAACCAAAATAACATTTATTCCATAATATTAATAATGTTGTCATAGACCTGTTTGATAAAAAATAATGATTGCAAAAACATTTTTAGCTGCAATAAAAAAAATAACGATTTGGGATTTTACTGATTGATCATAGTATATCACCAAAAAAAAAAAGGAGAAAAAAAAAAAGAGAAGCCAAACCGAAAGCAATTCCAACCCAAAAATTGAAATTATTTTTTGTAAAGAAACCAAATTAATCAAATATTTTAATTGCCATATTTAGATGAACTATTCTATCTGTGAGAAAGTGTCATATAAATGAAAAAAAACAAGAACAACAACAACACAATAAAAACAATGAGAAATCATTTCCTAATGATTATTATCGTTGTTTTCAGGTTTATGGAATAGAAACTTTTTCATCAATAGTCCGGGGTTCAAGTGCTTTGTTTTTGTTGTATTTTGGAAAAGAAATAAAAACAAATCGATTTAAATTGATTTTTTTCCAGATTTACATTAAATTTTTGGGATGAACATTGATTTCAAGTGCAGTAGAAAGGTTCGGGAAAAAAATCAATGAAAAAAAATTCCGAACATTTATCACTTTGATCAATGATAATTTATTCGTAAAACAGTTTAGTTATTGATCAAAAGGAATGCGAAAAAAAAATCCATTTTCAATTAACTTTACGATATAAAATGATTAATTTGGATTTTTTTTTGTTGTTATTGTTTTGTTTCAAATCAACTTTCCATTGTCAATAATAATAATGAATATGCACATAGAACACCAATGAGAAAATTGACTGAATAATAAAGATGAGAAAAAAAGAAAAAGAAAATGTACTTCCAAAAAAAGTGATGATGATCCTCTTTCTCTCATAACCAATCGAATAATAATGATTTTTAAAATGAACAATTTTTTTAGTCCATCAAACAATGACATCATCATCACTGTGATCAACATCATCATCATCATCACTTGAATCATTCCTGGATGATTACACAACAGATACTACTACAGTATTGTTTGTGCCACCAACCGAGAAAAATTCGATGAAAATAAATGAATAAATGATCGAGGAAAATGATGGAATAAACAACAACAACATTTTCATTTTGTTTCAATGAAGTTTCATTTTCTCACCGAATAAAAACAAGAAAAATTGTGATTTTATGGATCGGTTGGATTTTTCAAATGAAAAAGAAATAGAACAAAGCATCCCTTGTTTTTTGTCTTCTTGAATAATAAAATAATGATTTTTTTTCGTTCACATCACGGGTCCTTTGTGACAACTCTTTTTTCTCTTCACTTTTCGATGCATTGTCACTTCATTGAGATGAATAATGACAACATAACAAAAAAAAGATAAACAACATTACGCGTGTATTTATGTTATGTATTATAGAAAAAAGGTTTGCTTTTAAGATATTTGAAAGTTTTTGTTTCCTCATTTTTTTTTATTTTTGAATCAATAATGATAATAGCATCAGCGGACAAAAACAAAATAACAGCAACATAAACATCTTTTAAAATGGAATTCAAAATACGATTTTAAAGTCATTTTTCATCATCATCATCATACATTAATATATTAGAAAAAAAACAAGATAGAGACATTTGAATTTCTGCTTCAAATGATAAGAAAACAAAATATGTTTACAAAACAATTCAAATCAAAATTTTTTATTGCGAAAGATATTAAAATAACCGGATCAAAATATCAAAAAATGATGGAAAACTAAATGAAGAAAATTCTATGTTACAAAAGTAATCATAATAATATATTGATGGACAAACATTATAATCGATATATCGTGTGTGCGTGTGAATGAAAAAAAAGAAGAAAAAATCAAATCGAATTCAAATCGAGTACAAAATAGAAAAAAAAGAGTTCAAATCAATTTCCCGTGAAAAAGGTGTTCATCATACTATTTGCAATTGTAATTGACATTTTCGTGATAATGACTCAATTTTTTTTTCTTTTTGGTTGTTACTAAAGAAATTAAGTTTGTGATTTTAATTTTATCATTATATAAATATAAGATGTCTTACACAATTAGTCGAATAAATCGATTGATCGATTTTGATACGAAACGAATGGATCATTAAATTTCAAACCAATTGATAGCTAGTTTTGATGATGACAAACAACATCATCAACAACAATAACAGATCAAGTACAATCATCAATGATCGTGGCCTATCCCCATTTGACATCGGAAACAAAGATTCACTAAAAACGATCAATCAATCAATCATCAATTGTTAGTTTGTTGTTCTTTTCATCATCATCATGGACAACAATTCTATCCATTTCATTTCATTGTCAATCAAAATGAAGCAATAGAAAAAAGAAAGAAAAATTAGTTGTATTACCATTACAGATCAATAACGGATCGAATGGATTGAAAATCTCATCTATATCATCATCATCATCATCAATAAACTCACACATCATGAATCGAATACAGAGATCAATATTATGTTTCGAAAGCTTTTATTTTTCCTTTTTCATACGAAATCCTAAACGTGATGTGCGTTTGTTGTAACCTCGATTTTTTCTTCTTTTCAAAAAAATCAACTATAAATGAATGAATAAGTTAAGTATCATCATCTTTTGTGGAAAACTTTCAATCTTTTTGGCAAAAGAAAAAAATCCGTTTTCTGTTCCGTTGCCAGATGATTTGATGGATCAATAAGTCATAAAATGAAAATGAGAAAAATGAATTTACAGAAAGAAAAAATCGATTGACACCGATTACAGGCAATGGTGACCAAATAACAAAAACCATAACCAAAATGTAAAACGTTTTAAAAAAATAATGATCATCATTGGAATCAAGTTATGAAATTATTAAAATTTTAATAAATTTTGTCATCTTCAAGAGTTTTTCCATGGGATTTTTTCCCGCTTATTTCCTTCATTATCTAATCATCTCTGATAATTAGATGATAATTTAATTTAATTTTTCAAATTCTTCCGTTCGTTCATTGTTTTTATTTTTGTTTCTTTTCTTTTCTTTTTGCTTAAACATCCTATCGTAAGTGTGTGTGTGAATGTTTCGCACGCTAAATATAAATAATGATAACAATTTGCAAAAAAAAGACGGCAATTGTTTCAAAGTTTGTTTTTTGTTTTGTTTGTTGTGCTAGTAAAAAAAATAATTAATATGATTTGATGATGATAAAGCAAAAATAAAAATAATAAAACAAACAAGACAAGGAAGGATTGTACGGAAAGAGAAGAGACAATCACATCAAAGATAATCATAATATTCATTCAGTTTAACCGAGCAAAAAAAAAAACAACAAAATTCAGCCAAAAGTTTTTTTTATTGTTGCTAGTTAGCGTTGTGCTTTACAAATAACACATCATAATATAAACGATTCGATAAACCCGGAATAAATTTCTCCGAATAAAATATCACATACAATGAGATTGCTTCATTTTGTTTTGTTTTTTTATTATTTTAAATTAGTCTGTGGCTGATGATTGAATCTTTGGAATTGTTTTCTTTTTTTTCATTTCTGATGACTTTTTCTTTTAAGATATGAAATGATCGATTACCAACGATTGTTTATCATTTGATAGAAACATTTTTTGTTTTGTTTATCGTTAGCTCAATGTAATTAGCAAGCTAAAAAAACAATAACAACATTGATAATGATAAGGATAAACAAAAAAATAAACCAAATTCCAATTATAACAAGAATCGGATGGCAAAAAAAAATTCTAATATTTTATTAGAGTTATAGCATGGGATAAATGTCGTTGTTTCATTTTTTTTTGTTGTTGTTATTAATGGTGGACATTGAACCCTTTTTCCCCTTCGTTTGTTTTCTATGAGAAAGATTCTTTGAAGAAACAAAAACAAATAAAATTGTTATTGTTGTTGTTCTATAGCTTTAAAGGCTTTGTATTTTTCTTGAATTCGGTTTTTTCGTTGATCTCATTTATTTATTTTTAATACCAATCACAAACAACAACTAAACGGACAAAATGAAAATAATTCCAAATCTATAAATGATGGAATTCTTAGGAAACAGAAAAAAAACAAAACAAAATCTATTCTAATATAAAAAAACAACACAATCAAATTATTTGATGAGATAAGTCAATGACAATATATTATTATCTTTTTTCCTTTTTATAAAGATTCTTTTCAATTTAGATTTAAATTTTTAATATATATTAGATTCTTAAACGATTAAATTCAATTTATTCTTACTTATAGAGAAGAATTTCTATTTTATTTTCAGAAAATTAAATTCACAATGTTTATTTTCTGTTCAATAATCTAAATAGGATTTTCTGGAATAAATATTTTTATTTTATATCTAATAAAATGAAATTGAAACTTGAAATCAATTATTATTTCAGAATCAATGTTTATATAGACATAAGATTAACTTCGAAAAAGATTAAGATGTTATTAATGATTATTATTATTATTATTAACTGATTAATCATTTAAAATGATAAAGATTTTTTGATTCGTATTTCCAAAATGAAAATTATTGAATTCTTTTTTGAAATTATCAACGTTATTAATATATGTAGTTCCGGTTACAGTCAAGCAAACAAACAAAAAAACTATTACAACAAATGACATATGAATCAAACAGATGTATTCTATACAAGGTTTGGCCATACGGTAAGATTGTGTGTTGGATATACATTACCAAAGTGAACAAAATGAACAACCAAACAAAACAAAACCCCAATACACCAGATGTTTTATTTTATTCTTGTTTTATCAATTTCTGGCCAACATATATATAATATGAAATAAAATACGAACATTGGATGTCGAATAAGAAACAAAAATGACAACTATCACATCAAATGATGGATAAATAATTTGTAGCTGTTTTGTTCGTCCTTGTTTATTTATTTGTTTTGTTTGCATGACCGAAATGTTTTCGAAAAAGGTTTTTTTTTCATGTTTCTTTTTCTTTTTCTTCATTTCATTGAACTCGAAAAGAAATTTAACAAAAGAATAAAGCAAATTTCTTTTCTCCTTAGTTCTTGTTTTTTATTGCTTTCCTATATGCCCTAATAATTTTTAATTACATCAATCTTTTTTTTTGTGTGTATGTGTGTGTTCCTCATGAACAAAAAGACAATTTCTTCTTTTCTTCGGTCATAAGGAAGATATGTGACAAGAATTATTATCAAACAATAAAATTATAATTAAATTGATGTCAGTGGAGATAAAGTTTTTTATTGAAAATAAAAATTTGAACAAAAAAACTTACCAGAATTTAGATGAAATTCATAAATTTTTTCATTTCAAAAAAAAATAATGATAATTAAATAAAAATGTTGGCTGTATCGATCGATTATGACCAAATCAAAAGTATTTAACCATTTTGATTTACACATATATAATATTCTTTAAAAAGATTTTAAGAATACATAAAGGAAATTTCATTCATTTATTTTTGATCGAAAACAATAACATTCTTGGTTTATATATTTCCACTGATACACACACTAACACAAATATAAAAAAAACAATATTGCATTAAAACTTGAACATAAAAACAAAATCATTGAAAACAAAATAAAAGATAAATTGTGAAGCAATAAATTATTGTTGTTGTTTGAAACGGATATGGATTACGAACTAAACAACAACAACAATAAACAATAATAACTTATGTAAATAGATAATTCTTTTTAATATGTTGACGCTGATGATTGTGGATCAGTTGAAATTCATGTTGAAGAAAAAAAAACCCGAAATTAAAAGTATTAATATGAAATGTTTTTGGTCTTTTTCAAATAATAGTTATTTTCAAAATTATTTATTCAAAATGATTGTAGTCTTGGAGATTTGGGCGGTTTTTTTCTATTTGTTTCGATCATTTACATTCGTGTGAATGAATGTTTCATTGTTGTTGTTGTTGTTTAATTTTTATTATTGTTCCTGAAACATGGTTTTCCGGAAACTTTTTTCTGGAACATTTGAAATTTTTTCTAGAAAATTTTTTCGCTCACTGTTATAACGAACTTGTATATATTTTGTTGTTACAGAAAGATAATTACCACTCACACAACACCACCATCATTTATATACACCCATTGAAACAATATGAAACATCGGAAGGGTCGTTGTCGTTTCAGGAACCAATTTTGTGGAAGAGGCAATAATATAAACTATATGGAGTGAATAGAACCAGAAAAAAGAAAACAATTTCAATTCAATTGAATGTTCCAAATGGAACAAGCACACACACAGATTTATACAACAAAAAATTTGAAAAATTATACGACAATCAACTATGACTATATACCCGAATGGATGATGATTCTAGATGAAATCATTTCGAAAAAAATATCATCATCATCATGTTGATCATATCCGCGTGCGTCATGCGGTTATTATCATCATCATCATTTTTTCCGCACTAATTTTTTCTCAAACACAAACACATCATACAGACACATCACTTTTGTTGTTAGCAACAAATATACGGACACGGACACTATTCATAGTTGTTGGTTGTCTCTTGTTGAATAATCGTAGCATATGTGATGATGATGTTATTCGGGCGTACTTTGAACTCTCTTTATTTTTGTTTGTTCTCTTTCACATAAATGCTTGTTAACCTTATATAAACGAATTATAATGTCTTTTGAATATATACACTAAAAATCTTTGCTAAATAATAATAATTTCAAAAACAAACTTCACTTTCTCTTCTTGTTCTACATTAACGAACACACACACTATTTCATTCAATAAATATTCGATCTTTTTGGCCATGGTTAAAATGATAATGATGAGAATGTTAAATAACGATGATGTTGTTTGTCCATTTGGGTTTTCGATGTTCAAGTTAAATCAGTCAGTCATATTTTTTCCGTCTTCTTTGATGTTGCTATTTTTTGTTTTCTTTTTTCTTCATTTGGGGTGTAGAATCATTTCATTAAATTGAACTACTACTGTTGATTCGTAATTCATATAGCGTAGATGGATAGCTGGCGCAATTGTAAAAGCTTGTTTGGTTAGTTGGTTTTTCTTTTTGAATATATTTTGGCTGTATTTGTTTGTGATAGCAAGAAAAAAGATGAATGTAACACACTTACGAACAGAAAATCGAATGAAATGCGAACCATACGGCATAAAGTAATTTTGGAAAAAGTTAGAGAAAAAGAGAGAAAGCTAAAGATAATATCGTTCAATTTGAAAAGAAAAACAAGAGAGACAATGATGACAAAAATTTCTTCATTTTTAATGGATGTATACAAATATATGGTGAAAAAAAATGGAGAAAGAAAAAAACTAAAGAGAAAATAAAATAGAAAAATCATGAAAAGAGAATTATTAATAATAATAGTGAATAAAAATGACAAGGATAAGATTAGCTACTGGAAAATAAAGAATTCAAGGTTCATTCGAATGGATGTGTCAATTTTGGATCGATTTTTTGTTTTGTTAACAACAATACAAATATATGATCGTGTTTCGATACTGGGGAAATAATATTTTTGCATTCATCAAATATTTGGTTAGCTGAAATCATTATTGTATGAGTTTAGCTTTCAAAATGCAATCTTTTTTTCTGAAACATTTCATCTTGAATGTCAAAATATCTGTGTTTGTGTACATAAGTACAGAATATATAGAGGAAATTCTGTACTGTTTCACAAAATTGTTTGTTTGTTTATTTATAAAGAATTGGTTTTTTTTCTTTTGAAAAAGTGTCTCCCATCATCATATTTTAGTATAAAGTTTCAAATTCAACAAAATAAATGTGACAGTAAAATCAAAATGATACTGATCATTGAATAAACATTTCATTGATTTTAGATCGAACAGAATCAAACTATTTTTACTAATTTTGCTATACATTGGTGTTGAATCAGAAAAAAATTCATCATAGAGTCATTCTTCATTCGACAAGAATGGCTATAATTGGCAATAGCAAAAAAAAATATCTTTTTTCATGACCTTGATGATTATCTCTACTATCGAATCCATACCAATTATTCGAATATTAATCAAAACAAAAACTTTGATTTTTGATTTGAAAATAATCATATATTTAAAGGTGGTTCTCTCTCTCACACACACACAAACAGAATAATACAAATAAACTTTTTTTTTGATAGAATCAAAATGAGAATGAACACAACAAAAAAAGTTCATTAAAAGTTTATATAACGATATAATCTTCTTATCATTCAAAGATGAACAAACAAACAAACAAAACAAAAGGATGATCATTAATTGTGAAAAAATATGGTTGTTTTTACATCGACAATCGAAATGACGTTGTTCAAAAAAAATTATTTTTTATTATAAAATTCTTTCGCATTTGTTTTTCTTCACAGAAAATGGATGACATATACACGAACGTAAATTGAATTCAAACGATTGGCCTTTTTATTGTATTGTATCACTACCATTTCACAAGCTACAATAAATATGATGATAAAAACAAAACAAAAAAAATTATCCTTGAATATTGACAATACATTTGAAACGAAAGTATAAATGCACATGTACAAAATATAATTATATGGATAATAATCATTTGGTGAGTTTCAAAAATTATTGTCTAATATAATCAACAATTTGCGAGGTAAAAATGTTTTTTGATTTTCTTCAACTCTTTTAATAATGTCTGTAGAAAATTTTTATTATTGGCGAATGATAATGATAATAATGAAAAAAAAATGAATGAAAACGGATGTTCGTATAATGATGATGATGATGATCACGATGTTGATGATGATTTACTTATTTACTACTACTACTTTTTGTCTCATTTTATTCATATTATCATTCATAAGTGAAAGTTAATCTCAAAATTATGATGATGATCTTGACAATTGTCTTGATTGTATCTTGTATAATATAATAGCCAAATATATATTTGATACGTCAAAATTTTCATCTTTTTTGAAGAAGAAGTCAAAACGTAATCATATCATTGGTATTATATCATTGGAAAAAACAAAATACAAAATAAAAATGATGAAATGATTATTATATGTGCATATAATATTATCGTTTGTGACACAAACCATATGGATTGTTGATCTATGATTTTGATTTTTTTTTGTTTTGCAATAAATAACAACAACAACAAAAACATTATTATCAAATGGAAAATCAACAAAATGTGGCCATGGCCAATATTTTCGCAAACAAATATGATAATAGAATGGGTGATCCAACAGATGGTTAAATCACTTGTATATATAATTATTATATAAATCGTATATGGAAGTTGTAATCAAAAGAAAACAAAAAAAAAATGACAATCAATGATTGATTAGATTGTTAATCGATAAACGATATGATCGAATGTTTTTTTCTTTGTTTTCATTCTTCAAAACTTTGATTTGATCGATGGATCAATTGTTTTTTTTTGTTCGCACATAATTCGTGTTCAAATGACCAATGATCAAGATTTACTGATGGCAATTTTGATTTTTTGATTTGTTTGTTTGTTTGTTCAAATGAAAAAAAATGTTATGAAAAGAAATACATATTTTGAATCGGCATTTTTTTATTGACACTTCCGTAATGATCATCATCAACATCATGTGTCTGACATACATATAATGATTGTTCGCTCAAAATAATGTTCGTAATAGTTTCAATCTATTTTGTCATGAATACTAGATGATTTGAAATGATGAAGAAATTGAAAATCTTAGATAAATACTACTATTTCACTGACATAGATAGTTTTTCAGGATGAATGTCAATCGAATGATTGAACTTTTTTGAAGGATGATTGATCCGATATGAAAAAAAATAATCAGAAAAAGAAAACTCATTACTATTGATCATCATTGGGAAAAGAACATAACCTGATGTTCTAATTATTATTGATTTTTTTCAATTTTTTTTATTTTGATGATGATTTGAACTTAAATGTAAAGAATTAATGAATCCAATTTCATCATCATCATCATCATTTTTAAACGAAACAAATATCGGTCATGTTCTTAGTCAATTTTGATTCTTGGGATTTTATTCTTTCTTGTGAAAAAAACAAAGATATTTTTATAATGAATTAGAAGAAAATCTTCTAGAAATGACTGATTCCCAGAAAAAGTGTTGCAATAATTATTGAATGAAATGAGAAGGGAATAAAAATTTCAAGGCCACTAAAGAAATCGTAATTTTTTCTGGGTTTTTTTTTGCCTGATTCCCAGGATAAATTCCTATTATTATTGTTTTTTTTTCAATTCTTCATGGTCTATGATGCATGTTTGTCGTGGAAAAATTATTATTCATGGGAATCGGAAAATTAAAACAAACCATCAACAGAACTTATTGGAAGGAAATGGAAAATTAAACAAATCTTGTTGATGAAACTCGAATTGTGGACAGGATGGAATTGAAATTGAATAAATAATGAAGATATAACAGGATGCCGCGGAATATGGATTAAAACAATACCAAAACATTTATCGTGAAGAAATTAAAAAATTGACGGGAATTGGAAATCAAAACAAATCATCAGCAAACTTATTGGAAGGAAATCGAATATCGAAAATAAACAAATCTTGTTGATGAACTATTGGACTATGGACAAATATGGAGTTGGACTTGATAACAAAATAATTTAGAAGATCAAAAAAAACAGGATGCTGAATAATATCGAAACAAAAACATTGATGGCGGAAATCGGCAGTCTAAGCATTGGATGGATGTTTTGATCGGATGGAACTGGAAATATTTGATGGAAAAACATATATAAACTCCATCAAACTTGGCAAACGTTGGTTGAATTATAGTTGGGTTACATGGTGGTATTTTTGGTAAATATCGGTTATCGACTTAATCGGCGGAATTCAACTCAATGGTGGTTAATTATCGTATTTTAATTGGTGGTTAATATTTGTATTTAATATTGATGTTTAATTGTGAAAAATAAAGTTAAATTTTATAAAGTGAATATTAAATTGATGTGTAAAACATTTTATTTCGACAAGCCAGCAGGAACAAATTGTGCTTCTGAGATAATTGGTGAAAAATTGTGACAACATTGGTGAAACAAAAAAACAAAATTAGTGAAATTGTGCTTCTATGAATATTGATGAAAACGTGAAAAACATTGGTCAATCAATAAACAAAATTTGTGAATTTTTCCCTGGGTGAATATTGGTGAAAAACATAAAAACATTGGTGAATCACACAAACAAAATTGGTGAAATTGTATTTTCGTGATAATTGGTGAAACAACGTATTAAAAAGTATCAACATAATGGCAGATAATAAAGATTTGAAAAAAATGGAGTTATCATCACAACTGACAAAAATGGAATCGCTAAAAGGAAAAATCTATCGAAAAATAGACGATATAATTAAAGAATTACAAAAACAAAAGTTTTCAAAAATACCGGTAATTGTAGCAACTCACCGCCTAATAGAGTATGCTAACGAGCATGAATCATTAAAGAAGAAAATATCGGAAACTTGTGCAGAATTAAAACAATCTTATGAAGAACAAAAATATGATTGGAAAACGAAGGAAACATGGGAAAACTATTCGAGAATATTAAAAATGGTGGGAAATATTGAAAAAGAAATTGAAGAAAAAAATATTGAGCTAAAATCACAAAACACACCAAGCCAAACTTGTTCAAAATACTTAAACAATGAATTCAATGAAACAACAACGTCAATAGATCAAGGAACAACAAAATTCGATTCTGGACAAATAAAATTATTGTTACCGTTCGATGGAGAGTTTTTGAATTTTCATGAATTTTTCGAACCTTTTTTACAAATTGTGGATAATGCAGATATATCAAACGCATTAAAACTTCAAATTTTGAGACAAAAAATGGATGATGAAACACGAACATGGTTGATAGGTTTATCGGAAAGTGGTGACTACGAAACGGCAAAAAATCATTTGAAAGAATATTTTTATAATGAATATGAAATCCAAACAAGAGTTCTTTTTAAATTTTTAAAGGAAACACCAAATCAAAAAGAATTTGATATTATTTCAACAAGAAACTTATTGGTCAAAGCAAGAAATGCTTACAAAATGTTGGTAAAAGCATCATCTAGCGAATATGTAATTGAAACATTAAAGTTATACGTAATAAATAAATTGGCTTCTTCGGCTTTGCGATCGTTGGGATATGTGGACGGATTAACAATGGAAGAATTGTTTCAGTTTTTGGAAAAAGATTTAAAACTGGCGCAAAAACGAGTGCAAATGTATTACGATCCACCTGAAGTAACAACTGAAAAACGAAATGAATATGCTTCAAATGAAAGAAACATAAATATTGGAGAAAATTATAATTATAATTATGATCAAAGAAAATGGATGTTCTGTCATTTTTGTAACAACAAAACACATGATACAAAAGAATGTAAATCTCAATTATCATTGGAAGAAAAACGTAATATTATCATCGATAAACGTTTATGCTGGAATTGTTTTGGTAAAGGACATCCAAGTAGATTTTGCAAGATGGAGCAAACATGTGAATTATGCGATGGAAAACATAACACTATGTTCTGTTTACAACAGAATCAACAATTTAATGAATTGAAAAACAATCGTATTGAACAACAACAGGGAAATGGCTCTGTACGACAGAAAAATATGATAAAACCAGCAGCATACTATGGACAACACAATATTTATCCTAAAGAATACAGAGGAGCAAAGCAAACAAATAATGGACAAGAGCAAACATCAGTTAAAGAGCTGCAAAATCATATGTTAAATACACCAACCGGGAAAAGGAAAAATGAAAATGATACGAATATAAATTTGGAACAATCATGGAATGATATAATGGATAAAGAAGCCATGACGGCAATTTTGGAAAATGAAGAATTGACGGATATTGGAGGTCGAAAATTTTCTGAATATTGAATACTATTGAAAAACAGAAGATATAAAATAAATTAAAACAAAACAAAACGAAACGAATGGCGGGAATTTATTTAAGCGGGAGGATGTCATGGAAGATTAAAATTGGTTGGAATTGGAATCGATCATAAAAAATGGGAAATTATGGACAACAAACAGGAAAATTTAATTATTGGAAGAATATTAGACAAGTGGTAACCGGAAAATATTGAAATTGGAAATTCCTGGCACAAATTATCGATATCGTATTGTTAGTAATGGATTTGTTTGGTTTAACGGTTGGAACGATCATTTATTTTGGACATATCGGAAAACATAAGATTGGTAAATCAGGTGGTAAAGGTCGTGGTAAAAGTTAATTGCATAACTTGGAACATTAATAAATGAACATAACGTGCCAAACAAAACGAAACGAAACCAGCAACGAAAACCAATGGCGGAAATCAATTTTAGCGGGGAGATGTCGTGGAAAAATTATTATTCATGGGAATCGGAAAATTAAAACAAACCATCAACAGAACTTATTGGAAGGAAATGGAAAATTAAACAAATCTTGTTGATGAAACTCGAATTGTGGACAGGATGGAATTGAAATTGAATAAATAATGAAGATATAACAGGATGCCGCGGAATATGGATTAAAACAATACCAAAACATTTATCGTGAAGAAATTAAAAAATTGACGGGAATTGGAAATCAAAACAAATCATCAGCAAACTTATTGGAAGGAAATCGAATATCGAAAATAAACAAATCTTGTTGATGAACTATTGGACTATGGACAAATATGGAGTTGGACTTGATAACAAAATAATTTAGAAGATCAAAAAAACAGGATGCTGAATAATATCGAAACAAAAACATTGATGGCGGAAATCGGCAGTCTAAGCATTGGATGGATGTTTTGATCGGATGGAACTGGAAATATTTGATGGAAAAACATATATAAACTCCATCAAACTTGGCAAACGTTGGTTGAATTATAGTTGGGTTACATGGTGGTATTTTTGGTAAATATCGGTTATCGACTTAATCGGCGGAATTCAACTCAATGGTGGTTAATTATCGTATTTTAATTGGTGGTTAATATTTGTATTTAATATTGATGTTTAATTGTGAAAAATAAAGTTAAATTTTATAAAGTGAATATTAAATTGATGTGTAAAACATTTTATTTCGACATGTTTAATTCAATGAATGAATGTAATAATTTAGATTAATTTGGTTTTGCTTTGTTTTTTCATAAGGTTAAATGATAGAATATGTCATATAGAATTATTAAATGAAAATAAGAATGAATATAATTTTCTGGCCCATGTTGAAGACCTTGTATGAAACGGATAATACAATTTAAAAAAATACTTACCTTTTCAACGAAGGTTCATTGACTTGTTGTTGTAATTAACTTAATTAGTTGTTTTTTTTCAAAAGTTTTTTTTAGGTGTTGCTTAGCGGTGAAAAAAATATTTGGCCGAAACAATGTTGGCGCGCAGCATGATCATGTTTTTGTTTTGTTTTGTTTTGTTTTCACCTAAAACAATCAAAATCGCCGAAAACAAAATATACAGTTTTGATTTGCCCAAAGTTTTCATATTTTTTATTTTGCTAATCAAAGTATAGATATGACAAAATCTGAAATGGAAAAATTGGAAATAAACAAACTGAAACCATCGCTGACTTGCGAATTTTCTGGTTTGATATTTCGGTTTGTTCTGTTTGCATGGTTTCGATCATCATCACGATGAATTTAACAACAAAACAAAAAAAATGCCATTCATTTATCCATACAACAAAAAACGAAACAAATGGCCAAGATCAATTGCTTTGCTTCGAAATTTGCTTTGAATGGAATAATGATTTTGATAGCCTTATTTAGTCTGCTATTGGATGTTTGCAATGGTGTGGTGTGGTTGTGGTTGTGGTGGTAGTTTATAAATCTGATGATAAAAAATCCGAATGAAAAATAATTTCATCATAAACATTGAATTTTTGAAATGAGAGAGAGAGAGAAAGAAAGAAAAAAATCCAAATCTTTGATGTTCGATTGAGACATATGCGATACCCCATACCTTCACACACACACACCACAACCCTAATGGTAGACGTTCAAAAAAACAAGTGGTTGTAAAGCATGAACTTACCTGAGTAATCAATGTAATGAAAGGAAATTTCACCCACACACACTTTTTTATTCATCCACATTTTGCATGGTTTCACAAACTTTTGTTTGGTTAGGCCGCAGACTGATTGATATTTTCATCTCTGTTATTCCTGTTGTTGTTGGTGACAATATAATTGATTGCCAACATCTGTTCATGAATGGGTGTGTGTCTATGTTTTTTCTCGGTACTCTGTGTTGTTTTTTGTTGATTTTCAGGAAATTTGTAAAAATTGCTTGACATCAAATTTATCAAAAATGAATTTAATCATTTAGATAGCGGATGAACTTTCCACTATCATAATTATCATCATCATCATCATCATCAGACTAAAAACTTATGGACAAAAAACAAAAACAAAAAATTTCGATGACTTGACATTAAATTATTATTATATCATCTAATTCAAACTATTTTGACCAATTCAAACTACCTACACATTAAAACGCCGATGTAGGCTTGGCTTTCATTTTGGGTAAAAGGAAATGTACAAGGTCAGGCCAAATTTTGTAAAAAAAAATTCAGATTACATTCACAAAACTTGTATATTCTTATTATTAGATAAATGTTAATGGAAATAAGAAGTTCAATTCATGATTTTTAAATAGCCAAATCATCATCATCATCTCACCTGGCTATACTTTTAAAATGCTTTTTTTGCTATTGTCGTCCACCATACATTATCGGTCGTTTGGATCACGTCGAAATTCAAATGTGACAAAACTTGGAAATGAAAAATTGAAAAGAAAGGAAACTGATTTGAAAGTTAATTTTTAATTTTCTATTTCTGTATTTTGTTTCAGTTAACGTTTTTTCTTTTCTTTTTTTTGGTTGCTAACTTGGTTGAATGAAATCCTGATTAATTAAATATTTATCTGAAAAAAAGATTACCAAGAAAATGATCTGGTAATGAGAACAGTGTCACAAAAAAAACATGTTATCCTTTTTTTTATGTCTTTGACGTTTATCTTTATTTTTTCATTTCTATCAGAATCTCAATTTTCGGTTTTCAATGTTGATGTCTGTTTTTTTTTCATCCATTGTAAAAGTGATTTTAACATACAAAAAAAAATATCATTCTGGTTTCCAGATCCAAATTTTTCTTTGTAATGTAAATTGAATGTCTTCCATGTATGTTTATTGTTACGTTTAAATCGTAACATTCAAATTCAATAGAATCAAGATTAAAAATAGATTGAATAAAATAAAATAAATTCGTTCCGTTTTCCTGTGTGGTAGCTCAAAATCAATTCAATCTTGAAATGGAATTTCATGAATCGAATGATCAATATATTTAAAGTTTGAACTAATAATTTCAATATGCGAAAATCATTGAATTCAATATGTTTTTTTTGTTGAAATTATTTGATAATTCGATATGCTATCTATTTTGGTTATCAATCGATTGAAAGAAAAAATAACCATAATCCAATGATTTTATTCAATTTTTTTATTGTTGAAAAATTTCAACATTCATTGGTTTTTTTTTGTAAAAATGATTGTCCAACAAACAAAACAACAACCAAAAAACATCCTAAAACGTGATTATGTTTACTATAGTGTTTCGTTCACACTGAGAGATAAACACTGAAAAGATGAAGTTAAGTTTGAAAAAAACAACAATTTAATTCGGGAAAAAAATTTCCGTTACAATTCCATAAGATAGTTTAATAGTTCGAGATTGAAAGATTCATTTGTTTGCATCCTTGCAATGAAAAAAAAGTCGATTTTCTTTCCTTTTAAACGAATCTTGTATTTCAATTCTATACAAAAATTATCTGTTATCCAACATGAATAACAATAACAACATTTGTTATTGTAGACCATTGTTAAAAAGGATAAAAACAACAATCAGCATGATGTTATTAGGAAAAAAAGTGATGATGGAGAAGAATTTTTTTTTTGAAAAAGGAATACAATTTCCGTAATATATTTGCTGTTGTTAAAGAATGTGACTAGAATGTTTAAATAAATAAATAAGAGAAAGAAATTAACTATGCAACAAACAATCACTAATGAATATTTCAAGTAGAATTAGAATGGAACAATTTTCTATTATCATTAATGCATCTTTGCTGTCTTTGTCTTTTGTTTGTTAATTTGTTCGATAACTAAAAACAATGAAAATGAAATTTACCAATTTCAATTTTCTTTGTGAACTTTATCTATGTGAATCAATTTATTTCATAAGATTTTGATCAATATTTCGTTAAAAGAAAAAAAACAAAATCTGTTCTAACTTTTGAATGTTATTATCATTATTATCGTACATGAAATCATTAATATTTGGCAAAAAGATCATCAATATTTATTGACATGTTAATCGTAGAAATTATAAGGAATAAAATTTCAAGTTATTGGTATTTTTGAATGATTATTTTTTTCATTACTGATTCGCAATAAATCTGGTACAATTCTGATGATCAACTTGGATGAATGAAATGTTTTTAATGGTCATAATACTGAAAGAATGTCAAAACTATGATCATAATATTGAAAAACTTAAATGAACTTTATTGCCTAACTAACAGTGTATGTATGTTGTTGTGACATTTATAAAATATTATCAAAAATGTCGCATGAATTGTTCATGTGTTCACAATTCTGGAACATTTATTTTTCATTCATGAACAAAATTGGATTGAATTTTCCATCAACAAAATTAGGTTGCAAAATTGTTACGTAATGTTGTTAATAGTTTTGTCAAGCAAATCCAGAGGAATTCCGATTTTTTTCAAATCAAAATTGTAAGCCAAGATTTTCACCATGCAATATAAACACACAAAGAAAAATAGAGAATGCAAAACAATTCTAAATTTGCTTAATATAATAAATTTTATCTATCATAAAATTGGTCATTATAAACAAAAATGAATAGAAGTAATTTCAAAATGATTATGCAAAGCCATTAAAAATTGATGGACAATAATAAAATCCAAATTGATTTTACTCATACATAATCATTCATTAATGATTGAATTTATTTTCACAAAATGATTCACTTGAATACTGAATCAGAATTGACTCAATAATTGAGCCATAATATTGTTTGTTTCCTGTTAAAAAAAAAGTTTTTTTAATTCATAAAAATGCCATTATCATTTCGTTTTTTCAAATGTTAAACTTTCTCTATCTCCAGAATATTATATTAAATCCAGTACATTTGTCATAATAGATGAAAAAAAAGAACAATTGGTTTTTTTTGATTAACACTGTTCAACTAAAAAAACAGAAATAATTTCTACCAAGAAATCGATAGGCTTGAAGGCATTTTCTTGTTCCATTCCAAATGGGTAGACAAAAAAAAAATTAAATAATTCTTGTGAAAGTGAAAAAAAACAACAACAAAGTTTTCTCACTATTTCATCATCGTCATCATAATTCATTTTGAGAATATAAATTTGTCCTATATATATAAAGAGAATGAAAGCAAAAAGTATTTGAAAACAATAAATAAAAATGTTTTGAATTTGAAATTCAAATTGTTTTTTTTAACACCCACATTCACACACTGTTACGATCATTTTTGAAACTTTTTTACTTCCAAAAAAATGTTTTTTTTGTGCCCGAAAAAACAAATATTATTAGTTTAACAATTTTTTTCTAGCTTCTATTTAATGTTTTTTTTTCATTGCATCAATCAAACGCTGTGACTCATTAAATGTGGCATTCAAAGAAAAAACAAAAACAAACTTTGATTGTTTCAAAGAATTTATCATTATAAAATGTTTGAGTATTAAAAAAAACGATGGCCACATTTATTTGTGAGGGAGAAAAAAAATTTCTCCCTTCCATATTCTCAGTTCAGATATTCAATCTGTTTGAATCGAAAGTGATCGATAAAAATTGCCCTTTTTATCCGATATTGGATATATGATATTTAATGAAGGAAACTACAATTAATAATTCTTTCATTGTTTTTTTTATAATGAAAATAATGAATAAAAATAATAACATTTTATGAAGAAAAAAAAATAGAATCAATATTATTTGTTTACGGTTCTGAAATTCGAAACTTTCTGATATTCTTTTATTTTTTCTAATGTTTTTTGTTTGACGTTTGTTTGACTTTGATCTATTGTTCAATTTTTTTGTATGTTTGTTTTACTTTTGTTTTCGTTCATAGTTTGTTTTTTGTCAATGTTTCAAGTAGTCATTTATGGTGATTTACTATAATGAAATTCTCAAGGCGTGAAAAACAAAACAAAACAAAAACAAAAAGAATTTCTCAAAATATGCATATAAAAAATTCATTTGAAGGTGGTAACCGTAGTAATAAAATTAATATCGTTCCTGTCAAATAATTGAACAGAGAGAAAATTTACCATTTGTCCACAATAAGCAAATAAATTGATTGCTGTCATTCAATCAGAAAAGATTGATTGCAAAATAAAAGCAATGAATTTACACAAAAAAAACATATAGCAGACAGCTAATATCTATAATAAAGAGTTTTATCACTTAAAGCGATATTTATGGACAATCTTATTACATAAATTCTCAAGTTTCGAATAGCAACTGTCGATCAATATTTATATGCGAAAAAAAATATTTATATTCGATAATAAATTCGGATGTGGATTTCGGTTTCATTCATCGATTTTTCATTTGACATTTCAATGCTTGATTATCAATATTTTTCCCATTCTCTTTCATTTTTCTATTCTGGTGAGACTAAGAAGAAAGAAAAAAATAATCGAAAAAATTTCCATTGTTGCTATGAAAAATATAGCCAATATGAAAAGAGAGAAAATTAAAATTCAACGATTGAAAATCGGTCAACCAGAATTGATCTCTTCTATTTGAATTTTTGAATAAGTGCAAACAAAATTCTTATTCATGTTGATTTGTCGTTTTTTTCATCATCCATCCATTCATTCAATTCATCAAGGGAATTGTGAGAAAAAGAATTTGAAAAAATAGAATGCGAAAATTCGATTTTTTTTCTTCAAAATTGTTCGCTGTCCCTCACTCTTTGATTTAATTTTGATGATATATTATGATGATGATGCTCATCGCTTTACAAACGCAATAATACAACCACTGCTTCCACTTTTCGTACCATTTACAATGATGGTTTATTATTCTATACATTTAATTTTGATTTTGTATACATTTGTATCATAAGCACGCATACACACACTCAAACATAATCAAAAAGGGTCCAAAAAAGAAGTTTCATTTTTATTTAGAAATCATAATAATTTTACAGAGTCGACTCTTATCATCAGTATTTTTTTCATCGGGAACCATTCATTGCTAACTATGCTTTTTGCCAACATCATCAGCATCATCATCACAACTATCTCAACTGAGTATGTGTGTAGGTCTAGGATTCTGATCTGGTTCCAGAGTCTTTTTTGTTGTTGTTGTCCGAGTATATTTTATTGTAAATGTATCTGATTCGTTGCATTGGTACCAGTTATAGTGTAGCTGAGTAGAAGCAAATATTCTGTAGAAACTTGAAAGAATTATAACAAAAAGAAAAAAATGTTGGAATCTAAAGAATTATTGTTAAAGATGAACTTCTGATCTATTCATATTCTGTATATTGGTAAAGATTGATTCTGATCATAGTTTTTTTTGAATAGTCAGTAGTTGTGGTGGTGGTTTCATAGTTAGTATGGATCCACAATATAACCACCATACGGCAGCCATGCAAACATAGACATGCATCATATTGAAATTGTTAACTGAACATTCAACATATATGATGATAGAGAATTAAACAAAAAAAAACAAAAAAATTAATAATTCGATTCTCGTAAAATTCTCAACAATTCGATAACATATATTTACTGTTCATGATTCTTTATGAAAAACAGAAAAAAAATTCAATCAGCAATAACTATAATCATTATCAACATCATTAGCAGAAGAAACAAATCAAAACATTCACATCTTCTTCCAATAATCAACCATCAATATAGACCACAATCAATGAATGGAATTTTTTTTTTCTCTTCAAATTCATTAATTTTTCTTTGTGTACTTCATATAACCAAAATATGATCCATTTCAGACCTCACATCGTATAATATTCAATGTTTTATCGAAACAAATTTTCATATTTTTCTTCAATTTTTATAATTTTTGTTTATTGGTTTTTTTATGTTTTCTGTGATTTCATTTTTATCAATGAAACTTAAATATTCATGTGTGTGAATGTGTTTTTTCTTCTTGTTAACCATCAAAAGCCATTTTAAAAACGGAAATAATCCATCATCGTTATTATCAAAATGATGATAATTTATTTAAATCTCAACGTCTACCGCATAAGTAAATGCTGTAAATATTTCGTCTGATTTATCAGGTATTTTTGTCTAGCTTGTTGATATTGAAAAAAAACCGGAGAGAAAAAACAAATAAGTTCTTTAATGATTGTCTGAACGTTCGTGACATTATGCAATTCATAAAAAGAATTATTTATTACAATTTGAAAAAAAACTTTTCACTTCAATTCTACTTGTAGTAAATTGAATCTGAAAATAAACTACAACCATCTTACCAGATTCAGATACTTTTAATCAGAAAAAAAATTCAAATCATGATTAATGTGTTTGAAAAAAATTCAAATTTAATGAAATGAATTTCTAATTTATCATTATACTTGCTTGCCGTGATGATTGAAAACAAACAGATCGATCGAAATAATCAAAATATTTTTTTAAAATGTGATCGATTACGCAAAATAATAGAAAATGTTTGCAACCTTTTTGTTAACACTTGTTCATTATTGAATTTTATTCATAATATTATTAATAATACAAAAGACAGATGAGAAATGATATGATTTTTTTTCTTTATGAAATTCATTTCTAAATTTTCAGTCAGCTACTCATAAAGAATTGGATCACCCACCTACAGCCTAAAAAAATTTCATGCTATACAAATAGAATAAAAAAGCTATAACGGATATTCGGAAGAGAAAAAAAATATTCTGATGATGATAGATTATATCTATCACATATTATACAACATCCACACACAAACACACCAACTCACTTGAAAATGAACATTCCTACACAACTTTTTTTCCAAAAAAAACTATAATCTTCATTTATCGATAATTTATTCAATTTCAAATTCGTTGAATATATTTAAACAAGTTTGTACTTATTTTTTCTAAGCTAAACTTTTAGTGATGTATGTTTATTTGTTAGTGTTTGAATAAGATTAATGTCGGAAGATGACATCCGAGAATTTTTCTTTCACATTCTTTATTTCGCTGTTTTTTTGTTTGTTTGTTTGTTTGAAGCTAAATCTGTCACAGACACTACATTTGTCAAAAATATATACCTGTTATCGGGCGATATACATTCGCAATTTTTTTCTTTGTGCTCACACACATTCATTCATTCATTGATTGTAATATATAAATGTTTTAGGCTATAAACACTTCTTTTTTTTAATCTTCAAAGTTCATTGTACGTTGTTCAATGTTAAATGAATGAATATAGTTTTTTTTCTTCATTGATAAATTTTTAAAATTATTTAATCATATTAAATCATTAATAATTATCACCATTCATTAATTTGATAATAATAATAATAATGATGATGATGATGAGATATAAAAATAAACAAATAAGTATTCATCGATGACAAAGTAATTACAATAACAACGAAAAAATTAATGAATAAAAATGATAATGGGTTATATAATATAAATTTGTCAAATGGTTAGTTCCAACATAAAAAAGAAGGAAAATTTTTGTCATTTTCTCTCTCTCTCTCTCTCTTTCTCTCTTCAATCAAATATGGTCATGGTCAATTGAATTTGAATGGCCATTGAATGATTTATGAAAAAAACAAAACACAAAGTCTAGTCATTTAATTGAATACATTATTAATATTATCGTGGAATTACAATGAATCTAATCTAATAACATTTCACTTGCCCATCCTACTAAACACATTTATAAAAAAAATTATTATTATCATGAGCATTAATTATTAGTTTCATCAAGTTTCATTTCAGTAATGAAAATGAAAAAAAAATAAATCTTTTCATCATCATCATCAATGTCATCTAAAACACATTGTGGCCGAAAAAATAGTTTTGATTTTTTTTCTTAGCTTGTTTTTATGATCATAATCAATGATGTAGTTAAATTATTTTGATAAAATATAAAGAAAATGAAACTTTATAAAATATACCATCTTTAACCTGTGTTTTAATATAATTAATAATTAATTTTCTCATTCTATTTTTTTTACTGGACAATAATGTTACTTACACATGCACATATACATCATTTATCAATTCATTTCAATGTGTATTTCAAATTAATGAATGAGATGGATAGTTCGAAACCCATAAATTCATCGAACTGGTTTTAGAATTTTCAAGCGAAAATAAAAAACTGATTCAAGGATGAATGTCATGGGAATCGATGAAAAATGAATGAATGATTAAATGAAATAGAATTTCAAGAACAATGGCATTTAATTCTGGCTGGATAAAATAAAAAATACACCAACATATAAATACACATGGATTCCATATAGCTATAGCCAAAGTATAAAAGTGGAAGGTAAAAAAAATCTAATATTTTATTTGCTTTTTTCATAGCTATGTTATCATTACAAATTACATTCGGGAATTTGACTTGCAAGTGACAGTAAAAGAAAATGAAATAAGAAGGTTTTTTTTGTCCAAAACCGGGATTTTGACTTTTGCTTTTGTTTTTTATTTTTCATGACTTATGTATGTTTTTGTCACAATTTAGAAAAGGAATTTGTTTTGTTTTTTCTTACATTTTGTTGTTTGTTTTTTATCTTCAAAGTATTGGAATTCGTTTTTGTTTATTGTGTGTGTGTTTGTCAACGAATTTGAAACAACATTTTTTTCGACCCTTTTTTCTGTATGACAAAATCAAATTGAATTCAATTTATGCTATGTTTGATTATTCTATTTTATGGTTCCATCCGATTTAATGAAAATCTTTCTAGCGAAAAAATTACCGGATCTCTGTTTTTAGAAATGTCAAAAATGTTTAGCATTTTTATGATAAAATATTTGTTTCGAATAAAAAAAACATTCCACAGAATTCTATGATAATAATTTTTTTTTCTCATTCAATTCGTGATTCAAAAAGTTTCCACTTTTCCACAATTAAAGTGAAACTTTTCAATTACAATATTCCAAGTAAAATTTTTAATCAATTCATTATCGTACTATGCGTTTCAAATGAAAAGTTTTTTTCCGTTCCATTCAATTCATTCATGAGATTATCATTTTGATTGACATCATAAATGACAAATAAAATTTGAAATTCCAATATATTTGGCTAATTATTTTGTTTCTATATTTAAAAAAATCCCGTATATTATTCTTTTGCTATTTTGGTGATGAATTTTTGGATTTTTAATCAGTAAAATACAAAAACAGAACAAAAAAAAATATGAACATTACTTTTGTTAATGATGATTTTTTTTACTTCTATCATTATGCTACTTATATTGCTTGTTATTATCATCATAATTTTTTTGATTTGTTTTATGTTTGAAAAATAAATAATCCGCAAAGAATTCCAACGAATTGTATCTGGTTGTTGTCATTATACCATCGCTCATTCATTTATTTTTTTCTTTTACCATATGAAAACATTTGCATGAATATTTATATATTATATATGAAGAAAAATTGAAAAAATTATCTTCTTTGCAAATTGAAATTTTTTTTCTGGTTTTTTTTTATTATTCTTTATAGAACTCAATATGAATAGAGCCACTGCTGTTATGCACTTATTATTATAATTAATAATTTCAAATTTTGCTGCTGAACTTAATATAATAATCAACACAATCAACTATCAATACCAGTTGTGCAAATTTTTTTTAAAGATAACAATTTATGAATTTTATGAATAATTTATTTATTAAAAAAATAAAGTTGCTATACAGAAATTACAGTTTGACAGGAAAATTTAATAAATTTTAAACATACGCTTCAAAAAAAACTTTATTAATATTAATAATAATCAAATATTTTTGTTTTTTTTGGATTTGATTTTTCCAGAGAATATTTTTCTTCTCATCATCATCATAATCATCGTAATCATCTTCATCTTCTTCTTTTCAAATATTATTATTATAATGAAAGTGAAATTCACAACAATCAAGTCATTAAGTTTATTTGTTGTTTTGTTTGTTGATTGGTTTTCATCCATTCTGCATTCTTCTTTATGAACTTGGAAACTTTCAATAATTCTTTATTTTAAGAAGTGTTTATATAAGAATCGATCCATTTTCTTCGACACTGATTCACATTTTCAAAGAATTTCTCTTCCATCTTTAAGATCTTGGAAACTTTTCCAAGTTTTTTTTAACCAACAACTTTTTTTATATAAGAAAAGAATCGAATTCGAACAACAAAAAAAATAAATTGTTCCTTTCATGGTTATAATAATCGTTGAATAGGTTTGAGAATAGGAAAATAAATTTTTTTTCATGACACTTTCTCTCTCTCTCTCTCTCTTGTTCCATCTGCAACTGGGTTTGGCTATTGACAAATAATAATAATAATAATGGCGAAACAATTTTGAATGGACCAAAAAAAAGATCCGAAAAATCGATCCATTACCAATTTCTTTGTCCATTATATTATCGATGACAATAATTGTTGGCATATCTCGTTTTTCAGAATTTTACGTTTAACAATAATATTTTGGATGACGAATACTAAAATCCATCATGCAATAATAATAATAATAATGATTAAAAGAATAAATCGACAATTATTGCAATACAAAATATAAAAATGTCTTCTATATCTTTCTCTTGTTACCAAAAAAATGATCAAATATTATTGATTATAACTCAATGATTATTATAAGATTTTATTGATCGGGAATAATATTTATTCCATTTCTTTACTTTCATTTTTTCATCATAAAATTAAATATAAGTGGAAAATAAAACAACAACAAAAACGATGATGATGCAATCACATTCATCATCATCAACATCACAGACAAAACACAAACAACCATCCTCATCAAGATCTAATTTAATGTTAGTTGGACTAGATGAAGAATCAACATTGATTCATCAACAAGAATTACCATCACCATATAGATCACCACAGCCATCCATAACGACACCAACAATTGTAACACCGACGACAAGTACGGTTAGAAAATTTCCACAACTTAGTATTGATACGAGCCATGCTCAAAAATTGATTATAACCAGTACGCATAAACAATCATCATCATCATCATCACCACCAGAAAATAGCCATTATCATACACAAACCAATAATTTAAATAATAATCATCAAATTCTAAATGAAAGTGATACACCAGTTCCAACGCCACCTCCACCTCCCAATAGTTTTAAACTGCCTCTTCATCATCATCATCAACATTATGAATATCCTGTGATTGTAGATGATGTCGATATTTCTGATCATGATTCTGTCCATTCTGTGCAAGGTTCATCAACTGCTGTCTTTTCCCATCCTCATCATCATCATCATCATCACGGATGTGCTATTCATTCTCAATCAATTAATACGTCCGGAAATCACCACCACCACCATCATCATCATCATAAAAAACGTCGTCATCGTGATTCTAAGCGACGAAGATTTCGATTTTCATTTCGAACAAAAAATTCTGTTGCTGTTTCATTGGAAACCATTCCAGCTCCTCCATTATCAACAACCACAACAAATCTACATCAGAATCATCATCATCTTCCGGAAAATCAATCAAGAGCTTACTCGATTTCATCATCAACATCAGATCCAACCAGTTGTAATTCTAATTTATTAGTCACACAACAGTCCCATTCACAACATCAACAATCGCATCAAAAAACCATTGATCTACATTCGAAAAAACCAAATGGTGGTTTAAAGTCTAAAAAGGTATCATGTCATTTCTCAAATGAAATCATTGAAAATTTTTACTGAGCTAATTGAATTGTTTTTATTTCATTTCTGTTTATCGGGCTTGAATAGCTCAAAACTTTGGTACATCCATTGGATCGTTCAATAGTTGGCATATTTTTGTTGACAATTTTTTTTACCATTTTGGCATTGTTGACTGGTGCACCGACTGTGCTGTTTTTGATGATATTGTTGCCCATATTTATCTTTATAAAGAAAATTTTTCAATGTACTTTATTTGAAAAGATTAACAATCAGGAGCCAGTTTCATCAATTGATTCATTTTGGCTTCAAAAAGGACATATCACACATTGCCTCATGTATTTGGACAAAGGTCTGTCCGTTCAACAATTACGTGATGTTATTGCCACACGATTGCTGACAAAACCAGAGCTTGCCCGTTTTAAATCACGTCTTATTCATCGTGGATTATGCGGTTCACCTTATTGGAAA